>NC_045795.1:50043914-50668914 GCF_009873245.2 Balaenoptera musculus
GCAAGGATGCTCTACTCCTCCCGAGACTAAGTTGGACCTCTTGCTCTTATGGGCTACTGTGATGCTCTTTGGATAGAATAAACATGTAATGTTCTTATGCTTGGGGACAAATAGGGAAGATGAAGGACATCTGGCTCTACTGACCCCTCAGAATTCTGCAGTGTAGGATTTTTTTTTAAAAAGTCTTTTAGGATCACAGGATCACATAACAATGGAAGGCTCGGTGAATTCAGTAGACACAATAACTCCAGCTGGTATCATATGTCTGGCTTTGACATGGTAATGGTTATTTAGGTGATTTCAGTGATGAGAGAATCTGCAGATCACCACCTCTGCTTGTTCCCTGCTTCTTCCCCTCATCCAAGTGCTGGCCTAAATCAAAACTTTAAGATTCACAATTCATCAAGATGACTCTGAGTGCATGATAAATTGGGCAGATTAGATTTTATGTATCTTTAGCTCCACAAATCATCATTTATGACTCCCACTGTTGGATGCAGAGTGAGGAGAGAAATAGGGAAATATGGGAACCAGGGTGTGATAATCTCATTTGAATTAGACAAATGAGGCCCTGCTGGAAAGGAACACCCAGGGTCTCTGAACAAATTTATGAAGTCAAAACAAAAAATAATTACAGTGCAGAAATGGCTGGTGCTGGATGAACCCACTTCATTCCTAATGTTGGTTGGCAGCTCTTCATCCTGATTATTCCATCTGGAGATAATTGTGTGATATCATGCATAAAATTAAATCATAAATCAACCCAACTAGTGAACAGGCCAGCAAGCTGCTGAGAAAGCCAAGCGTAGGGGAGGTGAGACTTCTCATCTTAGTGAGAGATATAGGAATGAAATTAAGAGAAGACCTGTAGGAGGTGACCCCCAGCAAGTCTGCAGGCTCGCTTGCTGACAACTGCCACCAAATTCCATGTCTCAACAGAACAAGGACAGCCTACACGATGATGCGTTATCCATTTGCTGATGAGGGAAGAATGTTCTGTTCATGAAAGGAACCACATACTGCTTTTCAAGGATCTCTGTTTTGATTTGGGGATGTCCAACATGCAATACTTTATTTCCTTTCCTGATGAAATGTTACTAGGGATAGAAAGTTTATAAACACAATGGAAGTCTTAAACAATAGCACAAAATCAAACAGTCTTCAAGGCTTAGTGTTTGGAGAATTAAAGAGTACACCATGGTCTCTGACTTAGTAAGTAAGCTGTGGTTAATTTACAGGTTATATTTGGAAAGGGTTTTTCAGAGGACAAGGTATGGTTTTAAAGCAGTGGCTATGATGCATATAAAAGAGTAAAGTAATTAGGATAAAGACAAATGTATTGTTTAAATGGTGACCACTGATTTCTATAAGTGCTTTTGCTGTGGCCTGTAAGTTGGAGGGGGTCAAAACTCAAAGATGATCCCAGACTCCCTAAGAGCTCAGGCTGGAGCAAATGGCTGAAGGGCATTTAATACTTCTTTCAGCCGAATCATTTGAGATGATAAATCTCATGGCTTTGGATATTCCATTTGTGACCATAATAAATGGAAAGTCCAGCTGTACGTTGAGTCTCTGAGCTTTCAAGTGGCAACAGTAGCAGATGTTGGGAGGCTGGTGGCTTGTGAGCATCTGCAGGAGGACGGTCACGGGGCCGCTCAGCAGAGATGCCTAGTAGAAGACGATAATGAAGATAAATTCTTTCTTGTCCTTTTTTTCCCCCTCTGAATAATATCAGGAACAGTAGAGCAAGAAAAGCCACCAGTTCTGAAAAATGTTTATTCTTTTGTTTCATTCCCAATTGTACTGTGTCCATATAATGTGTATATACTGAACCCAGATATTTGTAAGTATAGGAATGTGGTTGGTTTTAGACAGTTCTAAAGTGTGGGCAAACCAAAAAAATGAAAAACCTTCATAGGAATAAATACTATTTACCTGTCTTTAATGACTTCCTTTCCCCCATCTCCTACCCCCCAAAAATGTTTGTTTCCTGTTCTTCATTTTGGCCAAACTCAACCAGAAACCAGGAACCACATACATACAACAATGTTATGACAATGAGCAGCATTAGAATTCTATTTTATCATTTTATCTATTTTATAAATTTATCAATTAAATTTATTTAATTGGCCAGAAGTCTTTTAATTGCAAACCTCAGAAACCCAACTCAAACTAGTCTATGTAAAGAGAAGAAATTTATTGTCTTATGTAAATCTATCTATCTACCTATCTATCTATCCATCCATCCATCTATGTATGTATGTATGTATGTATCTATCTATCCTATCTAGTCATCTACCTATTATCTATTATTATCTACCTATTATCTATCCATCCAGCTATCTATCTATCTACCCAGGCATCTGTCTGTCTATCTATCTATCTATCTATCTATCTATCTATCTATCTATCTATCTATCTATCTATCTATCTATCTATGCACTGGTTCAGGCAAGACTGCATCCAAGTCTCAAATAGTCCTCTCCTATATTCTCTCTCTCTTTCTCCCTACCTATATCTCTTTTTTTTAATTAATTAATTTATTTATTTATTTTTATTTTTGGCTGTGTTGGGTCTTCGTTTCTGTGCGAGGGCTTTCTCTAGTTGTGGCAAGTGGGGGCCACTCTTCATCGCGGTGCACGGGCCTCTCACTATCGCGGCCTTCCTTACCTATATCTCTTGATTCTACTTTTTTCCTTGGTTTTATTCTCAGTTATGTTCTCTTTCTATAAAAACAAAGCCCCAGTGGCTCCAGACATATATATTCCTTGGGATCCATGATTTCCCAGTGGAGGAGAGTATATCTTTCACAGTGATTTTAGCAAACTTAGTACAAAGTGGTATATGTGGAGGAAATTGTGACTAGGCACTCTGATTGGAGCCAGACTGAATGCCTTGCATTTAGCCTACAACCGGAAGTTTGCTAAAGTTTTAAAGCTGGAAAATAAAAGACCAAATCTTTGTTTTAGAAGGATTGCTCTGTCACCAATGTGAGAAATGACTCAGAATTGGAGAAAACTAGATTCTAGAAAAGGAGTGCAGGCAGCAGAAGGTGAGGGGGTACTGGCAGAAGCATTAGAAAGGATAAAAAGCAGATCGCAAAGGCCTCTGAGGAATATAATTGGAATAACTTAGCAACCAACTGAATGTGGACAAATGAAGAAAAAGGAAAAGTGAAAGACAGCACAGATGTTTCCAGTTTGGAAGACAGAGTGGATTTTAAGGTCATTCACTGATATGCTGAGACAGCTCAAAGTAGTGAGTTTGAATGCGTTCTTTCCTTGCAGATATTTTAAAGTAGTTTTTCTATCCCCTAGGTAGAAATACCAACAAATCTAATACCTCTTGCATTCCACTCATAGCAGAGAAATTGTGAACAGATTTTAGGCAACGTTCAAGATTGAAACTAGGGTAATGTTTTTATCAGCAGGGCCATTTAGTCAATTCTTCACGCTAATTCTACTAAAAGTAATCAAAGTTTAAATATTACTTTTCAGCTTTTAGTAATTCACAGTATTGATGTTATAAATATTTGATTTTTCTCAAAATAATATATACTATGATTTAAAGATCTTTTAATGTTAGTTTATTGAAGGCTGCTTTTAACAATTACCTGGAAGAGGGCACGTAGGAAGTGACAGATAGAGCCCACAGGTGCTGCAGTGCCCACAGGGTAGGCAAGGAAGAATACTGGGGCCAATAAAACTTTATTTACAAAAACAGATGGGCAGATGTAGTCATTTTTTAATATTAAATTATAACATCTATCTAGATTCCTGAGTTTTTTGTCACCTTCTTAAGTTTTTTTTTGTTTGGCCCAAGGATAATGCCTCAATTTAGTCCCATTTAGATGGTACTAAGCCAACAGGAGTTTGTTACCAAATACAAGCTCAGAGCATTGGATTCAGGAGGGAAACTATGGGCAGGAAGATTGAGGGAAAAAAAAGAGTTTCTCCATCTGCTGATCAGCCTATAAGCCCAGATTTGGGGGAGCCAGACTCACTTGCAGAGTGTCAGAAGAACCACAGACCTATTTTGGGACATCATCTTTCAAACAAAGCCCACCTAACGACAGCGGCATGTCTATGAAGCTTTCGGTAGGTTTCCCTGGGCCAAAAATGTGCTCTTAAATTTTCTGAAATGTGTTAATAGTTTATAAAATGTGATATTGGATTTTGAGCCTTGCTACTAAAAATGTGGTCTGTGGATCGACATCTTCAACATCTCTTGCTTGCTTGTTAAAAATGCAAGTTCTCAGGCCACATCTCTGGCCCACTGGATCAAAATATGCATTTTAATAATATCCCCAGATAATCTGTGTACACATTAAAGTGTAAGAAATGGCCTCCAAAGTGGAGTACAAAATTAAAATAATAGAACTTTTATTTATTGTTGTTTATCTCATACTCTTACCAATTCAATAATATGTATATATTTTATAACTTATTATATCATTATAGTAGTACATATCTATTATTATTGGGGTTATATTTATAGACTTTTTTTAATAGACAGAAATACATGAACAGAAATTTTTGGAGATCACTTCTTGGAAGGCTGCAACTCTAAGTCCTTGAAGAGAGAAATAAAAGAGGAAAGAACAAAGCTTGGAGTATTCTAATTTTCTGGAGTGACCTTCAAGCTTAGTCTGTTATCCCAAGGTCATGATGACAAATTACTGCATCTATGAATTCATTAAAATGCTCATACAGCCCTCCAGGAAACTTCTTAACCTAAGCCATCCTCAAGTGGTTTATTCTTTTCCTGTAATACTTACTACCTGATCCCGGAACACAAAAGCAAGTTGAATTCACAAATCAATGCTTAGAAAATTATCTAGCGATAAAGAACAAAGCAAATTCAGAATTTGCACAATCCTTTCTTAGTCTGATTGAGGGAGTCTTAGCTATCCATTAAAAATTTTTTTTATTTCAGTATTTTTTTTTTTCTGTTTAAACAATGAAATGCAAATACCATGGTCATTAATGACCTGCTAAATGTTTCATCCCCTTGGAACAGGGAAGTTCATGCTTGGTCTGGCCCTTTTCTGAGATGTACCCTCCTATGTAATTAGTGATGCTTTGACTCAACCACCTAGGCCCAAGTCAGTTTCTTGTTTCTTTCTTACTTCCTGTATCTCTATCCTCGCTTTCTCTTTTTTCTGTCCTCTTTGCCGCACATTTCAGGTTATATGTGACTCACATTAATAGAGAAAATAAAGAGAAATCAGTCAAAGGCTTTGAAAAGATGTTAATAGTAAAATTTAACTTGAGAACTACCTGAGGATTGGATAAATAGACATTTTTTTCAAGTAATGTTTAAATTTATTACTTTCATATATCTGAATGAGGCATTTGGGGGAAATTCAAATTGGCCAGGTCCTAGGCCAAACGATTTTCTTTTCAGCCTTTGCATTCAAGCTGCTCAAGAATGTATGTTTATAGTGCAGAGAAACCACATTTAGAAGATTGTCTCTGTTCTCCCTTCCAATGTTCCATATTGTGCTTGACTCTTACAGGCACCTGGGTCCACACATGACTCTTGTTTATGGAAGCTTCCCTTTTTCACTGTTTTCCCTGCATCACTATCCCAATCCATGAACTGAGAATATCCATTCATCCAATCTGCTTTTATTAAGCACTAACTACGTAATCGTAGTCAGTGTTAGGCTCCAGCTATACAGAGTAAAAACACTCAATGCCTTTTACTTGAATTTTCCCAGAAACAGTCTGTAAGGAAAGGATTTGGGTGCAGGCAATATTTTGAAGGTGATCCCAGGAAGCACAAGCAGAGGGGTGGGGGAAGTGAGGTGAGGAATTTGTACATGCATATTTATGAACGGGTCCTTGCTGTGGGTAGCCAGGACTCAGTCCTACTGGGGACACTTAAAAGAATCATGTAGAACACACCTCAAATTGTCCCAGTGAGGGACAAGGAAGTGGGGTGTGGCATATTTCCCTTCCAAATATGCCCACAACAATATCCCCCGGGCCATAACCTCTTCTTGCAATGTGACCTTGAGGTTCCTTTATTCAAGGGCTTGGGTGGATTTGTGACTTTGGTGGAGGTGGTTCTGTATGATACCAGAAGCTTGGACTTAAAGGGCGATACAGTTTCTTCCTGTTTCTCTTGGGATACTCATGCTTGTGGGAAGCCCTAAAGAGCCCTCACAGAGAAATTATATGGTGTTCCAGCCATCAGACCCAGCTGAGGACCCAGCTACAGCCAGCACCTACTGCCAGAAATGGGAGTGGGCAGTTCTTCTGATGGTTCCCAACTTCAGTCAAGTCACTCTGAGCCTTTGCATCTTCCCAAATGTGGCCCAAACATCATAGAGCAGATGCTCTATGCTCTTTCCAACCCCTCATGCCCAGACTGGTGAGCTCCCAGGTAAGATCCATGTGGTCCTTTGGCTCTGAGTTTGGGGTGGTGTGCTATGCGGCGGTTGATAACCAGACACTGGGGCACTCATCCATCAACATCCAGCCCTTGTCAGATGTGATGCGCTAGGTCCCCAACACACTCAGGCTGCCCTGCATGGCCAAGCAAGTTCCTGCAGCCTTGTGGAAAGCCCACAGGCAGAGAATGACACTCAAAGTGGGAGCTGCTAGCTGTACTGTCCCTGCCCCTGCAGTTACAGGTGAGTGCTGAGTGGACCCAGGGCTCAGGGGCTGAGCAACACCACCTCTGGTCAAATGGCTCACACAGCAGGTGAAAGATGAACAGGTAAGCTGAAAGGCTGGAATATGCTAAATCCAATGACAGAGTTAGCGCAGGGCGCTCTGCAGCTCCAAGGAGACCCTCTACTCCAGGCCACTGAGGACCAGGAAGGTTTCCCAGAAGAACAGTTAAGTGAGCAGTTTAGCCTCCAAGGCTAAAAATTGGAAACCTCTCCAATATGACAAAACTCTCTGGAGAAAAACATTTACAAAGACATCTGTTTGGGGGGATAGCATTGTGTTGGCCAAAAACTGAAACCCTCGTAGGTTACAATTAAATATATGATCACTGTTGGCTTCCCTTTCTAAGAGAATAAGGTCTCAGGGTGGACAAAACTGATTTAATGACCTGCCTATCCTTAAGACCGGGAGGGATACCTTTGCTGTTTCGGTAAGTGAAGAAAATATGCTCTTTCATATTGATATTCTGTAAATTCCTACTTAATTCAAGAAGATATCATTTTCCAAAATGAAGATAGAGAAGGGGAAATTTTAAAATATCATTATCCTTTGGCTTTCCATCTGAATATGATGGCTTTGTTAAACACTGCTTTTTTAAACTAAATGTCTGACCCCCTACTCACCCAATTTTTCTGACAATTTCCATGATGCTGAACAAACCCTTCTCTGTGTCATCTCTGTGTGAATACATTTCCTAGTGTTTTTGATTTCTTGACTCTTAGTGAACTTTTCATTTGAGTATAACATACAGAGAAGTACACAAATCATTTTAGCTCGATGACTTTTACAAATGTACACACTCATGTAACCAACACCCAGGTGAGTAAGAATAAACAGAATATAACCCAGCACCTCCAGAAACAATGCCCCCAGAGGTAATCACTCCCCTAATTTCTGACACAGACTAGTTTTCCCTGCTTTAAGCGCTTTATGGAAGGAATCATACTGTGTGTACTGGCCTGGGTCGCCCTTCTTTTTGACTCAGCATTACTTTAGTGAAATTCATCTATCTTTTGTATAGTTGTTTATTTTGATTGTTTGATTTTAACTGCTATTTGTTAAATTTTTCTGTTACTGGAAAAAAAAAACAGGAGGTTCATGGTTATCATCTGACATCCTGACATTCTGCTTCCAACTGAGGAAAGCCTTTATTAGCAAGAAAAAAATAGAAAAAAGAACTTTCTGAAACACACTGCATGAGTTAGTGTTTCCTCTGAAAGTTTGGCAAGGGCGTGGGAAGCGGACTATATTAGTCATTCAGAGGATTTTGTCCTCAGATGTCCTGATTTGGAGGTTGAACAATTCCCATTGTAAGGTAGGATTAATGCTGTTACACGCTCTCTGTGCATGACTCCATATTACAAGTGTAAAAGTTACATTTTAAGTTCAAAGTGTCACCAGTGATATTTATTTGCTTACATTATCATAGTTTGGGTTCACTGTCTCTTTTAGGGCTGGCAATTTGGAGCCAAAAGTATGGGAAAATTCCTTTCTAGTATGAAACATGTCAGTGCCTAAAAAAGTATATATGTATAAATTATATATATATATATATATATATATATATATATATATATATATATATATATATATATATAGAAAGATAATCTTAACCTAGTGATTTTATTGCTAAGTTCTACGACACTGCAGTAAAACTGTAGAACCTTCATCTTCCTTGCTCAGAGAGCAGCAGCATGCTGGGTTGCACATGCCTCCAAAGAGGAAATAAACTATTTAAAATGCGCAGACAATTGAAATTGCAAAAGCAATTCCTCCAGGAAGTGGGTAACCGTCACCCATGAGGTGTGAGCAAGACCTTAGTTTAATAACAAATGGGTAAGAGCACAGGCCAACAGCTCGGGCCATGTTTCTTGTCTCCCTGCATTCCTAAATTGTTTTTGCAAGGACACCCCAGACAACTGTAGCCTCTGTATGTATCTAGAGTCTGCTATGAGGTTCTGAAAAGCTAGAGCATGCTGGGGCTAGTTTAACAGCGGGAGCTATAAGGCAAGGAGGGGACTGAACTGCTCCTTTTCGTGTTGGTCAAACTGCCCCTGGTACACTGGGTTTCATTGTTGGTGCCCTTTGTAAGACAGTTAAACTGAGTAGCTTTATGAGTAACCAACCACAACAGTGAGAGGCCTTGAGGCACTCAATAATGGCCATTAGCATTTATCATGCACTCAGCATGCCAGAACTTCTCCACGGATGCGATGGCATCTGAACCTCCCGAGAGCCCCCAGGGTGGTCACTACTACTATGCCTGCATTTTCACACCCAGGAAAATGAGACTCAGAGAGATCTGCCAGAGTCACAGAGCCGGTAGAGCTGGCTTTGAACCTTAAGTGGTCTGACTCCAGGGTCAGTGCTCAGAGCAGCACACCACGTGACTTGTCACTAAAGGACCCTATGGCACGCAGAGGGGATAGGCTCACCCCTGCCTCATAGGGTCCGTGAGCCATTTAAGCGAGATGACCATGTACAGGGCTCACCTGAGGTCTTGACCGTAATAAAGCCCTCCATAAATGTTGGCTACTATTACTATGAACAGAATGGTAGTGAAAGAGTGATTAACCTGGAGAATTTAGTGAGGACACGGCAGTGGTCTTAGAAGTAACTTCCTGTGGGTGGTGATGTGTAAGATGGCAGACAGCATGGCATCTTGGGAAGGGCATTCATTGCTTTAGAACCAGGGCACTGCTGTTTCTTTTTATAACTGACTTTTGGCAAATCACTTAACCACCCTGAATCTCTTTCTGCATGTCAGTGATGGAGACAATAATTACTACCTTTCAGAATTCTTATGAAAGACAGGTAAAAAGTGCCCTAAAGATGTCTGGCACATAATGGAAACCTTGCAGAGGTTAATTTTCTTCTCAACAACCTCTGTGACTCAAGACTAGAGGATGGAATTGTGATCTACCAGAGGAAGTTTCGATGTGGTCCAAAAATCATTATCTAAATGGGCTTCCTCAAGAGAAAGTGCTGGCTCGCAGTGGAAGTTGCTAAGTATTTCAGAAGAGGGGTGGGCTAGTGAACTATTTGACCTTTAGTCCTTCAACTACTATGGAACCAAGAAAATGTTCACACAGCCTTTCAGAAAATTCCCTTGAGAACACTCACGCCACAAACAGATCTTAGTAAATCTTAGGATCCGTTAAGCTTGTTTACGGCCAACAACAGCGATGGGAAGATGCATCAGAGCCTCACAGGTCCTGCTCACTGGTGTGCTTCTGGCAAAGCCTTGTTTCCTCTGCAGTTTGAGGTGGTGGTGGTTTGTGTTGGTTTTCTCCATGACAGCATTGAGGATGATGCTTTATTAAAATAATTTTTAAGACCTTCTGTTCATTCTAAAACTTTCCTTTCTCCTTTTCAAACCAGGAGCCAGGGCCTTTACCTTTTCTTTCCTTTGACTTTTGCTGAGCAAAGGTAACGTGAAGGAGGGAGGGACCTGGTGGAATGGTTTTGGAGGTAATAAAGGAAAGAAGAACGATGTGTCTCAGTCCAGGAAGGGGTTCGAAGCCCTCCATCCTGTGAGCAGGGAAGACATACCAGCCCCTCTGCTGGGAGCAGCCCTGGGGAGACAGTGAGACCTCAGAGGGTACTGCCTGGTGGACGCAGAGAACGTGGGGAGCTGAGGTTTCCTAAATCAGCCGACGTCACCATGAGCAGATGCAGCAGTCAGCAGGCCAGAGGAACCAAGGCAGTGGGCATCTCACTGTGAACTGGGGAGAGCCAGTGACCCAGGACCCAGCCCTGCCTCCCTGGAAATTCCTGAACACTAATGTGGGGAGGGCAGCAGCCAGAAGGGCAGAGAGCAAATCTTCCATCAGCCTCGGGAGTCTGGAGTCTGATTTAGGTTGATCCGTAAAAAGGAAGGAATTGTGATTATTTCCGCCACAACTGATTTTGTAGGGCAAGTTTAACCTTCCACAAAAATAAAGCCGTTTGAGAGTTTCAATCTAAGGTCATAGCATCTGGGTCTCTCATTATGATTAGAAAGTGTTGCCTCATTAACCCAGTCAAAGGTGAGGACCAAGGGAACCTCAGAGTATTAAGTGATTGATCCAGATGGGTCCAGGTGAGGGAAATCCATAATTCTCGATTTCCTAGCTCCTAATTGCTCCCTCTTCAGGTTTGAGGAATGCTGTCTCAATACGATATCCATTATTTCAAGCAAGATTTTATTTCTGCTTGTGATATTTATGGAAACCAGGTGGAAGATAGAAATGCAAGGGTGCCTCCCGGGTGCCTTTTAGAGCCCGGCCCCCGCCCTTCCGTGCAGAGCTCTCACGTTGTTTCTGCCCGGTGCTGAGAGCAGGGGGCTTAGAGAAAGCGCTTCATGATTGAAAAGGACTTGAGCATCCTGAGATGAAAGCGCTCCGTGAGCCTGAAGTGCCGCTCCTTGAAGGATTACCTCTGTTTATGTTTTGGCTGCCACTTGGTCGTGTTGAAGAGAAAGACTGATTTCAGAAATTGATCTCTTTACCCTTTGAGCAAGCCGAAGTGGGCAGAATTGAAAAGGGATTTCAGGCTGCTGCTGGTGGCTTTGCTGTGGAGGCTGTTATCACCCCCTTGTGGGGACAGTCTCCGGGGCTTGGCTGGCCTCCAGCAGTTAATGAAGGCCCCTGGAGAGTCACCTCAGTCTCTTTGCTTCTGCAGCTGGCACACTTGAAGGTGGGTGAGAGAAGAGCTCCTGAACAGGAGGAAAGGGGGCACCTGCCCAGCTGCCCACTGTCAGCTCCTCTGCCCCACCTTTGGTCAGGCTGCTTTCCAGACTGAGATAATCAGGGTGAGTGCCCGCACCCTGGGGCTCAGATGGGATGGAGACTCGTTTAGCTTGGGTGGGGGCGGGGAGAGGCAACAGGAGGGAGAATGGACTCCAGGAAGATGCTCCCGATCCCCGATCACTGCAGAGGACGCTCATGTCTGCAGTCTCATGAGCTGAGGTGCCTAGGAGGCTGCATCTCCCTGTCTTTCTTCTACTTTATCATCACCCCTCATCCACACTGGTTTCCTGGTCTTGGACAACCTTTCTCTTCGTATAATTTTTACTTCTCCTTCCTAAGATCTCAATAGAAGTAGAGATTGTTAGAGTTTGAAAGGATTTCAGCAACCATCTCTGCCAATTTCTCACTTTATAGACGGGGAAACTGAGGCATGTGAGTGACTAGTGGAGCTGATGACAGAGCCAGGAGCAGGAGTCTGGGCATCCTGTCCCCTCTCCAGGGCTCTTCGTAGGGTGTCCCGCTGCCTTCTCCCCTCTGCTCCCTTCTCTCCCCCAAGCAATGGTGTCACAAAGTGGGAAATCAGAGTTCTTGTCCTGTCACCAAACCACCATATGACTTGCTGAAAACCACCCAGCCCCAGGCCTTCTGTTCGCCCATCTGTGAAATGAAGGATCCGATTAAAGGGCCTCGTGACAATCCCATGTGTTCACCAAATCCAGCTTGTTTTCCTTCTGGGCATAGGGGAAGACTACGTTTTCCGGCCTCTGCTCCATCATTTTGAACAGAGGACTGAGTTCACGAAGGGTTGGAAGTGGGGTGTCTCACTCCAACCTTGGTCAAGATCCCCCTCATCACTCTTCTTCCACTTTGTGGTGACCTTGAGGCCCCCACGTATGTTGATGGGCTTACAAGAAGGAGAATGACCCTGCAGAGCATTACGCTTCCACCTTCCTCACATCCTCTACCTGAACAAGGACATGAACACACTGAACCTTCATCACGTGACTGAGAATTGGGGATTGATAGTTACTGCAGTTACCTACCCTGGCTAATAAAATCTCGCAGACCCCTTCAGCCACAATGTGCTAAGATTTTCCTGATCATTGTTAGTTTATTTTATTCTCCTTTATTCAGCATTTATTAAGCACCTGTGATGTACCAGAAATCGTGTTATGATCTAGTTCCTTGTCTCTGTCAGGAGCCTCAGCCCCAAACCTAATTCAAACATGATTGTGGGGGACTCAGTGTGCAAAGCATAACCTGCCTTTGATTTCTCCATCTTTCTTCTCACCACAGTGGTAAAGAGGACCCTGGGAGGAATGGCTTTCAATTGCCATCACCCAGTGCCATTGTAAGGAAGTCTCAAAGCAATGATTAAGTATCAATGGGCCAAGTTACAAAGGAATGAGAGGCAGAGGTGTTTCACATGATGGGGCTGGTGGGGCTGAGTTGAAGTGATTCCACAACATTCACTCCAGGGGACTGGACTGTGTGACCACCATTTAGAAATACCTGTATTGGGCCTTATGGGTTCTTTTGAAAACATCTTTAAATCAGGCCCGCATACAAGCACCATCTATCCTCATTAGAACTGTCTGTTTCCTGCTGGCCATGGTGTCCACTGTAGCTCTCAGATTCTTTAGGTACATTTTTCTTCTCAGCGTTGAAGCTGAGCACACCCATCTGGCTGGTGAAAGAATATAATAGGGCATATTTTCAGCATGACCAATTAGATGTGCAACTCCCATGAACAATAACAGGACTTGGGCTCCAGATTCTTCCTCAATAAATCCGGCCTTTCCCCTTATGAGCAACAGATGGGTTTTTCACAATGGCTCATTACCTCCTGGCTCGGCTCTGTTGCCAGAAGTGAAGTATAAAGTTATTTATGGATGGAGAAAGATACATAAGTCACCGTGGATTATTTTCTGCCATCCTTTTTCATTTATTTAGTTAGAGTTTTCTACCGCTCGAGATGAGCAAGTTAGAGATGGTGGTGTCCCCACTGGGAATGGAGATGGATGTCCCTTCAGCCTCGTTACTTTTCCTGATGGCTGCGATCTCTGAGGGTGATGCTGTGTTTCCCACAAGAAATGGTAATTGGGATATTTCCATAGAGAAGATACCCATTCCTCAAAAGATTCTCTAGCCTCTGACAGGCCATCTCTGTGAGATTTGGCCAGTGGGGGCACAAGTCAGTGCCACTTAACTGCATGTGATACGTTTGAGAAGAGAAAACAAATTGATTCTTTAAGAAATGCCAATATTTTTCAGTGCTTGACATCTCAGCCAGATAGATAGTATTCCTCTGTCAGTTGGGGGAGGACAGGAAAACAGGCCAACAGACTGCCAGGCTAGACATTATATGGGAAATACACAGTAAAAGTATAAACATACATGAAGGGAAAGAGGGGGGAGGTGGGGAAAGGATTGAGAAAGTAGCACTGAGTCCAGTGATCTCAGATTTGTGAGTGTGGAGGAGACTATGCCCTGTGAACATATTTCTATTCTGTCCAGTTCCTCCCTGGGCAATTCCTTAAACGATCTATGCCTCAGTTTCCTCATCTCTAAAATAAAAATAATAAGAGGATGGCCTAGGATTGATATGAGCATTAAATGAATTAATATTTGTGACAGTGCCTACCATATAATAAGTGCTATAAGTTTTTATATAAAGAAACTCAAGCCAGCAGTAGACAAGAATTGATTTGTCTTCCCAGGTTGTTCATTGGGGTTGCCAATTATGGGAACTTTCTTCCCCCTCAGGCCACAGGAATGGATGCATATCCAGTCCATATTCTTCCTGAGGATTTTTTTAATGGGTACAAAGGAAAGATGGTCAGTTTCTCTATTAAGGGTAAGGCTCTGAGTTATAAATCTAGATGCTTCCAGAGGCCTTGTGACCTACTCTGTTGACAAAGCTGATTAGCAATAAGAGAGATGAATCCAGCACAGAGGGAAGCAGAGACAAGAGATGGAGAGTCCTAAGCTGTGTCCAGTCCCAGGTTCATTGGTTTCTAAGCCAGCCATACACATGCCTTCCTGCAGTTTGCTTACATGAATCAAGATGTTCCCTTTTCTGGGACAGGAGGAAGGGAATAATCACTTCAAATTGGGCTTCTGTCACAACAACAACAAACCAAAATTTAGTGGATAAAGACCAACATTTACCGGAAAATACAATTCTCTGTGCTTCTACACTTCCCCTCTCCATATATATATATATATGGAGAGAGAGAGAGAGAGAGAGAGAGAGAGAGAAAGAGAAAGAGATATCGTGAGGTATGGGGATGATAAAGAGTCATTTTAAAAAGACACCTGAAGAGTCATTTTAAAAAGACACCTAGGGTTATTTCTACAGCCCAAGCATGCAGATCACAGAATCACAGAGTCCCAGAGCTGAGAATTGCCTCCCAGATTTTATTCAGATGATATGGTTTCAGACTTTGCCTGTTGAACACTGGGAAGCCATTTCTTCTGAGTTGGGCAATAGCTCTACTGATGAAGACAGTTATTTGAGCAAATCTGACTTAGCAAAGTGTTCCCTCATCATTTCTAGTCCTTCCCTCAGGAAAACTACTAGTCTCCTTCCTATTCACAGGAGAGGATTAAAATATTTGAACAGTTTTTATTTCCTTGTAAGTCTTTTCTTTCTTGGGACAGACATGTCTACCAGAAACATTCCATTAAACAGTACCGAGAGAGAAACTTTAGGATACTCGAGAGTCAACAGGGTTGGTAGAAAGAATGTTTGCTTAAAGTCAGACTAATGCCGTGTTAAAAAGTGGCAAGGCTTGTCGGAGTCTATCACATGAATGAAAAAGAAAAGATCACGTGTCTGGGACAGACTTTCAGCAGGAAGGATGTGTAGCTTCACGGCACAGCTGTGATTCCCGGGACTGGTAACCTGACTTCTGCAATTACTAAACCAGAAAAGCATTGGTAGCACATACATCCCATTTCATTTTTTCCTAGGTTGATTTCCTTTAGAATTGATGATAATTAAAACAGACACTATGTTAAATGGTATCCTGTGGTTGGTACTTAGAGTTTTCATTTAAAACAATACATGCAGCAGAGAGGCTACTGAAACACCACCTACCTTACCTGTATGACAGTTTTAGCTGAAAAGAACACATTTCTGAAACCTTTTTTCCCTGGAATGGTGAAGGAGAAATTAATACTGGAACAGAGAAGATGCCCTCCACCCCACCTCAGGTTTCATGCCATGGGTCCTGGAGGTCTGAGGACAAATTACTGATATAGGCAACACCATGGATGGATCTCAAATGCTCTGTGCTAAGCAGGGACAGACACAAACTACTATGTACTCTGTGACTCTGTTTATATGACAATCTGGAAATGGCAAAACTACAGAGACAGAACAGACCGGTGATTAACAGGAGCAGGGAGGGTTGGAGGGGGATGACTGCCAAGAGGAATGAAGGAACTTTGGGGGAGACGAAAATGTCTTATGTCTCGACTGTGGTCACGGTTTCATGCCTGTGTGCGTTTTTCAGAATTCACAGAATGCCAGACCTAGAAAGGTTGACTGGCATTGCATGGAAATTATATCTCAATAAATGTCCATCTTAAAGTGCTATACAGCAAACCACTCTAAGACTCAGTGGCTTAAAAATACCATTCATGGTCAAGGCTCTGTGGGTTGTCTGTGGGGGTGGACAGTTGACCTGGCTGGACACAGCTCTGGCAGAGCTCTGCTTTCTGGAGGCCTATAGGTCTGGGTCTGACCTACAAGCTTCTCGTCTCCCTGGAGCCTGCAGGATGGCTGGGCCACATTCTTCTCGTGCTGATAATGGAGGCGCAACAGAGCAAGTCCAAACACAGAAGGACATTCCAAGTATTTGCCTGTGTTCCATCTGCTAAAATGCCTTTGGGAAAAGCAAGTCATGTGACAGCCCAGATTCAAGGCATCGGGAAGAAAACACCGCAAGTGGGAAGAACTATCTGGAAAATGCAGAAGTGAAGTGTTGGAACAATAATCCAACCTTACAGAAGGCTCTTTACTGAGCTACAATTGAATGCATGCCCCTTGCTTCTTTAAGGGTGGTAAGAAGCAGCGGTCATATGAAGATCATTTTTACTTTTTCTGCATTATTTATGTTGAAGATTTGTTTTTTAATTTAGTGTTTCAATTATGAGGATCCTCACTATAAATTCTTAGAATTTAGACCAGACATTCACACTCTGTTTTCTGGGAAAAAAAAAAAAAGTGTAGTTGATTTCATCAGACCATCAGAAATCCGTGATTCACCTTGATGTCTTTTCACGTTGGTAACCAGGAAGCTTGATGCCAACAGTATTGCTCGGTGGAGACAACCATGCTATTCCAGGTTCCTTCCATGTTTATCCTCTCTCTGCAGGACTACAGCTTTTTTTACATCTTTATATGTATCCACCTTATTCTCTTCATGCTTTTTGTTGCAAGATTCGCAAATATCTTCTGAAAATAGGTGGAAGGAGAAGGATCACAAATAATGCAAAGAACAGCGGATGAGGAGGTAGAATAATATACCCTAATCATTTCCCTGGCACTTACTGTGTGAGCTTTGCAAATCTCTTGATCTCTCTAGGCCTTGACTTTTTAATCATCTTATAAGGCTAATTATGTCTCTCTCTACTTACTGTTCAACATAATGGAGAAAACATGTGAAATCACGATGCATTTTTAGGCACCACTGACTCTTTGGTTATAAGCCATTTTCATCAAGCAAGTACCCAGGTGTGACTTTGGCTCTAGAGGAAGCCCATATTGTTCTATAAATGGAACAAAAGCCTCCCCTTGATTTCTTGCAGTGGCTTTGCCTGCCGAGTGGTTTAGGAGATTTGTAATAAGCAGGAGAAGGCACAAATTCAGTTCACTGGCAGTTTCAGACGTGTACAGAGGGGATGAGAGTTCTTCAAATGCTGAAATGAGCCGGTGGTCTCAGGGTGATTTTAAATAGAAAAGCTGCCACAGTCCCAGTAAGATCCTATGGGATTTACGGTGTCAGAACCAAGGTTGAATAAAGTGCAGGGATAAAGGAGCTTGACTGGCCACAGAGGGGCAGCTTCTAGGGCAGTGAGTCATTGAAATTGTATAGATGACAGTCCTTTGGTGAGAGGGCAGTGAGGGGATTCCCGGAAAGAGTATAATTAGTTCTCTGACCTATCTGTGCTCTCACCCTGACACACAGTGTTACACTGGGCAAATGTCACAACTTCTTGGAGTCATTTTTTCATCATAAAAAATGAGAAGAAAGTGACTTAAATGGACAATTATTTAGAATTTTTAGAGAAATTTGAGCCATAACATTTGTAATCTACCTGAGCTCAGAGTATATGTTTGATTTCATCAAAGTTTTAAGACCCATGTGTTTCCGAGAAGACATGAGTCTGTGCAAAATTACTTAAAGCTCACTGCAAAATTACACCTTGGGGTCTATTTCTCAAAGAGCCAAACACGTACGAAAAAATCATTCAATCTATGCCTGATAATTTGTGTGTTAATTGACTGGGAGTCTCCCTTTGCAGAAAGACACATGTAAAAACATAAACTTATACCAGAATCACCTAAATTGTGTATTGTAAGTACAAATTAAGGGGCCCCCTTCAGACATCCTGAATTAGAATGTCAAAGGTGGGGCCCTGCCTGAAACTTTAATTTTAAACAGATGCCTCAGTTGACTTTAAAAGATGATACCATGAGAACCAGGGTATTTAAGCAGGGACTACCCTAAGTCATGTTTCATGAACCCACGTTCTTGCTTCTCAGGTGCACAAAACCACAGAATAAACACGCAGCACTGCCCCATTTCTCTTCACTTTTAAAGTAGTTAACTTGGTATCATTAAGCACTGCTATATTTAAAATAGATAACCAACAAGGACCTACTGTATAGCACAGGGAACGCTGCTTAGTATTCTGTAATAACCTAAATGGGAAAAGAATTTGAAAAAGAATAGACACATGTATACGTATAACTGAATCACTTTGCTGTGCACCTGAAACAACCACAACATTGTTAGTCAACTATGCTCCAACATAAAATAAAATTTTTTTAAAAAGAATTTTTACTTTTTTTCCATCAACAGATGAATGGATAAAGAAGATGTGGTAAGATTCAAATGAGGCAGCTCTGCCAACGTGTCTCACACAAGGGGGTGTTATCCTTTTCAAGGATGTCTGGCAACTTGAATCCTCCAATTTCACAGAACCATTTAGAGGTTAACTCATGGCATCATCCCTCCTGTAAAGGCTACACACCTCACTGTATTCCTATATCCTGTTCACATAAGGATGGGGAGGGACCAGCTCTCAACAGCCAATCCATTGATCCCGAATACCTTTTATTTCACCAATGCAAACCTATTCCCAGCATTTCTCATGGCATCAAGATACCAGTTTCACAAATAAAAACGAACTTGCCATAGTTACACGCAAATTTCAAAACCTTTGGTGTTGGTTGAGGTAAAGATAGCAGAAACATGTGAACTAATGGCTTCTGCTGATAGGCTCTCAGATTAGCCTGCTAGCTGAACAGCCCTGGGGTAAGCATTCTTGAGTACTATGCAGTCTGTACCTGGGTTGTAGTTTTATCCAACCAACATTCAGAGAATATCATTCTTTCTATGCTAAACTATTTTCATGAAAACAATACATATCTTGAACCTGGCCCCAGGGACCTTGGTAAATTGGACGTTGTAGCCCTGAACTTTGCACTGTGTCACACAGGGGATGCCCATCCCTTATTTGTTGAATTAACTAATAAGTAACTGTATGACTGAATGTATGAATCAATCAGTGACAGCATTTCATCCTTACCACCACCCTGTGAGATATCATCACCAATTTATAGGTTAGGAAACTGACACTACAGCAGTGAAGCAAACTTCCCGAACTCCATCCACTTCTAAGTAGTGGAACCATTGTTCTGAGTCTTGCCTCCTCACAGCACAGGCTCACCTCCCTGTGCACAGAGGTATGGAAACCCACAGTATGTTTGAGAAATGCAGGAAGTTTGACTTGGTACAGTGTGAGACCGTGAGAGTGATGAGGGAGATTATGTGGCAAGATAGGTATGATCTATCTGAGAGCCACATGCTTTATTTTATAGATAGTGGGTGATTCATCAAAGATTTTTTTTTTTTGATAGAATAGTGACCTAATTCCAGCTATACTTTAGAAAGATGGATCTTTCTAAATGCAGAGGCGAGTAGTTGCTTTAGAGACCATATGGTCCGTAAGCCTAAAATATTTACTATCTAACCCTTGACAGAAAAACTTTGCCAGCCTACTCTAGAAGAAGATATTCTTAGTTATTTTAGGTTGGCTAGCACTATTAGTGAGAAAAATCTAGATCCCAGACTTGTGAAAGTACAGAGGAAGAAAGGAGGTTTTGCTAGTCTACTCAGTATGAGCAAGCATGACCCAATCATCCTGGTTTGCCCAGATTTTTCTTGGTTTTAGCACTGAATATCCCATGTTCCAGGAAATCCTTTAGTCCTGTGCAAACTGGGACAGTTGATCACCCTAATCTGCATAATGATCAGAGCAAAGTCATGAGAAAGCAAGTCAGAAACTTGAGAACAGAGACATAAAGCCCCATTTGGAGATGAAATCAAGTATGAACATTTGAAGAACCATCATGGTCAAAGTTCACAGGGTGAGTTTGGTTTATGAAATATGTAACATGCCCAGTCTATCAGTTAGGATTAAGTTCAGCTGTGAGTGACAGAAAACACAGAAAGGCAAAAGAAGATGAGAGGTAAGTAGTTCGGGACTTGTACGACAGCCTCTTGATCATCAGGGACCTAGACTCCTTCTACTCGATTGTATTACCATCCTCAAAATGTTGCTAGAACTTTCTGGACCAAGGTGGCTGCTTGAGCTCCAGCCATCACAGTCACATTAAAGTCAACAGAAGGGAAGAAGAGGTGAAAAGGGGAGCATCCTTATCCCATAATGACTCTTCCTCAAAGTTGCATACCTCAATTCTGCTGGTATGTCGCCATACCTACACACAGGAGAGGCTGGAAAACATAGTCGTTATTCCTGGAAGTCAGATGCCCAGCTAAATATAGGGAAATTTATTACTAATGAAGAAATAAGGAATGGATATTGGGAGACAACTAGAACTCTCTGAAACATTTAGATAAGTATAGTTGTTATAAATTCATAGCTAATATTGTTGGGCTGCCTTTATTTATCAGGCACTGTGCCAAATCCTTCTTATAAATTTTCTCATGTAATCCTTCCAAAAATACGTGAGTTAGATATTATCATTATTCTGTATTTGATATATGGGGAAATGTAGGCAAAAATAGGTAAAATGAATGTTGCTAGATTACACAGCTATGAGGTAGAGATAGGATTTGAACTCAGATTAGAACCATGAGCTTAATGGCCTTGTAATACTGCCCACCCCGGAGCACTCTATAAGACATGATTTTTACCAAGATTTTGCCAGCCCATAGACCAAAATCTTGAGCATAAAATTCACATGAGGTCAACCATTGGACTCTTACAGATTTCTAAAACAGGTAGATCTCATGTCACTAATATGGCTCCTCAGAAAAAAAAGAGAACATATACATAACTATATCTAATCTATATATACATATATTTACAATAAAATTTACTAATAAAAAGGAAGAATAGCACACAGTTGTCAAATAATAAATATATAGTTCTCTTTATTGTAAATTCTACACAGCCAATTGATTCCCACTGATTGCTTCCTTTGATTTTTACCAAACTCCCGTATTCATAACCAGACTACAGTTGTAACTGACAAACGAGTAGCTCTGACATGAATGCAAGCTGATATTTTCATTTCTGTTAACCACTGAGATGGTAGCAAAACAATAAAAGTGATGGAACCTTATTTACTCATCAATAATGTGACTTCGTTGCCAAACTGGATAATAATTTTCAAATATTAGAAAAATATTTACTCAGTTTCTCTGTTATTGATAATGTAGCAGCTATAGACACAGCACACTTTTAAGTATCGTCTGCATTACCAACATTTTCTTCATTACTTTCTTAAGTTCAGAACAGGGATTGAAAACTATGACCCTTGGGCCAAATCTCCCTCTACCCATTTTTGTAAACAAAGTTTTTTTGGAACACAGCCAGGCCTATTCACTTACATAGTCTCAATGTCTATATTATTTATATGTATCTATGTCTATAATATTTACAGATTATCTGATTTTATGCTACATCGGAGTTAAACAGCTGTGACTGAGGCCCTATGGCCCACAGACTTGAAAATATTTACTATCTGCCTATTTAGAGAAAGGGTTTGCCAACACTTGGCCTAAATAAATGAAAGAAATCTGTATTTTCAGGGAAAGAAATCAGGCCTTTCACAAAGATGAGAAGCTGTTTTGAGAAAAGAGATCTTAGGACACCTTCAGAACAACAACAAAGGTGGGTAAAACACGTTGGGTTGATCCAAGTAAGAATCTTGGAATTTAAAGGAATGAGGCAGAACCTTTGGTCCCAGCAGAAGATATTCATTGTATTTTCCCTAGATTCTGATTAAAAAGAAATTACCAATGGAAAGAGATGTTGAAGAGGAACCAAGCCAACCCTGGAAGGGCACCAGTGGTGCCCCTGCCTATAATTTCATTACATCAGCATCTGAGTTTCATAGCATGAATGAATTGAGCAACGGCCAGAAGCAGAAGCATGAAGCAATCACCAAAGAGTGTCCTCTCCAAAAATTCACCTTTTCTCTTCTGAAGTGCAAAGGACTTAGGTTTCAAAGATGGCTGCAAGTCATATTTCTGCAGTTCTTTTTCGAAGTTTATAATGCCCAGACAAGAAAAAAATAAATAAAAGAAGAGTGCAAGAGCAAATGAGGGCATGTGTGAGCAGCAAAAATAGCAGATGTCTTAAAAAGATCAATGACATTATAGGGGAAAACTGACAAGGTTATTCTCAAAATGCAAGGCCTTAATTACTTATTTCTATTCTGGGTATCCAATCCAATTATTGCTGGAATCAGGAACGGAAAATTCTTCATTGCGTATTTAATATCATTACTATGCAGCATATTTAATATGAACCAAACCATATTTATACAGCTAATAAACTGTTCAAGGGTGGTACACTAAAATGAGAAGCCAACCAAATCGCCTCTCAGGGTGAGTACTGGACACTTTGCTGCAAAGCCAGTTCTTCTGAGGTTAGGATCATCTACTTCTGAGGTTAGCACGTCTACCCTGTGTCTCATCATGCCTCAATTCTCTGATCATTTTTCTGTTTTGGAAATGCTGCTGAAACGTAATTTGTTTTGATTCCAGAGTATCATGTAATTTTAGCAGAGGCCTGAATTAATAAACACAAATGGAAACTTCGACACTGGAATACTGTGACACAGTTTCATTATAAGGAGGTCATATACACGATCCAGGAAATGTGAATTTTTTGATGATTATTAAACTAAAAATACAGAAACAGAAACTTTAAAAAGTCTTACAGAGAACTCCCAGAGCACTGAGATTATGTCCAAGGATGCTGAGGAATCCATTTGAAAAGAGTCAATAGGCAATATTTTTCAAATGCATTTGACTTTATTTATTTTATTTTTGGCTGTGCTGCATGTCTTGCGAGATGTTAGTTCCCCGACCAGGGATTGAACCGGAGCCCTTGGCAGTGAAAGTCCTAACCACTGGACCGCCGGGGAATTCCAGAAATGCATTTGACTTTAAAACCATGTATTTGCGGAGCAAATGCAGTAGAAACGCATTTTGTATAGGATGGGATTCATGGAAGAGTCAAATTCTGTTCATTGGTGTCACTCCCATGATAGAACAGCTAACTGGAGAAGCAGCCTGGCCTGGGGTTGTTTTCTCAAGGTCTGGGGGAAAGCCAGTTCCATACAAAGCTGGACCACCACCTTCACACAGCCCAAAACATTTTTAAGTTTGAAAAGTAAGAAACAGATCACTGCACACTCTGGGTCCTGAGAGGACAAAAGCCAGGTGCCGCCCTCCTGTAGAAGAAGAAGCTCTTCTGGTGATTCTCTGACGTGACTGGAACTCGGGAGAGAGCCTGTTCTTATGAAACTTCGAGATGAATTGTGCAGTCTTCCTAAGTGTGGATAAAGTCAAGTCCCTTTCAGACCTTTTAGGGCTTTCTCATGGTTATGTCTGTACATTTATAGAGCATTTTTAAAGGGCTTCAGGCATTTTTATCAATTCTGAGAGAGAGAGAAAATGAGCTTTTGTAAACATAATACATGTATTAGTCCATTAGGGCCGCCATAACAAAACACCACAGCCTGGGTGGCTTAAACAACAGGAATTAATTTTAGCACAATTCTGGAGTCTGGAAGTCCATGATCAAGGTGCCGGCAGGGTTGGTTTCTCCTGAGGCCTCTCCTTGGAGATGGCTGCCTTCTTTCTGTGTCTTCATGTGGTCTTTGCCCTGTGCACACGCATCTCTGGTGTCTCTTCCTGTTCTCATAGGATTAAGGCCCATTCTTATGACCTCATTTACCCCTAATTACTTCTTTAAAGTCTCTATCTTCAAATACAGCCACATTGGGGGTTAGGGCTTCAACATATAAATTTTGGGAGAACACAGTTCAGTCCATAACAATGCTTGATCATGATAGAGCACTCCAACAAATATCAAAGTATGAAAAAGAGAGTGAATTTTTAAACATCACTCAAAAATAACAACTTTAGCTTTAGGTAAACATTATTACACACATCTCTCCAATCATTTGGATGAATCACTAGCTTGACAGACTGAAAATGAGGTGAATAGATTCCAATCTATGTAAATGGATTCATAGTATATAACTTTGTTTTAATTAAATAATTTGAATTTTTAGTGGTGCGATATTTTACCTTGCAGTTGATTCTAAAACTAGTGCATAAGGTTACTATTTTTCCTATAGATTTTTAAATCACCTATACAGTATACTTTTCGTGTCTACATGCTGTTTGCTACTTCCTAGGAACATTATACTTGAGATCCTTTAAGCTAGACTAAAGGAAAGAAAAAAAAAGGAAAACCTATTGTGTATACTTAGTCATTTAAGCCATTCAATAGATGTAAAAGAAAGGGTGAAAAATTATGAAGCGCTCCTACTTGCTTGCAAGGGTCATTTCTGCCTGTTTAATATGGTCTCTACAAGTTTATAAGTTGGTTTATTGTTTTGATTATTAAACCAAATAATATATATGACAGCACCTAGCAGAGAACTATAATAGCTACTCAGAGTGGATACTCACTAAATATTTGTTGAAGTAAATCTAAATTTTACTTAATCAGAGCCACAAGTATATTGTTTTTTGAAAAATCACAGAAGAATGGCCACCTGTCTTCCCAATTTGGCATTTTGCATTGGAGTCTTATTGAATAACTGTCTCTCTTATGCCCCAAGGCATTGGTCTAATGGAATGGGATTTTACAAAGATGTGAAGTTTTATAGTCATCCATAAATTAAATGATGCAATTATACTATACTTAATGTAGCAGAAAAAAACCATAAACGCAATAAACTCATTTAAAACTTAGAATCGATATTGCTTAAACTCAACATATATTATTTCCTAAAATATTTCTTAAACTTTATAAAAAATTTAGATTATAAAAACAATTAAAATTTTGGTGTCATTATTGTATTTTTACAATTCATGCTTCTCTTTTAGATTCCTTGTTATGAATGATGATGAGATTAGGCTCTTATAATTCCTCTTAATTCCTGTTCTCAACACTTAATTTTTGTTATGGGCATATGCGTACACAGATTCGTGAGTTCTCGCAGTGAGAATTACATATGCATTCCATTCCTGGACCATAATTCCCACTGTTTCTTAGTTCCATTTTTCTGTGAATTTAATATTTACCAACAGTCTTTTTCTTTCATCTTCTGTATTTCCAAGTTCATTAAAATTTTTTTCTTAGTGACTGGAAAGTACTTTTATTCCATAAAGAATTCATGAGTACTGTGTGGCTATAGTTCTTGCATGTTTAAGAATGTATTCATATGACCTTTACTGTACAATGACAATGTGATTGGGTATCGTATTCATGGCTTGCATTTTTTTCCTCTCAGACTTTGCTCCTGTATTCTAGCTTTGAATGTTGATGTTGAAAAGTTTACAGCCAGAATAACATCTCCCTCCTTGCTGTCTGAATGCCTGAAGAATTTATTTTTTTCAATGAATTTTCAAAGCTTAGGTGAGTCTGAGTGTCAATCACTCTGAATCTGGTTTTTCTAAAACAAATTGCTTTTTCCCAATTTACAAATCAAGTTCTCCTCACTTTTCAAGGCAGTTCTTTGAATGCCTCACTTTTTCATTTATTATGTTCCTAACCTTACTGAGAACATTCAGGGGTAGCAATTTTCCTTGTGTTGAGTTAGTTTCTCCACTTTTACACAATATTTTCTTTCTAGAATTGGTTTACTCATTCTGTCATTTTTTATGTGATTATCTCAATACTTTTCTTACGTCAGTAATTCTATTGTTGATTATGTCTATTGTGTTTCCTGTTATGTTTGATTAATTTATTGTATCTATAGTATAATCATTTTTCTTCCCAATGAATTGCCTCAATTCTGCAACCTTCATTTTTATTTCATTCCGTTGTTTTGTCATCTAAGTCTTTATTGAATTCATGTTCTTATTATTCTAAACCAGAAAACCTTCATGGAAAATTTACTTCTGTTCTTTGGATTTCTTTTTCCTTCTAGAATAATTTCTTTATCCATTTATTCCTTCTTCTCTTCTGTTTTTTCTCCCTTTCTTCAATATTTCTGCTAAATACTTGTAAGGTTGCTATTAGGTCACTTTTCATCTTTCCAATTTAATACAGACTCTGCTCTCCAGGTATTTTATTTGTTTTTATGCAGTGTGCTTGGATTTTCTTGGCCCTCCTTTATTCCTTATCAAGACATGTTTATCTTCTCCTCTAATCTATAGCTGGAAGGTTGGGTGTTAGGTTGGGTTTCAGTTCATCGGTCATATTCTGAAGATACAGGAGTAAAAAGAGAAGATCAGCTAGAACTAGTCTGCTTTAATGAAAAGTTAACTAGTTTTCTACCCAACAATAATGGAGGTGAAGTAAAAGGTCTCATTTCCATAGTTGATAGTTATCTGAAGATTCAGATGATTCGACCAACTGAACATGGAATTCCAGAGTCTGTACTTACGTCAGAGTCCTCTGTGGTTATTTGTTTTCTAATTTTATCCCACTTTTATCCAGTAGACATTGCTATTTCCTTTGCCATTCCTCATATCATAATAGAGAGAATGATGGACATCACCTCATCTCACCTTCACTTCCAATCCTGGGACATCAATGATACTGTCGAGGTTTGTCTGGCCCTTAACACCACTTCCAGTGGAGTTTTACGAACAAGGCTGAATCATTTCAGAATCTTTTTCTTTCCTTGCCAAACTTTTTGATGTTTACAATATGGGGCGGTGACCATGGTTGAATTTTTGCCTTCCTTTCTTTCTTAAAAATTTATTTTTATTTTTATTCATTTCATTAGATAATTTTGGGTGGGGGGAGTCTCAGATCTGACCTCAACTTGCCATAATTACCTATAAGCCCTCATCAAATAGGTTTTAATTCCTCCAGGGCTGCTGAATGATGGGCTTTGCTGTCCTCATCACACTACCAGAGGTACTTGGCTTCCCCAGCTAATCATGAGACTTGTTTGTTTTAAACTATCCACCTAGGCAGGTGAAAACTAACTATGAAAACCAATTATTTGTTAATATTTGTTGTTGTAACACCTAGCACAGGACTTTGGGACTCTAAGATGATTCTATTTATTGTGAGAGCAACAAAAATACTGGTGATTTAAGTGTAAGAGTTTCAGAGGGCTCCAGGGGCACGGGCAGTGAGCATTGCCATTTTCTGCAGATAGGAAAGCAGATGCACGATTGCAGTATCTTGCTCAAGGTCAACAGCTGTAGAGGAAGCATTTGAGCTCCTGTTAGCACTAGGACTGTGTTTTTTAAATGTTCCTTAGGCAAGAAATATTAAACAATGATCACCACATTGACCTCCTGATGGTACAGAACCTGAGGCATGCAGAGGCCCACCAATTGACCCAGGCTCTGAATTTCCAACATGGAGTAATCAGTTGCCTATAGATGCAGAGAGGTGTGAGCATTTTTTCCCACTCCTGTTGGTTAATACATTTCCTTCTTTCACTGTGGAATTATACTGGCTTAGACACTGCCAAGTTTGTGTCTCTTAAGAAATTCAGCACACACTTTCAGTCATAAAAGCAGAAACCCAACTGATTCCTGCCCTAGTGAATTTTAAGTGCTGATTGAAACTATCCAAAGAAATCACTTTAAAAATTCAGCTTGTGGGGAGGAGCAAGATGGCGGAAGAGTAAGACGCGGAGATCACCTTCCTTCCCACAGATACAGTAGAAACACATCTACACGTGGAACTGCTCCTACAGAACACCTACTGAACGCTGGCAGAAGACGTCAGACCTCCCAAAAGGCTCTTGGTGCTCCAGCTAGGCATCAGGGCTGTGCCTCTGAGGTGGGAGAGCCAACTTCAGGACACTGGTCCACAAGAGAATTCCCAGCTCCACGTAATACCAAACGGCAAAAATCTCTCAGAGATCTCCATCTCAACATCAAGACCCAGCTTCACTCAACGACCAGCAAGCTACAGTGCTGGACACCCTATGCCAAACAACTAGCAAGACAGGAACATAGCCCCATCCATTAGCAGAGAGGCTGCCTAAAATCATAATAAGGCCACAGACACCCCAAAACACACCACCAGACGTGGACGTGCCCACCAGAAAGACAAGATCCAACCTCATCCACCAGAACACAGGCACTAGTCCCCTCCACCAAGAAGCCTACACAACCCACTGAACCAACCTTAGCCACTGGGGACAGATACCAAAAACAACGGGAACTACGAACCTGCAGCCTGTGAAAAGGAGACCCCAAACACAGTAAGATAAGCAAAATGAGAAAACAAAAAAACACACAGCAGGTGAAGGAGCAGGGTCAAAACACACCAGACCTAACAAATGAAGAGGAAACAGGCAATCTACCTGAAAAAGAATTAAGAATAATGATAGTAAAGATGATCCAAAATCTTGGAAATAGAATAGACAAAATGCAAGAAACATTTAACAAGGATGTAGAAGAACTAAAGAGGAACCAAGCAACGATGAAAAACACAATAAATGAAATTTAAAATTCTCTAGAAGGAATCAATAGCAGAATAACTGAGGCAGAAGAACGGATAAGTGACCTGGAAGATAAAATAGTGGAAATAACTACTGCAGAGCAGAATAAAGAAAAAAGAATGAAAAGAGCTGAGGACAGTCTCAGAGACCTCTGGGACAACATTAAACGCACCAACATTCGAATTATAGGGGTCCCAGAAGAAGAAGAGAAAAAGAAAGGGACTGAGAAAATATTTGAAGAGATTATAGTTGAAAACTTCCCTAATGTGGGAAAGGAAATAGTTAATCAAGTCCTGGAAGCACAGAGAGTCCCATACAGGATAAATCCAAGGAGAAACACACCAAGACACATATTAATCAAACTATCAAAACTTAAATATAAAGAAAACATATTAAAAGCAGCAAGGGAAAAACAACAAATAACACACAAGGGAATCCCCATAAGGTTAACAGCTGACCTTTCAGCAGAAACTCTGCAAGCCAGAAGGGAGTGGCAGGATATACTTAAAGTGATGAAGGAGAAAAACCTACAACCAAGATTACTCTACCCAGCAAGGATCTCATTCAGATGTGATGGAGAAATTAAAACCTTTACAGACAAGCAAAAGCTGAGAGAGTTCAGCACCACCAAACCAGCTTTACAACAAATGCTAAAGGAACTTCTCTAGGCAAGAAACACAAGAGAAGGAAAACACCTACAATAACAAACCCAAAACATTTAAGAAAATGGGAATAGGAACATACATATCGATAATTACCTTGAATGTAAATGGATTAAATGCTCCCACCAAAAGACACAGGCTGGCTGAATGGATACAAAAACAAGACCCATATATATGCTGTCTACAAGAGACCCACTTCAGACCTAGAGACACATACAGACTGAAAGTGAGGGGATGGAAAAAGATATTCCATGCAAATGGAAATCAAAAGAAAGCTGGAGTCGCAATTCTCATATCAGACAAAATAGACTTTAAAATAAAGACTATTACAAGAGACAAAGAAGGACACTATATAATGATCAAGGGATCGATCCAAGAGGAAGGTATAACAATTGTAAATATTTATGCACCCAACATAGGAGCACCGCAATACATAAGGCAAACACTAACAGCCATAAAAGGGAAAATCGACAGCAACACAATCATAGTAGGGGACTTTAACACCCCACTTTCACCAATGGACAGATCATCCAAAATGAAAATAAATAAGGAAACACAAGCTTTAAATGATACATTAAACAAGATGGACTTAATTGATATTTATAGGACATTCCACCCCAAAACAACAGAATACACATTTTTCTCAAGTGCTCATGGAACATTCTCCAGGATAGATCATATCTTGGGTCACAAATCAAGCCTTGGTAAATTTAAGAAAATTGAAATCGTATCAAGTATCTTTTCCGACCACAACGCTATGAGACTAGATATCAATTACAGGAAAAGATCTGTAAAAAATACAAACACATGGAGGCTACGCAATACACTACTTAATAACGAAGTGATCATTGAAGAAATCAAAGGGGAAATCAAAAAATACCTAGAAACAAATGACAATGGAGACACGACGACCCAAAACCTATGGGATGCAGCAAAAGCAGTTCTAAGAAGGAAGTTTATAGCAATACAAGCCTACCTCAAGAACAGGAAATATCTCGAATAAACAACCTAACCTTGCACCTAAAGCAATTAGAGAAAGAAGAGCAAAAAAACCCCAAAGCTAGCAGAAGGAAAGAAATCATAAAGATCAGATCAGAAATAAATGAAAAAGAAATGAAGGAAACAATAGCAAAAATCAATGAAACTAAAAGCTGGTTCTTTGAGAAGATAAACAAAATTGACAAACCATTAGCCAGACTCATCAAGAGAAAAAGGGAGAAGACTCAAATCAATAGAATTAGAAATGAAAAAGGAGAAGTAACCACTGACACTGCAGAAATACAAACGATCATGAGAGATTACTACAAGCAACTCTATGCCAATAAAATGGACAACTTGGAAGAAATGGACAGATTCTTATAAATGCACAACCTACCGAGACTGAACCAGGAAGAAATAGAAAATATGAACAGACCAATCACAAGCACTGAAATTGAAACTGTGATTAAAAATCTTCCAACAAACAAAAGCCCAGGACCAGATGGCTTCACAGGCGAATTCTATCAAACATTTAGAGAAGAGCTAACACCTATCCTTCTCAAATTCTTCCAAAATATTGCAGAGGGAGGAACACTTCCCAACTCATTCTACGAGGCCACCATCACCCTGATACCAAAACCAGACAAAGATGTCACAAAGAAAGAAAACTACAGGCCAATATCACTGATGAACATAGATGCAAAAATCCTCAACAAAATACTACCAAACAGAATCCAACAGCACATTAAAAGGATCATACACCATGATCAAGTGGGGTTTATTCCAGGAATGCAAGGATTCTTCAATATACGCAAATCAATCAACGTGATACATCATATTAACAAACTGAAGGAGAAAAACCATATGATCATCTCAATAGATGCAGAGAAAGCTTTCGACAAAATTCAACACCCATTTATGATAAAAGCCCTGCAGAAAGTAGGCATAGAGGGAACTTTCCTCAACATAATAAAGGCCATATATGACAAACCCACAGCCAACATTGTCCTCAATGGTGAAAAACTGAAACCATTTCCACTAAGATCAGGAACAAGACAAGGTTGCCCACTCTCACCACTATTATTCAACATAGTTTTGGAAGTGTTAGCCACAGCAATCAGAGAAGACAAAGAAATAAAAGGAATCCAAATCGGAAAAGAAGAAGTAAAGCTGTCACTGTTTGCAGATGGCATGATACTATACATAGAGAATCCTAAAACTGCCACTAGAAAACTACTAGAGCTAATCAATGAATTTGGTAAAGTAGCAGGATACAAAATTAATGCACAGAAATCTCTTGCATTCCTATATACTAATGATGAAAAATATGAAAGTGAAATTAAGAAAACACTCCCGTTTACCACTGCAACAAAAAGAATAAAATATCTAGGAATAAACCTACTTAAGGAGACAAAAGACCTGTATGCAGAAAATTATAGGACACTGATGAAAGAAATTAAAGATGATACAAATAGATGGAGAGATATACCATGTTCTTGGATTGGAAGAATCAACATTGTGAAAATGACTCTACTACCCAAAGCAATCTACAGATTCAATGCAATCCCCATCAAACTACCACAGGCATTTTTCACAGAACTAGAACAAAAAATTTCACAATTTGTATGGAGACACAAAAGACCCCGAATAGCCAAAGCAATCTTGAGAACGAAAAATGGAGCTGGAGGAATCAGGCTCCCTGACTTCAGACTATATTACAAAGCTACAGTAATCAAGACAGTTTGGTACTGGCACAAAAACAGAAATATAGATCAATGGAGCAGGATAGAAAGCCCAGAGATAAACCCACACACATATGGTCACCTTATCTTTGATAAAGGAGGCAAGCATATACAGTGGAGAAAAGACAGTCTCTTCAATAAGTGGTGCTGGGAAAATTGGACAGGTACATGTAAAAGTATGAAATTAGAACACTCCCTGACACCATACACAAAAATAAACTCAAAATGGATTAAAGACCTAAATGTTAAGCCAGACACTATCAAACTCTTAGAGGAAAACATAGGCAGAACACTCTATGACATAAATCGCAGCAAGATCCTTTTTGACCCAGCTCCTAGAGAAATGGAAAGAAAAACACAAATAAACAAATGGGACCTAATGAAACTTAAAAGCTTTTGCACAGCAAAGGAAACCATAAACAAGACCAAAAGACAGCCCTCAGAATGGGAGAAAATATTTGCAAATGAAGCAACTGTCAAAGGATTAATCTCCAAGATTTACAAGCAGCTCATGCAGCTCAATAACAAAAAAACAAATAACCCAATCCAAAAATGGGCAGAAGACCTAAACAGACATTTCTCCAAAGAAGATATACAGATGACCAACAGACACATGAAAGAATGCTCAACATCCTTAATCATTAGAGAAATGCAAATCAAAACTACAATGAGGTATCATCTCACACCGGTCAGAATGGCCATCATCAAAAAATCTAGAAACAATAAATGCTGGAGAGGGTGTGGAGAAAAGGGAACACTCTTGCACTGTTGGTGGGAACGTAAATTGATACAGCCACTATGGAGAACAGTATGGAGGTTCCTTAAAAAACTAAAAATAGAACTACCATATGACCCAGCAATCCCACTACTGGGCATATACCCTGAGAAAACCATAATTCAAAAAGAGTCATGTACCAAAATATTCATTGCAGCTCTATTTACAATAGCCAGGACATGGAAGCAACCAAAGTGTCCATCATCGGATGAATGGATAAAGAAGATGTGGCACATATATACAATGGAATATTACTCAGCCATAAAAAGAAATGAAATGGAGGTATTTGTAATGAGGTGGATGGAGTTAGAGTCTGTCATACAGAGTGAAGTAAGTCAGAAAGAGAAAAACAAATACAGTATGCTAACACATATATATGGAATCTAAGGAGAAAAAAAAAAACAAAAGGACATGAGGAACCTAGTGGCAAGATGGGAATAAAGACACAGACCTACTAAAGAATGGACTTGAGGATATGGGGAGGGGGAGGGGTGAGATGTGACAGGGTGAGAGAGTGTCATGGACATATATACACTACCAAATGTAAAATAGATAGCTAGTGGGAAGCAGCCGCATAGCACAGGGAGATCAGCTCGGTGCTTTGTGACCGCCTAGAGGGGTGGGATAGGGAGGGTGGGAGGGAGGGAGATGCAAGAGGGAAGAGATATGGGAACATATGTATATGTATAACTGATTCACTTTGTTTTAAAGCAGAAACTAACACACCATTGTAAAGCAATTATACTTCAATAAAGATGTTAAAAAAAATTCAGCTTTATTGTATGGGGATGAAGAAATGCAAGGGCACTATCAGGGGCCCCTCCAAGATGGGAGGGAGACAGGAAGAAAAAGGAGTCTCTTCCCTCCTTCATTCTGATCTAGGAAACCCCAGCAAAACAGAACCAATACCTCTAGACATCCCCCCAACTCCACCCTCTCCTCAGAGTCATGACCCCAAACCAGCAGCTTATGAGAATGCAGGACCTTCCCAGTATCATAACAAACTTTCTTTAATCACATGGATTTTTTTTTTAATTAATGAAACTATAGGTCTCTTCACTGGAATAAGTAGAATAGGCACTTTAAAAAAATTGAATGGCATGGTAGAAAGACCAATGTCCTCCCCAAAGATGTTCATATCCTAATCTTCAGAACAGGTGAATATTTTACCTATATGGCAAAAGGAACTTAGCAGATGTCATTAAATTAAGGATCTTGAGATGGGGAGATTATCCTAGATTATCCACGTGGGTCCAATGTATACAAGGGTCATTATAAGGGAAAGGGGAGGAGGAGGACCAGATTCAGAGAAGGAAGTGCAAGAAGCAGAGGTCAGAGGAGAGATTGAAGATGCTGGGGCCATGAGCCAAGGGATACAGGCAGCCTCTAGACACTAGAAAAGACAAGGAAATGTTCCCTAGAAACTCCAGAAAAAAATGCAACCCGGCTGACACAGTTCAGAATCCTGACCTCCTGAACTGTAAGATAACAGTGTTGTTTCAAGTAATTCTTTTTGTGTTAATTTGTTACAACAGCAAGAGGATGGAAGAACTATCAGATATTATTAGTTCAGGTGGGTAGTGTGAAAAGAACACAAGTCAGTATATTCAAGTCTTGTCTCGTCCTCTGTTTTCGTGGTGGTGTTTAAATTATTACACCTTTCTGACCTCCAGTTTCCTCTTTATATTTTAGATAAAAATAATAATGAATTGGTCACGATACTTTGGGTTGCAATGCACAGAAATATGATTTACTTTGGATTAAGCAGAAAGGGACTTTTTAATCTCATCTAATTTAAAGAGTAACAAAATAAGTACACCTTCAGGTACAGCTGGATTTGGGTAAACAAATGATATCAATCTCTTGATTTATTGGCTCTAATTTTCCCCTGTGATGCCTTATTCTCAGGTAGAGGTCCCCAGCTGGCAAATACCACAGATGTGATTTACCATAAAGTCTGTTCTTGCCCTCTTATATGTGACTTCAAGGATCAGATAGCTCTAAAAGTGCTTTGTGTACAGAAATGACCATCTGAATATTAGCTATTATTAAAATGCCCTATCAGAAATGATAACTAGTTGCCATCCAAAGCATCATTTAACACTACAATCTGATTAGAGTAGTGAAATCACACCTACTGTGGCAAAAATTCCTTGGAACATATTTACTACCATCAGGATTTTCAACTCTCATTATAACCTGGATGTATAGCCTTTTGAATTTAAAAATACTCCTTCCAGCCCTAGAAACTCAATACCCTTAGAGACAGCACATCGCTGAGGGTCTTGCCAATCCCAGTTTAGTAACTGAAGGGTGTTGAGATGAAGCTAATTAGATGATGGCATGCAGACAACCAGCGCCAGGCAGGATGAGGAGGAAGTGTTTTCTGCTTTCCAGACCACAGTGTTGAAGGATCACACTTTTCTCCATCTCAGGGCAGTGGGAAGGGCAGTTCATAGAACAAATCAACTTGATACAGGGCAGAGAAGTTCCTCTTCAGGTCTGTGCAATTTCTTTCACCAAGAGGTAGAGCATTCCTTGAGTTTGGTACAAAAATTGTGACCCTGCCATTTTTGGAGGACCAACTTGAACTCCATACAACTTCTGTCTCCATTTTCTCATGCCATTTAATTTTGATGTCTACCTAATAGTAACTAAAGTATACCGTTTACAATAACTAGTGGGATTTTTAGAATCCTCACTTCAGGGATAGCCTTTGTCTGCCTTATTGGTCTTCCCCATGACACAAACATGAAGGTACTTACTTGTTCTGGTCAGGGATGATGATGGGGTCTGAGCCGGGTGTTGCTTTAGGGAAGTGTGGAGAGGTGAGATGTTTCCACCTGCTTCATTACCACACAGATTTCTGTTTCTTTGAGGAATGGAAGAATTTCAGGGTTTTCTGAAAAAATGTATCTGGTGTTGCTGTCACTGTGTGGGAACGGATGCAGTAAGAGGCTGGGGAGAGTGTCGAGGAGAATATGGGATTGCTGCTTAGGACAGACCCATCCCCTTGAACTTCAGATAGCGTAAGGCCAATACGAAGCAACTTATTTTAAAGAAAGCCCTGGCTCCTTTCTCCCTCTGGAACGCTGCTATTCCTGCCACTGTGATCCATTTCCCTCCATAACTTTTGGTAAACAATCCACTTCTCAACCCAAGGATTTCTGGAATTCTAAATGTCAAAAATGCCCCCTTCTTCATGGCTCCTGGGAGCTGGAATCCAGCCAGTTCTTAGAATTTTCCACCTGGTGGGAGAACTGGCATAGTCACATAGAACATGGTGAAAGACATGTCCTTTTGTGGATTTGCACTTGAAAAATTCTTACCAGTATCTACGACCAATACAGTGCTTGTTTTGAAAGTTAAATACTAGGAAAGCTGTGAGGTTTTCCCAGGCCATTTCTTGTCAAATCCATGTTAGTCTTACCTGCTTATAATGGGCATACAGACGCCCAGGGTATTACTAGCATCACTGAAAGTAATCCCTGCTACTAAGCACACACTGCACCTGCCTTCTTCACTTTGCCCATAACAATAGATAATAGCATCACTGTCAGTAACAGCAGCTTCTCACACAAAGAACAACCATTGCAAGCATTTATCTTCGTCATTTACTTGTCACGCATTTCAATCCATTCATTAGTTCTTTCTGTCAGATTAATTATAAAGATCTCTTTCCATTTTTCTGCCCCAGATCTAGGGTTTGATCTCTGAATCCACAGATTCTGTCTTTCTAGTTGTACCCTTCCCTGTTGGGAACATTGGCCAGATGACTCCTAAAACTGGCTGGGAGTGACTATTGCTGGTCTGAAAAGACTAGAAGTCTGTTAAATCCTGCCCTTGCTCAGGACCTTGGTGGCTGTCACATGCCCACCAACCTAGGTGGGCTCAGAGTGAGAGGCTCACTTTTTTCTAAAGAAAGGTTTCTTATCTCTGGTGGAGTATTAGACTCACCTCGGCAGCTAAAAACAAGACAGCAAACAACAATAACAATAAGAACAATAAAATCCTGCCTAGGTGACATCGTAGATCAGTTAAGTCAGAATCTTCGAGACTGAGCCCAGAGCTACTGAAAACCAATGTTCTACAGTTGTAAATGGTCACAATGCACAGGTCTCACTGCCTTTTCAAATGCTGGACTATCTACTGAGATGAAGAAGCAGAGTGAATCTGCGAAATCCCAGCATGACATAGTAAAGCAGTGGTTTTCCACCAGGGGTGTTTTGGCTGCAGACATTTGGTAACGTCTGAAGACATCTTTGATTGTCACAGAAGGGGAAGGGGGTGCTGCTGGCATCTAGTGGGTAGAGGACAAAGATGCTACACAGCCTCCAGTGCACAGGACGGCCTCCTGCAACAAAGAGCTTTCTAGCGTGAACTGCCAATAGTCCTAAGGTTGAGAAGGCCTGCCTTAAAGGGAGGTGACTTTCTCCTTTTGTCAGGACCCTGTCTATAAGATCTACTGAACTAAAATTCAAAGCTCCCAAAAGGTCAAAGGAGGCTTTGTCCATTTCTCTTTGGGGTGATTAGTAAGATAGGCTGCTGATTTCTTTAAATCATCTTCATATTCTCCTTTACTCTAAGAGAAGGAAGGTAATTTTAGTGAAGGTGGGGACAATCCAGATTTCTTTAAATCTATTCTTCAGTTGACTAATGGGAAATCTGTTTCTCTTCCAAACACCAGTACAAAGACGGGGTAAGCAGAAGACTGCTGCCATCATTCTGAAAAGTTTTTACTCTACTAATAAAAAGGACAAGCATAAGTCCCTCCACTTCTTCCTGCCCTGAATGCAGACATTAGTCTAGTACGTGGGCAGCCATCTAATGCGCAAATCTGAAGACGAGGCTGAGAGAGTGACAACAGTCAGCACTGGCACCTTCAAGCCACTGAACCCATACCAGCAACTGCCTGCACCTAACCCACATGCCACATGAGAAAAATAAACCCCTTGTAGCTTAAGTTAATAGGAGTTTTCAATCACATGGGGCCATGAACATCCTTGACTGTTACAGAATGTATCTGGTAAGAAAGCAGAAAAAAATCTTGAAACGAAATCACCTAAATGGAAATTCACATCTGAGTTGAAAAATAATCACCATTTTTCTTTTTGCGGTATAAACATTTACGATCCACATCTGCGTGATACTTTCCCCAGGTGCACAAGGCAGGGAAGATGGAAAGGCAGGTTGCTCTGGTTTTTTACTTGTGTTTGGGAACAAATATAGAAAAATGACTCTCCATAGAGAAGAAAGAGCCAGGATTCAAATTTCCAGTGCCGACTTTCCTCTGTACCCAGTACCCCAAGCCTGAAGCTGGACTCCCCACTCAGGTTTCATAAGCCCACATGCCTGATTTTGAAAAGCCTCTTTGTGTTGGAACAATAGAGCTATGCATGCTACCTCTTTAATGTGTTTAAATTGTTATATATGTCTTCAGTAAGAACACAAGAAATTTACCAAAAAAGAAATACATTAATGAAAGAATACATCTTAAGGAGTTATGGCTTAGCCTAAGACAGCTGGGCTTAGCATTAAAAATTTTCATATTCTTCTAGATCATTACGCTTCCAGGCTGTGGTTATATATTTGAGTCAGCTTACAAGCAAAGAACACCAGCACTGGAGTCAAATGAACTTGAACTTGAATCCTAGTTCCACCATCTATAGTGGTAGAGGGACCTGCAGTTAGCACACTATTTACTTATTAAGATTATCACTTTGGACAAGTCATTTAGTCTACCTGAATCTCAGTGTTCTCACCTGGAAAAGAAATTATTACTACCTGTCACCCAGGTTGTGGGAAGAAGTGAAGAAATACACCTGACCTACAGTATCAGCTATTATGATTATAAACCAGCACGTGACGGGTAAAGATCCTCCCCCCTGGTACAACCCTCTGCAGGAACTTCCCACAGAGTCGCTTTGATAACCTGACCCACTACTTAGATGTTCAGTTCATGCTCTGCAACATTCCTGAGCAGCTGCTTAAGCCATGTAGACCAAGTTCACCTTAATAAACAGACAGATTCATCTGAGTGAAGATGGTCTGTGTTACCCTCTCTCCAAGGCCCTCACTGTTGGCAAGGCTGAAAGTCAGAGGTAGATGGGAGGTCAGAACCAGTCCTGTTTGGAAGTCTGGGCTACAGATCCACTGGAGTAAGTAAAAGCCCAGCAGTTCCCTAAAGAGGCCCTATTCGCAATGACACAGAGAGGGAAAGCAGATGTTCATTCATCCTCTCCCCGCACTGCTAGCTCCTCTGTAGATTAAAGGCTTACACAGCTGCACTCTTTGTTAGTTTACTGATCTTGAATAAAGGAATTCTAGACAAGTTCTTTATTCAGTACAACTTGTCCAAGAGGTATACGGTATGTCATAAAAGGGTGTCTGCCAGATTGTTTCACTGAATTGTAAACCAAGCTGATTTCTTATTCTGACAACTATAGAATAAGAGTTTCCAATGCTTGAAACCTATCCCAGTGAATATGAAATGCAAGAGTCACGTAAATTACAAACAGACAGACACAGATAGATAGACAGAAAGACAGATAGATAGATTTATTTATTTATTTCAATGGGTGGGAAAACTGAGGTTTGGGGATTTGCCTGAGTCCAGAACTTACCCTTGAAAGAGCTAATGTTCTCCAGAGATCACATGGACTTGGGCCAGACCTCAGTTATAATTTGGGATCTGCTATTAAATAGTCATGGCTCCCTGGAGGTCCCACTGCATTTCTAAGTCTTTGCTACCCCATGTGTCATATTAGTTTATCTGGATTCACACATCACCAAGGACAGTACCAGATCTAAATATCATGATTCTTTGATTAAAAATGGTAGCTTTGCCAGATGCAAAAATGGATGCCATTTGCCAGATGCAAATGGTAGCTTTGATTAAAACTGGTAGCTTTACCGACTATATAGCACAAGGAACTATATTCAATATTCTATGATAAACCATAATGGAAAAGAATATTTTAAAAAGAGTGTATACTAAATCCTCTTATTAATTCTAAGAATCTGACATAGATTTAAATTTTTTCTGTGTATTACTCAATGTAATGTGTGTGTTTCATGAGCCAGTGCTAGTTCCTGAACTGTTTGTTACTGGTCTGCAATGAGATAAGAAATTGAGAGTAAGAGGTAAGAAATTTTCATAGTAATTTGATAGGGTAATTATATATCTGCAGAATCTAACAAAAATTTTGGTTTGTTAGAAAAAACACAAAACAGTGTATATATATGTATAACTGAATCACTTTTCTGTACAGCAGAAATTAACACAACATTGTAAATCAACTATATTGCAATAAAAAAATTTTTTTTAATGGTAGCTTTGCAAAGTTGGGTGAATGGTGATGATTACATAGTCGTAACACCTTTCCTGATCCCCATCATGTCATGTATGGAATCATGCTCTATGTTCTGGGGTTGGGATGCTGCCTTTTCAGGTACACAGATTTTGCCTTTCAATACACACATGATGCATATAAGTCAAACTTGCTGTAGAACTTCTTGTGGGTGTGGGGTAGTGGGAAACATCTTCTCCAACACAGTCAGATTCATTTGCAAGCAGCTAACACATATTATTGATCCTTAGGGTTTATAAAGATTGGAGCCTATTAGGCTATTTCACTGGGCACTTCGTATTTCAAATTGAAAATATGCAGAGGTGCAGATATTCTATTATCATAAAAAGAGCAGGAAAGTCAGCGACTGGAGTTAAATTGCACAGGCCTGCAGCCCCACCTGTTGGCTGCTGTGTTAAAATCACCACAGAGTCCTAAACTTTCAGAAGAGAAACAGAACTGATCTCCAAAATACAAAACAAGGGGGCAGGTTATGTGAAGGTCAAATACTAGTTAAACTCACTTACAGTTGAAAAGAAAAAGCATGTCCCTAGAAAATGGGTGGCGCATCTTAATTCTAGATGGCCATGTGATAACTGCTGATTTTCATTCACTTTATTTTTGATGAAGCACTAGAGAAAAATGAAGAGATAGAATGATAGGATTTCAGAACTGGATAAGCCTTTAAATAATAGTGTAACCTATTCATTGTGGAGATGAGAAAACGAAGCTTCTAGGACATTATATATTTCAGAGCCACAGAGCTCAGGAGTGTGGGTACCAGGACCAGAACTCACTCTTCAGATGTTTAGTTCTTTATGGTTGACTTTCTTTAAGAAAATTCATTTTCATAATCCAAGTCCACTTTCAAATAACACTATGTTACTTCATGGGTAGTACTTTATAATAACAAAATAATCCTAATTTCTCCCTCCAGTCTCTTTTATCATTGCTGTCATTTATTTCACTTACACATAAGCATACATAAATACATTGTGGACAAATTATTATTTTTATATCAACTAAAGAAAAATGTTTTAATTTTACCTTTAAAAAAAGAAAATTCATTTTTAGAGATCTTTATATTCTCTATTTTTAATAGCATGCTATTGAGAACCAGAGGCAGTTCTCACAATATTACTTACTTACTTAAATTTACACCATTCAGGAAGCAATCTCAATAATAACCCCTATTTCAAGCTCCTGGTCAAAAACATCCACTATGTATTGTGGTGCTTACAGAATCAAAACTTACCACGGAACAACTTCTTTCCTTCTCCTTCATCCTTCTCAGCAATACATTCATTTTCTTCCCACTGAGTTTATGGTGCCTGATGAGGGGCTGTGTTTCCCATGAGACTTATGACTCCTAGGTTGTGTTTCCCTGGGATGCTAATGACTCACTTGAGACAACCAAGTCCAATGACGAGACAATTCTCTCCTTACTCTCCTATCGCGACCACATCTTCAGGTCCATCCAAAGGGGATGGAAACTCAATTGGGAAATGGGTCATCAAAGCACTGACAGGATGCATCAGGGAGAAAGGTTAGTGAATGCCATCCTCGGTGATCAAAGACCAGTAAGGTCTCATAAGCACCATCTTGGACAGAAGTCAGGAAATATCTACCAGGATCTCTAATTTTTAGGACTTTGTAGTCTTCCAAATGTAAAGAAAGTTACCTCTATTCCTTATTCAAAAAAAAATAATTAGTAATTAACAGCACATTCCTTAAAGAGAAATAATGCTTACACTCCCTTCCTGAGAGCAGCAGGGAGGAAGAGACCTTGCGAGACGAGGTCTTGCTTCCTGGTCGGTTTTGAGGGTACATGGTGATGAGGAGGGAGGCTTTAGGGAGGAGAGGAAAGCAGATTGCATCAAATTGGATCAGCTGAATGCTGCCTTAGGGCCTGCAAAGTGGCCCTAAGGACTTGATATTGGAAACATGTATGGATTCCCAAGCTATTCCCCATTCGGTTCATTGCCCAAACCAGAAGGCTGAGGGTTGTCAATAATCTTCCCTCCCCTTGAACCTTTATCATTCGCACCACTTCCAAAATATCTGAATCTGCCCCTCCCCCTCCATTCGCACCATCACTCCTTGGCACCTGTGACATATTGCCCTGCAGCTCCCTCCAAACTAATCCCCTTCCCCTCAACTCCATTTTCCATACTGTCACCAGCTAATCCATCTGAAATGCAAATTGAATCTAGTCTCTCCTTACTTGAAGCCATTGAGCAGGGACAAAATTCAAGCTTCTTCTTCTTCTTTTTTCTTTTTTAATATTTATTTGGCTGTGCCAGGTCTTAGTTGCGGCATGCAGGATCTTCGATCTTTAGTTGCGGCATGCAGAATCTTTAGTTGCAGCATGCAAACTCTTAGTTGCAGCATGTGGGATCTAGTTACTTGACCAGGGATCGAACCCAGACCCCCTGCATTGGGAGGGCAGAGTCTTAGCCGCTGGACTACCAGGGTAGTCCCAAAATTCAAGCTTCTTAACACGGCATATAAGACTTCCCAGTTTGGCTCAAACTTTCTGTTCAATCTTATTTTCTGGCTCAACACCTCCAATTTTCCCTAAAAAATTCAGCTCCCTTTTGCCACACAATTGTCTGAATCCAGCATCTCTGTCTGTATTGACAGTCCACTCCTCCAGCCTGTCATGTCTTTCACTCTCATCACTGGGCAAATTCCTACTCATCCTTCAAGGTCCATTTCTATTATCACTGCCACTGAAGAGCCTTCTCTAAAGTTTTCAGGCAGGGTGCTTCTCTGCCCTGTGTCCTCGTACTCTGTTTCCTTATTACTTATATGTATTATAGCCTGAAGTTCACTGTGTTATAACCCCACTAGCACATTAGTCTTCCTTACATAGACAGTGAGTTTCTAATAGAAAGATCCTGATAGATTTTTTTTAGCAGTTCAAATTCTTATCAGGTACAGTTCCACAAATGTTCACTGAAGGTTAACCATGAATCTACCACTGCACTAAATACTAGAGATGCAAAGATTAGCCATAAATGGTGTCCACTGTAATTTCACTCAAGGCCTGTCTCCTTTGCATCCTAAGTATACAAACAGTTGGAAAGCAGAGAAAAATTTTGCGTGCTCTACACTGGCTAAACTCCTCTGCAATGTGGTGATTCTCTGGTACACCAAAATCAGTGGTGAGACATATCACACGTAATACGTGCAATTTTAGCTCTTACCAGTGCTCTGGTCCCTGGATAGAACAGATGACATCATTGTTACCCCTGTGCCGTATACCAGGGCTTGACAACCACTGAATTCTCATGACATGTTTGTGGTATGAGTAAAGATTGGTTGGATGGATGCATGGACAGATGAGTTAACGGATGAGCTACTGGGATGATGGGCATATGTGTAAATTTGAGTTCCTGATCTTCCTCCCATGAGTATCCATTGCACTTGGCAGTTAATACTGTGGACTTTCTTGTGGTTGCCAAGGGGAAGGGGGTTGGGGGAAGAATGGAGTGGGAGTATCTGTATGTATAACTGAATCACTTTGCCGTATAGCAGAAATTAATACAACATTGTAAATCAACTATACTTCAATTAAAAAAAAACTGTTGACTTTAAGGTTATACTATTTGCTGATTCTTAAAACCATCACTGTTTTTCTGGGCTGCCCCTGTTGTGTGTAGGTATAAAGAATGGAAACTACATTTTTCGGATGTCCCCTGCCAGCGTGAGTCTGGTTAGATTCCACCAGTGAGAGGCACTTACATGAGATGCAAAAACAGAAGGGGATTTGCCTGTGGCTTTCAGACGTCTTACAAGAAATTACCCACTAGTGCCATAGGCAAATGAGTAATTGAGGGTGGCTTTGTTGAAATTCCTAAACTTCTGAATTCCCCGCCTGTTACCCCCAACTGGAGTATAGAATTCATAGTTAATGAAGCATTGGGTAGAATACCAAGAAAAGTTTTGCCTCTAATTTTGCCTACCAAGGCTTGAAAGCAAGACCTAAATAGATCAAACTGTTTTTAAGTAACTTAATTGCATCCAAGAACAAGTCCTGAAATATTTATACGAATACAAAAATATCCAACACCTATAAAGGTAAAACTCACAATGTCTGCATCTAACAAAAACTTACCATGTATGTAAAGAAACAATAATGCAACTGTAATGAGGGGAAAAATAAATCAATTAAAACTAACAGAGATGACACAGATGATAATCAACAAGAACATTAAAACAGTCATTATAACTATAATCCATATGTTCAAGAACTAGAGGAAGAATTTAATATGTTAAGTAGAGACATTAGAATATGTATTTTTTTAAAGACCCAAAATCAAACTTCTAAAGATGAAAGTTGCATTAAAGGCAGATTAGAAATTATGAAAGAATATATTAGTGAACATGAGAACCTAGACTCAGAAACTATCCACAATGAAACTCTAAGAAAAAAGTACTGAAAAAAGAATGAATAGAGTATCAGTGAGCTGTGGGAAAACCTCAGTGGCCTAACATACATGTAATTTGTGTTCACAATGGGAGAGGGACAGAAAAAACAGTTGATGACATAGAGACTGAAAACATTCTAAATTTGAAAAAAATTATAAATCCACAGAGCCAAGAAGCTCAATGAACTACCAGGACAAGAAATCTGAAGAAAACTTCATCAAGGCATATCATGATTTATTTGCTTACGACCAGTGCTAAAGAGAAAACTCTTAAAAGTTGCTGTAGAATAAAGAAACACTATATACAGAGGGAAAAATAAAGATAAGAATGACAGCAACTTTCCTGTTGAAGACAATGCAAGATAGAAGACTTTGTTTTAGCAACATTTTTAAAGTACTGAAAGAAAAAAACGCCAATTTTGAAATCTTTTCCCACCAAAAATACGTTTCAAAAATGAAAGTGAAATTAAGGACTTTTTCAAACATATCAAAGCTGAAAAAATTTATTTCTAGCAGATCTAAACTATAAAAAATGCTAAAGGAAGCCCTTCAAGCAGAAGAAAAGTGATACCAGACAGAAATCTGGATCTGTATAAAAGAATACAGAGCACCATAAATGTCAACTATGTGGGTAAATACAAATATTTTTTGTTGTTATTTAATTTTCTGTAAAAGATAATCAACTGTTGAAGCAAAATAATAATGTATTGTAGGGTTTATAATATTTGTAAAAGTAAAATGTCTGACAACAATAGCACAAAATCCAGGAAAGGAAAAATAGGTATAAAAGGTTCTAGTACAAAAGATGATGTGTTGTAATATTACATAAAGACAGACCCTGATAAGTTAAGGATGGATATTGTAAACCCTGAAGCAAACACTATAATAACATAAACTGAAATCAATAAGCCAGAGATGAAATAGAAACATAATTAATCAAAAAGAAGTCAGAACATTTTTTAAAAATTGACAAAGAATAGGTTGGACCAAAAGAAAATGAATAAAAAGTTGATATATTTTAATGCATTCACATCAATGATAACATTAAATACAAATGGTCTAAGTATCTCAATTAAAGGTGGAAATTGTCAGATTGGATAAAAAGCAAGATTCAACTCTATGCTGCCACATGAACTTCACATTAAATAAAAAGACACAGCAATTCTCCAATAAAATGATGGAAAAAAGATAGACCGCACTTTCAGAAGAAACCAGGAGTAGCTTCTACATTAATATCGATGAATATTTCAGAACAAAGGATATTATAAGGATAAAGAGATTCATTTCACATGTTAAAGGTATCAATTCATGAATAGAACATAAAAATCTTAGATGTTTATGCAATTAATATCAGAGCTATTTCTACATACATGAAACAGAAACTGACAAAACTGCAGATATATAGATAAATCCGTAATTGTAGTTGGCAATTTCAAAAACACTTTCTCGACTACTGATAGAAAAAGTAGTCAGAAAATCAGCAAGACTAGAGATGTTAATAAAATTACCAACCATCATGACCTATTTGATATTATAGATCACTCCACCCTGAAACCACAAAATACACATTTTTTGCAACTGTACGTCAAATATTTACCATGACAGACCATATTCTAGGTCATAAAAAGAGTCTCAATAAATGTAAAAGTATTCTAACCATACAAAGTGTACTCTTTACTGCAGTAGATTTAAATTAGAATAAATAATAGCCCACAAACCTATGGTCACCTAATCTATGACAAAGGAGGCAAAAATATACATGGAGAAAAGACAGCCTCTTCAATAAGCAGTGCTGGGAAAACTGGACAGCTACATGTAAAAGAATGAAATTAGAACACTCCCTAACACCATACACAAAAATAAACTCCACATGGATTAAAGACCTAAATGTAAGGCCAGACACTATAAAACTCTTAGAGGAAAACGTAGGCAGAACAATCTTTGACATAAATCACAGCAACATCTTTTTTGACCCTCCTCCTAGAGTAATGTAAATTAAAACAAAAATAAACAAATGGGACCCAATTAAACTTAAAACCTTCTGCACAGCAAAGGAAACCATAAACAAGACGAAAAGACATCCCTCAGAATGGGAGAAAATATTTGCAAATGAAGCAACTACCAAAGGATTAATCTCCAAAATATATAAACAGCTCATACAGCTCAATATCAAAAAAACAAACCACCCAATCAAAAAATGGGTGGAAGACCTAAATAGACATTTCTCCAAAGAAGACATACAGATGGCCAAGAGGCACATGAAAAGATGCTCAACATCACTACTTATTAGAGAAATGCAAATCAAAACCACAGTGAGGTACCACCTCATACCAGTCAAAATGGCCATCATAAAAAATCTACAAACAATAAATGCTGGAGAGGGTGTGGAGAAAAGGGAACCCTCATACACTGTTGGTGGGAATGTAATTTGATACAGCCACTGTGGAGAACAGTATGGAGGTTCCTTAGAAAACTAAAAACAGAATTACCATATGACCCAACAATCCCACTACTGGGCATATACCCAGAGAAGACCATAATTCAAAAAAACACATGCACCCCAATATTCATTGCAGCACTATTTACAATAGCCAGGACATGGAAGCAACCTAGATGTCCATCAACAGAGGAATGGATAAAGAAGATGTGGTACACATATACAATGGAATATTACTCAGCGATAAAAAGGAATGAAATTGGGTCATTTGTAGAGACGTGAATGGACCTACAGAGTGTCATACAGAGTGAAGTTAGAAAGAGAAAAGCAAATATTGACACAATAATGTATATATGTGGAATCTAGAAAAATGGTATAGATGACCTTATTTGCAAAGCAGAAATAGAGACACAGACGTAGAAAACAAATATATGGATACCAAGGGGAAAATGGGTTGGGTGGGAGGAATTGGGAGACTGAGATTGACACATATACATTATTGATACTATGTATAAAATAGACAACTGATGGGAACATTCTGTATAGCACAGGGAACTCTACCCAAAGCACTGTGGTAACCTAAATGGGAGGAAAGTCCAAAAGGGAGGGGATATCTGTATGTGTATGGCTGATTAATTTTGTTGTGCAGTGGAGGCTAACACAACATTGTAAAGAAACCATACTCCAATAAAAATTAATTAAAAAAATTTATAGGTTAAAAAAAGTAAATTGCAAACATCATAACATTTTACTCTTAAAGACTTTGGCATGCCTCTCCCAAGAACGAAGACATTTTCTTGCATAACCATAAAAATAAAAGAAATAAATAATGGAGGATCTTGGAAAAATCTTCAAATATTTTGAAACAAAACAACAAAATACTAATTAACTCACAGGTCAAATAAGAAGTCAATAAAAGAAATTAGAAGATAAATGAACTGAATGCAAATAAAAACAAGACATTTCCAAATATGTGGGCTGTAGTAAAGGCAGTAATAGAAAGAAGTTGATAGCACTAAATTCCTATATTTGAAAATAAGAAAGCCTCAAATCAATGACCTATTTTCTACCTTAAGAACAAGGAATAAGAAAAACAAATTAAACCCAAAGTAAGGAAAAGAAAGGAAGTAAGAAAGAGCAGAGAATATATCACTGAAATAGAAAACAGAAAAATAGTAGAGTAAATCAATGAAAAGAACAGCAGTTTCTCTGAGAGCATCAATAAAATTGATTTTAAAAAATTCTAGGCAGGGCTTCCCTGCTGGCACAGTGGTTAAGAGTCTGCCTGCCAGAGCAGGGGACACAGGTTCAAGCCCTGGTCCGGGAGGATCCCTCATGCCACGGAGCAACTAGGCCTGTGCACCACAACTACTGAAGCCCGTGTGCCTAGAGCCCATGCTCTGCAACAAGAAAAGCCACCTCAATGAGAAGCCCGCGCACCACAACAAAGAGTAGCCTCCACTAGCCATGACTAGAGAAAGCCCACACACAGCAACGAAGACCCAACACAGCCAAAAATAAATAAATAAATAAATTTATTTTTTAACAAAATTCTAGGCAAATTGATTAGGAAAAAAGACAGCAAACACAACTTATAAGCATCAGGAATGAGAGAGGTAAAATTACCAGATAGATTCTACAACTATTAAAAAGGATAATAAAGAAATATTGTGAGCACCTTTATGCCAATACACTCAACATCTTTGGTGAAATGGGTGGATTCCATACAAGGCAAAAACTACCAAGCACACTTAATAAAAAACAGACACCTGGAATGTACTATATAAAGAATTGAATTTGTACATTAAAAACTTCTCACAAAGAAAACTTCAGGCCCAGATGGCTTCCCTGGGAATTCTTTCAAATATTTAATGAAGAAATGATATCAATCGTGCACAAATTCCTCCCAGAAAATTGGGGAGTTGAGCATTCTTCCCAACTCATTTTACTGAGAATAAAAATATTACTCTGATATCCAAACTAGGCAAAGATATTACAGGAAAAGAAAAATATAGACAAATAGCACTTGCTACCATAAATACAAAAACTGTTAAAAACGATTTAGCAAATCAAACTGAAAAATATGAAAAGTGTAATAAATCATGACTGTGTAGGAAAGAATTTCCCCTAGCCAAAGAGAGGTCTAGCCTTTACCCTTGACCCTTGTTTTCATTGTCATTTGTCTCTAGGTATTTTTTGATTTCCTCTTTGATTTCTTCAGTCATCCATTGGTTGTTTAGTAACATATTGTTTAGCCTCCATGTGTTTGTGGTTTTTTATAGTTTATTTTTTCCTGTAATTTATTTCTAATCTCATAGCATTGTGGTCAGAAAAGATGCTTGATATGACTTCAATTTTCTTAAATTTATTGAGGTTTGATTTGTGACCCAAGATGTGATCTATCCTGGAGAATGTTCCATGTGCACCTTAGAAGAAAGTGCATTCTGCTGCTTTTGGATGGAATGCCCTATAAATGTCAATTAAGTCCATCTGGTCTAATGTGTCATTTTAGACCTGCATTTCCTTACTGATTTTCTGTCTGTATGATCTGTCCATTGGTGTAAATGGGGTGTTAAAGTACCCAACTATTATTGTGTTACTGTTGATTTCCTCTTTTATGGCTGTTAGCATTTGCCTTATATATTGAGGTGCTCCTATGTTGGGTGCATGTATATTTATAATTGTTATATCTTCTTCTTGGATTAATGCCTTGATCATTATGTAGTGTCCTTCCTCGTCTCTTGTAACAGTCTTTGTTTTAAAGTCTACTTTGTCTGATATGAGTATTGTTACTCCAGCTTTCTTTTGATTTCCACTTGCATGGAATATGTTTTTCCATCCCCTTACTTTCAGTCTGTATGTGTCCCTAGGTCTGAGTGAGTCTCTTGTAGACAGCATATAAATGGGTCTTATTTTTGTATCCATTCAGCCAGTCTACATCTTTTGGTTGGAGCACTTAATCCATTTACATTTAACGTAATTATCTATATGTATGTTTCTATTACCATTTTCTTAATTGTTTTAGATTTGTTTCTGTAGGTCTTTTTTCTTCCCTTCCTCTTTTGTTCTTTTCTCTTATGGTTTGATGACTGTCTTTAGTGTTGTGTTTGGGTTGCTTTTTCTTTTGTGTGCGTGTTTCTATTGTAGTTTTTTGGTTTGTAGTTCCCATGAGGTTTTGATATAGCCGTCTCTATAATATACAAGGTTGTTTTAAGTTGCTGGTCTCTTAGATCAGCTCAGTGCTTTGTGACCACCTAGAGGGGTGGCATAGGGAGGGTGGGGGGGAGACGCAAGAGGGAGGAGATAATGGGGATATATGTATATGTATAGCTGATTCTCTTTGTTATAAAGCAGAAACTAACACACCATTGTAAAGCAATTATATTCTAATAAAGGTGTTAAAAAGTTGCTGGTCTCTTAATTTCAAAAGCAATTTCCATTTCCTGCTTTTGTACTCTCCTCATGATTGCTGGTTTTGATATCATATTTGTGTGTGGATTATTTCCTACTTTTACTGTATGTTTGCCTTTCCCAGTGAGATTTCCCATTTGAGATTTTCTTGTTTCTAGCTGTGGCCTCTTCTTCCCCACCCCCAACACCTAGAGAAGTTCCTTTAGGATTTGTTGTAGAGCTGGTTTGGTGGTGCTGAATTCTCTTAACTTTTGCTTGTCTGTAAAGCTTTTGATTTCTCTGTCAAATCTGAATGAGAGCCTTGCTGGGTAGAGTATTCTTGGTTGTAGGTTTTTCCCTTTTATCACTTTGAATATATTGTGCCACTCCCTTCTGGCCTGCAGAGTTTCTACTGAAAAATCAGCTGATAACCTTATGGGGATTCCCTTGTATGTTATTTGTTGCTTTCCCCTTGCTGTTTTTAATATTTTTCTTTGTATTTAATTTTTGTCAGTTTGATTACCGTGTGTCTCTGCACGTTCCTCTATGGGTTTGTCCTATATGGGACTCTCTGTGTTTCCTGGACTTGGGTGACTGTTTCCTTTCACATGTTAGGGAAGTTTTCAGCTATAATCAATTTAGGAGTGCCTGGGTAAGGGTACCTGTTTTCAACAATTAAAATGATTCATCCATGCCTTCTCCTCTCATCCAGTGGCCAGATCCTTAGTAACTCAAATCTCTTTTACCACAGCCTCAATCCAAGCATCATGTCCTGCCACCCTGCAGGTGGGCCCAAGGTCCTCTACACTATATTCTCCGATTGGGGCAGAACGCTGCTAAAATCTTTCATGGTTCTCTATGGCCTGCAGTTAAAGACCCTCCCTTAATGGAGCATCTAAAACCCCTGGTAATCTGGCCTTTCTCATCATGTCTTCCTCTCTCAGCTCAAACTGCTCACATTTCCCCAGGTGCCCTGTGTCCTTATGATCATTTATACCTTTGCCCAGACTATTCCCTTTGCCTGGAATGTCGCCCACCCCCCTCATCTGCTTAAAATTCAAATCTCTGTGTTAAGAGATTCTTGGTAAAAAGGCTTGGCTCTTTTTGCAAAGGAAAATTGTGTTTTTTCCCTCATGTTCAGGTCTTGTTCAAAACATCCCTGTAACTCTTATCACGATGCTACGTGGGCTTTCCCTGTCTATGGGACCCCTCCTCTAAACCCTAAGCCACTGAAGCACCTGGATTGGGTTCTATTCAGCTCATTCTCAGATTCTAGCACAGTGCCTGGAACATATGAGGCACCTCTCAATGTCCCTTAAGTGGCTGATTGATATTTTAATTTATTTTCTCTCTCTCTTTTTTAACTAACTGAAAAAGATGGCTTAGAATAGAATGCGACAATGTTGGCATGCCCACAGCTACGTGAAATAAAGATCTGTATCATTATTAACATAATGAAAATGTGTGAAAGTATGTGCCTGTACAAGGACATCTGAGCAGTGATTTTTCATTCTCTGCCTGACATTGCTAGATAAAAAAATTTTGCTGGACCCTCAAACATGATTTATTTTCCCCAAAGATGGCTGGGCTCCATGTGTAGATAGGCATGGAGAATTTTGGAGACAAAAACATGATCAGATTATTATTACCTGGATGGTTTTGCTTATTATTTTTCTCTGTAGTCATAGATAAGAGTCCCATAGATGAGGGACGAACTTACTTGAGACAAAGAAACTAAAGCACCCATTTTGGATTTACAGTGTCCTGTGTTTGTCACAAATTTCTCTCCTAGTGGGGACAGTTCATGGAATTTCCATATTTGAAGCCCCTGGTTTAACTCTTGTTAACCCAGAGTTCACAGAAAGAAGAAAAGAAAACTGAGTAAGGGGTGTCCCTTCCTATTTTATCTTCATCTCAGTAAGAAAGCTTGGAAATTTTATAATCACGTGTTGTGATATGAGTACTCCATCCTGTTGACTAATCTACAGACATCACATGGTTACGTGACCCACACCAAACCTACCTCCATACATACGACATTCTGGGATCTTCCTGTGTTGCTATTTCTTTCCTTCTCCACTCCTATTCATTTATTTCCACAAACCAACTCTGTAAAGTATGTCACTTAACTGTCAGAATCAAATTACTGGGTGGCAGGAAAAAAAGCCACCCATACAACAAGAGAAACATGCTATAAAGTCAGTTATCTTAAGGAGTTTTCTCTGTAGGTGATTTTGCAAATGCCCTAAAGAGTTTGAACCTCTATGAACACTGTGCTAGTTTTGTTACTCAATATATTTTTTAAACGATGGTGATTACATGCATATTTCTCCCACAGTTTCTCCTCAGAGTTGAAATATTTTCTGGTTGGAGGACAAGAGTGGTAATTAAATTGTTACTTAATCATCTCCTCAGGAAGGTAACATTTAAATTTATTGGCATTGAATGATCCTCCATGAGAGAGACCAACATCAGATTTTTAAATTGGTTAGATATTCAGAACAGAAATACTAGAGTGGGTTCAGGAGGGAGGCAATGGTGACCATGAAAGTGCTAGAAAGCAGAAAGTAGAAAGGAAGATCAAAGCAACTGCAGTTCCTTTATCTGATTGGGAGACATGGGAGAGCAGGAAGACCTTTCAAAGTAGCTAAAAGACTTCTTGGGATTTTAGAACCATGGTAGGGGGGAAATTAGGTAACTTATCTAGAATACACTGAAGAAAAACAGAGACTTGACAGATAATATTTCATTTACTTAAATGGGGTGTTATGTTAGAGAGGCATGGGGACCAGAGGAGATGCTAGGTCAGAGAGGCGTGGGGACCAGAGGGGGTGCTGGGTCAGAGAGGCGTGGGAACCAGAGGAGCTGCACTGTTAGAAAGGCATGGAGACTAGAGGGAATGCCAGGTCAGAGAGGTGTGGGGACCAGGGGGGTGCCAGATTAGAGAGGCGTGGTGGGCCAGCTAGTCTCTGTTTTCACGAAAGATCAGATGAGAAGAATCTCACTTGTGCTGCAGTAGAAGGATTTAGATCACCTCCCTGGTCATTTAAGGGCACTGAGGTTTTTTAGCATTGGATGAGGAGTGGTGAACAAGTGTGTCTTTAGAATATACTATCATTTGCAGAGAACTATGCAGAAAAAAGATGAAAACATTATCTGAAGTTTGGGGGGAAAGTAATGTTCTCTTTAGTCTGAATTGATAAAATGTGTCCTATTCATTGATAACAGGTAGGAAGAAAAGGTATGACAGGGGCCTTCTGGAGTTTCTACCATGACTTCCTGCCCATCTAGCTCAGCACTGCTCAGGCTTGTAGAGGAGGCGGAGAGTGAGTTTGCTGCCTGCTCTAATTTGTCTTCCCAGCTTCCCATGTGACATGGGAATATCTCATTTCCTTTGAACCAATGGAAAAGTCCATCACTACCATTCTAAAAACACATTCTACATAAGTGCCTATCAAAATCAAGGAAGCCTCTTTGATTTTAATACTTCTTTAAGTCTCTCAAAGGCTACAAGAAGGACATTTTGCTAAAGAACTACAGAGCTTCAAAAACTATCAGAAGAATGTTCTCTGTGGTTGCCATTTTAGATTCCTTAAATATTCATCATTGTACTTGAATCTCCTCTTTCCTCTGGAGCACTGATAATTTGCCAAGACATGTCTAAGAGCTGAAAGAGAAAGAGATGGAAAATATGGCACCGGTGATAGGGTGTGTATCAAAGAGCAATGAAGCATATTCCAAAATCCGGTCGGCACTGAATTAAGGACACTGTACCCGCACCTCCACCTTTCCAAGATTATTAGCATCCCAGGGCTAAGCTTTCTGGCACAGTCCAATACCCAGGAGAATGAGGCTTCCATTTAGTGTGTGGTGCCATAAACACTCTGGCCATGAAATAAAATATTGACAGTCTGTCAAAAGAATCAAAATTTCCTATTTTTTAACTGTCAGGCTATATGTGGCATTTTAGCTGAGTCAAGAAAAAGTACACTGATATCGTAAAATGAGCACGGGAGGACTTTGGACTCCAAAAGAAATCTGTTTTCACTCACTGATAACGATATGACCTTGGCCATATCATTTAGCATCTCTGAGGATCAGTTTCCTCAGTCGACAAATGGAAATGCTTATGTACATTCACATAAGAATTGTAAGAATTAAGTAATATAAATAAATAAAAATATATCCATTTTTACATAATATTGATAAGAACACAGTACAACTTATTTTACTTTCCCCTAAATACTTTCCCCAAAACACTTTCCCTGCCCTAAAAGTTTGACAGTTTATTCATTCATTCATTCATTCATTTATTCATTATTCATTCACTCATTCCTTGGATATTTATTAAAGACCAATTCTTGCCAGGTTCGAGGCTAATTTCTGGCTATCCCACTACAAGTAACACATAGTTGGTGTATCTAAGGGCTTTTGGGGTAGTCAGGATAAGTAAAGCAGGGGTTGCAAGCTGGCAACTGAATTAACAGACTTATTTGTCTTTGCCTATGTTTTGGGGTTTTTTTTGGCATACACACTGTTTTGTAATTTAGATTTGAGTGCTTTTGGAAGGACATTTGATCTTCAATTAGCCAAAAGTCTACTGTTTTCTACAATTTTTACCCTGGTTTATCTCTCATTTCTTTTACTTTTCTGAACCCTAAAAAGCTTTTTGTGTGTGACCTGCATGTAAACAATAACTATAGAGTAGAAAGAGTATTAATGCACACAGGTTCAATGTGTTAAAAGAAAAACAGGATAACGATGTTAACTTTAAAGTGAATAAAATAGAGGAAATGGTCCCTAATGTGTCTCACTGATGGGATCTACTTTGGCTTCCTGTCATCTAGATCCAAATCCCACGAGAGAAGAAAGCAATCACGCTCCACTATATCTCTGAGAAACATCTGCCTCTCGTACACAGATACAAGAAAACTTGGCTTGAACTCAAATTTCAAGATGAATAATTCAAGTGTAGTACATTTTGAATTATTTTAACTCAAAAATTCATTAACTGGAAAACAATCTTAAAACCATGTTAATAAAGGACATTCAATCATCTAACAGCATTTGTTTGCATTTTAATTTCATTTTCTTTCATCTGTCATACATCTTATTTGGACTACAGAATCATTTTGCTTTAAGTAGTAAAAAAAAAAGACAGAATTTGCCTAGGTGTGGGCAGAGTTGGAATAGGAGTCCTAGTGTGAGGCCGGGATCCATCCTGGGCCTGGGTGCCTGTGAGTGTGGCTGTAGGTTCCGGCCTAAATCTCAATGGGGAAAATTCTGGGTCATACAGCAGACTGGCACATCCAGGACAGTTAACAGCAGTACTACAAATTTCCAATTAATAGCTCCCAGTTATCACCTGGAAGAATACCTGGGATGCAGGAGTTACCAGCACTTCCATACCCGCCTGACCATTTCCTTGCCCAGACTTACCTGCCCCTCTATGTCCACTTTTGCCCATCCCCAGGTGTGAGAATAGGTGCTACTTGGAGAAAAGAGGCCAATCATCAGTTATATTGTATACAAATTTTGTTATTATGGGGCATTCTCACAGGACTTTGCTATATATATATCATGTTCCTTTAGAAGTTAAGTTGCCCTTGTGCTGTCTTTCTGAGACTATGAAGTGTCTGAGATCAGGGATTCTACCTGGCCTCTTCTTCCCAATGCATTAAATATAGCATTAATTATAGTAGATACTCAATAAGTGTCCGTTTATAAATAAATACAGTTGATGAATGATCAATATAGAATTAACATCAGCAATCCTCCATCCATGACCATGTTTATGACCTGGGGAAGTCACTCAATGCCCAGATTCTTCCTTTAAGAAGTAGGGATCAAAAGGAAAAAAAGTAGGAATCCTAATACCCTAACCACCACACAGGGCTGTTGTGAGGACCAAATCAGACAGCTGGTGTGAAAGCACAATTGCAGTGATAACCCTATAGAAGTGACATGTGGACTAACAATTTTAATACTTATTGACAAAAACTAATTCTTGTGAGACTTGGCAGGCAATGTCCTCGTTCACTGGGGCCACCTCACAGGCATGATGTTTATGTAGTGTCTTCCACCGTGATTTGTACTCTTTAGGGATAAATAATACCGATGGTCTTTACGGTGGAGTTAGTCCTTCAATGTACGTTTTATTCTAGTTTAAAAGTTAAAAGCTAAGATTATTCCTGGAGGGATTACCCATAATAATACACAAATACTGTCTGTGGTGCAGAGCAGAGATAGGTCATAGACATACAGAGGTGATATACCTCAAGCCAGGATTGCTTTGAGGATGAAAGAGTGTCTTTCTCTCATTTCCACTCTTACCCTCTCCTGATCTTTAGAGAAGGTATTCTTACAGTATCTTGCCTCTTCCTCTTTGCTTTCAGATCATTAACAAGCTACCAGGTGAAATCTGTATACACTAGGTATATCAGTTTCTAGGACTGCCATAGCAAATTACCACAGATGGGTGGCTTCAAACAACAGAGATTTATGAAGTCCAAAATTAAGGTGTCAATAAGGCTGCACTCTCTCTAGGACCCTAGGGGAGAATCTGTCCTCTGCCTCTTCCAGCTTCTGGTGGCTCTAGGCATTCCTTGGCTTGTGGCCACATCACTCCAGACTCTGCCTCTGTCTTCACATGTCTTTTCTCTCTGTATTTCTTTTTTTAATTTGGGCTTTTATTGGGACACTTGTCATCAGATTCAGGGCCCACTCAGTAATCCAGGGTGATCTCATCTCAAAAACCCTTAACTATATCTGCAAAGATCCTTTTTCCAAATAAGATCACATTCACAGGTTTAATAAACCCAAACCCTCTTCCCCCTTCCCCCCCCCCACACTTGAAGTTTTACTAATTAACCCAAGGCTGAAGTCTCAAGCAAAGTGGGCTGTGTTTGTATTTCACGGACATGATAAGTTAACTTCAAGCTTTCTCCTAGGTGTTTTTTTTGTTCTCTCAGGGTCAGAATTCTGAAAACAGTATTTTATCAAGCTAGCTTTCTCTAACTGCATATGTAAAAAGAACTAGTTTTGGAGTTTCAAAAGAGTTTCATCTTAACCAATTTTCTCTGGAGTGTGAAGAATATTATTGGTGGCCACACAGTGTTTTTGGTTTTGTTTTTTTAAAATCGTCTTTCTTTTTCTTTAGTCATAGTTTTAAAGCTAAAAGTTTTCTTAATGAATTGAACCTGAATTTCCCATTTTACAAAAGGCAACAAGAATACCAATCACACAAATGGAATATACACACACACCAGAAGACAGAACTGTTACAAACCCTCCAGAGGATGACTGATATGGAGCCCCAAACGAACGAAGGATCCTCAACGTCAGACACATGTCAGAACCAACTGGCAAAATGCCCAAATGCACTCAGTACTCACAAAGTGTCCTGAACATCAGACACACATCAGAACCAATTGGCAAAATGTCCAAACAGAACTTCGTGCTCTAAAGAGAAATTTGCCGGGCGCACACCGGTGGACTTACTTGGTCTTGGAGCTCGTCAGCTCTTCCAGAGGCAACTTTCCGTTCCACCAAGGAAAGCATACGTTGGCAGCCAGTGTCGAGCCGGGGAGAAACAGGGAGGAGCCCCGAAACAAATGGTTTCGGCAGCTCCTAGGAACATCCCCCTAAATCCCCCTCTCGGGGCCAGCAAGCCACTGCAGCAAGCTTCTCGCAGCCATCCCGGCGGTGTGTCGTCAAGACAGCGGCTCTGCTTGGAAAACCCCGGGGAGCCAGATATCGCGAGAGCCCAGCCTCACGTTGGGAGCCTAAATCTGTTAGCGAAAGTGGGTCCAGCTGCTCGCCGCTCAAAAGCCAATAAAGAGGCAAGTTTGGTGGAAAGGAAAGCTTGCTTTATTTCAAAGGCCAGCAACCTGGAGGGGAGGGCAGACTCCTGTCCAAAGGCCGACTCCCACACACACACTGACAATCAGTGGGCAGGAGCTTTTATAGACGGAGAGGGGGGGCTACATGCAGAAACAGCACAGTCAGCTCTGACGCTCATCCTGAAACTGGTCATCCACCAATGGTCTGACCACCATCATCTTGATTGTTTTAAGTACAGTTAATCTTCAGTTCCAGGGTTGGTTTGGTCCCATTTCTCTGAGGCCAGTTCTTGGAATTGTGGCAGCTTATGTCATGGCTACAGTCTGGTCATCATGGAGTTAACTTCTTCCACCTGGTGTGGGTTTCAATATCTACAAGACAGCTCACAGGATATGGCTCAGAATATCTATAGCCCATGAAGAGGAACTAAAAGTCCTTGACTTTGCTTACTGACTAAACTGTTATTGTTGTGTCCTGTTTGACCATTTTGTTTCTGCATTTTCTCACTTCTCTGTAAACTTAGTATTTGGCTAAAGTTTTTCTACAGACAAAAAGGCAGGCTGAGGACACGGGGGGGCAAGGACCATAGGGTCCTGCTCCGTTTCAAAAGTGTACCTGAGAAACTGCTAGAAACCTCCCTTTTAGAAAGAAGGAATTGTTTGCATAAATCTAAGTGTTGTAACCTCCCCACAATTCTACTGTTTTCTAGAAAAAAGGGTGCCTCCCCCAGAAAGCTCCCAAATTCTCCAGCAGTATACAGCTGTGGGGTGTGAGTCAGTCTACACAGATGAACTACCTGGGCTTTAGCGTGTGTGCTAATTAGCATGTTAGATCATGGGGCACAAGGATGAGCCATTCACAGGTTCAAATCCCAATTCTACAACCTACCATTATATATGGTTGCCTCATTTATATAGAGATAATATATTTTAGGGTGGCCCTGAGAATTCACACATGTTAAACACTTGTTTCTGTCTTGTCCAATTAATGGTAGCTGCTAAGATTATGAATATCAATATCTACTGAACCCAGGCATCTACAAGATCCTAGAAATCACTTCTATAAACTCTTGGACCAGAAAATGTGTCCTACTAGATGGTAGGTAATACTGTGATGTCAGTAGGTTAGCATGGAGACAATAATAGTAAGAATTATTAGGGTTTTTAGAGCATTTACTAAGTACCAAGTCCTGTGCTAAACATTACACATGTGCAATATCTTTTTCATTGAAGTATAGTTGATTGACCATATTGTGTTAGTTTCAGGTGTACAGCAAAGGGATTCAGTTACATACACACATTTTTTCACATTATTTCCACTGTAGGTTATTACAGGATGTGAATATAGTTTCCCTGTTCTGTACAGTAAATACTTGTTGCTTATCTATTTTATGTATAGTAGTTTGTTAATCTCAAACTCCTAATTTATCCCTCCCCAACACTTCCCCTTTGGTAACAATGTTTGTTATCTATGTCAGTGAGTTTGTTTCTGTTCTGTATATAGATTCATTTGTACTGTTCTTTAGATTCCACATATAAGTGATATCATCTAATATATGTCTTTCTTTATCTGACTTACTTCACTTAGTATGATAATCTCTACGTCCATCCATGTTGCTGCAAATGGCAATATTTCGTTCTTTTTTATGGATGAGTATTATTCCATTTTATATATTATACACACAACACACACACACACACACACACACACACACACACACATATATCACATCTTCTTAAGCCAATCATCTGTCGATGGACATTTAGGTTGTTTCCATGTCTTGGCTGTTGTATATAGTGCTGCTCTGAACATCGGGGTGCATGTATCTTTTCAAAGTAAAGTTTTCATCTTTTCTGAAGATACGCCTAGGAGCGGGATTGCTGGATCATTTGGTAACTCTATTTTTAGTTTTTTTAAGGAAGCTCCATACTGTTCTCCATAGTGGCTGCACATGTGCCTCCCAATGACCCCAGGAGTGCTAGTGTTATCCCGCTTCACAGGTAATGAGACTGAGGTATAATAAATTAAGTAAATTGCCCAAGATCACAGGACTAGAAAGAGGTGGAGCTCAGATCTGAACAAAGGTCTAACTCTGTGGCTGACCTCTTCACCAATGAGGTATAAGAACAAACACTTGTAAAGCATTTGCTAGATGTAATCTCTCGTTACTAATTCAAGAGAGATTATTATTCTTGCTTTTAGTCTTAATGTAGTTCTATAAAATAAACACTGAGTATTATCTCATATCACTGAGATATTATCATATGAGTGAAAAACTATTACCTGGACACTCAGAATAAAGTATGGCCCTATTTCCATTAGTTATATGGATTGTTGGAAGCTGTTATTATGAAATCATCCCCACTCCATTTAAATAGGACAGACTGTAAATTTGAGTGATCTCACTGTCTCTACTTAGACAATATCCCAGTGTTTAGTGGGGGTTGGGTGATAGGGTGGGGAAGGAAGAGGGAGAGAAAGGGAGCCATAGTCTAACAGATAAATCTATCCCTTATTTTCGCAACGCTGGCGGCTGAAAGCACTGCAGGAAAGCCATCTAGGTTGGACTAGGTTTGGACAGAAGACTTTTTACAATTCTGCTGTTTACCTGAGAGAAGCATCTTGTGGTCATCCCAGAGGAATTCACTTTCCTGCTCAGTTTGCCATGGAAGAGAAGGAGGGCCTTACAAACAGAGCCCTTGGGTTTGCTCAGCTGTGAGATTTCCATTAACCACCCAAAAGTTCGTCTGGGCACACCGTGTATTTGCTCAGCCCATGGTGGCATCTTCTCAAGACCCACTGTTGTCTGGAGAGCCTTCCAAAGTCCTGAGTCTGTAATAAAGCAAACAGCTTGCACAGTCATTACTGTCAGGCTCTGGTTTTATTGCACAGCCTCTGAATATCACTGGTTGAACTAAATCTCAAGACCAAACACCATGCATGATAGGTAAATATGTTCTCATACCTGTGGGCACCTTAGCTACTTCCTGCAAAATATTTCCTCTCCACCAGGCTACTGGAAATTTGATTATAAACTGCAGATAGGGAGAAATTCACTCTCTGAGCTTTATTGAGGAACTTTTCCCTAACTAGTAACCGTAAAATATTTTCCCATAAGAATTCAGATTAGGGTACATAGTAATCCTATGTATGTGTGTGTGTGTACATGTATACAATATAGCCTATGTATATATCCTGTGTATGTGTATATATATCCTACATACATGTGTGTATATATATATATATATATATATATATATATATATATATCTCTTATATCCATAGCTAGCAATTATTTACACGGCCTGGCTTTTCAAAATCACTTGCCCATGTATTTTTTCATTTGCTTGGAACAAGTCTCATTATTATCTCATTTTATTTATTAGAAAACTACTGCTCAACATGGTTCGAGGATTTTGCTAAGATTTGTCATCTAGTGAGTGGGGGAATCAGGGTGTCTGTAGTTCTGCCTCCATCTTTCCACTCCTCATCTCCATATACAAACCCACTAGACCTTTGCTACTCAAAGTGTAGTCTGTGGACCAGCAGCATCCCCATCACCTGGGCACTTGTTAGAAAGGCAGAGTCCCAGGCCCCATCCAGACCTACTGAATCTGAACCTGAATTTCGAACAAGGTCTCCAGTTGACATTAAGGTTCAACTGGAGACCTTGTTAGGTCTAATCATCCTACAAGTGCCTAATCATCCTACAAGTGACTCACAAGTACAGCATGTCCTGTCTCCAACTGAACAATATATTACCACGTGATGGCATTTGAAATCATGTGTATTGAATACCAACAGGGAAGCTGACATTATGCCATTCCTTAAGATATTATACAGGCTTAAGGGCTATAATTTTATCTTCACTTCTTGAAAATCCCAGTTTTGGTACAAATACAATTGTATCAACAATTGCCTGTGTACCCACGTAAGCAAGGGAATGATGCTATGTGTCTCTCCCTGCTTGGGTAACAGCGCCCCTTGGCATTAGCCTGGTATAATATGGGGGTAAGCCACATGAAAATTGAACCAGATATTCCATTATGGGCTTTCTACTTGATGCACACTTTTAAATTAAAAGATCAATGCCAAGTAAAGGCTTGTGAAATTGTAGTCCTCCTGACATAAAGTGTGCTGCTTCATAATGGATTGTATTTGATGTTCCTAAGACAAATTATCTATTGGAAATCAATGCCATGTCCAATAACTTTTCTGATAACAGGTTAAAGGAGCTCAGATAAGTTATTTAAATTCCTTGGTGCTTATTTTTCTTGCCTGCAATGTTAGATCAAGTAATCTCTATGCATCTCATCCAAGCACAGACTTGGAATTTTAAATGGTACCGAAGATTTATAGAGTCTGGAAGAACAAAGCGAATTCACAGCCAAATAATATCTTTCCCCTCCTGCATTCTTTCGTGAATGGAATCTCCTAGGCCCTTCATTAATTACACTTAAGGCAACCATTTCCTTTCTTTTCCCTAGCAGGAGAGAGCTTCTAAAATCTCAGCAATGTAGAGCTTGGACCTCAAATGAAATCTGCGTGATTGAATGCTGAGGAGTTGCTGAAGCACTCCAAGGAATTCGTAGTATAATCACAGGGCCAGATGCTGGAAAGCTACGGTAAGTGGCCCAGGGGAGGAGATTTTTGGTGAAAAATTGCACAACAGCAGAACCTGGATCCTGAGAAGTAGATAATACTCCTTTTTGTAATAGGAATATTCTTTTAAAATAACCTCCGGAAGAATGGCTCATTTTCAATGTTCAAGGTGATCTAGGCCCTTTTGTTCTTAATCAAGGATTTCCCTCTCAGTTTCCTGTGCAAACATGGCTAGTCCATGAGCAGACATTTTAGATGAGACACAGATTCCTGGGATGAGGGGATGCTGCCCAGCTGGGGCTGGTGTCTGAGGTCACCAGCCTCCTAACCTCAGACCCCGGTCACCTGGGATTGTAATTAAGGGTGTGTGTGTGTGTGTGTGTGTGTGTGTGTGTGTGTGTGTGTGTGTGTGTGTGTGTGTGTGTGTGTGTGTATGTGTGGTTAGTAGGGATAGAGAGAATTTTAGAAAGAGAAAACTAATCCCCGAAGTCCAGGAAACATTGCATTGAGTCAAGTCCTAAAATAATTAACAAAGGGCCTAATACATTTTAATGACATGTTTCTAAGTTGAAAAGCTGGTATAATTTTGCTTCAAGTGAGGTGGTAGATTCTGACCCCACATGCATTTTAGTGAGCAGGGAGGGATGAAGGCATGAGTGTTCCAATGTAGAGCAAGAATGGGAGAGAACAGTAAAGCCGGCAACGCCTGTAACAGACGGCAGGCAGGGTTCAGGGGGCCGCTGCCTGGTCATGGGTGCTCACACCTTCCTGGACCCTCCATTTTCTCAGGTTTGAGGGAGCCCTAGGATTTTTCCTACTGGGAGCCCTTTCCATGAATGAAGAGCCCTTAAGACTGAGTAATTGTATAGACGTTTGCCAGATCAATCTTCTTGGAATTAAAAAACACACACGTCTCATGTTTTACATGAATCCCTAATGGCAGGCCTCCCTTTTCCTGCTCTTTTCTTTTATTCCAGACCCACAATTTTTGAAAAAGCATTTTATACCAGTACACAACACACCACACCACACACACACACACAAAAGTTTCACATATAATAAGGCAATGTCCAGAGATATTTTTCACCATCACAGTGGAGGACAGGTGATATTGGCCTCTAGAGCAGAGGCCAGGGATGATGTTAGACATCCCACAATGCACCCACAGGCCCAAACAACAAGGAATTATTCAGCCCAAATGTCATTAATGTTTGAGGTCTAGATACATCATAGAATCGACTCTCCACAATGACACCAGGGTTTTATTTTATTTCACAGAAGGAGCCTGGGCCTTACAGCATAGCCACACCAAATCCTCTCTAAAGAAATGTTCCCCCAGCACTTCCCTGGTGGCGCAGTGGTTAAGAATCCACCTGCCAATGCAGGGAACATGGGTTCGAGCCCTGGTCTGGGAAGATCCCACATGCCACGGAGCAACTAAGCCCGTACGCCGCAATTACTGAGCCTGTGCTCTGGAGCCCACGAACCACAACTACTGAGCCCCATGTGCCTAAAGCCCGTGCTCTGCAACAAGAGAAGCCACTGCAATGAAGAAGGACCACGCACCCACAACGAAGAGTAGCCCTGCCCGCTGCAACTAGAGAAAGCCCACATGCAGCAACGAAGACCCAACGCAGCCAAAAACAAACAAACAAATAAATAAATAAATTTATTTAAAAAAACAGAAACGTTTCCCATCATGCTAACCTCATTCTTGCCATGACTGATCCCGTTTATAGGGTGAGAGTCTTGAGATTCTGTCTCAAGACTGGATCAGAGGTAACTTGGTTGCAGTTCTGCTTTGGTGTCTAACCCTACTCTTGGAACATGGGCGTTATCTGACAGGTTCATACTCTGATGCTTTACAGTCTTCAAAATGATGCGTGGTCCATCTCTGGAAATGTTCAAGAGACCCCAGGAGCATCTGTCAGGGAAGAAAGTGAGGGGAGCTCTTTGCAGCCTAGAGGGTTCCCTCCAAACCCCAGGGATATCTGACTGCACTCAGAAGAGGTCTCTGGAACAAAATGTGAGTCAGTCCATGAGCTGGAAAACCAGTGGTTGCTGGCAGTATTTTTTTACTGAGACCAGAGTGTTGGTGGCTCTTGCTGGGGCCATAGAGCCTCTCACTCCCTCAGACCTGCCCTCACCATGTGGGCTGTTCCCCTAGGGCCCCCTAGTCCTGGGAGGGTTTCTGGGCTCCTGGGTCTAAAGCTGCAGCACTGTGCCCCCGTGAGCACGTGTAAGGCTTGGCAGGACTAAAGGAACAGTTGTCTGCTAACCCTGCCCACCCCGACATTCCTGTACATCCCACCCTCACTCCTGGCCAATATCGCTTGGGTATTAAATCAAGAATGTTTGAGACATAGCTTTGAAACCAGCCCCGAAGAAATCCAAAGTAAAGTCGACGTGTCTCTGAGTGTGACAGTCACACGAAGAAACTCTCTCCTGAAGGTCTCTTCCTGCCTCCAGCACAGGGGCTATTGGAATGAAAGCCTTTGCCAGTTAGAAATCAGGAGTCTGGCTGTTGGGAGGAGCCCGTGGCTTAATTTCAGCCCTCTGCCACTTTCCTCTAGCTCATTTCTCTGGAAAATAGTTGAGGTTGGGGTGTGTTTTGTATAGATCATGTGGAATTCAGCAAAGAAGGGAAAAAGGCAGTGTTTTAATATGTTCCTTACACAAAGGAATAAATTCTGCTTTCTCTGTTTACGAGGTGGGCAACCTGTTAACACAGTGCAGGCTGCATGACCTTTGGCTTAAAGCATCTGAAGGCCATAAAACATCCAGGCTTCATCAGGTGACTCATAGGAAAAGCACAACCCCCTTCCCTTCACCCCCACTAGTTCCTGAGTGATCATCTTAATCACCTGGAGGGTGGATTACACGGACGCTGTGTTTCTCACTTCATAGGTCTGGGTGGAGCCCCGGAATCTGCATTTCACACGTGTTCCCAGGTGATGCTGACGCCGCTGGCCTGGGATGATCCCTCTTTAAGAACCATTATACTACATAAAAAATAGATAATCAACAAGGGCCCACTGTATAGCACAGGGAACTATATTCAATATTCAATATCTTGCAATAATCTATAATGGAAAAGAATCTGAAAAAGAATATATGTATATATAAAGAACATAGATATATACATATATGTATATATCTGAATCACTTTGCTGTACACCTGAAACTAACACAACATTATAAACCAAATCTAGTTCAATTAAAAATAAATAAATAAGGGGAAAAGTAAAAGAACCTTTATCCTAAACAGTATGATCAGAGTTAATGGTTTAATTGGTTTAAAAAGATTATTATTCATGTAACATCCCCCCCACCTTAGGAACCTTCCCTGGACCCCATTTACCTGTTGAATAAAGTTCATAATCTCAGTCCAACTTTCAAGACTCTTCAAAATAGACCCATTTCCCACCACTTCTTTCCAAGCTTCACTCACACTCAGTTACAAGGCTACTCTCTGTCCCCCAGAACATTGGGACCTTTCATGCAGCATCTTCTTCCACCACCTTTGTCTGAGCTGAGTCCTACAAATGCATTTACAAAGAGATTCAGCACCCCACCTCTTTCCCTACCCAGCAGAAACCCTGGTTTTGTCACCCTCGTGACCCTACTCTCTTAGCAGTTGGCTCCTACCTATAGCAAAGCTCTTCTCATTTAATTAACAAAACCGCACCACCTGCATGGATGCCTACTTTATGTGGGACAACGTGTCAGGCCATGTGGCGGTGAAAAAGCCATGGAGGGAAAAGAGCAAGGAGTCTGCTCTGCCGTTGGCATGGTCTCTGTTGAATAATTCAGGTGTGCAGGAAATATCACATTTCTGCTTTTACATGTTAATTGAAGTCTAACGCCAGGCCTTTACTGAATTAGGCTGGTAGGAAATGTAAATGAAGTCACTTGAGAGCTGTCCCCTCGTCTCAGGCTCACACCAGAATCCAGGAGGTTCAGGTAGCGACTGGAAAGCAAGGCAGGGCTTGTAATGGACAGTTCCCAAGTGCGCTGACAATCTCATCCTCCAAGCGCACAGTGGTGGATCTCTGCTTCCACCACAGGCTGGAACCAAAGGAATCATTGCTTAGTCTGGAAACTTCACACCCAGGGTCTCGCCCCCTGCAGCCAGCCTTCATGAGCCACTGTTGCTCTTGGAGCCCCTCAATTTCTTTCTGTTGAAAAACTACCATAAATAACTACAGACAGAAAGGATCTGAATCTATGGGGCTCTGCTTTCCTGCGTGTTTAACTTACTGTTTACTTTATTCTCCACTAACTCTCCCCAAGTGATGGCAAAGAGAGCCATTCTGCAAATCCAGACTGACTTTCTACCAGTTTGCAGCCTGAGTGGAAAGAGACTTTTTCCCAAACAGGGTTCTCATTGGCTGCCTTGAGTCACATGTCAACCCTGAACCAATCAATGTGATCAAAGGGATTTGGTGTTCTGATTGGCCAGTCCTGGTTGACACGCCCAGCCCTGGGACTAGAAGTGGGACAGCCCCACACACGTTGCCTGGTGGACAGTGAGAAAGGTGTAGTTTCCTCAAAAGGAAGAGATGGGCTGTATGGGCAGAGAGAAAGCACGCATGCCCATTGCAGGGTGCCAGAACTCATAGATGGGTCACCTATAAGATCTTTTTTTTTTTTTCTTAATAAATGTATTTGTTTTATTTATTTATTTTTGGCTGTGTTGGGTCTTCGTTGTTACACGCGGGCTTTCTCTAGTTGTGGCAAGCCGGGGCTACTCTTCCTAGTGGTGCACGGGCTGCTCGTTGCATTGGCTTCTCTTGTTGTGGAGCATGGGCTCTAGGCATGCAGGCTCACTAGTTGTGACTTGCGGGCTCTGGAGCGCAGGCTCAGTAGTTGTGGTGCACGGGCTTAGTTGCTCTGCAGCATGTGGGATCTTCCTGGACCAGGGCTCGAACCCGTGTCCCCTGCATTGGCAGGCGGATTCTTAACCACTGCGCCACCAGAGAAGCCCACCTATAAGATCTTGACAAGCAAAATGATCCTGAAGAAGACACAGCCTCTTCTAGGTGCAGTGAATGAAACTAATGCACAGAGAACTTAAGAAACTTGCCCAGGTTTGCACAGTAAGTTAGAGGAAGAATGCTCCCACGTTTGTATTTTTCATGCTCTGTAACTGTTCTAGGTCCTCCACTTTAGGGGACCTACCTGAGCCTGTCTTACTAAGACAAACCTCAAAGTTCAGAACTAGTTTGTTTCATCTCTCTGCAATCTTCCTCTGTTCTTCCGAGTAGGTGCATTAGAGAATTAATTTAATACACCTTTCGGGGTACTATTTGCATAAACATCCATGGATATTCTCCTTCTCCAAAAAGGTAGCAACTAAAAATAATTAATACCATAGTGGACATTTCAGATGCTGTTGGCAGAAGATGCTACTTTAAAGCAGGAGGTACTTTTGATCAGTATAATACACTGAACATCTGCCCAACCTCTGCACAGCATCTGCTCTAGTCAAGGAAGATGCTGGTGTTCTGAATAAGAGAAGGCAATATGGAAAATATATTCATGAAGCATTACCATGTAAAAATAGTAGCTTATAAAACAAAATGTATTATATGATCTTATTTATGCCAATATGTATATGAGTATACAGAGAAAGAGATGTTTGGAAATGTGTTAAAATATTAATAGTACTTGTATTTGAATGTTAGGATTATGGTTGATTTTTTCTTTATACTTTTTTGATTTTTTTAAAAGGAAACTTTATAATAAGCACATCTTGCTAGTATAATGATGCACGCATTTCCTTAGTTTTAAGACAATTGATTATAAAAGTACCATAGAATTAACAGCTTTTCAGTTTAAAAATTCACTATTACCTTATTACTATACATTATTTTTTATCTCAACGAAATGTCTGACTTGTTCATGGAGGGAAATAATAAAAACTTAGCTTTTTTTTCAATAAAAGGGAAAAGTAATAATATTAGATCATACCTTGGTTACCCTTTATATTATACACAACATGGATGTGTCAACATTTAAAAATTTTAACACTGAGATGGACATCTGCCATTAAAAGTAAACACAAATCCCTTGCCAAAGTTGTAACTTCACAGACACTGAAATAAATAACCAAAAAATGAGTATGGTTTAAGCACTGAAGTTTCTCAGCAATGTTACAAACCAAACCAAATGTCAAGTACAAATAATGAAACAACCGAAAAATGACCTGCTAAGCTACTTTCCACTGTACTGCTTCAAAACGTGGCTGTTGGGTATTGTACATGGGTATTGCAAAAACTAATGACAAATCACTTTTAGTAGCCAAAACCATCGACAAAGGATCTCAATAATGATAATGTTCATGTGTGCTTTTTTTTTTTTAAAAAAAAAGAGTATTTTATGGACAGAGATGAAAATTTGCAAAGTCTGGTGGTGGGTGCCCTAGTTTGGCTCCCCAGAAGCAGACTTGAGACAATGATTCGGGGCAAGCAATTACCTGGGAGTTGCAGGGAATGTTAGTGGGAGGGGGGCAGTGAGAGAGGAAGGGGTGTGTATTGAGACACCTCTCCTGTGGGCGGGTGGAGCTCAAGTCCATGGGGAAATATTGAGGAGCAGAGAGCACGTACCTTGGAATGAGCCCATCCGATGGGTGAGGGTGAGAGAGCTTGTGTATTTGTCCATTTACTCAGCTACTGGTTGAGCCCTGCTCCCAGGCCTTGTTAATTTCCTGGCATTTCAGGCTTGCTCCTCAGGCTTCTGGAGAGAGCAGCAGTCTTCTGTGGTTTTGAGGCACAATGTGCAGAGACCAGCTGATGGCTGAGGGCAGGAGCAGACTGAACGGTCTGAGGGATGTGGCCGCAGCCCTGAGAGCCTTTCCCATGGCAGGTCCATAAGGTCAGTTCCTTCACCCTCAGCTCCTGGAATATAGTCAAGTTTCTTGTCACAGTGTATACATTTCTTACAGCCTTCATCTCTAGGTCTTCCATCTCCTTACTCCAAACAGTCACATCACCACTAGTCAGTATCCCTAGTCAGTATCCTGGAAGCCACTTCTGGAAATAAAGATTCAAATTCTCCTTGTAGCAGCTCTGACAGATTTGGATTTGTTGGTGTACAAACTGGCCCCATACACAGAGGGCAAAGAGGAAGCAGAGAAAGCGGCAGACCACTCCAGATGGGTAGGTGGCAGGCGTCACAAGCAAGGGAACTCACATACCAGGCTGGTCTGGAGTGCCGCAAGCCAAGCGGATCCCCACACCTGCTTGCCAGAATCTCAAACAGTTATATGGATGCCTTAATGGGGTTCAGTCACATAAGCTGTCCACGAGGTCTCAACACCGCATTACTCTCTCAAGGCTGCGCCCTTGAGACTGGCTCCCTTAGTGAGAACAATGGATGAAATGTACATTCCAAGGTCAGGGCAGGTGGTGAGGAGCATCCAGGTGTCCTGGGTCAGCTCTCAAGTCAACCAGTGGTCATGTTCTCTCCACGACCTGCCCCAAAAGAATTGCGCGTTCCACTTCGGCATTTTCAACATGAGTTTCTGCAACACTGATTTCTGGTTGTTTCACAGAAGATTCATCCACATGTGGATTGACTTTTCTTCTCTGAAACTGCCACGTTGAGGTGAGTGTCAAAACCTGTGTTATCAGGCAGCTGGAACGCTTCAGCAGTGGTGCCGTATTTTCATCGAGCTGTAGTGTCTGGGAGCGTATGTGCAGATGCAATGCCGCGTAAGACTCAGAACTACAAACCCAGCAGTTGACAAGACGGTCATTGAGAACCCTCCCAAACCAGAGGTAACTACCCTTCTGTATAGGAGGAAACTAGCCTGGCTACCTTCCAGCCCCAGACCCATATTTGTTTGATTGTCAAAATAGTTCACTATTACTGTATATACACACTCAGTTGGGTTTCAGGAATGCTAAAATATGAGGAGAGATGTACATCTTAGAATAAAAAGGGGGGGGGGGAAGCTACGCAGAGAGATAAATAATTTTTTAATAGTGCACAGCAGAAGTCTTTTGGGAGAGAATTGTCTTCATCTGGGAAATGCTTTGATAACCCTGAGTGAAGTAGGAGACTGGGTGTGGGTGTGGATTATATCCAGATACCAAGACCACAGCGGTGGGCTGGGGCTGGGGATGCTGTGTATAACGGCAGGTGAAATGTGATCTCCTTAGCAACGCAGAAAGGAGGGGCTGAGGAGCAAAGCCAAAAGGAGCAGAAAGAAAGAGAGGAAGCAAAGGGATGAACAGACGCTAGGACTGGGTGTGGCCAGTAAAATTCCACTGCGGAGGAGCAATGCCTACTTGTTCCTTGAAAAGTTGTTTTTGTCTATGAAAAGCAAATTCCTACTCTTCTGTTCTACACTTTCTTCTTCTTTCCTGGTTTAGGAAAGTCCATTACTCTCATGAATAAATTGATGTGTATAATTTTTTCAAGACGGAAAAAAAATGAACTGAACTGGGATTTGAGTCAAGATGCATGTGGCGGGGGCAGAGACTCCATAAGAGGTCCAAGGACCTGAAGGCTCTAGTTGCTCTGAGAACATAAGCCCACCCTAGGAGCCTGCAGCAACAATGCCGTGAGGACTCTACCTTCTCAACCAAGGCAACGGGATGGGGTTAAGCTAGTCACACCTACTAATTAAAGGTCCAAGTGACCCTCAACTGAAATCTGACATGCGTGTTTGTACGTGTGTGTGCTGCTTACCAGACATCTTAGAACATCATGGCCAGTCTTCCTTTATCTTTAAGAAACCTCTGCAAAAATTCATACCATATATTGATTGCATTTAAATACATATGTATTTTATACACTCCTGTATAGTCAAGGTTGTATTTTTGTCTCTTTTCTTGAATTATCATGCATCTACCTTTGGCTTTTAGTATTTGATGTGAGGCAAACTCATTTGTCGATCAACAGCACTGGGGTAACACTGGATAAGAGGAGGAAGAGAGGAGATGGCCCCTGGTCTGCTTTAACTTTTTAAACTGTTGTGGGTTCCTTATTCCCATAACGAATGAAGACACCATGACCCTGTCAACATTAAGAGTCTAGAGAGAAACCTAGTTGCCAGTATGATGCCAATTTTCATGAAGATGTTGTATTGCTTACAGGTAATACTTACCTGTTTCATCTTATAAAAATATGAGTGCTGTGATTGCATATTTACTAGCTTATATATGAAGTCCCATTATGTCTGAGCACTAAGTATCACTGCTCATTAAACTATTAATAAGTTATTAAGTTTTTAAAATTAAGTGGATTGTCTGTGATAAAAACAGCATATTAATGGGAACAGGGTGAATGAGTGTACATTTTATTTATCATTTATATTGATTGTTTTTTACAAAAGACCACTGTCCATGTAGAAGTACAGAATATCTCTGAAATGCTACCTTGCTACCAGTAGTTATCTTAGGAGGTGAACATCTGCATGAGAATTCTTCTTTTTTGTATTTTCTTAATTTCATTCCAGTTTACAGTAGGAGAAAATTAACATTGGAGTTTTATTTTGGTTGTGTTTGTGTTAAGTGTCGTGTATGGGAAAATGCCCTTGCATAAGATTGGGAAGAGGAATCCAGTCACTGCTCAGCAACTCAGGGGCAAGTCATATAAATGCTCTGTGCTGGAGTTTAATCATTTTCCAAATGGAGAAATGACATTTTATTTTATTATAGCTTCCCATGGAAAGGAAAGGAGGACTCGAGTCCTCCTCTCCTCTCCCTCCCCCTCCCCCTCCTCCCCCTCCCCCCCCCCCCCCCCCCCCCCCCCCCCCCCCCCCCCCCTCCTCCCCTCCCCCTCCCCCTCCCCCCCCTCCCCCTCCTCCCCCTCCTCCTCCTCCTCTCCTTCTTCTTCTTCTTCTTCTTCTTCTTCTTCTTCTTTCTTCCTCTTCTTCTTCTTCTTCTTCTTCCCCCTTGTAACCCTGTTGCATACCACAGAGCCACACTTGTGTTTAATAAATGCTAGGTGTTTCATATATAATAATAGAATAATAATTAGAACATACTATTAATGTATAACATATAATTATTAATAGTAAGTAAAATATATGCTTGGTGTTTAATAATATTTGTTGGCTGGTTCAGGGAATGAGGCATGAATGAGTATTTTGAATTATTCAGCAAGACATCAAGCTAAGAGATAATTAGTATATAAGCCAGTATGGAATGGCTCCAATAACTAGACTGCCAGGAGATTCCCTAAGTCAAACCTGTTGGCAAAAAGGGAGAATCATCTATTTTCTGTTAGGGGTGCAAGTTGTGACCTAGAAAACTCTAAAGATCTCTTAAGTTTCAAAGCTTAAGTGCAGAGCAATTGACTCCTTTAACTATTTAATTGTTTATTATTTAAATATTAGTGCATAAATGATAATGTTTATTACATAAAAGTCTTAAAATAAGCATAGGCATAAGGAAGATTATTAAAATCACCCATAATCCTACCACCCAAAGATAACTGCTATAAAGATTTTGGTGTATCTGTATAGATGTGTATGTGTGCCCATATGTACACACAAGGGGGAGGGGTGGAGAGAGAGAGAGAAGAGAGAAAGGAAATACATCTGCTTGTATTCATATATCATCTATTTTACTATGAAGACTGGATCATGTCAGCTATACTCGTTAACATTAATTTTCATCTGATATGTCATAGGCATCTTTCCACATAAACACATTTATTTCTACCACATCATTTTAATAGTCACCTAATATGAATGGATCTTATTATCACGTTGTATTTAACTAATTCTTTTCAATAGGTTATTTAGTTTATTTCCTGTTTCAAATCCTTTCTGGATTGAAAACCTTTGCACACCCACCTGGGCCTTTGATTAAATATCAGCATTTTGGGGCTCTTCTTTGCATGTATTTCTGCCCTCAGACAGAGGCTGTTGCCTGGCACTGCTGGCAATCAGGGAATCCAGCAGACAGAGCAGATGTCTTTTACGTGTCCACACGTGCGGTCACATGGTATTTGACTAAACCAAATGGCCAATTAAATTCAGAATTAGATTGCCTTTTTCCTCTCATCTGTTTGATTTACTATCAATCAATGTGGATTAAACAGTCGATTCTCATTTTTAGGCAGACTTTGCTTTCTTTATGTATTCTCTCTCAACCTTTCTCCGCATAAAAATCCAACAAAAGTAAATATCTATGTAAAATAAATATATTGAGTATAAATTATAAATATATTGAATTATAACGTCTTAAATATATGACATATGCAATATAAATTATAAATATCTTTATTCTGGGATGATTCCCGAGGCAACAACTCACTATGTAAACCCAGAGTTAACCTTGCTGCCAGGAGGGATTAAAGAAGTTACGGGTCATAAAAAAGTATCCTAAAATAGGTGACAAAGAAGTAATGTGATTTTTTAATTGAAACCAGTGGTTGAATGGACTCCCCTGGAGGGAAGTGGGAGGAGCTGGTGACTTGCATTCTGTCACTCCCCTTTCAGGAAACTCCGTGGACCTAGGATGCCATGAACTCATTAATTTCTTTCTCTAATTGAAAATCTGGTTGACCTTCTCATTTCCTTTTTTAATCTTTACTATTTAAGTACCAATTTATAGAATTCTACACTATCTGGAACATAAGAGGTGTTCAATAAATATTTCTGTGATTGAAGAATGAATGAATAAATGAATTATTGAGTACCAAGTGTTTGCAGACATTGTCTTAGGCACTGGGAACACAACAGTGAAAAGAACAAACAACAATCCCTGCTCTTAGTAAGCTGACATCCTAGTAAAGAAAAAAGGGCTATACATGAATAAAAAGTAAAATGTATAGCAAAATGTATATGGATAAGGGCTTTAAAGAAAAGCCTGGGAAGGGGAAGACGTGTATGGAAGGTGGTGATGAAGTTGAAATTTTATTTATTTATTTTAAAAAATTTAATCTTTTCTTTTAATTGAGGTATAGTTGATTTACAATATTATATACGTTTCAGGTGTACAACATAGTGATTCACAATTTGTAAAGGTTATACTCCATTTATAGTATCATAAAATATTGGTTATATTCCCTGTGGTATACAATATATCCCTGTGGCTTATTCATTTTATACATAGTAGTTTATACATCCCCTACCCCTATATTACCCCTCTACTCTCCTCACTGGTAACCACTAGTTTTTTCTCTATATCTGTGAATCTTCTTCTTTTTTGTTATATTCGCTTGTTTGTTGTATTTTTTAGATTCCACATATAGGTGATATCATACAGTATTTGTCTTTCTCTGTCTGACTTATTTCACTAGGCATAATACCCCCCCGAGTCCATCCATGTTGCTGCAAATGGCAAAATTTCATTCTTTTTATGTCTGAGTAGTATTCTATTGTACATATATACCGCATCTTCTTTATCCATTCATCTACTGATGGACACTTAGGTTGCTTCCACGTCTTGGCTACTGGAAATAATGCTGCTGTGAACATTGGGGTACATATATCTTTTCAAATTAATGTTTTTGTTTTCTTCGGATATATACCCAAGAGTGGAAATGCTGGATCATTTGGTAGTTCTATTTTTAGTTTTTTGAGGAACCTCCATACTGTTTTCCACAGTGGCTGCACCAATTTACATTCCCACCAACAGTGTAGGAGGTTCCCTTTTCTCCACATCCTCGCCAACATTTATTATTTGTGGTCTTTTTGATGATAACCATTCTGACAGGTGTGAGGTGATATCTCATTGTAGTTTTAACTTGCATTTCTCTGATGATTAACGATGTTGAGCATCTTTTCATGTGCCTGTTGGCCATCTGTATGTCTTCTTTGGAAAAATGTCTATTCAGATTTTCTGCCCTTTTTTAATTGAGTTGTTTGGTTTTTGTGATGTTGAGTTGTATGAGCTGTTTTGGATATCAACCCCTTATCAGTCATATCATTTGCAAATATTTTCCCCCATTCAGTAGGTTGTCTTTTCATGTACAAATAATTTTAAAATTTGTATGGAAACATGAAAGACCCCAAATAGCTAAAACAATTTTGAGAAAGAAGAATAAAGCTGGACATATCAAGCTCCCTGACTTCATACTATACTAAAAAGCTACAGTAATCAAAACAGTATAGTACTGGCACAAAAACAGACATATAGATCAATGGAACAGAATAGAGAGCCCAGAAATAAACCTACACACTTATGGTTAATTAATATACGACAAAAGAGACAAGAATATACAGTGGGAAAAAGATAGTCTCTTCAATAAGTGGTTTTGGGAAGACTGGACATGTTAAAAATGAAATTAGAACATGTTCTATCACCATACACAAAAATAAACTCAAAATGGAATAAAGACCTAAATGTAAAATGGCCTATGGAAACAATAAGACTCTTAGAAGAAAACAGGCAGAACATTCTTTTACGTACTGGTAGCAATATTTTTTTGGGTCTGTCTCCTAAGGCAAAGGAAATAAAAGCGAAAATAAACAAATGGGACAGTTTAAAGCCTCTGCACAGCAAAGGAAACCATTGACAAAACAATGATGTTGAAATTTTAAATAGGGTTATCAGAAAAGGCACAATTGCCCCTAATATTTGCAGGACCTGGATCAAGAATACCAGTGGGGTCCACATACTAAATATTCTAAAATTATAAATAAAAAATACTGCTAATTAGAATACATTCTGTTCTCTTAGCTTGACATATATCTTCATAATGACAAACTTGAAAATTATGTATAAAGTTATGGCTTTTATATGACAGAAAATACCAAACATTACTGATTTAATTATTAAGTGTGTTTCTGGGTGTTGTGTTGATGGGCTAGCCATATTTAAGTGAATGATCAAATAGAGACATATATAATTCATACTATTGCATATACTTATATAGTTTAGAAAAGTTTTTTTCCTGCTTTATAAAATTTTATTGGGAACCTCATAACATTTTAGGATGTCAAATTTGAGAAAATGTCCATGGAGGTTCTTTCTTGTATGAGCTGTAAAATTTGTAGGACTTTTCTTTATAAGGACTAATTTCTGTCTCTGGATATTTTGAGCCTGTTTCTCCTCCACTACTTATGTACTCCTTGTGTCAGGTGCTGTGAGATACCTTTATTTTGTAATACAACCTCTGGATCCCAGGCACCTGTGTGCCCCAGCTCTGGGGGAGTTGGCACAGTTGAAGTAGGAGTATTTCTAGAAGCTATTCCTACAAGGAGACAACAATCAGTAAACACACAGCAGTGTCAGCAAATTATATAAATATGCTTTACTAAACTACCTTTCTGCTGAAACCCCAAAATATATGTGGCCACTTGATATAAGGGACAGTATGATGGAGGGGACCTCAGAGTGGAAAGAGACCATGGTCTAGCTCTAGGGAAAATAGAGTACTTTCAGAGCCATGTGACAAAACCCCAACTATGATGAATACATGGCTTCTCCAAAGCCTTTTCCATTGTTTTGAACAAAGTCTTTTTAAAAAGTCTTCATCGGTTTCTTCATAAATCCACCTCATTTATCGACAAAAACAAGCCAAAGGGGGGAAAAGCCCACATGTAGTATATGTAGTTCTATACAGAGCAGATCTTTCCATTTTCAGATTTCAATAGATATTGAAGTTATTCTTGATTAAAAATGTTGTCACTGGGTGGCCTCATCTTTTCTGAGGGAAAGAACTAGGATCTGGATCAGCCTGTTCTCCAGTCTCCTCCAGTTCCCGGGATTCTGTGACTGTCTTTGAAAGTATCTTTGGCGCATCCAGTGTCTCAGAAAGGCTAGTGGAGACAGATTGCCCACTTGAGCCAGAACTGGAGGAAGGTTCCCACTGTTAAAAGATCATTGATAGAGAAAGGGAAGTTGGCTCCAGTGCTGATAACAAAGCAAGGATAGTGGTGGGGGCTGGGGAGGGGGCGCCTGGGAGGGGAAAGCTGGTGTGCCCACCCAGAGGGGGCCTCCCACACAGGGAAACTTGTGCATCACAAACTATAGCGGACTTAGTTTCTGCTCTGAATCATAGCTGGACTCAGTTCTTCCTGCTTAATTTGATTTGGATTATTTATCTCTGTTTAACATGGTGTGCGTGGATCATTTTCACTCAGATGGTACCATGCTCCCCAAACGAAGCCTTAACTGTAAAGGACAAAGAATTCAGCAATGACATCTTTCATACTTTAATTAATGAGAATGCCCCTAATAAGACCCAGAAGACCACATATCACATCTGAGCACAATAACATCTGCACAATGCCTGCACTTAGCAGTCCTGGGCTTCCTGTTTCTCCATACAGTATAGAGATAGAGTCACAACTCCAATCCATGTTAGATTATAGGAACCAAACCTAAAGGCAGGCTTTGGAATTCAATTCTGCAAATATTCAGTGGAGAGATTTTTTTCTGTTCACGGAGGTTAAAAAAATAGCTCAGTGGAAACCAACAAAATTAGGTGTAGGTCAGGGAATTACTTCAATATTTTGTAGCACGATTGGTTTTACTAAGTCCCACGTTAGCCTAAAATGTGGTGACCAGAAGTTTTTTCAACAGTCCTGGTTTCAAATTTACTGTGTTATTTCCCCACTAGGGAGGCTCATGATTGTCACTTCATGGTGACCGTATCCTTGGTTTAGAAAATATTAGGCAAAAGAGAATCTTGCTTTACTTCATTTTCTTAATTGCTAAAGCTGCAAAGGTGAAAGACAGAAAAGTTGACATCAATACTGCAAACTTATAGGCATCCCAGTATCTCTCTTATGGCACTTAAACTGTGTGCATACAAGAACTTCAGTACAAAAAGAGAAGTAGCCATTATGTTGGATAGCTTGCTTCTGTTATTTATTTTCAAGGAAATCTATACTTGGTCTATCACAATATTTATTAACCTTTATTAGTTTTGTTGCTTAATTGTCTGATTTTCCTACTAAACCATAAGTTTCAAGGAGGTAAGAATCGCATATATCATTGTAATGTATGCCTTATTCCATTCATAATTCTAACTGGGGAACACATACTTTTATTAGTAACAACTAAAAAATAGAATTCCAAGTATGTACCAAAAGCATTCTTGTTAATAGTGAAATTCAGGAAGAATCTTTAAATTGGCTTTTAATAAATTCACCATAAGATGAGTCAAATGTGAGTAACAATCAGTACAGGTTGGTTTCTGCTGCTGTTTTTACTGGCAAACAGTGGCCAACTGCCAAAAAGCAGGGTCAATCCACGCAGCTGTTTTCAGTGATTCATTTCCCCTGATTTCCCAGCTGACCCATTCGGGAGAATAGCAGGCTTTAAGCCCTAGTTACCAGCCTCATGGTTGCAAGGACCTCCCTCCCCTTCAACTGTGGGAGCATTTTAAAGGCTACAGTTGAGGGTCGGTCGTCCTGGGAAACAAAGTCGTTTCCATGCTGAGAGTGTAACCAGGCAAGAAAGGTCCAGAAGAAAGTGAAATGTTGATTTTAGGGTGAGATGCTCCCCCATGGCTCTGAATCATAACCTGCCCCCCTCCCAGCTTTCTCTCCCACCACACCCAGACGTGAGCCCCACGTTCCAAACACTCTGCCAGTTTCCAAAATACGGAAGTTTCTTTCACCCACTGGTCCCACTGCTATTGCCACTGGCTGGAATGCTCTTCCCTCTTCTTTGTTTGAGAACCTCCTCTTTTCTCCAACGTGCAACCCAAGTATTACGTCCCTAGAAGCTTCTCATAAACCCTCCAAGGTGGATTAGATCCTCATTCTTAATGGGGGGATATTGCCCACAAGGGGATGAAAATTGGCTCTTGGAAGGCAAAAAAATTCTTACTCTTTTTATGTATAAAACACAGACGTTAATATAGTACATATATAGACATACAATGTATCTGTAATATGAAATTTTCACTTCAGGGGCAGTGATTAGAAGAAAATATTTAAAAGTCTCCTTAAGTGGGTATTAGTGAAAATAATTTTGAGAAACCCCAGGCTACGTGCTCCTTTGACTACCCCTATGCCTACTATTTAGCTTGTTTCAAATCACTGATTTAGAATAGTTTGCTGCCCAGCATTATTGCAGCAAGAGCTGACTCATCCCCCTTTGTAAACCCTTCTCCCACTCCAGTCGTGGCTAAAAGCATCTTAAGAGCTGGGACAACTGTCTTGCTCTCCACCGCCCCCTTAGGACCAGGCGCAGTACTGCAACGCAGTGGACGCTAAGAAGTTTGTTCAACAGCTTTGAGGAGATCATGGCCTCTCAGCCCTACTCACAACTTTTACACCCGTTGTGCCATACAAAGAAGCTTTGATTCCTTCCCACTCTTTCAGCACCTATATTTGATGAGATGGTGTTTCATGAATTTTGATTCCATCTGCAACAACCAAAGAAGGGATGACTCCAATCTAGTATCTACAAGTGTGTATTCTAGTTTCTATTGAAACAATTTTTCTCTCCAAAATCACCCTTATTTCTACCAAAATAGCCAAATAAAGACTAATTTGTTTGAAAAAAAAAAAAGGAAATAAAAATTTCTTGTAATCTTAAAAAAAAAAAAGGATGATTCCAAGTTGAACTTACAGTGTGGATATGTCCTGTTCAAATGTCCAAGGAATGTGTTGGCTCAGCCATTGTTTGACATGCTCTATTTCCAAAGGTTTCCATCAAGGAGGGCATTTTCACTGTGACGTCAGTTGAATCAGAAGTACTGGGTGACAGTTTGCAGACATGTTTGCAGCTTTTTGTAGTGGCACAGATCCCTGGGACGACTTCAAATTCCTTGAAAAGTCAATATCAGAAAACTGTCCTTAAAATGAATTGTACCTGTCATTCTTCTATTTTATCTGGCTCTTGTATTAATATCCCACCTTATAATGAAGACGGAGAAGATGACAGGGGATAGCTAACTTTATTGAGTGTGTACGATGTTCTATCTGTTTTGCTAAGTATTTTCCATACATTGAACTCTCCCAATAGTCCTATGAGATAAGTATTATTGTTTTTCTGATTTACAGATGAGGAAACTGATGATTAAAGCAGTTAAGAAATTAGCTCGAGGACTCACAGCTAGAAGAGGGAAAGCTAGGATTTAAACCCAGGAAAATCTAACTCTAGAGCCAAAGCTTTTAAAGTACTATGCCAGTTAAAAAAAAATCTGTTCCAAAAGTACATAAACAAAATAGGAAAAAAAAGATCATTGATTTAACTATTCTTTTTATTGGTAGGCACTTTACCAAATATATCATATGCATTCTAAAAGCATCTAAATGGTGATGATCACGATTGCTGTTAACAAGATTAAATAAATGGACTGGGCATTTAAGTTTGCAAATCAAGATGCAATTTCCACTTGGGATACATGCATAGCAATCCCAGCTATGGGTCTATATATGGAAAATGGACTGTCTCCAGATAGTACAAAGTTGAAAAATAGATTCCAAGGAAAATATTGAGACATGTTGGAGAATTTGCATACCACACTTGTTGTTAGAAGTTATCATTGATAGAAAAGTGTGAGTATGTGTTGGGGGGTAATGGGGGTGGTGAAAGGAGACAAAAAAGGGAGAAACTGGAAAGACTAAAAGAGAAAATTCAGGTTCTGTGTTGTAAGCATCTCCACTTCCCTCCTCCGTTCCAACTGACAGCATGAAGGAATTCTTTTCATAGAAAGTTGGCATTACAATAGGACATCAGCAACTAAAACAGAAAAAGAGAAGAAAAGAAACTCCTGAATGTGGAAAGCAAGTCCATGGTTCAGAAAGCATGAACTTAGCACAGATCTTTTCCATTTCTAGGAGACGTGACATTCCCTGTGTGGCAACATTTCACTTGGCACCCTTGAAAGATCCAGACACATTTTAAGGTCTTTACAAGAATACTGAGAGAGTAGTATTCTTTAAACTTAAGTGGATTTTTTTTTTAAAGTATAGCCTTAAAACAGAGGGGAAATTGTAACAAGGGCAAAATAGAATTCAATTCTTTAGCTAAGAAATTTATCCCAAATGAAATTTCAGATTTTATTCTTGCCCTGAAAACTTCCCAAGAAGCCCTTTTTTGTGAGCAAAATTTTTTTTCCTAAGACTTACCACTGATGCTGATTTACTCCTACTCATCAGCTATTTTGTTATTGGAAAAGCACATAGTCTAGTTGAAGGTATGGTCTCTGGAGCAAGATATACTACTGTGTTCTCAGGCAGGTCACTCACCTTCTCTGACCCTCAGTTTCCACACCTACCAAATCAGGTCGTAATATTTACTTCTAAAGGCAGCAATGAGTTGAATGAGGAAGCATATATATGTTCAGCTTAATTTTTCCCCCCTTCATTCTTGTCCTTTCTTCTTTGGTTGTCAATGTTTTCTCTAAGTTTTCTTCCAACCTTTAGTTCTGTGGTAGTTAATTCCCCTTGTAAGAAATATTTTTGTAATACTCAGTTGGTTTTCCTGTAAAATTTTCACAGGTAATCAGAGAGTAGAGGCAAACAGGAAAAATGGCGTGGAGGAAATACCATGGTGTGGTTTCATGTGTACAGCTCACTACTGCTGCTTGTGGTCTGAATTAAGGAAAGCAACCCAGTACCACTGGAACAGAAACTTTTAAAGTCACTCAAGGCAAGGTCTAGCCGAACAGACATTTCTCAAGAGTGCCAGCTGACAATGATTATAGAAGGCTCTGAGGGATACAGAAAAAAAGACACAGTTACAAAGAAAAAAAAAGAGATCATTGATTTAAGTATTCTTTTTTTTGCTAGGCATTTTACCAAATATATCATGAGTATTACACTGTGTGATCTTTTCAATAACATAGGACAGAAACATTTTAACCCTGCTAGCAGAGGAGAAAACTGAGGTTCTCAGAATCTAAGTTAACTTCCCCAAGTTTAATCAGCTGGTAAGCATCTAGGCCAGAATTCTAACCCAGTCTGGGGGCTCCAAAGGCTGTCCATGTTACCTGCTGATTCCCAATGATACATGAGCCAGGATGTATAATTCAAATTAGTTTAAGCAAAAATAGGGAATGTATTAATTCCCATAAGCAAGTCATGGGGAAGAGTAGAAAGAACTAGTCCCAGAAACAACTAGCTCCAATTCATATATATATATATATATATATATATCTAGTATATATATATATATATATAATATATATATATATATATATATGCTGTTGGGTTGCCTGTACTTCTTTCTTACCTCCATCCTCCTAATATTAATATAACTTTGATCTTTAACATTTTCCTTACCAGGGCTTGTGATTTTAGAACTCCACACCCCCCAACACACACACACACACACACACAAACACTGTGGCCACTTTCCCCAGGCACTGTTTTCAAATGGAATGTAAGCTCCTGGAAAGGAAGAACAGTATTTTCTGCATCTTTTGTGTTCTCAGGGCACCTAGCAAAGGGCTGGGCATAGTCCTGTGTCAACAGCACTTGTTTAAAAAGTACCTGTAAAAAAAATAAAATAAAAAATAAAAAGTACTTGTTAACGTATATCATTGAAAAGATTTACAGACTAATCACATTTGGAGTCCATACTCAGATTTAGCACTGCTTGTGTTAGTGTTCTAAGTCCTGTGCAGATGAGTATTCTGAGAATAGGTATTCACTTTATTTAAAATGTGCAAATGATGACATTTTCTCAGTTTTTTCATCTAAAGTTGCAAGGTTATATTAAATCGTTTTCATATTTAATGATATTGTTGCCTTGAAAATGAGGAATATTATGAATGTTAAGCTCTTGCAACCTGCCTTGCATGAGTTTCCATTATTTAATTCTATTCTTCTCATGATCATTTCTCATATATTTCCATGTATTAATTATGTTCAAACTGATGTCTGAAATAACCTCAGTCAAGGTCATTATATATTTTGATGGAAAATCACTTCAATCTCAATGCCAATTTACATTTCCCTATCTAGAGGAGATTCGTAATGACTGTTGAAGACTTTTCTGTAAATAGAGTCTGATTTTGAAATTCTAACTGAATTTTATATTTTGCCCCACAAGAAATAAGCACATCATTATTTTGGCTGAAATTACGGGGTGTCTCACCCAATTATTCATGGCTTGGAACCTGAGTTTCTGTTTCTTGTCCTTTTGCCGGTGGGTTGAAAACTGTCTTCCAGGAATGCCATGAATTGTGGATGAGTAATGAGGACACATAGGTGATTTAAAGATACCCAGGGTTTATCTGTACGTGAGTGTAGGAAGTTCAAGGGCTAAATGTGCTGAAACATTCATTGGGATGTCAGAATTTCTTTTGTATGAAATGGGAGGCATGACTCTCCTGTCATGCATTGCAAATCATGCTCTAATTAGTCTGTTGCTTTTCTTCTGATTACTTTTTTAGTAAAGCCTTTGTAGAGCTTCCAGTTACTCTAGAATATAGTCCAATCTGCTTAAGGTTGCCCTCAAGGACCTGCAGATTCCAGCCTCTGCCTAACTCCAGGGACACATCTGCATCCCTCTCCCCCATCCCTGCCACGCTGCAGCCACACCTGCCAGTTTCTCTAATGAACACACCCTGCTTCCCACTATTTAGCACACAGTATGTTCACGCATCTATTCCTCCTGCCTGGAATTCTTTCCCCTCCCCTCCTTCACCTGGCTGATGCCCACCAGCTCATAAGTTTCTACTTAAGTAGCATTTCATCCCGACCTCCCAGAACACATGTGTATTTTCCAAAGGGCCATGTATTTTAGGTTTAAATTCTGAAAGTCTAATTAAGGATTCTAATTTTTCCCTTAGCCATGGACAGTTCTGTCCCCAGGCTGGTGGGAACCAAGAATAAAGAGCAGAAGAGCAGAAACATTTGGATTCCTTAGATGTTTTTTGTGTCCTTTTCCCAATTCTGGGTCCCCAGAGAATGAACTCAAAGAAACAAGTACTGAAAGAGCCAAAGCCTCCAAGGATGGAGCCGGCCACAGACGAGTCAGCAAATCCAACAATTTTCCTGGGCTTGTCTGCGGATGACTGAGGTGCTCTCCATGAACCACAGCAGGGAAGTGGTCCATGAGACTCCTCCATTCAGGCAACACCGGCCCCTGCTGCCCGCAAGGTCTCCCCGCAGGGCTCTGTGTGCTGGGCTCCTTCTGTGAGCAGTGACACCCGGGGCACGTATGCCCAGCATTCTGAGTCAATGCCCTCCTGTCATTACTCTAAATAGTTTACAGAAATGATTGTGTGTGCAGGGTGTGTTATTCTGATGACTACAAACATACTTCAGCTTTCTAATTTTCATGCACAATATTCCATACTCACAAATGACATTTTCACTTCATTTCTGAACTTTCTGAAATATAACTGGGTATACTCCAAACACCTGTGAGGAAGCCACTGCTGTGTGGAAGACTGACCTCAAACTGAATACAATTTCCTACCTACCACACAACTCGTACTTTCCTTAGTAGCAGCATCACGATCATTAATTATTTTAATTATTTAGTTTTCTAATTATTTGTTTGATGTTGTTTCCTCCTAGTAGTCTGTACATTTCATGAGGTTTGGTACTGTCTTGCATATATATATATATGTACGTATGTATATATATATATATGTATTGTGTGTGTATATTTATATATGTATATTCCTTTTCAGATTCTTTTCTAAGTTATTACAAACTATTGAGTATAGTTCCCTGTGCTATACAGTAGGTCTTTGTTGGTTATCTATTTGTGTATATGTTAATCCCAAACTCCTTATTTATCCTCCCCACCCCCCCCTTTCTGCTTTGGTAACCATAAATTTGTTTTCTGAGTCTGTAAGTCTGTTTCTGTTTTGTAAAGAAATTCATTTGTATCATTTTTTCGATTCCACACGTAAGCAATATCATATGATATTGGTCTTTCCCTGTCCGACTTACTTCACTTAGTATGATCATCTCTAGGTCCATCCACGTTGCTGCCAATGGCATTATTTCATTCTTTTTATGGCTGAGCACTATACCATTGTGTGTGTGTGTGTGTGTGTGTGTGTGTGTGTGTGTATGTCACATCTTCTTTATCCATTCATCTCTCAATGGACATTTAGGTTGCTTCCATGTCTTGGCTATTGTAAACAGTGCTGCAATGAACATTGGGGTGCATGTATAATATCTTTCTGAATTATGGTTTTGTCTGGATATATGCCCAGGAGTGGGATTGTTACATAATATGGTAGGTCTATTTTTAGTTTTTTAGGGAATCTCTATACTATTCTCCATAGTGGCTGCACCAATTTGCATTCCCACCAACAGTGTAGGAGGGTCAACAAGGAGGCTTTTTAAAAGGAAGGATGCTTATCTCAATCTGAGTAAAACCACACAGATCAAGCCATGCCCCACACAACTCTAACAATTGGTGGCAGTACATCAACTTTTCAAATAATTAAGTTAAAACACTTTCTTGAATACTTAATTATGAACAAATAATCTTGACACAATGAATGGCAGCTCTTTACTGAACTTTGACAACACCAAAAGATATAACAAATTGTCCCTATTCATGAAGTGACCTGGACTGGTCATAAAAAATGCAAAATATACTCAATCCAGAAGTTGATATAGACCATGCACATAGAAATGTCCACCCATCTTTTTACACTTCAGCAAATACTACAACTGCTTTTATTTAAAAATATATTTCCTCACGTCTCCATTCTTTCCATGAAATGAAGAAGTTTGTTTCACACACACACATACACACACACAAACACACGCTTGTCTAAACGTATCAGAACACACAAAACACAAAGGTGGCAGGGTGTGGGGCTGGGACTTCATATTTTAGCCCTAGCTTCACAAGAGGTTATTTTGCAAATGGATTTCAAAAAATAATTACATTAATCAAAACAATATTTATTCTCCTACACCGTTATTGATTTCACCTACACTTATCAAATTTATCTTCTGCCTCTATACTTGCCTGCCTCTCACTTCCTTGGGCTAAGAGAGCGTGTGTACCTGTATGCTCAGGGCTCCCCTTTGAAATAAAATGTCTGTGAAACCCAAACACAAAGCAGCAGGAAATAGGCTCATTTTTCTTGTCCCTGTTTCTCATTAGACCTGCTCCTGAAATTCTTGGATCTACCCTAGTTCTTAATTTACCTTTGTGGTATAAGCAAATGATGATTGCATTATATTTAGTTCTCTGAACATAGATAAATTACATCATTCTTGTCATGACACTTTAGACCATGAAAATTAAATGGCAACTAAGATTTTTAGAAGCAGTTTAAAAAGCTAATATTAATGTGTCATGAGAGATCAACAATGTGTCTATAATTCAAAGAAAGAGGGAAAATAAGTAGTAAATGTGAAAAAGGTTGACATTTGGGAGCCTGATTAAAGAGGAAACAGTAATTCTTTGTGCGATTATTGACATTTTGTGGCTTGTCTGAAATTATTTTAAAATATAGAAAGTTTTTTTTAAAAACGGGTAAGATTTTAAATGACGATGATCCCAGGCCATTTAAGATGGTGACTACGTGGTGTGATTTTTGAGGAACAGGGGGTGATTAATGAGACCCCCAGATAAAGTGCCCAATACAAACCCATTAGACAACATCCCAGACCAAAGCTCAGCCAACTGTAAAACACACTTATCTCTGAGGAGTAAATCCTGGTTAAGATCCAAATAACTCCAAAATCCAACACCCATCTTCCAAGTCATCACCAGCAAAATAAAAGAAAATGCAAAAGAAAATAAAATAGGTAGGCTTTCAAATGAATTTTGCTTTGAACACAATTCCAGCCAGTATCAAATATTCTTGCTTACCATTATCAAAAGAGCAAATCAAAGAAAAGCAACCCAATTTGCAAGCCACAAATTGGCAGTCTCATCCATGTCATACTCATGATCAATGATTTTTTCCTAGTTACTGGGCATTTTCGTGAGGTCAGCTGTAGAGGGGAAACCCATCAGGCATCCACCACCCACCAGCAGCTCAGCCGTCCACTCACAACTCTCCCTGGTCACCAGGGTCATTTGCAACTGTGAACATGGCATCACACAGGGACGTGCAGGGGATATGAGTGTGACCTCTGCTAAGTCTCTTGGTCCTTCACTCATTTCAACATCATGGCGCTTTATGACTTCCCTCGAGAGACAATCCCAATTATTCTCACAGTTTATCTAAGTTTCTGGAAAAATCTGTTTGCAAGTTGCTTTCCTCCCCCATGTCCCCTGGCAATAGGCTTACTGAGGAATATATTTTACCTTTACATTTTTATTTCTGAGGAGACACTACTAACTAGACATTTGTTTTCCACGTATTTTCCACACACAAACAGGAAGACTGTAAAATAGCATAGGATAAATTGGGATGCTGAGATAAACATGTACTTCAATTCTGATATCCTGACCTATTTTCAAAAGCTAAGGAAAGAACAAATTCTGTTTCTCCTCCTAAGTAGCTCCATGGGAATTCTCTCAGTGCAGTGGTAATGTAGAGCAACTCTCTCTATTCCTGGAAGGGAAGTTCAGCTTTTTAAATTTCCAAAAGAAAAGATTAAAATTGTTCTTTACCTCTCAAAAAATATTCTCTTTCATTAGCTCAGTGTTGACAGCAGCTGTCATACCTTGGACTGGAATACTATTGGTAGAATCACTATATTTCTGAGATTCCTTAATTTTCTGAAAGTTTTGAAAATAAAAAAGACAGGATATATGACCTTTCAAACTCTCTTCATTGCCTGACTGTATGGAAGGGACGCCTTTTGAGGAGGGAAGCTGGTATCATTTGGAATACAATTTTAGTGTCATGAAGAGAATGCAATTTATTCCAAAGAATACATTCACCCAAAAACCTATCAATTGCAGTCAATTCCAAATTATCCATGAACATCAGGGACAGAGAGGACAGAGCCAGTGAAATTCCAAGGTTAATCTGAATCCTCCTTTTACTCCTTTCTTCTTGCTCCTTTCTGCCACAGGACCTTTGCATATGCTGTTCTCTGTTGCACACAATAATGCTTTATTCATTTTTTCCTAATTTCTTTTACTGTACCTGTATTTAAGTCTTACTGATGATTCAAAAAATTGAATCAACAAAAAGGGCATTTATTAATTCAACAACTCCTTATGTGGCCAATAAGGGGCAGTATTTTGTTGGCATTTGGAATATAGGAATTAGCAGGATAAAGGCTTTGCAGATAGCAAAGGAGATAGCCACAGACCTGAACTATAATCTAGCAGATTCAGCACTCTGGTAGAGGCACATGTTGGAATGGGAAGCAGCATAACATGGTGGTTAAGAACAGGTGTTCTGGGGCCACAATTCCTGTGTTTGGTCCTATTCTATCACTTACTAGTTGTGTGACCTTGGACAAGTGACTTACCCTCTCTGGGCCTCAGTTTCCTCATCTGAAAAATAAGGATGATGATAATACTGTATCTACCTCAAAGGACTGCTTTGATGATTAAATGAGGTAATACATGTAAAATGCTTAGAAGAACATCTGCATCAAGTAGGGTTTGTTCTTACTATCAGGGCTCCAGAAGTCCATAGGAGTACATGACAAATTCTACTGGAGACTTTTCAGGAGACCCGGCACTCGAATTGCATTTTTGAGGGCACAAAGAAAGCATGGTCTTCTCTTTCAAACATCTTGGCAACAGCAGACGGCGTTTCCAGATTTCAAATTCCTACCCCATGGTAACTGTACAGGTTCTAAGTTTCAACCCAATACTCCGCCTCGAGTTTTTTTTTTTTTTCCTTACTCTTTAAAGAAATCATTACTTCCTATTTTAACAAAGGGCATGAAATCATCTCAGAACTTCCTCATGAACGATCCTAGTTTTGGAGAACACGTTCTCAAGTGACATGTTTGTTATTTCAGTGTAAAAACAACTGAATTGTATGTCCTGAATATCCCTGGACCACACCTGGGCTTCAGAATGCAGGAAGGTGGCGATCTAACTGTGCCTGGGACATTCTGAGACAGGCCACATCCTCAAACTGGCTTGAGGCACTTGCTGAGAGTAAAATATGTCTTGGCTGGATTTATTCACTATGAATTATCACTCTCACTGTCTACTCAAAAATTTTAGACCATGAACAAATTACTGTAAGTGATTTCTGGTCAACTCCAACCAACAAAAACTGTGTCTTATGTATCAAGAGAAAGGCAAATCTCAAGTTTGGTGAGTTATATTTTCTTGGACATTCCATGTTCTATAATACCTGAAAGATCAAAATGAGATTGCATTGAAGATTGAAGCTACCCTATATTTCTGTAAATTGTAAACATGACAAAAAAAAAACCCCTGAAAATCCCCCATATTTAAAATCTTAAGTTTACATTGGAATTTAAAGAACTAAAAATTATCTGTTATGATGGACATAAAAGGCTGCCTTGTTCAGAGAAGGAACAGTATAAAGTGATCAGGTGAGGACAATAGGATGAGTATGAATGCAATGTATTTCCCCATAGAAATGTTCAAAATCGAAGCAGTACCATAAACCTTTTATTTTTCCATAAACTGATAGCCTTTGAAATTATTTCTGGACATTTATGAACTCTCTCAAAATATCACTTAAAATATTTTTTAAAAATTAAAATGTGGCTTGGGGAGAGGGCACCAAAGACATGGATTCATCATTTTGTGATGAAGAAAAGGGAGTTTGAGTTCGAAGAGCTTTGACAAGGTAGGAAGTGGTCATCCCAGGGATCTAGTCATCATTTCTTCACTCACTGAGCACACTAATTCAGGGCCCACTATGCGGAAGGATTTTATATACAAGGTTGATTTATTTCCGTCCTTAGGGAGTGCGCCAGGAAACAGATGGCTAAATATTTGGAGAGGACACAGCTTAGGAAATAGTGAGATAGAAATGTGTCTCAGGTGCTGGGGAACCTTAGAGGGATCTAACTCAGCTCATGGGGGGAAGAAAAGTGGTCAGGAAATAAGCACTAGAGAATGCAATGCTGCACTCCTGCTCCTCTAGAAGGGAAAATAGGATCAGCAGATGGAGGGTACTGGGAAGGGTCTCCAGGCATGAAGAGAAGCAGCACAGCCCCAGAGCGGTGAATCCAGGAGGCACTCAGGGAAGGAACGTATTCCTGCTGGAAGTGCAGCGTGGGGATGCATTATATATGTTGCTTGTTTGCAGGGCTCATTTTGTGTTCATTGGTATAAGAAGGTTCAAATGTCCAAATATCCTGTCTACAATCTTAATTTTGAATTACCGTCCTAAGCAATTAAATATGCAAAACACACCTGAAGAATTCAGAAGAAAGGATGAAACAACTGTCTCTGGTACTTTGCTGAGTTGACAGCAGGACCATCTCAGCAACTGATTTTATCACGTAATTAAAGAGGGATCCTCTAATTAAATTGAGAGGCAAACTCTTTTAAACTGCTGATGAGATTGCAATATTTTGCTTGAGCCAAAATAAAGTTGACTTTTTGTTGACAAATTTTCAGTACTTACAGATTTATTCAGACCTATTAAAGGCCTGAAAGCAACCAGGAATTGGAATGAATATTTGAACAGAGAGCTGGATGTTTCAAATGCTGAGTAAATCATTAGAATCAGAGCTAGGGCACCAGCTGTGTTCATCCTTTGTCCCTTGCTCACTCTGTTGACACTTGCCCTTATGACCCGGCCATGGTAAACCCTTCACTGGGTGAGGAAAGCTCTATTTTAATTTTGAAGCATTTCTTCTCATCCAGAAAAGTAACAACTAGGAGAAATTATGAGACTAGTAAATTAAAAAATTTCCCTAATAATCAGAGTTATATCACCCATCATTACTACTTCTGTGTAATCAGTCAGCTTGGCATTGCAGGTAGAATGGTTTAGTCATTTAAAGCCACAGGGAATAAACTGTTGGTTCCAATAGCCCTTCTTCTAAGGGTTTCAAGATGTCAGGACACACCTGTAAGCCACTGAAACCTGTCCCTTTCCACAGCCAGGCCCCTTTTTCATTTCTCACGTGCTGAAGGGCTCAGACACGCTGCCCCTGAATGGACAGGATGTAGAAGATTTCCTTTCTCTGACTGTCCACCACCACCCAGAATCAGGCTCCCCACAGCATTTTGTTTCTAGGTGTTGCTAACGATTTTTAACCTAAGCTTTCAGATCATAAATGGCCACCGAGATCTGTTTACCATTTGTATTACCTGTGCTTTGGGTTTCTATTCCCAAGACTTTGACCTGCCCCTATAAAGGGACCCTCCTCTGCCTTGTTAAATACAATATAATTATGGGCAAGAAAATAAAGGTCCGTAAAATAAGTCTTCAAGGGATATGATGGAGAGAGGAAGGGTCTGTTTGGCATTAAAAGATAAACCTGGGCATGTCCCTTATGTGTGTGTGACCAGAGGTTAAAGACAAGCCTGCTTTGGGCTTGGCTGGTGGAAGACTGCAATATTTCTCTTCATTTATAACAACTGACATGTTTGTAATGAATTTTCCTAGCCCAAATTTTGGTCCCTGTTCCCCTTTTCCTGAAATAACTCTTCCATGTTTTCAATTCCACTCCACTGCCCTCTGGCCTTTTCAGTAGCTCCCATTGGTAGCTTATGAGGTGTTTTAAAACCAAATCATACCCCTTACATTCAGTAATGCTTCTCTCTTTTCCTCTGCAATTTTTCTAACTTACTATCAATCTTCATGTAAGGTTTCCAGCAAAGTGTGAATAAAAAATATCCCCTTTCTAAGTGGCTTCTTCTATTAACCTGGCTCATCCCACCTTGTCAAAACACTTAATAACTCCTGCAAAGTCCTGGCTCAGATTTCAATTTACCAGTGACCTTGGGTGGATGAATTGCTTTGCCACTGTGACAAAGAAGGCTCCTCAGGGAATATGGGAATATTCATTCTCTGCTCAGCTGCAAAGTGAGAATTTGATGATTTCTTGATATATGAACAATGCCCTGTAGTTGAAAAGAATGATAAAAACAACCTCTTTGGTGACCTTAATTGGTTAGAGACACAGGGGAAGCCAGTGTTCAGCACCCCCTCAGAGCTCAGAGCGTCCCCTAAAAGATCAGGACCCCATCATGTGTCCTCAACTGCCCCCTCATTCCAAAGTCAGCATCCCACGGACCACTCCAAAGTGGTCCTCTCCAAAGTCAGCATCCCACGGACCACTCCAAAGTGGTCCTCTCCAAAGTCAGCATCCCACGGACCACTCCGAAGTGGTCCTCTCCAAAGTCAGCATCCCACGGACCACTCCAAAGTGGTCCTCTCCAAAGTCAGCATCCCATGGACCACTCCCCTCTCCCCCATCCCTCCAGCCTACTCCACGATAAAAATACGGGTCATCTCTTATTGAATGCTTACCACGTGCATTGTTGGTCCATGGTAGTCCATTGTTGGTCCACTGTTGACCCATTGTTGGTCCATGGTGGTAGGTTGCATAAACAATCACAGCTGTTCACACCTCCAGGTTTCCATGATCCTTGCCATGTGACTTTGCAGTTCCTCTCATGGAGGCAGAACTTCCTACTTCCTACTTCCTGCTCCATTGATATTGAGCTTGGTCATGTTATTTGCTTCAGCTACAAGTATATGGTATAAGTAATGACGGGCCATTTTCAAGCCTAGGCTTCAAGAAGGCTTGAATATATTCACTTTGCCTCTTGGACCTCTGTCTCTGCTCTGAGTGCAAGCCTGAATTAGACACCTGGAAAGTGAGAGAATGTGGCCGCGTTACCGGAGTTACCTTAACACCAGCCAACATCTGGTAAATCCCCAGGCTTGTGGGGGAGACCGTCCTAGACCAGCCAGCCCACATCTGACTGCAGAGATGTGAGTGAACCAAGTGACAGGCACAGCAATGTCGAGCCACCCACAGACACTGGAGAAATAATAGTTGGTTTTCATTTTAAGCCATGAGTATTGGGGTGTGTGTCATGCAATAATAACTAACTGGACAAACATTTTGTAAAGAATAGTTTATTTAATCCTCATAATAATCTTAGTAGATTCTATTACTATTACCATTTTATAGAAGAGAAAACTGAGGTTTAGAGAGTTTTAAGGTCACAGAGCCCTGAAGTAGCAGAGCTAGGATTCCAAACCCAAATGTCTAAGAATTCAAAATCTGACATGTTTCACCATATATCCCTGTGGACACCCCATTCCTTGCTTTTCTGTTCTTGCTCATTCTGAAAGGGAAGGGTTCAACTGTAACCAGTTGAAATTTGCTAAAATTCAGGATGTTTAAGAAGAAGAAATTCTTTTCATTTGACTAAAAATGAGAACTTCAGGTAACTGACTTTCCTTGGGGTCTCTGTTGTCTTGTGAAGCTTCTCGGAAGCAGTGTCAGTGAAGAAATAGGTGCAGGGCATTTCTGGACCCTTGTGGAAACATCTTTTATGGTAAGAACCTATTTATGCAAATAACACTGTTGCCTGCTCTAAAATTTCCCAGTGTCCCTTCCTAATGAGCTAAAATAATTACTGTTGCTCAATCAGAAATAAGTTTATTCCCATGCAGAATAACTAATTGGACAGGTCAATACATAGATGATGATAAGGGGTAGCTTTGTGAGGCTGGAGGGATGAAAGCTGGCCGGAAGCTGCTGTGCTTTCAGGGAGGTGATGGAGTCAAGCCCACCATATTGCTTGGTAAAAACTACACTTGTTCTCCATGAAGTCATTCTTTCAACAGAAAAATGGAGTGACTTTTCTTTATTCTTATGTGATACACGTAAGAAATGCTTCCACTCTGAGGAAACACGAGTTGGTTTTATTCTTTAGTAGATTCCAATCAATAAACTACGCTCTTGTCAAGCAGTCATCTGTTGTTAATTTGTTTTTTTATTTCCCAAGTTCAGTATTAAGGTTTTCTTTATTTCAAGCAGTTTTTGTTTTAAACATGCAGTAGTTGTTATTCCATCTTGTTTGAGCAGTTTATAAAAGTGCAGACAAGAAGTTTCAACATTTCTAGCATGTCATGGAGCTTTTCTATGGCTTAAAGAGAATAAGGAAAATGGTGACTATTTTTCTGCTCACATCCAGTAAATCTGCTATATTTCCCATTGCTATAATTACTTTCCAAACAACACAGCTGAGAGTGTGAAGAAATTGAATGCTGTGATGCCTGAATCATTCAGAGCCGTCCTGTTTGTTCCATTGACAAGGACAATTGCCTGACATTTTTTCTGATTTTCCATTCTATACAAAGTTGGGAAAGTTGACATTCTTCTTTTGACTCATGCTCACAAAATGGGAAGAATTCCTTAATGGGACCTTTCCTTGACAGATTCATGGCTTCACTGGAATTAAATAAGTGAAAATTAAACATAGTTCTTAAAAGCTATCTTGTTTTATGTTGAGAATACTAGTATGCCAAATAATCCTATAAGGATTAGAAGTATGACATAATTTAAACTGTATTTTTCTGCCTTGTATTATTATTTAACTTTTGTAAATATATGTTGATACAAGAATATAATATTCTTTCTATGTTATCTTGCTAAAACATTCTCTCGTATTTTCTGTCAATCGCTTCCCCTTCATTTAATTATTTAAAGGTTCTTAATATTTGTTATACAACATTAACAATTTCAAAAACCATTGTTAATTACTGTAGTATTTTATGCTTGAAATAATAAATGTACTTTCATATTCAAATGACCTATATCTTAGTTTCCTTATTTGTAGAATGAGGAAATAATGTCTATGTCTCAGGATTCTTGAAAGAGCTCCATGAGATCATGCTGGTGAAAGCACATTGTTATACTGTAATTCACTGCCTTCATTTAAAATAATCATCACCAGGGCTTCCCTGGTGGCGCAGTGGTTGAGAGTCTGCCTGCCAATGCAGGGGACACGGGTTCGAGCCCTGGTCTGGGAAGATCCCACATGCCGCGGAGCAACTGGGCCCGTGAGCCACAATTACTGAGCCTGCGCGTCTGGAGCCTGTGCTCCGCAACAAGAGAGGCCGCGATGGTGAGAGGCCCGCGCACCGCAATGAAGAGTGGCTCCCGCTTGCCACAACTAGAGAAAGCCCTCGCATAGAAACGAAGACCCGACACAGCCATAAATAAATTTAAAAAAAACAAAAAACAAAAAACTTGACCTTTAAAAAAATAATAATAATAATAATCATCACCACCGCATGCATGTATGTATGCATGTACGCATGTATGTAGAGTCTAGTGCACTGGAAAGCACGTTGCTCTAGGGACCAATATACTGCCAGCTCTACTCCTTGTAAGCAGCTTGCCATGGACACAAATAAGCCCTTTTTCATCTGTGGATCTCGGTTTCCTCATCCATAATACAACATGGTTGGTAAGCTTAATATATGGTTCCTTCATGACCTAAAAGCCTTTTTTAATGTTTTTTATAAATGCAAATGTTGATTTCTTCCCAGTTCTATCCTTCATCTCAAAATAAACAACTCAATGACATGTATACCTGAGTAAATTCTCTGCATGCCTGTTCTATGGCCAAACACCATTAAAAAAATATACAAACATACATAGATAGATAGATAGACAGATATAGATATATATACATATATATTAACATTCCTCCTAAATGACCAGAAACAATCCAGAGTGAGTGATTCCAAAGTCTTAAGATCTTGGCAGTGTTTTCAAGGTAGCAGACACTACACAAAAACTTTAAAGCAACTCAACAGAGACAGATTTAACTAAGAAGCATCATTGTCACTGGTGACATCGCATTACCAATTCAAGGAAGCAGTCTCACCTAGACATAAACATATTTAGCATTAGCTACAGCATTATACTATTATGAATTTTAGGTCAGAAGATGTGCACTTGTTATGTGTATGCCCAAGGCAAGAAATAATTCACAGCAAGCCAGATAAATGTTTATTATACATTTTTATTTCCTTTATTGTCTACACTCTATTTTAAGTTGAGGGCCAGTGCCATGTCTCTGATATCTATAATAAAAAACCACAACATTTATTTAGAAGTTAGAAAGAACACTTAGTCTAACCTCTCACTGGTGAGAACTTAATCACAAGAAGACTGAGCATCACATGTATTTCTGGAGACAATGTCCTCACCTAAACGTTCGGAGTCTGTAACCAAGGAAGGGAAGAATATTTAATAGGCAATTTATACAGCTGTCAACTCCATGTTACAGATGCAGACATTAAGGCTGATTTTGGTCAAGGATGTGCGCAATCATAAGATATTACAGTCAGTCACCTACCTCATCCCAAAGTGTGAACTCTTCACGATGTAGTACTGCCATCAGTGTTACCTCACAGAGGGCTGCCACGTAACAGGCATCCATACCAGTTTCCTGCAGTGAGACAGCAAATGGGCACCCTGGACCAGCAGCAGTAAAATGGTGAAGAACATGGGCTCTTGAGCAGTGCTTCTCAAATTTTAATGTGCACGTGATTCCCCTATGCATCTAGTTAAAATGAAGATTCTGATTCAGTAGAAATGGGGTGGGTCTGAGAGCCTGAATTTCCAACAAACTTGCAGGGAATAGTTATGCTGCTGGACCATGGACCACTCTTTGAGAAGCACACCATCCAATAAAATAGGCAATTACCATGGATGGCTCTTGGGCACTTGAAATGTAGCTTTCCTGAACTGAGATGTACTGTGTAGTACGTATAAAATACATAGTGGATTTCAGTGATTTAGTAAGAAGAAAAATACAAAGTATCTCATTAATATTTTACATAGATTTCATATTGAAATTATAGTATTTCGGTTATACTTGATTAAATAAGATATACTATTAAAATTAAATTAATTTCACCTATTTCTTTTTAATTTTAAAATATGGTTAGTAGAAAATTTTAAACTGCTCACATTATTTTTTTTAACATCTTTATTGGAGTATAATTGCTTTACAATGGTGTGTTAGTTTCTGCTGCATAACAAAGTGACTCAGCTATACATATACATACAACTCCATATCTCCTCCCTCTTGCATCTCCCACCCACACTCCCTATCCAACCCCACTAGGTGGACACAAAGCACCGAGCTGATCTCCCTGTGCTATGCGGCTGCTTCCCAGTAGCTATCTGTTTTACATTTGGTACAGTATATATCTCCATGCCAATTTCACTTCGTCCCGCTTATCCTTCCCCCTCCCTGTGTCCTCAAGTCCATTCTCTACATCTACGTCTTTATTCCTGTCCTGCCCCTAGGTTCTTCAGAACCATTTCTTTTTTTTTTTTTAATTGCATATATGTTAGCATACAGTATTTGTTTTTCTCTTTCTGACTTACTTCACTCTGTATGACAATCTCTAGATCCATCCACCTCACTACAAATAACTCAATTTTGTTTCTTTCTATGGCTGAGTAATATTCCATTGCATATATGTGCCACATCTTCTTTATCCATTCATCTGTCGATGGACACTGAGGTTGCTTCCATGTCCTGGCTATTGTAAATAGACATGCAATGAACATAGTGGTACATGACTCTTTTTGAATGATGGTTTTCTCAGGGTATATGACCAGTAGTGGGATTGCTGGGTCATACGGTAGTTCTATTTTTAGTTTTTTAAGGAACCTCCATACTGTTCTCCACAGTGGCTGTATCAATTTACATTCCCACCAACAGTGCAAGAGGGCTCCCTTTTCTCCACACCCTCTCCAGCATTTATTGTTTATAGATTTTTTGATGGTGGCCATTCTAACCAGTGTGAGGTGATACCTCGTTGTAGCTTTGATTTGCATTTCTCTAATGATTAGTGATGTTGAGCATCCTTTCATGTGTTTGTTGGCAATCTGTATATCTTCTTTGGAGAAATCTCTATTTAGGTCTTCTGCCCAATTTGGATTAGGTGGTTTGCTTTTTGATATTGAGCTGCATAAGCTGCTTGTATATTTTGGAGATTAATCCTTTGTCAGTTGCTTCATTTGCAAGTATTTTCTCCCATTCTGAGGGTTGCCTTTTCGTCTTGTTTATGGTTTCCTTTGCTGTGTAAAAGCTTTTAAGTTTCATTAGGTCCCATTTGTTTATTTTGGTTTTTATTTCCATTTCTCTAGGAGGTGGGTCAAAAAGGATTTTGCTGTGGTTTATGTCATAGAGTGTTCTGCCTAGGTTTTCCTCTAAGAGTTTTATAGTGTCTGGCCTTACATTTAGATCTTTAATTCATTTTGAGCTTATTTTTGTGCATGGTGTTAGGGAGTGTTCTAATTTCATCCTTTACATGTAGCTGTCCAGTTTTCCCAGCACCACTTATTTAAGAGGCTGTCTTTTCTCCATTGTATATAGTCTTGCCTCCTTTATCAGTGATAAGGTGACCGTATGTGCGTGTGTTTATCTCTGGGCTTTATATCCGGTTCCATTGATCTATATTTCTGTTCTTGTGCCAGTACCATACTGTCTTGATTACTTAGCTTTGTAGTATAGTCTGAAGTTAGGGAGCCTGATTTCTCCAGCTCCGTTTTTCTCTCTCAAGATTGCTTTGGCTATTCAGGGTCTTTTGTGTTTCCATACAAATTTTTTGTTCTAGTTCTGTGAAAAATGCCATTGGTAGTTTTATAGGGATTTCACTGCTTCTGTAGATTGCTTTGGGTAGTATAGTCATTTTCACAATGTTGATTCTTCCAATCGACGAACCTGGTATATCTCTCCATCTGTTTGTATCATCTTTAATTTCCTTCATCAGTGTCTTATAGTTTTCTGCATACAGGTCTTTTGCCTCCTTAGGTAGGTTTATTCCAAGGTATTGTATTTTTTTTGTTGTGATGGTAAATGGGAGTGTTTCCTTAATTTCGCTTTCAGATTTTTCATCATTAGTGTATAGGAATGCAAGAGATTTCTGTGCATTAATTTTGTATCCTACTACCGTACCAAATTCATTGACTAGCTCTAGTAGTTTTCTGGTAGCGTCTTCAGGATTCTCTACGTATAGCATCATGTCATCTGCAAACAGTGACAGCTTTACTTCTTCTTTTCAATTTGGATTCCTTTTATTTCTTTTTCTTCTCTGAATGCTGTGGCTAAAACTTCCAAAACTATGTTGAATAGTAGTGGTGAGAATGGGCAATCTTGTCTTGTTCCTGATGTTAGTGGAAACGTTTTCAGTATTTCACCATTGAGAACAATTTTGGCTGTGGGTATGTCATATATGGCCTTTATTATGTTGAGGTAAGTTCCTTCTATGCCTACTTTCTGGAGGGTTTTTTATCATAAATGGGTGTTGAATTTGTCGAAAGCTTTTTCTGCATCTATTGAGATGATCACATGGATTTTCTCCTTCAGTTTGTAAATATGGTTTATCACATTGATTGATTTGCGTATATTGAAGAATCCGTGCATTCCTGGGATAAACCCCACTTGATCATGGCATATGATCCTTTTAATGTGCTGTTGGATTCTGTTTGCTGGTATATTGTTGAGGATTTTTGCATCTATGCTCATCAGTGATATTGGCCTGTAGTTTTCTTTTTTCGTGGCATCTTTCTCTGGCTTTGGTAGCAGGGTGATGGTGGCCTCGTAGAATGACTTTGGGAGTGTTCCTCCCTCTGCTATATTTTGGAAGAGTTTGAGAAGGATAGACGTTAGCTCTTCTCTAAATGTTTGATAGAATTCACCTGTGAAGCCATCTGGTCCTGGGCCTTTGTTTGTTGGAAGATTTTAAATCACAGTTTCAATTTCAGTTCTTGTGATTGGTCTGTTTATATTTTCTATTTCTTCCTGGTTCAGTCTCGGGAGGTTGTGCTTTTCTAAGAATTTGTCCATTTCTTCCAGGTTGTCCATTTTATTAGCATATGGTTGCTTGTAGTAATCTCTCATGATCCTTTGTATTTCTGCAGTGTCAGTTGTTACTTCTCCTTTTTCATTTCTAATTCTATTGATTTGAGTCTTCTCACTTTTTTTCTTGATGAGTCTGGCTAATGGTTTATCAACTTTGTTTATCTTCTCAAAGAACCAGCTTTTAGTTTTATTGATCTTTGCTATTGTTTCTTCCATTTTTTTCCATTTATTTCTGATCTGATCTTTATGATTTCTTTCCTTCTGCTGACTTTGGGGGTTTTTTTGTTGTTGTTCTTCTTTCTCTAATTGCTTTAGGTGTAAGGTTAGGTTGTTTATTTGAGATTTTTCTTGTGTCTTGAGGTAGGACTGTATTGCTATAAACTTCCCTCTTAGAATTGCTTTTGCTGCATCCCATAGGTTTTGGGTTGTCGTGTTTTCATTGTCATTTGTTTGTAGGTATTTTTTGATTTCTGCTTTGATTTCTTCAGTGATCTCTCGGTTATTTAGTAGTATATTGTTTAACCTCAATGTGTTTGTATTTTTTACAGATTTTTTCCTGTAATTGATATCTAGTTTCACAGTGTTGTGGTCGGAAAGGATACTTGATACGATTTCAATTTTCTTAAATTTACCAAGGCTTGATTTGTGACCCAAAATATGAGCTATCCTGGAGAATGTTCCGTGCGCACTTGAGAAGAAAGTGTAATCTGCTCTTTTAGGATGGAATGTCCTATAAATATCAATTAAGTCCATCTTTTTTAATGTATCATTTAAAGCTTGTGTTTCCTTATTTATTTTCATTTGGAAGATCTGTCCATTGCTGAAAGTGGGGTGTTAAAGTCCCCTACTATTATTGTGTTACTGTCGACTTCCCTTTTCATGGCTGTTAGCATTTGCCTTATGTATTGAGGTGCTCCTATGTTGGGTGCCAAAATACTTACAATTGTTATGTCTTCTTCTTGGATTGATCCCTTGATCATTATGTAGTGTCCTTCTTTGTCTCTTGTAATAGTCTTTATTGTAAAGTCTATTTTGTCTGATATGAGGATTGGTACTCCAGCTTTCTTTTGATTTCCATTTGCATGGAGTATCTTTTTCCATCCCCTCACTTTCAGTCTGTATGTGTCCCTAGGTCTGAAGTGGGTCTCTTGTAGATAGCATATGTATGGGTCTTGTTTTTGTATCCATTCAGCCAGTCTATGTCTTTTGGTTGGAGCATTTAATCCATTTACATTTAAGGTAGTTATCGATATGTATATTCCTATTACCATTTTCTTAATTGTTTTGGGTTTGCAATTGTAAGGGTTTTCCTTCTCTTGTGTTTCCAGCCTAGAGAAGTTCCTTTAGCATTTGTTGTAAAGCTGGTTTGGTGGTGCTGAATTTTCTTAGCTTTTGCTTATCTGTAAAGTTTTTAATTTCTCCACTGAATCTGAATGAGATCATTGCTGGACAGAGTAATCTTGGTTGTCGGTTTTTCTCTTTCATCACTTGAAATAGTTCCTGCCACTCGCTTCTGGCTTGCAGAGTTTCTGCTGAAAGATCAGCTGTTAACTTTATGGGGATTCCCTTGTTTGTTAATTGTTGCTTTTCCCCTGCTGCTTTTAATATTTTTTCTTTGTCTTTAATTTTTGATAGTTTGATTAATATGTGTCTTGGCGTGTCTCTCCTTGGATTTATCCTGTACGGGACTCTCTGTGCTTCCTGGAGTTGACTGACTATTTCCTTACCCATATTAGGGAAGTTTTCAACTATAATCTCTTCAAATATTTTCTCAGCCCCATTTTTTTTTTCTCTTCTTCTTCTGGGACTCCTATAATTCTAATGTTGGTGCATTTAATGTTGTCCCAGAGGTCTCTGAGACTGTCCTCAATTCTTTTCATTCTTTTTTCTTTATTCTGCTCTGCAGTAGTTATTTCCACTATTTCATCTTCCAGGTCACTTATCCGTTCTTCTGCCTCAGTTATTCTGGTATTGATTCCTTCTAGAGAATTTTTAATTTCATTTATTGTGTTGTTCATCATTGTTTGTTTGCTCTTTCGTTCTTCTAGGTCCTTGTTAAACCTTTCTTTTATTTTCTCCATTCTATTTCCAAGATTTTGGATCATCTTTACTATCATTACTCTGAATTCTTTTTCAGGTAGACTGCCTATTTCCTCTTCATTTGTTTGGTCTGGTGGGTTTTTAACTTGCTCCTTCATCTGCGGTATATTTCTCTCTGTATTCTCATTTTGCTTAACTTACTGTGTTTGGGGTCTCCGTTTCGCAGGCTGCAGGTTCATAGTTGCTGTTGTTTTCGGTGTCTGCTCCCAGTGGGTAAGGGTGGTTCAGTGGGTTGTGTAGGCTTCCTGGTGGAGGGGACTGGTCCCTGTGTTCTGGTGGATGAGGCTGGATCTTGTCTTTCTGGTGGGCAGGACCATGTCCGGTGATGTGTTTTGGGGTGTCTGTGAACTTATTATTATTTCAGGCAGCCTCTCTGCTAATGGGTGGGGTTGTGTTCCTGTCTTGCTAGTTGTCTGGCATAGTGTGTCCAGCACTGTAGCTTGCTGGTCGTTGAGTGGAGCTTGGTCTTAGCGTTCGGAAGGAGATTTCTGGGTGAGCTTTTGCCGTTAGATATTACGTGGGGCCGGGAGGTCTCTGGTGGACCAATGTCCTGAACTTGGCTCTCCCACCTCAGAAGCTCAAACCTGACACCCGGCCAGAGCACCAAGACCCTGTCAGCCACACAGCTCAGAAGACAAGGGAGGAAAAAAGGAAAGAAAGAAAGAAAGAGAGAAAGAAAGAAAGAAGGAAGGAAGGAAAATTAAAAAGTTATTAAAATATAAAAAATTATTAAAAATTGAAAAATTTAAAAGTACTAAACAAAAAAAAGGAAGAGAAATAAAGAAGAGAGCAACCAAACCAAAAAACAAATCCACCCATGATAAGAAGTGCTAAAAATTATACTAAAAAAAAAGAAAAAAATTGGCAGTCAGCACCCTATGACAAATGGCAAAAGCAAAGTTATACAGAAAAAACTCACACAAAGAGGCATACACATGAATACTCACAAAAAGAGAAAAGGGGGAAAAAATATATATATATATATATATTTTTTTAATTTAAAAGAAGATGGGGCTTCCCTGGTGGCACAGTGGTTGAGAATCTGCCTGCCAATGCAGGGGACACGGGTTCGAGCCCTGGTCTGGGAAGATCCCACATGCCGCGGAGCAACTGGGCCCGTGAGCCACAACTACTGAGCCTGCGCGTCTGGAGCCTGTGCTCCGCAGCAGGAGAGGCCGCGATAGTGAGAGGCCCGCGCACCGCGATGAAGAGTGGCCCCCGCTTGCCACAGCTGGAGAAAGCCCTCGCACAGAAACGAGGACCCAACACAGCCAAAACTAAATAAATAAATATATTAAAAAAAAAAAAAAAAAAAAAAAAAAAGAAGAGAGCAACCAAATCAATAAACAAATCTACCAATGATCTTAAGCTCTAAATACTAAACTAAGATAAACATTAAATCAGAAACAAATTAGATGCAGAAAGCAAACCTCAATTCTACATTTGCTCACAGGGAGAGGACTGGGGTTGCCTGTGTGAACACAGCCTGAATGGGGCTAGTGCACCACGGCTAGCCAAGAGAGAGTCTGGGAAAAACTCTGGACCTGCCTAAGAAGCAAGAGACCATTGTTTCGGGGTGCGTGAGGAGAGGGGATTCAGAGCACCGCCTAAACGAGCTCCAGAGACGGGCGCGAGCCGCGGCGATCAGCGCAGACACCAGAGACAGCATAAAACGCTAAGGCTGCTACTGCAGCCACCAAGAAGCCTGTCTGAAAGCACAGGTCACTATCCACACTGCCCCTCCTGGTAGCCTGTGCAGCCCACCACTGCCAGGGTGCCATAATCCAGGGACAGCTTCCCCAGGAGAACACACGGTGCGCCTCAGGCTGTTGCAATGTCACAGTGGCCTCTGCCGCCGCAGGCTTGCCCCACATTCCGTACCCCTCCCTCCCCCCCAGTCTAAGTGAGCCAGAGCCCTCGAATCAGCTGTTACTTTAACCCCCTCCTGTCTGAGGGAAGAACAGATGCCCTCAGGTGACCTAAACGCAGAGGTGAGGCCAAATCCAAAGCTGAACCCCAGGAGCTGTGAGAACAAAGAAGAGAAAGGGAAATTTCTCCGAGCCGCCTCAGGAGCAGCGGATTAAATCTCCACAATCAACTTGATGCACCTGTATCTGTGGAATACCTGAATAGTCAACGAATCATCCCAAAATTGAGGTGGTGGACTTTGGGAGCAAATGTAGAATTGAGGTTTGCTTTCTGCATCTAATTTGTTTCTGATTTAATGTTTATCTTAGTTTAGTATTTAGAGCTTAAGATCATTGGTAGATTTGTTTATTGATTTGGTTGCTCTCTTCTTTTAAATTAAAAAAAAATATATATATATATATATATTTTTCCCCCTTTTCTCTTTTTGTGAGTATTCATGTGTATGCCTCTTTGTGTGAGTTTTTTCTGTATAACTTTGCTTTTGCCATTTGTCATAGGGTGCTGACTGCCAATTTTTTTCTTTTTTTTTAGTATAATTTTTAGCACTTCTTATCATGGGTGGATTTGTTTTTTGGTTTGGTTGCTCTCTTCTTTATTTCTCTTCCTTTTTTTTGTTTAGTACTTTTAAATTTTTCAATTTTTAATAATTTTTTATATTTTAATAACTTTTTAATTTTCCTTCCTTCCTTCTTTCTTTCTTTCTCTCTTTCTTTCTTTCTTTCCTTTTTTCCTCCCTTGTCTTCTGAGCTGTGTGGCTGACAGGGTCTTGGTGCTCTGGCCGGGTGTCAGGTTTGAGCTTCTGAGGTGGGAGAGCCAAGTTCAGGACATTGGTCCACCAGAGACCTCCCGGCCCCACGTAATATCTAACGGCAAAAGCTCACCCAGAAATCTCCTTCCGAACGCTAAGACCAAGCTCCACTCAACGACCAGCAAGCTACAGTGCTGGACACACTATGCCAGACAACTAGCAAGACAGGAACACAACCCCACCCATTAGCAGAGAGGCTGCCTGAAATAATAATAAGTTCACAGACACCCCAAAACACATCACCAGACATGGTCCTGCCCACCAGAAAGACAAGATCCAGCCTCATCCACCAGAACACAGGGACCAGTCCCCTCCACCAGGAAGCCTACACAACCCACTGAACCACCCTTACCCACTGGGAGCAGACACCGAAAACAACAGCAACTATGAACCTGCAGCCTGCGAAACGGAGACCCCAAACACAGTAAGTTAAGCAAAATGAGAATACAGAGAGAAATATACCGCAGATGAAGGAGCAAGTTAAAAACCCACCAGACCAAACAAATGAAGAGGAAATAGGCAGTCTACCTGAAAAAGAATTCAGAGTAATGATAGTAAAGATGATCCAAAATCTTGGAAATAGAATGGAGAAAATAAAAGAAAGGTTTAACAAGGACCTAGAAGAACGAAAGAGCAAACAAACAATGATGAACAACACAATAAATGAAATTAAAAATTCTCTAGAAGGAATCAATACCAGAATAACTGAGGCAGAAGAACGGATAAGTGACCTGGAAGATGAAATAGTGGAAATAACTACTGCAGAGCAGAATAAAGAAAAAAGAATGAAAAGAATTGAGGACAGTCTCAGAGACCTCTGGGACAACATTAAATGCACCAACATTAGAATTATAGGAGTCCCAGAAGAAGAAGAGAAAAAAAAAATGGGGCTGAGAAAATATTTGAAGAGATTATAGTTGAAAACTTCCCTAATATGGGTAAGGAAATAGTCAGTCAACTCCAGGAAGCACAGAGAGTCCCGTACAGGATAAATCCAAGGAGAGACACGCCAAGACACATATTAATCAAACTATCAAAAATTAAAGACAAAGAAAAAATATTAAAAGCAGCAGGGGAAAAGCAACAATTAACAAACAAGGGAATCCCCATAAAGTTAACAGCTGATCTTTCAGCAGAAACTCTGCAAGCCAGAAGCGAGTGGCAGGAACTATTTCAAGTGATGAAAGAGAAAAACCGACAACCAAGATTACTCTGTCCAGCAATGATCTCATTCAGATTCAGTGGAGAAATTAAAAACTTTACAGATAAGCAAAAGCTAAGAAAATTCAGCACCACCAAACCAGCTTTACAACAAATGCTAAAGGAACTTCTCTAGGCTGGAAACACAAGAGAAGGAAAACCCTTACAATTGCAAACCCAAAACAATTAAGAAAATGGTAATAGGAATATACATATCGATAACTACCTTAAATGTAAATGGATTAAATGCTCCAACCAAAAGACATAGACTGGCTGAATGGATACAAAAACAAGACCCATACATATGCTATCTACAAGAGACCCACTTCAGACCTAGGGACACATACAGACTGAAAGTGAGGGGATGGAAAAAGATATTCCATGCAAATGGAAATCAAAAGAAAGCTGGAGTACCAATCCTCATATCAGACAAAATAGACTTTACAATAAAGACTATTACAAGAGACAAAGAAGGACACTACATAATGATCAAGGGATCAATCCAAGAAGAAGACATAACAATTGTAAGTATTTTGGCACCCAACATAGGAGCACCTCAATACATAAGGCAAATGCTAACAGCCATGAAAAGGGAAATCGACAGTAACACAATAATAGTAGGGGACTTTAACACCCCACTTTCAGCAATGGACAGATCTTCCAAATGAAAATAAATAAGGAAACACAAGCTTTAAATGATACATTAAAAAAGATGGACTTAATTGATATTTATAGGACATTCCATCCTAAAAGAGCAGATTACACTTTCTTCTCAAGTGCGCACGGAACATTCTCCAGGATAGCTCACATTTTGGGTCACAAATCAAGCCTTGGTAAATTTAAGAAAATTGAAATCGTATCAAGTATCCTTTCCGACCACAACACTGTGAGACTAGATATCAATTACAGGAAAAAATCTGTAAAAAATACAAACACATTGAGGTTAAACAATATACTACTAAATAACCGAGAGATCACTGAAGAAATCAAAGCAGAAATCAAAAAATACCTACAAACAAATGACAATGAAAACACGACAACCCAAAACCTATGGGATGCAGCAAAAGCAATTCTAAGAGGGAAGTTTATAGCAATACAGTCCTACCTCAAGACACAAGAAAAATCTCAAATAAACAACCTAACCTTACACCTAAAGCAATTAGAGAAAGAAGAACAACAACAAAAAAACCCCCAAAGTCAGCAGAAGGAAAGAAATCATAAAGATCAGATCAGAAATAAATGGAAAAAAATGGAAGAAACAATAGCAAAGATCAATAAAACTAAAAGCTGGTTCTTTGAGAAGATAAACAAAGTTGATAAACCATTAGCCAGACTCATCAAGAAAAAAAGTGAGAAGACTCAAATCAATAGAATTAGAAATGAAAAAGGAGAAGTAACAACTGACACTGCAGAAATACAAAGGATCATGAGAGATTACTACAAGCAACCATATGCTAATAAAATGGACAACCTGGAAGAAATGGACAAATTCTTAGAAAAGCACAACCTCCCGAGACTGAACCAGGAAGAAATAGAAAATATAAACAGACCAATCACAAGAACTGAAATTGAAACTGTGATTTAAAATCTTCCAACAAACAAAGGCCCAGGACCAGATGGCTTCACAGGTGAATTCTATCAAACATTTAGAGAAGAGCTAACGTCTATCCTTCTCAAACTCTTCCAAAATATAGCAGAGGGAGGAACACTCCCAAAGTCATTCTACGAGGCCACCATCACCCTGCTACCAAAGCCAGAGAAAGATGCCACGAAAAAAGAAAACTACAGGCCAATATCACTGATGAGCATAGATGCAAAAATCCTCAACAATATACCAGCAAACAGAATCCAACAGCACATTAAAAGGATCATACGCCATGATCAAGTGGGGTTTATCCCAGGAATGCAAGGATTCTTCAATATACGCAAATCAATCAATGTGATAAACCATATTTACAAACTGAAGGAGAAAATCCATGTGATCATCTCAATAGATGCAGAAAAAGCTTTCGACAAATTCAACACCCATTTATGATAAAAACCCTCCAGAAAGTAGGCATAGAAGGAACTTACCTCAACATAATAAAGGCCATATATGACATACCCACAGCCAAAATTGTTCTCAATGGTGAAATACTGAAAACGTTTCCACTAACATCAGGAACAAGACAAGATTGCCCATTCTCACCACTATTATTCAACATAGTTTTGGAAGTTTTAGCCACAGCATTCAGAGAAGAAAAAGAAATAAAAGGAATCCAAATTGAAAAGAAGAAGTAAAGCTGTCACTGTTTGCAGATGACATGATGCTATACGTAGAGAATCCTGAAGACGCTACCAGAAAACTACTAGAGCTAGTCAATGAATTTGGTACGGTAGTAGGATACAAAATTAATGCACAGAAATCTCTTGCATTCCTATACACTAATGATGAAAAATCTGAAAGCGAAATTAAGGAAACACTCCCATTTACCACCACAACAAAAAAAATACAATACCTTGGAATAAACCTACCTAAGGAAGCAAAAGACCTGTATGCAGAAAACTATAAGACACTGATGAAGGAAATTAAAGATGATACAAACAGATGGAGAGTTATACCAGGTTCGTCGATTGGAAGAATCAACATTGTGAAAATGACTATACTACCCAAAGCAATCTACAGAATCAGTGAAATCCCTATAAAACTACCAATGGCATTTTTCACAGAACTAGAACAAAAAATTTGTATGGAAACACAAAAGACCCTGAATAGCCAAAGCAATCTTGAGAAAGAAAAATGGAGCTGGAGAAATCAGGCTCCCTAACTTCAGACTATACTACAAAGCTAAGTAATCAAGACAGTATGGTACTGGCACAAGAACAGAAATATAGATCAATGGAACCGGATATAAAGCCCAGAGATAAACACACGCACATATGGTCACCTTATCACTGATAAAGGAGGCAAGACTATATACAATGGAGAAAAGACAGCCTCTTAAATAAGTGGTGCTGGGAAAACTGGACAGCTACATGTAAAGGATGAAATTAGAACACTCCCTAACACCATGAACAAAAATAAGCTCAAAATGAATTAAAGATCTAAATGTAAGGCCAGACACTATAAAACTCTTAGAGGAAAACCTAGGCAGAACACTCTATGACATAAACCACAGCAAAATCCTTTTTGACCCACCTCCTAGAGAAATGGAAATAAAAACCAAAATAAACAAATGGGACCTAATGAAACTTAAAAGCTTTTACACAGCAAAGGAAACCATAAACAAGACGAAAAGGCAACCCTCAGAACGGGAGAAAATATTTGCAAGTGAAGCAACTGACAAAGTATTAATCTCCAAAATATACAAACAGCTTATGCAGCTCAATATCAAAAAAACAAACCACCTAATCCAAATTGGGCAGAAGACCTAAATAGACATTTCTCCATAGAAGACATACAGATGGCCAACAAACACATGAAAGGATGCTCAGCATCACTAATTATTAGAGAAATGCAAATCAAAACTACAATGAGTTATCACCTCACACCGGTCAGAATGGCCACCATCAAAAAATCTATAAACAATAAATGCTGGAGAGGGTGTGGAGAAAAGGGAGCCCTCTTGCACTGTTGGTGGGAATGTAAATTGATACAGCCACTATGGAGAACAGTATGGAGGTTCCTTAAAAAACTAAAAATAGAACTACCGTATGACCCAGCAATCCCACTACTGGTCATATACCCTGAGAAAACCATCATTCAAAAAGAGTCATGTACCACTATGTTCATTGCATGTCTATTTACAATAGCCAGGACATGGAAGCAACCTCAGTGTCCATCGACAGATGAATGGATAAAGAAGATGTGGCACATATATACAATGGAATATTACTCAGCCATAGAAAGAAACAAAACTGAGTTATTTGTAGGGAGGTGGATGGACCTAGAGACTATCATATAGAGTGATGTAAGTCAGAAAGAGAAAAATAAATAGCATATGCTAACACATATATATGGAATCTAAAAAAAAAAAGTGTCTGAAGAACCAAGGGGCAGGACAGGAATAAAGACGCAGACAGAGAGAATGGACTTGAGGACATGGGGAAGGGGAAAGGTAAGCTGGGATGAAGTGATAGAGTGGCATGGACATATATACACTACCAAATGTAAAACAGATAGGTACTTGGAAGCAGCCGCATAGCAGAATGAGATCAGCTTGGTGCTTTGTGTCCACCTAGAGGGGTGGGCTAGGCAAGGTGGAGGGAGACGTAAGAGGGAGGTGATATGGGTATGCATGTGTATGTATAGCTGAGTCACTTTGTTATACAGCAGAAACTAACACACCATTGTAAAGCAATTATACTTCAATAAGGATGTTAAAAAAGAAAAGCAAAGATAGGAAAATGAAGACTTTTTTTAAAAAAAAGTTAAAAATTGTTGTACAGAAAGAGAAGTTGGACTGATAAGAATATTAACAGCTTTGTGAAAAAAAGAAAAGAACAGGGAGGGAAAGAAAAGAAAGAAAGATAAAAAAGAAAAGAAAAGAAAGTAAAGTAAAGTTTTTAAAATAAAAAAATTTTAATTATTAAAAATAAAAAAATAAAAAATAATTTAAAAAAATGAAAGAAAAGAGCAACCAAACCAAACCAATAAACAAATCCACTAATGATAACAAGCAGTAAAAACTATACTAAAAAAAGAAAAAAGAAGGACAGACAGAACCCTAGGACAAATGGTAAAAGCAAACCTATACAGATGAAATCACACAAAGCAGCATACACATACACACTCACAAAAAGAGGAAAAGGAAAATATATACATATCTTAAAAAAAAAAGGAAGAGAGCAACCAAATCAATAACCAAATCTACCAATGATAATAAGCTCTAGATACTAAACTAAGATAAACATAAAGCCCGGAACAAATTAGATGCAGAAAGCAAACCCCAAGTCTACAGTTGCTCCCAAAGTCCACCACCTCAATTTTGGGATGATTCGTTGTCTACTCAGGTATTCCACAGATGCAGGGTACATCAAGTTGATTGTGGAGATTTAATCTGCTGCCCCTGAGGCTGCTGGGAGAGATTTCCCTTTCTCTTCTTTGTTCGCACAGCTCCTGGTGTTCAGGTTTGGATCTGGCCCCGCCTCTGTACGTAGGTCGCCTGAGGGCATCTGTTCTTCACGCAGACAGGATGGGGTTAAAGGAGCAGCTGATTTGGGGGCTCTGGCTCACTCAGGCCGGGAGGAGGGAGGGGTACAGAATGCCGGGCAGGCCTGCAGCGGCAGAGCCCAGTGTGACGTTGCACCAGCCTGAGGCGCGCCGTGTGTTCTCCCGGGCAAGTTGTCACTGGATCTCGAGACCCTGGCAGTGGCGGGCTGCACAGGCTACCAGGAGGGGAGGTGTGGAGAGTGATCTGTGCTCGCACACAGGCTTCTTGGTGGCTGCAGCAGCAGCCTTAGTGTCTCTGGTGTCTACACTGATAGCCACAGCTCGCGCCTGTCTCTGGATCTTGTTTAGGCGGTGCTCTGAATCCCCTCTCCTCACGGACCCCGAAACAATGGTCTCTTGCCTCTTAGGAAGGTCCAGACTTTTTCCCGGACTCCCTCCCGGCTAGCTGTGGCTCACTAGCCCCTTCAGGCTGTGTTCATGCAGCCAACCCCAGTCCTCTCCCTGGGATCTGACCTCCGAAGTCTGAGCCTCAACTCCCAGCCTCCACCCATCCCGGCGGGTGAGCAGACAAGCCTCTCGGGCTGGTGAGAGCTTGTCAGCACCAATCCTCTGAGGGAATCTCTCCGCTTTGCCCTCTGCACCACTGTTGCTGCACTCTCCTCCGTGGCTCCAAAGCTTCCCCCCCGCCACCCCCCATCTCCACCAGTGAAGGGGCTTCCTAGTGTGTGGAAGCTTTTCCTCCTTCACAGCTTCCTCCCAGAGGTGCAGGTCCCATCCCTATTCTTTTGTCTCTGTTTTTTCTTTTTTCTTTTGCCCTACCCAGGTATGTGGGGAGTTTCTTGCCTTTTGGGAAGTCTGAGGTCTTCTGCCAGCATTCAGTAGGTGTTCTGTAGGAGTTGTTCCACATATATATGTATTTTTGATGTACTTGTGGGAAGGAAGGTGATCTCCACATCTTACTCCTCTGCCATCTTGAAGGTCCCCCCTCACATTATATTTTTATTGGACAATGCTGGTCTAGATTAAGTGATGTTACTTAGTTTAAATCCTGAATCCCCACTTACTAGCAGAAAGACAATGGGTAAATTAACTTCATTAAGTTCAGTCTTCCCTTGTAAACTGGGGTTAATGAAAGTGTTCCCTTCCTAGGGTTGTTGTGATGATTAAATAAGAGAAAGAAAATAAAGCACTTAACACATGGTAACTCTTTGAAGCTGAACTATAGCACTGGGATTTCAACAAGGACCACTAAACAAAAATCATTTGATGCCTCATATTTTAAAAATATGCCAGGCATAGTAATCAGGCACTTTAATAATCTTTGTTGCCAACTATCAATACTTTAAAACGGATGTTGGTCTTACACATCACATAAACCAACTCATTCTCCTAATTTTCTAAATTCAATAAAATTGATGAGGTTCCCAGTGAGCCTAAAGACATGAAGTCACATTCAGTCATCAGTGTTGGATGGAATTACGGAACCTACACTTGCAGGTCAGCTGATTCATGTCAGTGTTGCTCGCACAGAACTACATTTTACTGCAGGTTCCCAAAATAATGTATATACAAAAAATGTATCTCTTCCGAGCTCCATGTTTTCACTGGTCCACCTCTTCCCAGAATACACTGGGTCAGGTGAATTCTCCAGAAGTCAATTCGCTGAGTGGGCAATTTGCCTAAAGCCAATTAGTGGAAAGGCCAATTCACCAAACCACTGATTCATCACATTTATTTATTTTGACTATTTCGTTGTCGTTCGTGGGTTGTGATCATGTCCTCATTACAGCATTTTAAGGAACGTTTAATTTGTTTCTGTCAGAGTCCCCTACTGTTCCAGCTGAAGCAAAAGGGCCAAGAGAGGAAGAGGTTGAAGAAAGAGCAGAGAAAGGAGACCTGAAAAGGGGAAGCTGCGGGGTGGAGAGGAGAGAGACACCACAGAGGGTGAGAAGAGTGTGAGGACAAACTATGATCTCAAATAGGGAGCAGTCTTAGCAATGCATTTTTCAAGATGATTATTGGTCATGCAAGCAGACAATTGTAATAGTTCCTGATATTCGAGAAAGTACTCCAGAATGCATATTAATTGACTATGTGAAGAATTCTTATCAATATAATCTCCTCATGCATAATAATACATTCTTATACTCAATTTTCATATTCAGTAATTATCCATGGGAAACATCTTCCTTGTGTCCCCATCTCTAGGGTCTCTGACCCTCATTCTCTCACTCTCCAGCTGGCAGTAACAGGAAGTGGGGGCAGAAACGTACTGAAGATTCTTAGCATGCTGTTACCCATGCAAAAATGAAAAGAGTTTTTTAAAACGTAAGTTAGGTAAATTGGTCATTGAACACACTTGCCTTTGGCAAAATGGTCATTTAATAAATCAGCTTCTAGAATATATATATACCTGAATCGCTGTGCTGTACACCTGAGACTTACACGATATTGTAAATCAACTACATGTCAATAAAAAAAATTTTTTTTGAGAACTAATTAAAAAAATCAATCAATCAATCAACCATGCAATCAGTCAGTCAGCTTCTAGGAGCTGGCCTGCTTCTGGACGTGCAAAGAAAGCTGATGATGGATGAGTTAGGAGGGAGGATCTAAAAACTGGAGAGGTTTCGTATTCTGCTTCCTACTTCCATAAGAAAAAGGTTTAGACAAACATTGATCAGGTATATACAATCCTTTACTTTAAGAGCCCTGGCTATTGTGTAGGGTCTAAAGCAATGTCAACAAATATTTGTCCCTGAGCCCTGCCCCCTCCTCACCCATCCTTCACTTATCAACCATGCTGCTGCTCCCTTCTTCAGTGGATGTGACTAGAACCTTCTCAGTCACCCCAAGGTCAGTGCACTTTTGGGTATGTGAGTAAAGGGAAATCTAATTGCCAACCCGAGTCTCCCAACTATCTTAGCACATACAAGCGAACAGAGCTGTTCGTCCCCAAAAATAGATTGAAAAGAAATATACCACTATCTTAATGAGAGAGCATAATTCAAAGACCAGGAAGACATGCCTAAATGCAGACTGAAGGTCTTAGAGTAATTAAAGACTGTGTCAGGGAGAAGGGGTGCTGAGGGATCTGAAAGGAATTACTAATGATGCTCACCTCAGATCACGGATGCCTTTCTTCCTAAATCCACCTGCGTGGGCCTGGAGGCAGCTATGTTCATCTCCTGAGACGGGAACATTAGGTTGTCATAACCTGGCTCATTTAAAATTTCCACACTAGATTTGACCGTCTCTCCTCGTCTTCTGGGTTTGCACAAGAAAGTTTCTAAATATAATTTAGAAACTTCTGTGAGCTACAAGTATCTGAGCCTCTTAGCAAATATATCTCTTTCTATAAACTCTGCTTTATAATCATTCTTAGAATAATCATAATTATCATTTTTACTCCATCTTACCTGCTATATGTGTGTGTATATACATGAGACTCTTAGATCTTTACAACAATGTTATGAGGTAGATATTTGGATCCTCATTTATAGAGGAAATAACCAGATCTCAAATATGTAAGGAATACGTTCAGCTCCGGAGACCTCAGCTGGACAAAAACCGAAGAAAGAATATGTTTGACTCCAAAGTCTGTGGTGCTCAACCCTTGCGTGCTAGAGTCTTCTGAGTCTAAAAGCCACTAAAGGGTCACTCTTGAGAGGTGAAAAGACCAGGTATCTGAACCAGATTCTGAATTATGGAAAATCCAGCCTTTTACAGGCAGTCTCTCCTGGGCATAATGGAATAATACTGTCATAACTGCATCAACTGTTTGCAACTTCCTGGTTTTCTTATCATTTTGAAAGTCAAATTACTATGTAATAATAACCATACACATGTGCGTAATATTTTTCTCATATATGTGGTGTGTGTGTGTGTGTGTGTGTGTGTGTGTGTGTGTATATATATATTTAGATTACTGTAGTAGAATAAAAGCCATTGTTTTTTGTTCACAGAATATCTATTAACATCTCACAAAGTAAGAGCACTCTTAGTTAAACATATGCAAATAAAGTGACCTAGACTCAGGCTCCCGAGATCAATTCTTTGGGTCAGGATCAGCTTTTGGCTGAAACAAGGCAGTACACCTTGCTCCCCACCAAAAATATAATAATGACAATGAGGCCAACCAAAACCTGACTAGCACAGGAGTCCAGCCAGTAATGAAAACCAGAAATTCTAGAGCTGCCAGAAGTTGACGTCAAGATGAAAGTCAAAAGCAAAAACAAAACAAGACTAGGCTCAATGCAGAAACAGCCCTACGACGAATACACTGGAACAACTTGGAAAATTCTCATTCATGAAAGCTTCCTTCTTCTCCCTTATAATTTAAATCTCCATCTCTCACAATTTGTGAAACATCGAGCCAATACTTGGATCCCTTGGATGAGGACAGTTTAGAAAGCAGTGAGGACAGATGAAGGGTTTACTCCTTTCTCAGTGGAGGGTAGAAGGCTTCACAGTGGGAACCTTGATAGGTACATATGATAATTCTCAGAATACTGAGTTTATCAGAACATCCTGTTCTTTGGTAAAATAAGGCTTTCCTGACACAAATATTCCTGACCTTGGGAAAGTATTTATGAGTGCTATGTACAAAAGGATGTGTTTTTGTGTTTGCCATCTGTGAAATGAGAGCAGTGAATGATGCTCGGAAATGGCCAGGACACAATTCATTGGTTGGGAGTGCTTCCAGTATTTTAAAAGGCTCAAGTTGGCATTCGAAGAGAACATGAGAATTTACCTTCACACCACTTAAGTCTTAACAAAAGAAGAATGACAATTAATATAGGGAAAAGGAGTTTCTTTCAGAACACAGGAAACTGAGTCAGAGAAAACTCCAGGCCTCAGATTCCAACTCCAATTTTGGTCTGAATGAGCTCACTGGGCAGTAAGGGCATAGGAATGGCAAACTTTCATTTGAAGGAAAGGTAGGGAAGGGGTGGGCCAGGGAAGCCCCATATAATTCAACCTACAATCCCCCTGGTTCTTAAATGTTCAAAGAAATGAAACAGTAAAAATAAGCAAGCAAAATACCCACCAAACAAACAAAAAACAAAACAAACCTTGTAAGGGCATGCTACTAAACACAGCAGGATCAAATAACCCTCAAGACTTTCTTCAGGCAGGAAATGAAGAAACAAGTACCTGGAAGCAGGAAAGAGGTCTGAGACCTACAAGATCAGATCTGTAAGAGCATCAGCAAGATGCGAGCCTCGCTGGATACATACTGACCGTGACTCTATCGGATTCCTTTGAATCGGAAAGGGGAAGTTGAATTTCAGTGTACATCCATTAGTATAAACCACAAACACTTGCTAAAAAATAAAAACTCTCACCTCACACCATTGGAAGATGCTCAGGTCAATGGAAAAGCGGCATTTGCTTTATCATTCTGCTTTACAGTTAAATTTCCTGAAATAGATTGTTTTTGTGTTAAGTCAATTGTGTCATTCACAACCACCCTACCTTTTTAGTAAATAAAGTAACTTCCATTTGTTGGTGGTACATGTGGGCTATTGGCCTCTCTTCCCTACTATCATGACTAGGTTGCAATGAAAACAAGTCTGAAACCAAGTTTTTTTGCACGTACAAACATTTATTACCAAACAGGTATGACAACAGTTTATAAACTAGCAAGTAAACTCAAGAAACACCAGCTCTCTGTTCTTCTAAGTGCTCTGACAGCTCACTCCAGGAAAGGTCTGCTCAGGACAAATGCAATGAGGTTTTACTGGCAGGAATAAGGCAACAAAGAACCCCAGAAATCTGTGTCTGTACATAGACTGTTTTGTTTTCTACCTGTTTGTCTGTCTATCTATCTATCTATCTATCTATCTATCTATCTATCTATCTATCTATCCATCTATCTTTTAGAATCTAAAGTTCCATTCTGAAGCATACAATCTAGATTTATTGGATTCTTGTTCCCTGTTCACATAAGGTTGCAAAAGCCTTTAGAATGCCACGTACTCTAAGGTGTAGAATAAACCCCACTAATGTAAATGTATATCTACCATGCCACCTCGATTGAAGTGCTTTAAAGTACAAACAGCAATAGAAATAACTCAAGTGTCCATCAATAAGGGGGCATATTCTGCCCAGTGTCACAGCCTAGCCAGCTGCAGTGTCAGCCACAGACCCAGGGGTTTTTGTTTAATTCCAGCAAGTTCCAGCCTACATGGCAGGTGAAGGAGGTTTCCTTGGACTGTGTTCAGAGTTCTGCAGGATGCCTATCTTGCCAAAAGCAAGAAGACGGAACTGTTAGGTAGCGGAAGGTTATTAAAATGTAAACCAAGAAAGGAAGAAAAGGGCAAAGGTAGAAAAGAATGGTATTGATTTCCTGCGATGAGCCCTTATAAAATGCTTTCTCCTCCCTGGAGACCCAGTAGAATTCAATTACTATCAAACCAAACTAAAATTATGAAACAGACTCTCTCTCTTTCTCCGTGCATTGTAATAAATAACTTCTCATGCCAAGTTCAGGTTGCTAGAGAATTTTTAAAATTATTATTTACAAGTAAGTCAATTCTGATAGGAGATGAGTTTCTATTCTTAGGGTTATAGATCACTTCTAACGTGTTCAGCTAATTGGGTCACCATTATTTCACCCTGCTCATTTATAATTCCAGTTCTGTTCTTTCCCAAGATGTTTTACCCCCCCCCCAAAAAAACAAACAAAAAACAAAACAAACAAAAAAACTCCTAAAATCTCTAGTTAGTATTACAATTCAGTTCATAAAAATAAAATCAAGGAAGGTTCACTTTTTTCTTTTTTACAAAGTGGGGCAATTTTTTTTAAAAGGTAGAGCACAGGAAGATATCCAAATAAAGGAACAATCTTACCAGTTGCTTTATTTAGTCTCATTTCATATTTACTAAACTAGCTTCATTTTGAATGACTTCCCAAGAAACTAAACAGGCAAGCACACTGCTTAGACCAGCCCTGGCGTGTCCAGGCCTGTGTGAGCCTGCGGCAATCTTTAGCTGTCTAACTTGGTCCAGACTTCTCCAAGGAAGAGATTATAACTAGGATATATAGTGGGAGTGTACATTGGTAATGGCTTTAAAGATATATATTCAAAGGTTTTGAATGTTCTGGCAAGGCCGCGGTAAGGATGATTGCCCTTCTCTGCCTTTCTTTGCCTTCTATTCTTCCCCAATCCCCGTCTTGTACGTACAAATCAAGTGCTCACACACACCCCTACACATGTTTAACATTCTGAACTGAATTGCATGTCCACAGGGACAGATGAGCAGTATTAGAAGCTCTGCTGACCCGCTCCGTGTGCAGTGCTGAACTGACAATTTATGCCTACAGGTGGCTGCCTGCAAATGCAATTAGGCCCTGTTCTCCCTGGGAGGGATCAAGTGCACCTCATTAGCTCGTCCAAGATGGTATTAATACTAGTGGCTTTTTACCTGCAAGAAAAATGGACAACTTATGCCAAAGGAAGTGAAATGTATGGTCAGCCTAGGCCATGCAGCCAATGCTAGTTTGTACAGAAAAGTATTCAAGCCTCAGTCCACTACGTTTAGATGGAGTTGGATCATCCTGGACTCATTAACAAAGCTTTTTCTCAACAGAAAGAGAAACCCCTATTCTTCCTTGAAACTTCTGAAAAATACAGTGAGTGGTCCTTCCAAAGAAACGTGTTTGCAGTTTAGTGGAAAGAACACAGGCTTTGGAGTAAGACTGACCTACATTCTAATCATATCTTGAAGGTGTTAGCCCACCAATGAGTAGCTGAGTCAGGATTTGGACATGGATTGCTTGATGCTAATCCCTTTCTTTTTTTTTTTTAGTGTAACTCAGGATCCAGGACACACAATGAAATGAGTAAATGTCATGTCCCAGGAAATTAATAATTGAGACCTTGGCCGGTTTCAATTAACCTTTTAGAAAACACAGGTTTATAAAGGCAGGTTATGTTATTTTGAAATAGCATCTTAGGAGATCTTTCTGGGATTAGGATGTACCCTGAGACATCAATCTCAGGTGCCACATGAAGCATGTCCATTATGACTTGTGGCTTGTGAAAGTTCATGCTTCTGTTAGTTGGAAAATCAAACTTGAACTAAAAATCACTGGAATATTAATCTCAGATGATTCCTAATGTGAATCAGGTAAATAAAAAAGCAGGAGGCCTTGAGGTGAAGAGATGGGGCAAGAATTAAGTTCTTATGGTGTAGTAGCAAGAGGGGAGAAAGGGGGTCTGGTGCTGATGAGGAGCATGGAGGGAGGAGAGACGATAAAGTGAGTCACTCGATTCCACACCCAGGAAACATGAGTGTTCTAGAGGATAAATGAGAAGCCATAGCTTGGCCAGAGCAAATTTCAGATCTACCTGCAATGGAATGGCAGGCATTGCATGCTCTGTTAAGGCAGGAGAGGAGCATATTTAAGAGTTCAGTCTATACATAGCAGCATTATTTACAATAGCCAAGACATAGAAGCAACCTTAGTGTCCGTCGACAGATGAATGGATAAAGAAGATGTGGGATATATAGACAATGGAATATTACTCAGCCATAAAAAAGGATGAAATTTTGCCATTTGCAGCAACATGGATGGACCTAGAGGGCATTATGCTAAGTGAAATAAGTCGGAGAGAGATAAATACTGTATGATATCGCTTACATGCAGAATCTAAAAAATACAACAAGCTAGTATATATAACATATTGTACAAGATGTGACTCACAGATATAGAGAACTAGTGGTTACCAGTGGTGGGAGGCAGGAGGGGCAGTATAGGGGTGGGGGAGTGGGAGGCAGAAACTATTGGATGTAAGACAGGCTCAAGGATGTATTGTACAACACGGGGAATAGAGCCAATATTTTGTACTAACTGTAAACGGAAAGTAACCTTTAAGGATTGTATAAATTTTTTTTTTAATTTTAAAAAGAGTTCAGTCTCCAGACTTAAGACTGCCAGCATTTTAATCCTTGTTGCATCACCTACTGACCATCATGTCTTTTGCAAATTATCTGATCCCTTGAAGCTTCAAGTAGATATAGTAACAGTATCTCCTTTGCAGGTTGGTTGTAAACGTTAGCTCTGTGTAATAGATCGTGGACATCATTATCACCCTACACTCTGATCTATATAACTTGGCTTATAAATACACCCTGAAGCAGTGTTCTAACATGTTCCAATACAAGAAAAAGATGATGGAATGTCTATAAAAAATGAAATGAGAGCTCTCAGTCCAGTCAATGCTAATATGTTTCTCTAAACCAGTTTTTTCATCTCTTATCTCCTTTCTATTTATCCTTCAAGGCTCAGTTCAACTCAACTTGACCTCTATAAATCTCCAATCCCCAAAATTAGAGCATTAATTCCTCCTTTCTTTAAATTCCCAAAACTCACTGTATTGACTCTTACTTGTTGCAGTTAGTTCTTTCTGTTTGGTACCCTGGTAATTGCATGTCCCTCTCACCAGCTAATTTAGCAAATTCTTGAGGACTCATTTCTGATTCCAAATAGAGCCTCATGCTTTCAGCATAGGAAATAATTCTATTAATACCAGAAAATATTTTCATGGACAATAAGACACTGAAAACACACACACACAACTGATTGTGGTTCACCAACTTTGTCTTAAAAATGAAAATGTACACATAGCCTCACTGTACAATGCAATTTTTGGAAAGAAACAATACATGATTCTAATCAGTGAAAGACACAGAGCAGCTCCACCCTCTCCACAATTTTGTAGCCTTCATTAGCCTCACAGAAAAGATCAAGGAAGGAAAGAGACCCATAGTCCTGAATATAGAATTGTATTATTGAGAGGAAATGCCCACAGCTCTTTGTTGCCCTCTGTTATGAATGAAAGGGAAGATGGGAAGCCATCTAAAGGCCTGAAAAAGACAGTTGAAACACAGAGTTAATGACAAATTTCCTTGCAATTGCATATATATATGTAAACTTCTTTCTCACAAAGGTCATTGCCTGAGCCTAGGGCCCCCTCACACAAATAATTCCTGTGCAGAGATAATTTTTAATTAAATTGCATTTAACTGCCCATTCAAGTTTATCATCAAAACCCTGCACACCTCAACCAATACCTACAAATTCCCAGGCTATTTAAAACAATCAATGTAGGGCAGGTGCTTGGAAAATAGTTCAAATTCTCTCTCTCGCTTTCACACACATACACACACACAAAATATTTTGAATGCACAGAGTGACTCAAAATGTACCACCCGGGCTTCCCTGGTGGCGCAGTGGTTGAGAGTCTGCCTGCCAATGCAGGGGACGCGGGTTCGAGCCCTGGTCTGGGAAGATCCCACATGCCGCGGAGCAACTGGGCCCGTGAGCCACAATTGCTGAGCCTGCGCGTCTGGAGCCTGTGCTCCGCAACAAGAGAGGCCGCGATAGTGAGAGGCCCGCGCACCGCGATGAAGAGTGGCCCCCGCTCGCCGCAACTAGAGAAAGCCCTCGCACAGAAACGAAGACCCAACACAGCCATAAATAAATAAATTAAAAAAAAAAAAAAGTACCACCCATCACCACTAAAATAGCCCTTTCTCCTGCTATGTAAGAGGAATTCAGATGATTTTTTAAGTCAGTGTTCGGGTCCAGAAAGGCTTTCCTTTTTAGTCTCAAGAAACACAATAATCCATCCCTATAAGAGAGAAAAATATGTTTTTCCCAAATATGTTGCACAGAAAAGATAAGAGGACTTCTCCCCAGGGAGATGGGAAGAACAAACAGTGTTGTCAGCACAGGAAGGCTGCCGCAGAGGTGGCTACATCCCCCTGCCACCCTGATTACAGAAAGCCAGGAAGTAGGCTGTTTATTTGGGAACCACCATGAGAACCGTGCAGCAGCCCCGACCCCGAGGAGGGCGGGGGAGAAACAACCGAACCTGGGAAAGGCCGTGATTCCCACACAGCGTCCTTCTCCAACCCCCAGAGCGTGATCTGCTTCTGAGCCTGAGACCACAAAGCCAGGGGATCGGCCGTCACACCTGCCCTGCCCAGGGCACGACAGGGAAGTGGGCCGGAGGTACCTGACAAGGACAGGAAGGAAACCCACAAAACTATTCATTCAGATTGTCTCCAGGGAAAAATGGGTTCGAGTGGATAATCTGTATGGCAGATCGCTGCCGTGTCAATTTAGCCGAGCGGAGCATTGTTTGTCAGGATTCCCTCCACTGCGTAATTCCAGCTTATCCTGGGCCATAAGAAACATATATGGTGGGATTTGGAAGTTAGGCTTAAACCATACTCTTCTCAAGTTCTGAAGGCCAGTGCAGGCACCCGGGCGCCATCACGGCTCACCTGTGTGATGGCTGCTCCGGACTCACCTGGTGGGTGTGGGCGGAGCCAGGCACTCGGCTCCTCCTCTCCCCCAGGTGCCCTCCTTCAGGGTCCAGCTCCCACGCCAGGTGCAGGCTCAGCCACCCTGTGAAGCAGCGCTTTCTCCTGCAGGCCACTCGCATCACTGAGGTTGGAAGCTTCCAGACGGAGGCTGATGGGGCTTCCAGCCCCTCCTCCTGGATTTGCTTGTCTTTTTTCTCTCCCACTTCACATCTATCTTTCCTTCTTGCCTGCCTGCCCTGCTGACTTCAGACTCCTGTGCCAGAGTTAGAATCAACACCCATACATAACTTCTTACCTCCCTTAACTGTGAATGGTCGAATCTCAGTGAAAAAATAGTTTATTCTATACCATTCCTAGTGATTCTGTTTCACTGGTCAAACCTCGCCTGGTACTATCTAAAGTCCAGAAGACAGTCTGCCCATGTCCTTGGTGCTGGGGTTAACCTTGTTATTAAGCAGATGATTTGATATAGGCAAGCCGGAGCTCTTGAGATTTCTGATAAAATTAAGTCATGAAAATATAATTGTGGAACTGAAAAATGGGACAGGAGCAGATGGCAATAAACGCCCATTCTAAAGCAACGAAAATGACGGTTGGAAATCTTGAGAATTCTGAATTAGAGAATATTTCAATAAATGTATGTGCATTTTATATGTACAGACCTATATATAAATATATACACATATATGTGTGTATATATACATACACACACACACACACACACAGAGTTAAGACAAACAACATGTTACCCAGCACACATCTCCATGGGACTCATTTCTGTAAACAAATATGAATTGACAGGCTGCCAAAGGAATACTGAAATGTGAATCCTTAATTCAGGCTGGTTTGGAGAAAATAACATTGCTTTCTGTAAGTTTGAGAAATAAAAATGATTGGTTATAGTGTCTTCTATATTACTTCCTTATACTCCATCTCATTTCCAAAAGTATTTGAGGCAGCTTGCGAAATATGTACACTAAAGAAAAATAAGTCGATGATGAAAGTGGAGCAAAGGAAAACTATGGCTATAAATATACAACAGAGCAGGTTTGAAATGAATTCAGAAACATGTACAAATTCAAAAGAATGCATATAATTAATTCCTGTGCAGTTGAGTATAATACGTATCTGCAGTGGGGCCCAGAGACCTGAAAAACGAAGGCAATATTAGACTAAGTCAATCAAGATTTAGTATCCTGTGTGTGGAAACTGATCATTTAATTTTACTCTATACTGATCAGGTCTTTCCTATAAGGTTTATTCAATTTATGGTTCCAGGTCCTAAAAGATTTAGGCAATCAGAAACATGTTCAGTCAAGACTAAGAAAATAGTGAAAAGACTTGAAATAATGCCCTGGGAAGAGTGGCTGAAGGAGCTGACAGGTTTAACCTGAAAGAAGGAAGTTTTTATGAGATAGAATAACTGCTTTCAGTGTAAAGGACTCCTCAGTAGAACAGGACAAATGTGAATGTATTACCTGGAGATAAATATAAAGTCAGGCTAAGGGTAAAGGAAATAAACATAAGCTGAATGCAGTATTCACATTTACACAAACGTAAACATGAAATCAAAGGCTTTGAGGGTTTTGAGCAGAGGTCTTCAAGCAAGTAAGACTCCTCCTTGCCAGGGATGTCACAAAGAAGAGGCAAACCCGGGTGTGAGACTGAAAAAAGCTGTCAGCTGTCATTTCCTGTCTTGATCCCTATCATAAACACTACCCCAGGACTGGTAGTACATGCTTTTCCCAAAAATCATAGGCCAAATCCTTGCAGTTTAAGAAACAGAACAGAGCCCTAAATGTGACAGGTGAGAGCTTTGTCCTTCTTCCTGGGGAACTGACTATTTCCCCAGAAAAGTGGCCACACCTGAGACACACCTGTTACTCAGTGATGCCCTCCCGGTTCTCCTTGGTTGCTCCTCCCACACTTTATAACCCTTCCAATGCAGGCTCTCCCTGGCTAGACTATAAGCCAGAGGTTGCGTGGACCACTTCCAGCCCACAGGCGTAAGCCTACGTGGAGTTTAAAGTTTTAAAATTAGTTTCCACATTTAAAACTAAGGAAAATTCACACAGAATTTGAGATTGGCAACTAGTCTTGAAGAATAGAAAGATCTGGAACTCCTGAGCCCACTTTCCTGCTCGGTACTGTCATTGCCAAAGCTAGATTGAACCCCTCTTTAGATGAAGCCTCGTCCCCAGTAGGCACCCCTCCTCATTGGCTCATATGTTTACACGAGCTGACTGGCCCTGGCTGAATGTGGAATCCCTGTATGGTAGACTTTTTACTTTTATTTTGTTGGACTGGGAAAGTTTTAGTATTTATCTTCTTAAGAATGTCTTAGCCGGGTTCCCCAGAGAATAGAGCCTGAGGAAAGGATTAAGTGCATTATGAGGGAAGTCCAAACCTAGGGCAACAAGAGTACAGAAAAAGGAAAGTGAGACAGGAAATCATAGGAAGCAACTGTCGGGATCTGTATAACATTTCTGGGCATTGCATCCCACTTAATAGGTGCAAACATTCAGCCAGGTGGGATGTCTCAGAACAGTTTGTACAAGAAACTTTGTTACCATGGACAGGACGAAGAGAGGGATGTGCTCCCTCCGATCTACCTTTTCCCATTGGTCCAAGTTTGCCTCATTGGAAATTAATCTCTCTATGCTTCTGGATTGTATGACCTGGTCCCCTTGACGGGCTTTATGATGCCAGACTCATGCCCCAAGGTGTGGTGGTTCTACCCTACTTCTAAAAATGGGAAGAGGAGACAGAAATCCCAGGTGTGCGACTGGTGGGGCTGGCTGTGTGCTGGCAGCCAAGGGCAGCAGAATAGGTGCTTGACCCCAGTGGTGGGACTCGCCATGGTCTGAATGGAATGTCAGCCACGGACAAAAAGCAAGTGAATGAGAGTCATTGGAAGTGAGGTTGAGGGGGTCTAATGCAGGGGCTCAGTCAAGCTGCCACCTGTTTTTTGTAGAGCTGTGAGCTAAAAATGACCTCATAATTGTAAATGTAACTGCAGTCTGTGAGCGACTGGAAGAGGCTTCCATGCTTAATGCCCTGTCATCTATTTGTGGAATTACCTACAAAAACACAAAATAGCTTTTTTGGCTTTAACTCCAATAGCAATATAGTAACTCTATTCCCAGCTGAAAATAATCCCAGAGCATCATCCTTAAATGCAACAGGGCAAGAAAGAGAGCTAATATTATTTATTATGTTTCTAATTCAAGTCACATGTTTTTTGAATTTTAAAATTCTACATGGGAAAAAACCCCCATGTGCACACACACAGCAACCACAGCCCTGAGCAGCCTTCTGTGTGCCCCAGGGGCACGTTTCCTGTGGCTATCATCTGACGTGAGTTAAAGGCTCGCAGTGAGCCAACTCCGGGCCAGGTGAAACCATACAAAGCCACGCTAATAATAGGCCAGTTTTGCTGACAGCTAGAGCAGAGAAGTAATCTCTGTGACTGACTATATTAAGAACGCTGTATGAACAAAGATTTTGAGCATTTCGAGGATATCTTTTATTTGGACATTAACTAAGTTCTATTTATTCATTCACTCAAAAAGCATCCACTGAGAGCCTAACCGTACTAGGTGCTCGGTGAGACGCTGAGAATACTGAGATAAATAGGACACAGATCCTGCCCTGGCACTTGCGATCTCGTCAGCCAACACTCTGGCCCCCATTGCCTGGATGCTGTCAGCTATGCATTCCCTCCCAGAATAGCCTTCTCTGGGGACCTGGGCTCCCAGGGGAACAGCATCTAACTATTCTTGGCTCCACTTCCCAGGCCTTTCGTGGCAGCTGAAGAACATGCCAGCCTGCCCCAGCACATGTGCCTCTGAGTCAAGCATGTGCAGGGCCTGCTTTCCCAAGAGAGGACCCAGCCCAGGCCCCAGGGCATCAGGACACCTCCTCTGCACAGCTATGGAAGCAGCCTCTCTGCCACTCAGCTGCTGACCTACTTTGTGAGAACCAAGCATTCCTCCGATCTGTCTAAAAGTGTATTTTCCTTGGGTGTCTTAGGGGATCTTGGGACACGAAGCTGGAGTTTGATTCCTTTCTGATAGGACTCACTAGGCATGAGGAGTGGTCTCCGAAACAGCCACTGATGACACTCTGTGTATATCACAAATGTTCTCAATAGTGCCTCCTAAGGAATAGTGTTTTAAAAAACAAAGAAAGAAAAAAGTAGTTCCATATGAGGCAGCATGGTGTACCAGAACTCACGTAAATGTTCTTTGATTACTTTCCACCATTTTTGGCTATTAAACCTGAAACCTGATTCGCAGAGCTCTGCTCTAAAGGTGCAGGAAAGCTGTATTTCTGGTGAACTGGAGTAAGAATTCTGTCACTTGAATATCCTTCAAAATACTGGAAGCATTTTATCTTACTTAAGAATTTTTAAAAAGATGTGGTCGTGACATTTTAGAAAACTATGGAGACAATAAAAAGATCAGTGGTTGCCAGGGTTAGGGAGGAGAGAAAGATGAATAGGCAGAGTACAGAATATTTTTAGGGCAGTGAAAAAATCTGCATGACACTATAATGGTGGAGAGGTGTCATTTTACATTTCTTCAGGACCATAGATTGTAAATACAACACCAAGAGTGAATCGTCACGTCGACTGTGGACTCGGGTGATAGTGGTGAGTCAATGTAGGTTCATCAGTGATAACACATGGACCACTCTGGTGGGAGATGTTCCTAGTGGGGGGGGGCTGTGCATGTGTTGGGGCAGGAGGCATATGGGAAATCTCTGTACCTTCCTCTCCATTATGCTGTGAACCTAAAGCTTCTGTTTAAAAAAAAAAAAGGAAAAGGTAAAAAATGGGGGTAAGGGAGAACACCTGATGATACTGAACTGAAGAAATATAAAAAGATGCTTCCAGATAGAAGTATAAAAAAATCTCTCTAGGAAACAAAGTCTTTGTCTTCAATTGTACACTGGTGTCCTGTGTGTAATTATTGGGTAAGTTCTGGCCACTTTGGTCTTTAGTGGACAAGTTTCTGGAAGCTAGAAGAGTACCGGGTATACAGGAGGCACTCAACTATTACATTTCATGGACTGTCAATTTAGTTTGTTGAATTTAATCCACCTCTAATTTTCTATGATTGGTCATTTATTTGCACCCAGAATAACTTAGGCTAAACTAGACTTCCTCTTAGCTAACCACCATGCATGGCCTGCTGCAGTCAACTCTCTGCTTCTCTGGCTTACTTGCCCCTCTGTGGTTGGCTTCTGACCCATTGCAGAGGCCACAATCTCGAGCCTAAAGAAAGTGCATTGAGGAAATCACTCCCCAGCCTCTTACAAGGAACCTACACACACACTCCATGCCCTGCTGTGCAGAGCTGCATCACACAAACAACTGGCAACCTAGAGGGTCCTGGGAGGAGGATGGGAGTGTGAGTCTCTGCCCACATCACACCTACAACCGTTAGGGGCATGGTCTGCATAAGAACCTTCAGGAAGGATGGGTCAGTAAAAACCTAGAAATATTTACAACAGATTCATGCTTTATACCAAGGAGTAGGCTCTAAACTGTAAGACCAAAAAAATCATATGCAGTCAAAACAACATTAGAAAACACTCCAAACTTCTAGTATGGTATATATTCAACAGATGCCCCTCCCCTGCCATTTTTTTCCCTCAGCTTTGGAAAAAATCATTCTTTCTTTAGTTAAATGCCAGAGGAGATAACTGGCTTACATTTAGTGGACCACATTATATATAAATATGTATATTATTTTTAAAACCAGAATCATAATTAGCACCACAAGATATTCCACTACGGGAAGTGTGCCCACCCTGAGTCTTACGCGTAGTCAGTGGAATAGCAAGTGAAAAATAAGCTGTTTTCCTCATTTTTTCTTTTTCTTTGCTGACCACTGAGAGTTAGATTTTTGTGGTAAATGTTCACATTATGGCACTCCCCGGCACCTATGGAAAACCAACATCCAGCTTAACCAGGGTCGATACATGGAAGGTGATGTGTGCAGGGGGTGGAACCTTCACAGTGAGGTAGGTTCCAAGAGCAGGACAAAGGAGGTTTCAGGCAGGAGCTAATCAGTGATGGGCGCTTGGCTCAAGCTTCCAGGGAGCACACATTATCTCTCAGAGGATCTGGAACTGGCTATTAGAAGCTGTGACGCAGGGACCAGGGTAGAGTGGGAGGGTCCTTAACCTCAGAGGACAATGGCAGGAGAGGTGAGCAGGCCCCTGTGGGTCCAGAGAGCATGTTTAAGTGAATTAGCAGAAGGCACTCCTTTGACAGACAGCCCTGCACCAAGGGGTGCAGCTTGGCACCAGCTGGTGGATTGGATTTCTGCCCCCGCCCACTCTCCCAGCCTGGAACCTTTGTCCAGCACTCAAGCTGCACAGCCTACACAGTGGCCCCGAGGATGAGAGTTGCACCAGAGGGAGTGTGATGGTCTAGGTCTGCCTTAATCCTCTCACTTTGTGAAACTGAGCTGGCCCCAGGGTTTGGGTCGTCTTAGCAGGTGGGGTCTGCAGAACTTTAAGGCAGGCAGCCAGGGCTCTCATTATGTGTGCTGGGCTCCAGAACAATCCTTTAATCCCACCAACAAGCCCTGCAGGGAGGAACACTGATTCTCCTTTTATTTAATTAGAGGACTGTTGTCTCATGAGCACGCTGCCTGATCCATGAATACCTGTTGTTCAAAAGGTAACTGCACGTTCACCACTGCTCGATGGAAGGGAGACCATGTGAGCTTGTACTGTTTGCTTTACATTTTGAAAATCCTTTGCTTAAGCGTACAGAATTCATTTCTTTATGCTGCATACAATCAAGGCGTTCCAGGAGGCACTGTATGATTACGTGCTGTTTTTGATCATTGTTGCAACTCACGGAGAAGGCTGTGCCAAGCCAGCCAGCACTCGGCCGGGCTGCCTCTAAAGCCTTGGCATGTGGAGTAATGACCAGGCTAAGGCTGAAGCTCCAGGGCGCCCACAACCCATGAAAAGGAGATCCACTTTGAATGAAAATGACTGGACCATGCTTTCAAGCATGTATGACCTCAGGCTTGACCACACAATAGCAACTGGATCCTGCTTTCCCCAGATATATTGATGTTCTCTAGATACTCAGATACATTTTAGAGAAAACTTTGCAGGTTTGGGGAAAACTGTATAGGCACTGCCATGGGGCCAGATCATTTCAATGGCCTTCACTGTGGCCTTATGAAGTGGTACTATGAAACGCAGGCCGGGGGAGCTGATGGAAGGCTGTAGTCATAGTTGATGTTCCATATCAACCGTCTGTCTTACCCCAACTCCGTGATTTCTACCCTGGTCCATCATTAACTCCGTCCCCACCCCCTTCAGCCAAGGGAGCCCCTTACTCACTCTTCCCCACACATTCCCAGGCTGTCCCACTCCCTTGCCTTTGGCCGTATTATTTTTCCTGCCTCATCTCAGTTCCCAAGGCAACTAGAGTGACAAAAATACCAAATAGCCTAAGACTTATTTACAATTGTAACGCTGCATTTAATAGACATGAAGTAAGAATGTTGGCCGCACCCTAATAAGATCATCACCTTCTCAGAGAGCCAAATATTTCTCCCAGACAGTCACCAACATATATCTACATAGCATCTGTTATGTTCTAGGCATTGTTCTAAGCACTAGAGACAGGGCAGTAAACAAAAACCTAAAACCCCTAAGGATCCTAAATAAATTTCTTACTGTTTTACTCTGAGAAAGGCATCAGATTTCCCATTATAACACTAAAAATGTATAAAATTACACAATTAACCTGAAATTACTCAATAGCCAGAAACCAGGGACTTCCCTGGTGGCGCAGTGGTTGGGAGTCTGCCTGCCAATGCAGGGGACGCGGGTTCAAGCCCTGGTCTGGGAGGATCCCACGTGCCGCGGAGCGGCTGGGCCCGTGAGCCACAGCTACTGAGCCTGCGCTTCTGGAGCCTGTGCTCCGCAACAAGAGAGGCCGCGATAGTGGGAGGCCCGTGCAACGCAATGAAGAGTGGCCCCCGCTTGCCGCAACTGGAGAGGGCCCTCGCACGGAAACGAAGACCCAACACAGCCAAAAATAAATAAATAAATAAATATAAATAAATAATTAAAAAAAAAAAAAGGAATTCCTTTAAAAAAAAAAAAAAAAAAGCCAGAAACCATTTGTAGTTGTCATTCTGTTCAGAATGTCTTTTTTAAGGGAAGAAGGTGTAGAACATTCCTCACAGTTCTAGTGGAGCGGTTAATATTGCTTCCCATTGTCTCTAGGATAATTGTACACATTATTTTTAACTAAAAAAAAATGTTTTGATTAAAAAAACTAAGTTTTAGAATATTTTTGACCACTCAATTTTTTAAAGTTTTCTTGTTAGTCTGTTAATAAAATGCACATACAGAAAAGTACACAAAACATAATTATGCCGTTCAATGAATCGCATAGTGAATTTCCCAAAGCAAACACCTGTGTAACCACCACCCAGATACAGAAAAAGAATATACCGATAACCCCCAAAATACTGCTTATGCATTTATCAGTCAAAACACCTATCCTTCTTCCCACAGAGAGCCATGATCCTAACTTCTAGTACCCTTGTTTAGTTTTACTTATTTTTTGAACTTCATATAAACGGAATTTAAAAATCTGTGTTCTTTCATGTCTGGCTTTCTTTCACTGAACATGGTGTTTGAGATATTTGTCCATATAGTGGTATGTAGCTGTACAGTGTGCCATTGTATGAATATATCACAATTAATTTATTGATTCTACTCTTACTGAAATTTTCTGCTTCACCCTGACACTAATCATATAGAATTAATTCCTCCTTCAAACTCACTATCTACATGAAGACAAGGTTTCATTATTTCACTCATATTCTGGTCTCCTGATTACCTCAATCGAAGAGTGAGCCTCTGGACTCTAGAGTGTCAATTATGCCTCTGTGCTTAGGCCGAATTCATGAAAGCATGGTGTGTTTGTGTGTCTGCGTTTTAACTACCCTAGATAATCAATCATTTTCCCTAAACACAGTAAACCCCCTTCACCACCTCATCCCACACTTCTCAATAGCCTCTTCCTATGCCATAGGGAATAGTTCAGGTTGATTTGAAACATGCTTCCACCTGAAAAGGGGTCGCATCTGTGGTTTCCAAATGTCATCCACTCTTGCCCTCTGTTTTAGAGCCCTGCTGCCCTTGCTGAGTGGCAGATCGCTGTAGCTGGCAGCATGTTAAAACAACAGCACAAGTGAGGAAGGGAGAACACATTCTATTCGTCAAACTTATCATGGTCTTCTGAGTTTAAAAGATGCTATCATTATTTCCTGAATTTATCACAATCTTTCAAGTTTTAAAATTCCATTTTTCCCCTTTTAGGGATGACTTGAATAACATAGGAAAAATGACTGAAAACCATTTTTCCTAGAAACATTTTAATGCTTCTGACTATCATCCCATAATATTGTCTGATACAGAAAGGTCTCCAAGATATTCCATTTAAAAAGGAAAAATAGGACCCTATATTTTTGTTGCCTTGAATAAACATAAAGTATCTCTAGAAAGTAACAGTGGTTACTTGGTTGGGGGTTGGTGGATGGGGATGAATGGCCAGCACATAAGGTAAAGATTTCACTGAATTCCTTTTAAAATGTATCAGGTTTGGCACAGGTTAACATGTCACAAATTCCAAAACTTAAATAAACAAACAAACAAACAAACAAATCACACATTAAAAAGTCCTCAAAATGAAAGAACCTTTACCCCAATAAAACAAAAACAATTACCATTAAGTGTATTTTTATATAGTAGTATTTTTATATAGTCACACTATGAGAGTTGAGAAATAAACCAGGTACAATTATGTCAACATGCCAAAAATCTAAAAATAGAGTAAATAAAATAAATAGATTATTTTACCATAATCTTCAAAAGGGAACAAACTTTTGCTGTTGACTGCAATGGAGGAAGTGGGGCTGGACTTGTCTGCTCACCATAAAAACTAGAAAACTGGAAAATATACATAAAACTTCTTTCAAACATTGGGCAACGGGAAAAAACAGGTCATGATTTTTGAGATAAGGGAACTAACGACGGAAGCCCTAGAATCACCCCACTTTCTGCCTAAAAGCACATTCCAGACCACAGTGCAGAGGAGGGAAATACAAGTGTATCATGGCATTTGGGCTGAGCTAAGGAAACAGAGCTCAGAGCTCAGGGAGGCTGAGGCAGCTGGAATTTGGGAGCAGAATTCTACAAAGGAGGAAGCTATGCAGAGAAATCGCTCCAGATCTACGTTAGGGTCAGGAGTCTGTGGCTGAATTCTAAGCCATATATATATAGGCTGAAATCCATGAGGCCAGGCAAGAAAGATGGGAGGTCTGTCACCTGACCCATTTCCAGAGATCTAACAGAGCTGGGAGAGGTGTGAGCCAGGGGGGAGAGTCCTAAATGAGTGCAGGGCGTTCCATAGATGCCCAAGAAGGGTGAGGGTGATGGTGTAGTAACAAGACCAAACTAGTCCTAGAGTAAAGGCTACTTTAGGTCAGCTCTGTCCAACAGAACTCGCTGCAATTACGGAAATGCCTTACATTTGTGTCGTGCAATACAGTAGCCACGAGCAGCATATGCCTTTCGAGTACTCAGAGTATGGCTAGTGTGACTGAGGAAGTTAATTTTTCATTGTATTTAATGTTAACTAACTTAAATTGAAATGGCCACATGTTAGCTTCAGACTCACCATAGCAACTTTAAAAAACTTGAAAACAAACTTCAAAAGGATCAAGCTGATTCTAAAGTAACTCAATTACCTTTGAGAATAAAGTCTAACACTCCTTAAACAAACATAATAAATATGAAATCAAGGCTTCCCTATGACCAACAGCAGACTGTGCCAGTGACGGTGTTTGACCTCCAAGGCTGGACCAAAAAGGCATTGGAGCTGCCTCCTTAGTCCCTTGAACTTCTCTAAGAGAAGCCAGATTCAAGGCTGGGTAACTCTCGAGCCACCCTGTGAAGAGGCTGAGCTGGAAAGTAACTGAGGCCTCCCACAAAAGCCAGCCCCAGCTGGTCAGTCCTGAGGGCAAGCTTGTGGGCAATAGATCCTCCAAGCCCAGCTGTGCCATCACGCGACTGCAGCACCAGCCACAACCAACCGCAGCCTGGTGAAACCCTGAACCAGAAACAGCCATGCCACTCCTGAATCCCTGGACCACAGAAGCCACGAGAGGTGTAAATAATATATTATTGCTATTATTTAAAGCCAACGTGTTTTGAGGTAATTTTTTTAATCACAGTATTCATTAACTAACACAATTAGGAATTATTTTACGACAACAAATTTGACAACCTAAATCTAAAAACACAAATTCCTTAAAAAATACAAATAGAGACTTCCCTGGTGGTCCAATGGCTAAGACTCTGCACTCCCAATGCAGGGGGCCTGGGGTTCGATCCCTGGTCAGGGAACTAGATCCCCCATGCCGCAACTAAAAGATCTCACATGCCGCAACTAAAGATCCTGCATGCTGCAACGAAGATCCCACATGCCAACTAAGACCTGACGCAGCCAAATAAATAAATAAATATTTTAAAAAATAAAAAATACAAATAATCACAACTGACGCAAGAAAGACTGGATACCTGAAGAGCCTGTGATTTATTAAAGAAATTGAATGTGTAATTAAAATGTTCCCACAAAGAAATTCCAGGCTCTGATGACTTACTTAACTGTTGAATTCTCTCAAAGTTTAAAAAATTATACCATTTCCACAAACTCTCTTTCAGAAAAAGAGGAGGAATAAACACTTCCAAACTCACTTGACAAGGTCAGCATAACTCAGATACCACATCCAGGAAAGACAGTAAAAGAAAAGAAAGCCACAAACTTTCCCTCATGAACAGAAATTCAGATACTCTTAAGAAAATATTAATATATTGAATCAATTTATAAATAGAATAATGTATCATGACGGAGGGAATTTTTCTCAGGAATGCAAAGTTGGATTAACATTCCAAAACCAATTAACGGAAAATGTTTTAGAATTAGATTTTGGTAATGGTTGTACCACTGAATTGTATACTTGAAAATGATGAACTTTAATGGTATGTGAATTATACCTCAATAAAGCTATTATAAAAAGTTCAACTGGTGTAAATCATCAAATTAACTGAAAAAGAAAGAAAATTCAAGTGATTATCATAAAAGATGAATAAGAATTATTTAACGAAGTTCATCTCATGAAAAATCTCAGAAAACTACAATTAGAAGCTCAACCTGATAAAGAAAATCTAAGAAAAGAAACTACAGATAATATTGTACTTGACGGTAAAATGCAGAATGCCTTCTTTCTAAGATCAAGAACAAGGCAAGGATATCTTCTCTCGCCATGTCTATTCCTTATTGTACTAGAGATCATAGATAAGGCAAGAAAAAGAAACAAAAGGAATAAGGAAGATTGTCTTTATTCAGAGACAATAAGTGGTCCGGATAGAAAGCCCCCAAAATCTACAAAAAAAAAAAAAAGCTGCTACAACTAACTGAGTTTAGCAAGTTTTCAAAATAAAAAGTTAATTCACAGATTAATACATTTTATATATTTATGTATTTATATATATTAGAAATAACAACTGGAAATTGACACTGAAAAACAAAGCGAATCCATTTCTAATAGCAGAGGCATTTAGTTTCAGCCAAGATGGAATAACAGGAACCAGATTTGACCTGCCTGAAAAATTTTTTTTAAATGGACAAAATATGAAACAAAAGTTTTCAAGATATTAGACATCAGCTAAATAAGGACGAGGATTCCTGAGAGGTGGAACAAAGGAGGTGAGCCATACAATGGCTTCATCTTACTGCCAAGAGAGAGTTTGCAGGCTGTGGTAAGGGAGAGGAAACCCAGGCGAAGCTTGGTGACTCCCTGAGCTGAGAGGATGGGTATAGGCATCTCGGAACACCGAGGCAGACAGACTCTTCGGGACCGCGTACTGGAGAGGAGGTGACCACACAAAGACAGAGCACAGGATTCCTGCAGAGGGCTCCCCTGGGCACACAGTAGAATCCTGGTCAGTGTGTGCTTGTGAGGAAACTACCAGAACCCAGGAAAGAACCACAGGAAGAATTAGAGATAAGAGTTCCCAGCTCCCACGCAGGTTTAGGGAGGTGCCAGTCCCCACCCACCAGAGTGGAAAAACCTTATGATTCCCAGGGCATTGGGTGGATGCCCAGGGGGTCTGGTCCCAGCTGTGCCTTTAGTCTCCCTGCCCAGCAAAACTTGAAGTCAAGATTCCAAAGGACCAAACTGTTTCCAAGACATTTAACTGCCCCCAATACAAAGCTTAAGAATATTTATAGAGATGCAAAAATATCCAGCTCTAAAAAGGTAAATTTCACAGCAGCTGAAAGTTAAAGAAAAAAATTTGCCAGGTGTGCCATAATGGAGTACTATGCAGCTATGGAAAAGATGTAAGGTAAGGAAGATATCATCGAACTAATATGGGGTTGATTTCCAGGACATACTCTTAAGTGAAAAAATGCAAAGCTCACAGAAATTGTCCATAGTGTGTTAACGTTTTATATAAGAAAATAATATAATATACCAGTATCTGATCATTTGCCTAATAATGATTCTCTATTTTTCTTTGTTCCTGAAGAAGGAATTCAGCAGAGAGAAACTAGAAACTAAAGAGGTTGATTACCTCCAGGGGTCTGTGGGAAAGGGTTAGGAGTAACGGGATGAGGGGATAGGGCAGCAGGCATGAAAAGCGGGGGCACTTCCTTGAACGTAACTTTCCATATAACTGACTCTTAGAACCATAGTACTGTTCACACATCCTTCCCATAACCCCAATTTCCATATAACTGACTCTCAGAACCATAGTACTGTTCACACATCCTTCCCATAACCCCAAATTAAACAAAGAATTAAACACACCCTGAACATGAGGGTAACTCAAAATGGAATACAAACACTAGCAAAGGAACTTAACTGTATTACAAATAAATAATGACTACACTGAAGGGTATGAGAGGAAAAGAACTATCCATGGAACTTTGGAAAACTGTACCTTGACTGGATACTGTAGGCTAACAACAAAAACTGTAAAAATTATAATCCAGTTAGTAAAAGCTTTTGGGTTTGTTTTTACACAGTGGTTAAGTCTAGCAATCGTGAAACTACTTTCTGTTTATACTAGACTTGAACAAAAAAGTGAATAGATCATTGACAATGAGAGTCAGGGTTTCTTAGTGTTAGAAGAAGAATTTATAAGTAAGGAAAAAGGGAAGCCTAAAATAAACCACATGGTATCACATTAGAACCAGAGAGAGCAGTATGAATTCAAGAGTTTTCCTCTAATCCACGTAGATATGTGCATAAGTGTGGATTAGTATACAGGCATGAAGTAACTAGCTCTGCTTGCTTGGAGGTCAGAGGGATGATGCCCCAGTAACCATGAGAACAGCTAACACCTAGATTCTGTATTCAAATGAAAGGAACCAGGGCTCCTCGGAGAAGTGACTAATTCCAGGGCTGGGCCAACATAAATATAAAATGAGCCACAAACATCATGCGGTGCCAGAAAGTAAGGGGATGCTCAAAAAGTCAGGGGAGTCTTGGTAAAAGAACACAGGAGCCCACCCGATGGAGCACTTCATGGCCAAACTGGAAAAGTGTAAGCAACAGAACTGTAACAACAAGATTGGACTTTAACTCGGGAATAAACATCCATGAGTCCAAACTGATGTAGATAAATAATGGAATAAATAAATATATACATACAGGAGAAAAGATAGTTCTTCTGCAGAGCTGTATTCATATTAATAAACGTAGAAGGGAAGAAGGAAAGAATCATCATTAGGGAAATACCATAGAAGTAAAGGATGCGGCAAGATCTTGTAAATATTAGCTGCTGTGAGCCCTAGTGTAATTTGCATACAATAAAATGCCCTATTCTATGTACACAGTTCGATGGCTTTTGACAAATATATACCCCTATGTGGCCATCACAAAACTCATGATCTGGAGTATTTCTATCACATGAAAAAGTTCCTGCCTGCCCCTGGGCAGTTAACCTCTCTCATTCATGGCCAAAGATATCCACTGTTGGCTTTCTTTCACTATGTAAATTAGTGTTGCTTTTTCTAGAATTTTGTATCATATTATTCTAAAAGCTTTCTGACCTGGACTGTACAGTCAATCAACACACTCTAAAGAAAAAACACCAACGTATGAAACCATCGCATGTAATATCTTGGTCTCAAGCTGGGCTTCATTTGGAACTAGATCCTCCCTGTATGTATTCAGGGTCCGGGGAGAAAAATGCAGTCTGTGTCATGTTGTTTATTAGATGAAATTTAACATTGGAAATATTAGCTGTTACTAGCCCTAGGGCGGGAAGGACAGCAGGGGGAGAGGCCGTAGCAGAGCTAGATTGAAACTGGATCCAGGGCTAGAGTTGCAGGGGAAGGTCGGGACCAGGCAGGAGATGCTGCTCAAGCACAGACCTGGGGAAGATTCTCCCAGCTGCCACCTCTCCAGTGCCAGGCAGCCGGGCAGGCTCAGCCCCTTCGGGGAAGGCCAGGGAAGGCCAGGAGGTGGACCTCAGGGCAAACAGGTAAATGACCAGTCCCAGTATGAGATGCTTCTTTGCCTTCAGCTGTGGAAAACTGAAGGGCAAATGGGCTGGTGTGGAAGGTCTGAGGTTCTAAATTTTATATTCTGGCCTTCCTGAGCAAGGTGAATGGGGACGAATCATTTGGTTTCAAAACACCTCCCAGGGGTGTTTCGTAAAATAATGAAAATCTGCCAAGAACTTATCACAGAATCCGTGCCAGATAAACATGGAGTAATTTCTGGGCTTCAAATCTTACCTTAGTGGGTCATTCCATTTTGAGTAGAAAATGAAGTCAATCATAAGTGAAAAGAGAACAAATATGTTAACATCTGAGCATTCCTCTCTGTAAAATTAAATAGAGCAGAGAGATGGATAGAAGCCCAGCCAAGGCATTTATCTTTTAGAAATGCTGAAGTATCACTAAGCAAATAATAAGCCAGAAAAAGCAAACATTCATTTTCCTGCCATTTCAGGGTGTGATCCTAATTCCTTCAATTCAGCATATTTGTGAGCTGCCTTGCCCTCTTTCCTGCATTCTCCCAATTCTTGCGTCCTTGCAGGACTCCATCCTTTCACACGTGTTGTTCGTTCTTAATAAAGTCAGAGCCGACACTGCCCGCCCTCTCCAGGGAGTAATCTTGTTAGCTGTTGTTATTGATTCTGTTGCTAAGGTCTGAGAATCCCTGATGCTCCCCTGTGGGAGTGGAAGGGGGAGGGAGAAGCATGTTCTTATAATTTTCCCATAAACCAGATGTTTTCTTTAACTCTTGTATCTTTAAAATATTTTCTCTTGAGAAAAAAAAAAAAAAAGGATTAGAACAAACTTGGGATGCCAATTCTTATTTTCTCAGCATACCATGAGCGCACGCCCAGATGACCGAGAGGAGAATTCAGGCTGTGGGTGCTCGTGTACCTGCTACTGCTCTGATAAGCGACACGCAGAACTGAAGGAAAGCCTGTTTCTTTAGTAAACTAAATTCTTCCCATTTTCCAGTGATTCTGTTTCAATTACCAGTGCTGATTAACATGCCACACCAAACTTAGGTAATACAACAACAATCTTCTTATTTCACAGATTTCTGGGCCAAGATTTTGGGTAGGGCTCAGCCAGGGCAGTCACCTGGGCTCAGCTGGGATTGTCACCTACAATGTATACACGTAGCCTCTCCAAATGGCAGCTTCAGGGAAGTTGGATTTCCGTTGTGGTTGGTTTCTCCCAGAATGAGTGTCCCAAGAGAACCAGAATTCTTCGTGGCCTTTTATGGCCTGGCTTCAGAAGTCCCATAACCTTATTTCTGCCATTGCAGTGGTTCTCAAACCAGGGCTGCATTTGCCCCCAGAGAACTTTCGGCAATGTCTGAATATACTTCTGGTTTGCACGACTGGGACTGAGCGGCTCCGGCCCAGGGATGCTGGTAAATATTCAGCAATGCACAGGGCAGCACCCCCGCAGCAAAGACTCTGTGGCCCAAAACATCAACAGTGCCGAGGTTAAGAGACCCAGCCAAGGCTGGCAGATTTAAGGAGAGGGAACATGCATCCTAATTCTTGATGAGAGAAGAGTGAAAAAAATTGCAGACAGTTTAAAACAAACTACCACAAAGTTGTTAGTTTACGTTTTTTCTAAATCAAATACCAAGTCTTCTAGTAACTGAATTCATGGGAGGTAAGTTAGAGAAAATAAAAGCTGTAATGGTTCAAAACCATGAAATGTAAATGTAAATTCCTAGATCCAGTCACATAGTCAAGCAGGCAAGCCGAGGGCCAGATATCAGATGCATAATGTGATGTCCCCAAGCCATTCTGTGCTCTTAAGTCTCAGGTTTCTACTTCCTTTCAGTCATTCCAATATTGCCCAGCTTTAGACGTATTATTTTTAGATGTTAGTGTGGTTATATTTAAACAATTTTCAAACTGACCTGCCTGAAATCTAGAGCATGTTTGTAAGCTCCAGGGGAGGAAAACAGTATCCCTGGAAGACGGGGAGGATGTTCTGGGCTCAGAGGAGCCCTGCTGGACCTCAGCATGCCCGGGAGCTGTGGACAGTTTCCTCTGTCCCTCCACGCTGAGGAATGGCAGGAGCAAGGACAGAGTCTCTCTCAAGATGGTCCCCTGACCCAGGGTGACATGTGTGGCAGCAGCCATTGGCGGCAGCGGTGTCACTGAGTGAGCTGACGGGTTTTGCACGATGGGAAAAGCACTAATGGCACCAACAGGTTATCCTATTAGTTGGTTTCCTTTTACTCTTTTCTCAAAAATGTGTACTTCTGTTCCTTTATCAGCTCCGAGTCTTTTCTACTGTCTTCGGTTAAAGCACTTGACTTCTTATTGCATCTTCTTCAGTTGATAAGAGGGGAATGACCTGGTTTCATTCCCACGTTCATCAGATATTTCTGGAGCAGCTCCTATATTCCAGGTTCTGCACTGAGTGTTAAAGAGTGAGGTAGTGACAGACAGACCCAAACTCACTGCAGAAGCCCCTGGGGCCGCCTGCCTCACATGGTCTAGTGGGAGGGAGATAAGCCCAACTTATGTTTATATTACATATATATACATTATATATATCCATAAGTATATAATTACATGGGTTATAAATGACGGAAGAACCCATCAATGCTTAAGGTCCAGAAGCCTTCCTGGAGGAAGAGACATCTAAATGGAGAGCGAGCGCCTGGTGGACACAGTTGGGGTAAAGCGAGGAGGGGGTTTTTCCAAGCCAAGAAAGCAGAGTGGATGAAGTCCCCTTTTCAGGTCCAACACTGTTGTTGTTTCTATTTGTTATTGGATTCTCTACCTGCTTGTGTACAGGTTTAAGATGTAAAGACAAATTCTTAAATCTTTGCATAAAAGTGGCAAGTAATTTGGAATAAGCTGCTGGGTATAAGCGCTACAAATCTCTATTTTTCTGCATCTGGATATGTGCCATTTCCATATTGTGTCCTTTTTACTTGTTTTGCACTACTTATATAACCCAGGAAAAATTCATTTTATCCCTCTTTATTTCCAGTGATGCTTTTTACTGGCAATCAACCTGACGCTCACTGATGATCTAAGATGTGCCTTTGGCCACGCCTCCCGAGGCAGATCCCAGGCCCTGAGCACTCTGAGTTATCCATCACTTCCAACCGCTTCACATGCATTTGCAGCAGAACAGACACAGAGCTGTTTAATTTTCAGCTGATAATCTACTGAATAACATATTTGTTGGTAATGTGAACAATGGCAAGTTTGCTAATTGTCTTCACTTTTCAAATGCAGCCTTCATGAACTGGGCTTTGTCTCCCTGCATAGTTCAATCACTTACGTGCAGATGGATTCGCTATTTGCCATACTTAATAAATTTCTCCAAACTGGCTTGTTTCTTTCCAGTTATGTGGAGAGAGCCCTCCAAACTGCAGGACATTCATGCTCAAGGGATCACTTGAAAAGCAGGAAGGTTTAAAATGAGAAGGAAAGATACAATTTGACAATAATCAGGGTTTTCAAAAAAGATCTCTCTTCTCCTTTTATCAATCACCCCAGCAAGTACAGTGAGAACCAGTAAACGCCCAGATAGAACCATCCTCTTTCTGTAATAGCTCTGAAGCTAAAGATTTTTCATCAGTTACGTGGGCCCAATGGTCCAGCCCAGGGCTATTCCCTTCCACTCCCTTCCACACTTTCCCTCCATCACAGCCTCTGATCTGAGCCCTTAGCACTCACTCACCCATCCCTCACATCTGACTACCACCCTATTGTTATTTTTATCCTCCTGACTTCTGATCTCGTCTTTGCTCCTGTTTCTGTCCTTACCTCAAGCTTTCAACTTGACATATTATAAAGACATCATAACTATAGGTTTGGCTTAATCACTATCAAATATACCATTCTCCGTTCCAAAGCATGTGGCCTCAGGCTACTTTGGGTCCTCATTATTTGACCACCAGGACTACTGTTCCTAAAACTGCCCCAGCCAAGGGTAGAGACTTAATATTTGTTGTGCAGACCCCAAAGTGGAAATTTTTCTGGAAACAGTATAAGGCACTGCTTTACACTGTAGACTCCAGAGGCAGATATACTGGATTTCAATATCAGTTCCATGAATCACCAGTTATGTGACATTTACAAGTTTAGTTGCAATTCTTTAGATTTAATTTCCTCATAAAATGTTGATATCGATATAACTCCTGGGCTTGACAGAACTAAATAAGATAAAGATAGAAGATGATTAGTCTACAGGCAAATAGATACCATTATTAACGTTACTGTTATCATTAATGGTCGTACTGTATAAATAATAATGAATTATAATAAAGTGCTTTTTAAATTATCTTATGTTTCTTTATAATTCCCATAGTGGTTATCACATACCACCTACAGGGTACACATTCAGTAGAAACAAGTAGCTTGATTTGATATGTTCGCAGAGAGTTAGTGAGGGCGTTTCAAACTGGGAAAATAATCTGTGATGCTGACACAAACTGTTGCCATCAAAGATTTTACCTGAAGTGGAAACTGTACCATTATTTTAACAGCTGTCTTCTGTGTAGGCATTTCACAAATATTTCATTGAAACTACAAGTGAGGAAATCATCATTTAATGAAAAGTTCAAACTCAGTTGTCCACCTTCACAACTATACACCTTCCCCTAAACCAATGAATCTCAAGCTTCAGTTTGCATCCGGATAACCTAAGATTGCCAGAACCTGCCCCCTAGAGGTGTGTCATGAGCCAAGAGTCTGCATTTTTAACAAGTACCCCCATATCGTTCTTATTATGGAGCTGCCCAGACCTCAAACTTCACAACAATTATTCTGAAGAGGAAAGAGCAGAAAAACAAATCTAAAAAATTCAGTTTTTAAAAATTGAGATATAATTGACATATTAGTTTCAGTTATACAATATACAGTTATATATATTTATATATAGTGAAATGATCACCACAGTAAGTCTAGTTAATATCTATCACCATCCATAGTTACAAATATTTTTCTTGTGGTGAGAATTTTTAAGATCGCCTCTCTTAGCAACTTTCAAATACACACTACAGTTTTATTAACTAAAGTCACCGTGCTGTGCATTACATCCAATGACATTTAATTTATAACTGGAGGTTTGTACATTTTTTCCCCCTTCATCTGTTTTGTCCACTCCCCACCCCACCTCTGGCAACCACCAATCTGTTCTCTGTATCTATGCACATTTTTTAGAGTTTTGATCATCAAGTTTTGCAACTGAATTATCTTATTAACTGCTGAAGTCTTTCTATTTTGTTCTTGTCCATGTAGATAAGCTGGTTGGCCTATGGCAGAAGGAGGTATTTTGTTGCTTCCCAGACTTCCTTAGTTAAACAAGCCATTTGTAATTCAAACAATGTATTGCTATGACCTCCCTGGACTTGTTTCATATCTAAGTCATGGGTCAGAAGCACAGTCCCTGTCATGAACAATAATTGCCATTTCTCAATAACTGCCATTTCTACATGTTCTCTTACATCCCAATCGCATGTCTCAAACTCCAAACCCAGAACCAGGTCACTATCCATAACCTAGCACCATTTTCCATGAGATGGGCTTCTCTGTGTCAGAACCTGAAAAAAAATTGTCTCCACAAATTCAGAGAAAATTTGTATGCTCAGGCAGCAAATAAGTCCAAGGAGAAAAATGGAGCAAGAGGTTACTGTGTGTCCACAGCCCATATTTCAATAATTAATGAATTTGTTGGACACTTTATCTATGATAATACATTCCCTGGAGGCCACCAGATATCCATCCAGTACCTGGGTCAGGTCAGGGACCTCAGGGATTGTCTGGAGCTTTACTGAATAGTAGGAACCAAGCAAAAGCCTAGTCTTAGGTGAAGCAGAGATGAATTTAGGAAGGAATTAAATGTATTCTTCTTTTTTGGTGCTGCAGTCAAAAAGATGGTTTAAAATCTGGAAAGGGGCAGACAGCACAAATGGGAAAACGTGGGGAGAAGACCTCACCCTGGTCTCCGAGGGCAGTCAGGTGTCCTGAGTCATGTTCCTAAGAGTTATGATCGTATATAGTAAACAGGTTGGAACAAAAAGACACAGGCCCATCTCATGCAGCCCTGGGGACTTGTTCAGGGCTGACTGAAGGAAGATTATAAGAGCAATTATGATGTAATCCTTATATAGATGCATTCCTACATGCTGGCTCTATTACAAATATAATTAGGTGCTTGTTGGCTGATGGCTTATCATCTGGGCATCCTTGGTATTATTCGAGTGGTCGGCACAGCCAGGCCTGGAGCTAACCCACATTCTCCTGATATTTACCTGTCAGAGTGTAGCAGTAGTTAAAATTTTAGTACCTTGCAAGCACTTTATTCATTGGAATACTATCACGGTTTCTGGGTTTTGGTCCTTTGGAAAGCAAATCATTTGCTGTAAATCTAAGACTGTCCTAAGGGACAGGATATAACATAGAGACCGCCTTAGGGAAGTAAAGCAAATGGTCTGGCCACCATAATAGACTGAAGAATGGTCCCCTAAAGATGTCATGTTCTAGTCTCCAAAACCTGTGAATAGGACTTTGCCTACATGATTAAGTTAAAAACATAACATGTGAGAGTACCCTGCATGATTCAGGTGGGGCTAATGTAATCACATGGGTCCTTATAAGAGGGAGTCAAGAGTATCAAGGTCATAGAGAAGAGACTTAATGCCCAAAGTAGAGGTTAGAATGATGAACATTTGAAGATGAAGGGAAAGATCACAAGCCAAAGAATACGGGATGCCTCTAAAAGCTGGAAAAGGCAAGGAAATAGATTCCTCCCAAGAGATTCCAGAAGGAATACACCCCTGCTGACACCTTGATTTTAGGGCCAGCGTACCTAATTTGAACATCTTACCTCCCAAACTATCAGATCATAAATTACATAGTTTTAAGCCATCACATTTGTGGGAATTTGCTACAGCAGCAACAGGAAACTAATATAGCCAACGTGCCTTAAATTGAGAAGCACATGGTGTGGCATGTTATTGTTCACAAGACAGATGCTGTTTTGGTTTACAAGTCTTAGAAAGAATCATTGTTCTAAAAAAAAAAAAAAAAGAATCATTGTTCTGCAGGTGATGATAACTGAGGTATGCTTGTAGAAAGAAGTGAGGTGAACACAGCACTAGGTAAGCAAACAGAGGAAGAGTTATTAACATACAACAACCAGAAAGACAAGAAAGGGCCAACAAGGATAAAAGTAGGTTAGAGAAAAGTTTATTACAAGCATTATTGGATAGAAGTTCTCAAACTGTGCCAGGGGGTGGAGTCAAGATGGCGAACTAGGGGGACGCGGAGTTTGCATCTCCTCACAACTAGGGCAACCACCAGGCACTGGTGGGGGACCACGGACACCTAAGGGGATGGGAGGAACCCTCAAGCGACCAGGTAGGACGTGGGGGAGAGGAGGGGGGAGGAGAAGTGGAGGTGGGACGGGACCGGTGCCCCTGGGGGTGGCTGGGGGAGGGGAGGGGTTCCCACACCCGGAGGTGCCCACACACAGTTAGGGGATCAACAGGGACGGGGGGGAGACCCTTGGGAGAACAGAGGATTGGAACGGAATGCGGCCAGTGTTTCCCCTGCCCACTTTGGCCCGGGGAGCCTGCTGAGGTCCTGAGCCTGACCCCCTGCCTACCGAGGCTCCCTCCTGCTGCGTGGGTCCTGAGAGAGTGGGAGGCAGGGAGCGGGGAGGAAAAGTAGAGGCCAGACAGATGGGACCAGTGCCCCTGAGGGGCAGCTGGGGTTGGGGAGGGGTTCCCATGCCCAGAGTGGCCCACCCATGGTTAGGGGATCAGTGGGGACCTCGGGAGAGCAGGTGGTTGGAAGGGAACACAGCCAGCATTTCCCCTGCCCACCTGGGAACCCTGGAGAGCCTGCTGAGGTCCCAGGCCTAATCCTCCACCCTGCGAGGCTCCCTACACTGAGCCTAAGCCCTGCCCCCACACCCCCACCCAGGGCCTCACTGCTACACTTTGCACTCCAAGGACCCCTCCACTGCGCTGGGCCTAAACCCCGCCCGCACACTCCCACCCAGGGCCTTACCTCCGCACTCTGCACTCCAAGGTCCCCCTCCGGCCGTGCTGCCTTTGCCAGCCACGTCTAAACCCCGCCCCTACCTAGGCCCCATCCCCCAAGGCCTTTTCCGGCCATGCGGGTCCTAAGCCTAGGCTCCGCTTCCCACGCTAAACCCCGCCCCCAGCCTAAGCCCCGCCCCCCACAGCCAAGAGCTTTTTTATTTTTAGGTTGTGGTTCTGTTTCATCTTGTTGTAGTTGTTTCACTTATATTTTTATTTTTCCTAATATATTTTTTACTTTTCTAATTTTATTTTATTCTTTGTTATTGTACTGCTCCTTTTTTTTTTTCTTTTCTTTGTTGTACCGTGTGGCTTGAGGGATCTTGGTTCCCAGGCTGGGGGTTGGGCCTGAGCTCCTGTGGTAGGAGTGCTGAGTCCAAACCGCTGGACTAACAGAGAACCTCAGACCCTAGAGATTATTAATCAGAGTGAGGCCCTCATCTCGGCACCAACACCTGGCTCTACCCAACTGCCTGCAAACTCCAGTGCTGGACACTTCAGGCCAAATAACCAGTAAGACAGGAATACAGCCCCACCCATGAAAAAAATGAGACCACAAAAATTATGTTACAGACAAAGGAGCAAGGTTAAAACCTACAAGACCAAATAAATGAAGAGGAAATAGGCAAACTACTCTGAAAAAGAATTCAGAGTAATGATAGTAAAGATGATCCAAAGTCTCGGAAACAGAATGGAGGCACAGATCGAGAAAATACAAGAAGTGTTTAACAAAGACCTAGAAGAACTAAAGAACAAACAGTGATGAACAACACAATAACTGAAATGAAAAATACACTAGAAGGAATCAACAGTAGAATAACTGAGGCAGGAGAGTGAATAAGTGACCTGGAAGATAGAATGGTGGAAATAACTGCTGAGGAGCAGAATAAAGAAAAAAGAATGTAAAGAATTGAGGAGAGTCTCAGAGACCTCTGGGACAACATTAAATGCACCAACATTCGAATTACTGGGGTCCCAGAAGAAGAGAAAGAGAAAGGGTCTGAGAAAATATTTGAAGAGATTATAGTTGAAAACTTCCCTAACATGGGAAAGGAAATAGCCATCCAAGTCCAGGAAGCGCAGAGCGTCCCACACAGGATAAACCCTAGGAGAAACACACCAAGACACATACTAATCAAACAAAAATTAAATTCAAAGAAAAAATATTGAAAGCAGCAAGGAAAAAGCAACAAATAACATACAAGAGAATCCGCATAAGGTTATCAGCTGATTTTTCAGCAGAAACTTTGCAGGCCAGAAGGGAGTGGCAGGATATATTTAAAGTGATGAAAGGGAAAAACCTACAACCAAGATTACTCTACCCAGCAAGGATCTCATTCAGATTCGACAGAGAAATCAAAAGCTTTACAGACAAGCAAAAGCTAAGAGAATTCAGCACCACCAAACCAGCTTTACAGCAAATGCTAAAGGAACTTCTCTAGGCAGGAAACACAAGAGAAGAAAAAGACTTACAAAGACAAACCCAAATCAATTAAGAAAATGGTAATAGGAACAGACATATCAATAATCACCTCGAATGTAAATGGATTAAATGCTCCAACCAAAAGACACAGACTGGTGAATGGATACAAAAACAAGACCTGTATATATGTGGTCTACAAGAAACTCAGATCAGACCTAGGGACACATACAGACTGAAAGTGAGGGGATGGAAAAAGATATTCCATGCAAATGGAAATCAAAAGAAAGCTGAAGTAGCAGTACTCATATCAGGTAAAACAGACTTCAAAATAAAGACTGTGACAAGATATAAGGAAGGACACTACATAATGATCAACGGATCAATCCAAGAAGAAAACATAGCAATTATAAATATTTATGCACCCAACATAGGAGCACCTCAATACATAAGGCAAATATTAAAAGCCATAAAAGGGGAAATTGACAGTAACACAATAATAGTGGGGGACTTTAACACACCACTTACCCCAATGGACAGATCATCCAGACAGAAAATAAATAAGGAAACAAAAGCTTTAAATGACACAATAGACAAGACAGATTTAATTGATATTTATAGGACGTTCCACCCGAAAGCAGAATACACTTTCTTCTCAAGTGCACATGTAACACTTTCCAGGATGGATCACATCTTGGGTCACAAATCAAGCCTCGGTAAATTTAAGAAAATTGAAATCATATCAAGCATCTTTCCCAACCACAACGTTCTGTGATTAGAAATCAATTATGGGGAAAAAACTGTAAAAAACACAAACACATGGAGGCTAAACAGTGCACTGCTAAATAACCAAGAGATCACTGAAGAAATCAAAGAGGAAATTAAAAAATACCTAGAAAAAAATGACAACTAAAACACAATGACCCAAAACCTATAGGATACAGCAAAAGCAGTTCTAAGAGGGAAGTTTACAACAATTCAATCTCACCTCAAAAAACAAGAAAAATCTAAAATAAACAATGTAACTTTACACCTAAAGCAACTAGAGATAGAAGAACAAAGAAAACCCAAAGTTAGTAGAAGGTAAGATATCATAAAGATCAGAGCAGAAATAAATGAAATACAAATGAAGAAAACAATAGCAAAGATCAATAAAACTAAAACTTGGTTCTTTGAGAAGATAAACAAAACTGATAAACCTTTAGCCAGACTCATCAAGGAAAAGAAGGTAGAGGACTCAAATCAATAAAATTAGAAATGAAAAAGGCGGGACTTCCCTGGTGGTGCAGTGGTTAAGAATCCGCCTGCCAACGCAGGGGACACAGGTTCGAATCCTGATCCGGGAAGATCCCACATGCTAAAAAGCAACTAAGCCCATACGCCACAATTACTTAGCCTGTGCTCTAGAGCTCACGAGCCACAACTACTGAGCCTGCGTGCCACGACTGCTGAGGCCCGCGTGCCCTAGAGCCCATGCGCTGCCATTACTGAGCCCACACACCGCAACTACTGAAGCCCATGTGCTCTACGGCCAGCAGGCTGCAACTACTGAAGCCAGCGCGCAAAGAGCCTGTGCTCCACAACGAGAAGCCACTGCAATGAGAAGCCCGTGCACCGCAACAAAGAGTAGCCCCTGCTCAGCACAACAAGAGAAAGCCCGTGTGCAGCAACGAAGACCCAACAGAGCCAAAAATAAATAAAGAAAAAAAAAAAAGAAATGAAAAAGGAGAAATTACAACAGACAGCGCAGAAATAGAAAGGATCATAAGAGACTACTACAAGCAACAATATGCCAATAAAATGGACAACCTGGAAGAAATTGACAAATTTTTGGAAAGGTACAACTTTCCAAGACTGAACCATGAAGAATCAGAAAATATAAACAGACCAGTTACAAGTAATGAAATTGAAACTGTACTTAAAAATCGTCCAACAAACAAAAGACCAGGACCAGATGGCTTCACAGGTGAATTCTATCAAACATTTAGAGAAGAGTTTTGTTTTGGTTTTTTTTTTTTAATACTTTATTTATTTATTTTATCCATTTATTTATGACTGTGTTGGGTCTCTTAGTTTTCGTGCGAGGGCCTTCTCCAGCCACGGCAAGCAGGGGCCACTCCTCATCGCGGTGCGGGGGCCACTCTTCATCGCGGTGCGCGGGCCCCTCACCACCGCGGCCCCTCCCGCCGCGGGGCACAGGCTCCAGACGCGCAGGCTCAGCAGTCGTGGCTCACGGGCCTAGCCGCTCCGCAGCATGTGGGATCTTCCCAGACCAGGGCTCGAACCCGTGTCCCCTGCATTAGCCCCGTGTCCCCTGCATTAGCAGGCAGACTCTCAACCACTGCGCCACCAGGGAAGCCCTAGAGAAGAGTTAACACTACCCTTCTCAAACTTTTCCAAAAAATTGCAGAGGGAGGAACATTCCCAAACTCATTCTATGTGGCCACCATCACCCTGATACCAAAACGAGACAAAGATATAACAAAAAAAGAAAATCACAGACTAATATCACTGATGAAGATAGATGCAAAAATCCTCAACAAAATACTAGCAAACAGAACCCAGCAGCAAATTAAAAAGATCATTCACCATGATCAAGTGGGATTTATCCCAGGGATGCAAGAATTCTTCAATACAGGCAAATCAATCAATGTGATACACCATATTAACAAATTGAAGAATAAAAACCATACGATCATCTCAATAGATGCAGAAAAAGCTTCTGGCAAAATTCAACATCCATTTATGAAAAAAACTCTCCAGAAAGTGGGCATAAAGAGCATAACGGTAAAAAAAACTGAAGGGATTTCCTCTATGATCAGGAACAAGAAAAGGATGTCCACTCTTGCCACTATTATTCAACATAGTATTGGAAGTCCTAGCCACGGCAATCAGAGAAGGAAAAGAAATAAAAGGAATACAAATTGGAAAAGAAGAAGTAAAACTGTCACTGTTAGCAGATGACATGATACTATATATAGAAAATCCTAAAGATGCCAACAAAAAACTACTATAACTAATCAATGTATTTGGTAAGGTTGCAGGAAACAAAATTAATGCACAGAAATCTCTTGCATTCCTATACACTAACAACGAAAGATCAGAAAGAGAAATTAAGGAAACAATCCCACTTACCATTGCAACGAAAAGAATAAAATACCTAGGAATAAACCTACCTAAGGAGGCAAAAGACCTGTACTCAAAAAACTATAACACACTGATGGAAGAAATCAAAGATGACACAAACAGATAGAGAGACATACCATGCTCCTGCACTGGAAGAATCAATATTGTGAAAATGACTACACTACCCAAAGCAATCTACACATTTAATGCAATCCCTATCAAATTACCAATGGCATTTTTCACAGAACTAGAACAAAAAAATCTTAAAATTTGTATGGAGACAAAAAAGACCCCAAATAGCCAAAGCAATCTTGAGAAAGAAAAACGGAGCTGGAGGAATCAAGCTCCCCGACTTCAGACTATACTACAAAGCTACAGTAATCAAGAGAGTATGGTACTGGCACAAAAACAGAAATATAGATCAATGGTACAGGATAGAAAGCCCAGAGATAAACCCACGCACATATGGTCACCTAATCTATGACAAAGGAGGCAAGAATATACAGTGGAGAAAAGACAGCCTCTTCAATAAGTGGTGCTGAGAAAACTGGACAACTACATGTAAAAGAATGAAGTTAGAGCACTCCCTAACACCATACACAAAAATAAGCTCAGAATAGATTAAAGACCTAAATGTAAGACCAGACACTATAAAACTCTTAGAGGAAAACATAGGAAAAACACTCTTTGACATAAGTCACAGCAAGATCTTTTATGACCTACCTCCTAGAGTAATGAAAATAAAAACAAAAATAAGCAAATGGGACCTAATTAAACTTAAAAGCTTTTGCACAGCAAAGGAAACCATAAACAAGACGAAAAGACAACCATCAGAATGGGAGGAAATATTTGCAAATGAAGCAATGGACAAAGGATTAATCTCCAAAATATACAAACAGCTCAGGCAGCTCAATATCAAAAAAACAAACAATGCAATCAAAAAATGAGCGGAAGACCTAATGAGACATTTCTCTAAAGAAGACATACAGATGGCCAAGAGGCACATGAAAAGCTGCTTAACATCACTAATTATTAGAGAAATGCAAATCAAAACTACAATGAGGTATCACCTCACACCAGTTAGAATGGGCATCATCAGAAAATCTACAAACAACAAATGTTGGAGAGGGTGTGGAGAAAAGGGAACCCTCTTGCACTGTTGGTAGGAATGTAAATTGATTACAGCCACTGTGGAGAACAGTATGGAGATTCCTTAAAAAACTATAAATAGAACTACCATATGACCCAGCAATCCCACTACTGGGCATATACCCTGAGAAAACCATAATTCAAAAAGACACACGTACACCAATATTCACTGCAACACTATTTACAATAGCCAGGACATGGAAACAACCTAAATGTCCATCAACAGATAAATGGATAAAGAAGATGTGGTACATATATATAATGGAATATTACTCAGCCATAAAAAGAAATGAAATTGGGTCAATTATAGAGATGTGGATGGACCTACAGTCTGTCACACAGAGTGAAGTAAGTCAGAAAGAGGAAAACAAATATCGTATATTAACGCATATATGTGGAATCTAGGGAAATGGTACAAATGAACCTATTTGCAGGGCAGGAATAGAAATGCAGATGTAGAGAACAGACGTGTGGACACAGCAGGGGAAAGGGAGCATGGGATGAAATGGGAGATTAGGTTTGACATAAATATGCTACCATGTGTAAAATAGATAGCTAGTGGGAACCTGCTGTATAGCACAGGGAGCTCAGCTTGGTGCTCTGTGACGACCTAGATGGGTGGGATGGGGGGGAGGGAGGTCCACAAGGGAGGGGATAAATGTATACATATAGCTGATTCACTTCAATGTATGGCAGAAACTAACACAACATTGTAAAGCAATTATACTCCAATTAAAAACAAAAAAGTTCTCAGACTGTCCCAATATGAAAATTTGAGGTGCAGAGAAAACGTGCCATTACACAGGTGGTAAATGGCAACCAGAATTTGCACCCAGGAAGTCCAGCGTCCCAGCCTGTGCTCTTAGCCTCTTTGCTCTCCAGTGTCCCATATGGCTGTGACATGACCCACAATTGTTTGGATGCGCAAGTTCTTCCAACACATCAAAGACTAAAGAACTGTGTAGGGGACCACTGACTGCACAGGAGTGCTTTAGCTAAAGATGGTAAACACGGGTAGGAGAGACAAGAAGGGCAAGACAATAGCAGGAGTAATCTGGACCCAAGGAATGTCATCAGTCCATCAGAGCCAAGAGGCAGTCTGATGAGAGAGGTCATACGAGTCAGATGACAGAGATGAAGACAGTGAAGAGGGCCTGAGCGGTGGGAGGTGGGGGCGGGGGCTCAGAAGAGCAGGAGCACAGCTGGAGGGAAGGATGCGTGAAGCCCAGGCCAAGCTCTGCCTCAAACAGGATCATCAGGGCAGCCCCTGTGATTGGATCCGTAACTCTAGCATCTGGGGAATCTCTCAGTGTGGACCTTCGGAATACAGGAAACTCAATAGATATGCAGCATTCAACTGTGCACCAAAAGCAATTCCAAGAATATTTATAGAAACTTAATAAGAGCTCTACACTGCAAACTACCCAAACGTCCATTAACATCAGGATATATAAATAAATGATGGCACTTTTACACAGTGAAGTACTATTCACCAATGTAAACAGAAGACTTCCAACTACACTTGAAAAGATGGTTGAATCTTATAAACATAATGATACGTGAGGGAAACAAGACATAAAAAAGCACATATTTTATGATTCCATATATGAAGTTCAAAAACAAGCATAAGCAATCAAAAGTGTTAAAAGTCATGACAGCTGTTACCCTGGCAGGGGGTGGGTGGATGTTGTCGGAAGGGGAACACAGAGGTAGCAGGGCTTCTAAGACAGTACAAGTAACCTGTCTTTTAATCCAGGTACTGGTTACATGAGTGTATTCGAGAATTCTATATTTATTTGTGCACTTTGCTGAATAATAATAACTTTAATAAAAATATGAAAAAAGTAGAAATATAGATGGATCTCTGGGGTGATAGGAGGTGTTAAAAAAATAACATTTGAATCTAAACTGAGAATTAATCAAACTGGGCTCAGCATCTTTAATTGGCTGCTGGAGAAAAATTTGATAGCTGGTTGAGAAGAATCAGGGCCCCATGCTGTTGTCAGCTGAGCTTTATTTAATGCCACTTGGCCCTCACATGCTCACTCACTGTGTCAGGGATAAATCCTTGTTGCTTGCAATTACTAATCACTGGCCACAGATAAATTGACTTACCATTACTTCTCACACAGATTAAGTATTTCTTCTGATTAATGGTTCATGCATATCTGTGGATGGATCCAAACACCCATGTCCTAAATATTCATCCATGTCCATTGTAAAAGAGACGGTAGTTTCACAGCTCTGTGAAATAAACCAGGATCTGTGTTTAACTGTCCAGTTACTGGGATAAACTTTCTATCATCTAGATACACTACATATTATCTAGATCCATTTCCTCTCCTTTTTTTGAATAGTCTCTAGTTCCCTGTTGATGAGCACTGAATTTTGATTTGTGCTCAGAATCACTTTGTCTAAGAAAATTTCCTTTAACAAGATGTCACCAAGGTAATCAAGTCAACAAATGTTTTTTTTATAATGGGGATTACAAGTACAAAATCTACTGGGCAGGATGCGTGAAGACAATGGTGATGGTTCAGGATGTGTCTAAGCCGATACTGTTACAGCCAGTTGTAAGTTTTGCAGTAAAAACAGAAAGTCAGAAATCTGAATTGTCCAATTTTTAAATGTTGTCAACAAATTTTGAAAATTTCATTTGGTATAAGCCAAGCAAACCATATCTACGATGGGACTCAGCTCAGGCATAGCCAGTGTGAGCCTTCCACAAGCGTGATTTTATTCGCTCCTCACAAATTCCCCATGACATGGGCATCATACAGAGAAGGCTCACAGAGGTAACTGTTTGGGTCAAGTTCACACAGCTACCAAGGGGCCAAGCCAGGGTAACATTCAAGTCTAATTATCCAAATTACTCTTCTTTTCCCCATGAGAAAAGCCCGATTTTGTAGCACTGATATTTGGGCTACAAATCAAAATGATGCTTTTTTACTTACAGGTACAACGAGTGAAAAGGTAGAAGAACTATTTGCATTATTTGATAAGGAATTTGTTTTTTGGAAATTGACTGGAAATCCTGTACTACAAATAGAAAAGCATTACCCAGTATCGGATTTCTCATTATGATTCTGGCAAAAATATTCATCATAAAGATGCAGCAAGTAAGCCAATCACTTTATCTTGGACAATCCAATGACCACAAAGGGACATGATTTAAAATTATTTCTGGATAACAAGTGACAAATGTCATTTAGTGCAATAAATTTGTGGAGAGTCAGGATCCCTCTGTTTTGGTTTGGATTGTACCAAGCTTTCTACATGTTTATTCTCAGTGTGGTTTTCCAGAGAGAAGTCTTTTTTTTATTAAAAAAACTTTATTTTATAAAGTTTTTTTAAATAAATTTATTTATTTATTTATTTTTGGCTGCATTGGGTCTTTGTTGCTGCGCACAGGCTTTCTCTAGTTGCGGCGAGCGGGGGCTACTCTTCGTTGCGGTGTGCGCACTTCTCATTGCGGTGGCTTCTCTTGTTGCAGAGCACGGGCTCCAGACGCGCAGGCTCAGTAGTTGTGGCTCACGGGCCTAGTTGCTCCGCGGCATGCAGGATCCTCCCGGACCAGGGATTGTACCCGTGTCCCCTGCATTGGCAGGCGGATTCCCAACCACTGCACCACCAGGGAAGTCCCCCAAGAAATATTTTTTAAAAATTATTTGGGAAACAAAAAATGCAGAATTGTTAGGAAATACTTCTCACTTGGTTCGTGATATCCCAAGTTGACATTAAATGCAATTTGTCTTTGAAGAAAAGTGAAACCATTTGCAAATAATATGAAATGAGGTTGATGAATTACATGTGAGGAGAAAAGATGGCCTATTTGTTTTAAATTATATTTTAAGTTTTTGTTTTCTCTAATATGGAAGGGTATAAGCCACATCTAAGGGGTTCCAGCCCTTTCAGATTGCAGGGCTGGAACTAGGCCTTGATTGTCTCTAAAAATCACAAGATTCTTTTAAGATGAGATGCTTGTTTGCTTCACACCTTGGTATGGCTTTAGCTATTTCAGTTATAAATTTGCATTTGTTAGGCTATTTGGTTAATATAGATGGGAAAGTGTTAATATCATTCTTCAGATGTTCACTATTCAGCAAGCCACATGGGGCTGTGCTGACGCAAATTCATTTTCAAACCCTGCTAACCACTGAAATATTGCTTTTTCCTCCTTGTGATATTACTTCTTAGTCTTTTCAACTTTTCAAAAGTACTTGCATAAAGATCTTGCCACATATACCATCTTCCTTCCCAGGACAATGACTCAGACCTTAACCAAGAATGTTAATTATGTTCTCCTCACACTGTTTATCACATGAACTGGCTTAGACTTGAACATAAAAATATTTCCTGTGAGCATGGCTTCACCTTTTACTCTAGACATTCTATAGTTTCATGGGCAGAGAATATCAGGCACTTAACCTTAAAAAATAAAAATAGGGGCTTCCCTGGTGGCGCAGTGGTTGAGAATCTGCCTGCTAATGCAGGGGACACGGGTTCGAGCCCTGGTCTGGGAAGATCCCACATGCCACGGAGCAACTAGGCCCGTGAGCCACAACTACTGAGCCTTCGCGTCTGGAGCCTGTGCTCCGCAACAAGAGAGGCCACGACAGTGAGAGGCCTGCGCACCACGATGAAGAGTGGCCCCCACTTGCCGCAACTGGAGAAAGCCCTTGCACAGAAACGAAGACCCAACACAGCCAAAAATAAATAAATAAATAATTTTTAAAAAATAAATAAATAAAATAAAAATAAAATAAAAATAAAAGACTTAGGCCATAAAAGGAGTTTCTACTTGGTTACTGCTTCCCACCAGAGGAAATCAGTCAATATATTCACCAATTCCAAGATCATTATTATGTTGGGAGCTGAAGGAAAAAAAGAGAAAAATACATATGTATTTATATATAGTTTACTATTTAGTAATATATATTATTATATATAACAATTCTTATAATTTAATAATTTATATTATATATGTTAACATATATGTACACATACATATTAATGTGACATTCTATCTTCAGGCGGTTTACAATTTATAAAAAAAGTTGATGAAATAAAAAAATATAAAACTATTTTAAATGCAGGTACATTTTGCTTACATTTTTATTTAAAATAGCCCCGGTAATATTAACACACTCTTACACAGCTTTGGACACTAAATAAATATGAGGCAGGTGGTACTGTTAGATTATTTAGAGAATGTGTTACATGCCTATTTCATATAGTTTTTAACCTTGTATATGTCAATTCAAAAAAACAGTGGACTAGGGAATGTTTTGACTTAAGGGCAAATTGCAAAATTATTTCTTTTGTTGATAAGTGGTATAGAATAATCACAGAATCAAAGGGCACTCTAAAGAGCTCCTTTCTTCATCTTTAGCCAATACTGAATTTTGTTGTTTTTCAAATGATTATTACAAACACAAACATAAAGTGCCAAATGCTAAGCCAGGTTCTTATGAGAATTATAATGGCAATTGGTAGTCCCCACCCTAATGAAATCCTTCATCCAAATGGGAAGCACAAATGTAAGCAGAATCTAAGTGGACCCCAGGTGGTGAAGAGTGCTGGCTGCTGAGTGCCCGGTCTATGCATTTCAAGTTAGACCCTCCTGTCGTGGTGGGGTTGCTTTCAAATTCTGTCCCAGTAGCACATGCCATGGGGAAACAGCTGCAAACATTCATCATTAAAACATTGACATGCCAGCGACATGTCAGAGTTTCAAGACAAATTACATTTGTCCCTCTAGATCCTACTATCCTTGGCTTTTGCTCCAAATGCAAAGCTCTCTTCCAATACTGTATCCTTATTGACCCTCTGGGCACTTGACGATTCTAATTTTTTGCTCAGATCTCTACCAGTGTTTCTTTTCTTCCTCCTGTTTATTAGAGACATCCTTGAAATATTCTGGCTATTAACTGCCATTTTTTGCAAATATCACCCAGTGTGTCATCTGTCTGTCAACTTTGTTTATGGTGCCCCTCATTGAACATAAACTTTGAATTCTGATGTAGTCAAGTTCACTGACATTTCCCATCTGGTTTGTGATAGAGGGAACAGAGCTTATTTATAAAATCCTTCCCACCACATTGTCACAAAGACAAATCCATATTCTTTGTTCTTATTTTTCAAATTAGCTAGGCCTCAATTCTTCGGTATGAATGCAAAATAAGCTTGTCATTTTCTTCAAAAAAATCTTCCTGGAATTTTACTGAATTTATAGACTAATTTGGGGAGCACTGACATCTTTAAAGTGTTAGATCATTGCAAATATAAACAATATTTAGCTCTCCATTCATTCAATTCCTCATCAGTATCCTACAATAGAGCTTACAAATGTCCTACCAATGGTTCTTTTTTTTTTTCTTTATTGGAGTATAATTGCTTTACAATGGTGTGTTAGTTTCTGCTTTATAACAAAGTGAATCAGCTATACATATACATATATCCCCATATCTCTTCCCTCTTGCGTCTCCCTCCCTCCCACCCTCCCCATCCCACCCCTCTAGGCAGTCACAAAGCACCGAGCTGATCTCCCTGTGCTATGAGGCTGCTTCCCACTAGCTATCGGTTTTACATTTGGTAGTGTATATAGGTACATGCCACTCTCTCACTTTGTCCCAGCTTACCCTTCCCCCTCCCCGTGTCCTCAAGTCCATTCTCTAGTAGGTCTGCGTCTTTATTCCCATCCTGCCCTTAGGTTCTTCATGACCATTTTTTTTGGTTTTGTTTTTAGATTCCATATATATGTTTTAACATTCGGTATTTGTTTTTCTCTTTATGACTTACTTCACTCTCTATGACAGTCTCTAGGTCCATCCACCTCACTACAAATAACTCAATTTCATTTCTTTTTATGGCTGAGTAATATTCCATTGTATATATGTGCCACATCTTCTTTATCCATTCATCTGTCAATGGACACTTAGGTTGCTTCCATGTCCTGGCTATTTTAAGTAGAGGTGCAATGAACATTGTGGTACATGACTCTTTTTGAATGATGGTTCTCTCAGGGTATATGCTCAGTAGTGGGATTGCTGGGTCATATGGTAGTTCTATTTTAGTTTTTTAAGGAACCTCCATACTGTTCTCCATAGTGGCTGTATCAATTTACATTCCCACCAACAGTGCAAGAGGGTTCCCTTTCCTCCACACCCTCTCCAGCATTTATTGTTTGTAGATTTTTTGATGATGGCCATTCTGACTGGTGTGAGGTGATACCTCATTGTAGTTTTGATTTTCATTTCTCTAATGATTAGTGATGTTGAGCATTCTTTCATGTGTTTGTTGGCAATCTGTATATCTTCTTTGGAGAAATGTCTGTTTAGGTCTTCTGCCCATTTTTGGATTGCTTTGTTTGTTTTTTTTATATTGAGCTGCATGAGCTGCTTGTAAATTTTGGAGATTAATCCTCTGTCAGTTGCTTCATTTGCAAATATTTTCTCCCATTCTGAGGGATGTCTTTTTGTCTTGTTTATGGTTTCCTTTGCTGTGCAAAAGCTTTTAATAGGTCCCATTTGTTTATTTTTGTTTTTATTTCCATTTCTCTAGGATGTGGGTCAAAAAGGATCTTGCTGTGATTTATGTCATAGAGTGTTCTGCCTATGTTTTCCTCTAAGAGTTTTATAGTGTCTGGCCTTACATTTAGGTCTTTAATCCATTTTGAGTTTATTTTTGTGTATGGTGTTAGGGAGTGTTCTAATTTCATTCTTTTACATGTAGCTGTCCAGTTTTCCCAGCACCACTTATTGAAGAGGCTGTCTTTTCTCCATTGTATATTCTTGCCTCCTTTATCAAAAATAAGGTGACCATATGTGCGTGGGTTTATCTCTGGGCTTTCTATACTATTCCATGAATGGTTCTTTTATTGTCTTTGTTATTTCCTGAATATTGTAGCACTTTTGTTAGTACTGAGAATATCTTACTTTTGCTTATAATTTCTTGATTATCATTGTGAGACGAACACTATTAGTTTCTAGCTATCTTCAACCATGCTAACTCTCTTATTAATTCTAATAATTTCTTGATTTTGTACAGTTCTATGCAGATGGTTAAGTCATCTGAAAATAATAATATTTTTGTCTTTCCTTCTCCTATGCTTATAACATTAGTACTTTAATTGGACAGAATCTCCAAACTTATGTTGAACAGTAGCGGCAATGAAAGGGTTTCTTGTCTTTTTCTGGTCTAAAGGAAAATACATCTAAATTTTTTCTCTTATGTTTTATGTTTGTCAAGGTTTGGAAATGTTCTTATGAATGAAAAATACTTCCCTTTTGATCATAATTTTCTGAGAGTTTCTCCTATAAATAGGTGTTGAAGTTTAAGTCTGTTTATAAAGCAGATGAGATATTCATGTGAATTTTTTCTTTAATTCCTAATGGGGTCCTCAGAGCCAGGACTAAGGAAGGCAAGTGAGGCATTTATGGCACAAAATGTAAGGAGGCACTCAGCCCTAACTTGCATGCCTCTGAAATATTATACCCTAGATGCCACCCCTAGAAGTGATTAACATAGATAGATCTTCTAATGTTAAACTTTCTTTCCATTCCTTGAAGAAGCCCTAATTGATCATGATGCATTTTTAATACTCTTTTAGATTCAGTTAGTTAATATGGTATTTAAAATTTTTGCATCTATTATCATCAGTTAAGTGAGCTGATCATTTTCTTTCTTTTATAGCCCTCATCCAGTTCTGGAATTCTAGCTTCTGAAAAGGAAAGGGATAATTTCCCTTTGATTCTAACTTTTTGGAAGGATTTGTATAGGATGGGTATCTACCCCTGTAAATCTTTCTAGCTCTGAAACACATTATGTGGGGTGAGTTTGAACAAGTCATTTTAACTCTCTAGACTTCAGTTTTCCTCCTTTGTGAAATGGAGATAATGAAACCTGTCTGGCAGGTTTGTGGAGAGGATAAATGGTAACGCTGTTAAAGTACAAAGCATTGAGCTTGACCCAACTTCCTTGGGCTTCCTTGCCTTTGTGGACCTGCCCCCCCTCCACCACTACACTCAAGGTTTACATTATGCTGTTGCTACTTCTCCAGCATTTACTTCCATTTCATTTGTGTCACTACACCTGTCGCTCCCTTCCTTGTCAGCCACAGCCCATTCTCGACTCCTTGTGGCTAACTCCTTTACGTTGGAACGCGGCAGAATGACGTTTTTGAAAAATTAACAATGTCCTCCCCATCTCATTTATCTCCTGTTACCTCATGATCCTTCTCCACTTTGGGCAGATGTTCAGAGAGCTCCATGATCCTGACATCCAGGAAGGAACGGAAATGCTGAAAGAAGTAAATGAGTATATTACTTTTTTTAATAAATAAAGTGTATTTAAATAAATGAGTATATTACTTTTTTCTTTCAAAAATCTACATTTTCAAGAGGAAAAAATAGTTATAAGCATAAAATATACACCAGAATTGGGAAAAAAGATAGATTTTGTTAGAATAAGACTCAAGACACACTATCCTCCCCAAACGCAAACCACCTCGATAAGGTGGAAGACAGGGTTGAAACACTGAACAGTGATATGGTTCATAAGTTGATATGGTTCATATCAACCATGATGTGGTGGAGAGGCAGTGTAGACACTTCGAGGAGGAATAGGCTGAAATGTGCCCCTCCTCTGGGATACTTTGGGGATACAGATATAACAGGAAACTTAGATAATTCTGGAGATTCCAGTGCAGGGGAAACCTATGCTCTCTTTTGCAGACAGACCCCAGGGAAATGGCAAGATGTCCAATCAGAAGTGCATGTGTGGTCTGTTCAGGCAGATGGCATTGAGAGAGCCTCTCATTGCCCACTGCCCCAGGGTGGCATCGATGTGGTACAGTGTGCATACAAGATGAGCCTGGAAAATGACCAACAGAGGGTCACAAGGGGTCAAGCGAACTTTTCCAGTCACAGTGTGGCCCAGATTTGGAGAATGACTCCAAATCCTAGGAGTTGCCCGAGAGTTAAGTGAGAGAGAACTAGTTGTGGGGTTGGAGCCTGGTTACTGGGACCAACTCAGGAAGGAACAGCCTGGATCACCACCTAAAGACAGAAAGGAATGAGGACACCTCGGTGGGTCCAGCATGGAGAGCTGATGGCCCAGGCTTGCCTGCTTCCCCCAGGGCCCTGACATGACCATAAAGCCCACCAGAACTCAGATGCCACGCCAAGAAATGGGCAAGAAGGAGGAATGTAGAACTGACTGTCCGAAAGTTTTCACCAACTGGCCAGATGGAGGGTTTATAGTGGAAATTGTGTTCTCTATGGAATCCTGAAGTCACGTTTCTTGCATACCCGGGTTTGTGAAATGAACTTTCTACCTACTACACACCTGCATCTCCCAATTGAAAACAATGCTTGTTGAAGATGTGGCAATGTGTTATGTTGGAACATACCAATTGTTATGACCTCTGGCAAATGATTCAAACTCTCTTTGCCTCAGTCTCCATATTTGTAGATGGGAGTGCGGACTTTATTGCAGCTTGTTTGATAATGAAATGAAATACTGTGTGTTTCCCAGCGCCGAGCACCTAATTAGTATTCAGTGTTGATCGTTTCATTTCCTAACTCTAACTCCAGGGAGAAAACATGGGGAAGGTGGCTACAGATATTAAAAAGAAAACAAAGAACTGGGGGAAGGTCTGTTGGAAGATTATTAATGCTGTTACTACTAATTATGAGACTGGGTGTGCAGCTCCCGGACAGGGACCATGAACAGCAAAATTTGCAGTTTGGGTCTCACTCCAGTTAGCAAGGCCAGGCCTGTTGATTAGCCAGGAGTCCAAGCTCTTATCAGCCTTTTTCATCCCCATTTGCAGCACCCTGGGCATCAGCTGTGCAAGACCGTACCCTGGTGATCTCCTCCAAAGGACACCCACAATATGTGTTGTTCATCTGAAGGGAAGAAGAAAACCTCCCATGTCTACCCTGTGATAACAGGTATTTCCCACAATGCTCCACCATGTATTAACCCATGTGAAAACAAGAACTGGTTTTGTGTGCTCATTCTTTTAGTCCTTATGAGATTCTGAACAGAAAAATGTATGGGCAGTCAGCCTGACTTTGTTTTCTTCTGCCTACCAAATGGCCTTCCTGATTCAATAATGTGCCTGTAGTTAAACATCATGTAATTTTCCCTCACTTTGTGTTCAAAATGTCATCATTAGAGATTTATTCTTCTAAGTCCTATATGGTCTTCCAATGTCAAGAGTTCCCTCTTGAAAGGTGGTGGAATAACTATCTGCTCTTCCTTGCCTCACATCTTATGGTGATTTGTGAGTGGCAGCCTGGAAGACTGTTCCAGAACTGCCCAGCACTGGGGCCTTGGGCCGTGTCTGAGGGCTTTGTCTTTCTCATTGATAAAAAGAAGTGTGAAGTTAAGTCACCTCTGGTTACATGGAGCATATATCATACATTTTTGAAACATATTCAATTTCAAAGATTCTTTCCCTTTGTTCTCATCAGTAGGTTCATTCCTTTTAGACCCAGAGTTCAAAAAAGCATCTCAATTTACTTTCAAGATTATAGCTGATCAAAGTTTCTATGATTCTGTTAGAGAACGGAAAATAAAATGCCTTGGGAGAAGGAAATAGAGTGAGTAAGGGAAAAAGCTGGAAGGCGAAACATTTCAGGAGGGAAGCAGTGAGCTCAGAATGGGAAGCTGGGAATGTACCAAGGCTACTTCAATTTCCTCACAATTTTGCTCAGACTTTCCTGGCTACCCTGCAGCAGACATGAGCTTGTTGACTTCAAGACTGGGGCAATACGTCCTTTCTGTGTAATCATTTCCTTGTTAGTTAGAAACTAAATGTTTTGGTACATGCTTTAAATACAAATGGGGGTACGGAGTGCTCTCAGAATCGCTGGTATATTCAAGCTGCGTGTGACAAAGAATGGACACGATTCATTCAGTGGAACGATGTCTACAAACAACTACGGTGCCTCACGTGCTGTGTCCATCAGTGGGACAACAGAGATTATTGAAGTCCCATCTCTGTTCTCAGAGACCTCAGAGTCTAGAGGAAGGAACAGCTGTATAAGTAAGTACAACAGAAGGAGAAATATGCATCAGCTCAGAGCAAGTGAGTAACTCTTAGAGGGAAATATTGAAGAAGTGATTCCTGCATAAGGGGAGATTTGAGCTGAATTCCAAGGGTGAAGAGCACTTCCTCTGGTGATATTACACATTTTGGGAGACATAACAGTATGTGTGAATATATTTAGAAGATAGTGTAGACTCTTAGATACTCTAGAGTCTTGATATTTTTAGAGCACAAGATGTACGATGGGGCAGTGCCGTGGGAGGCCAGAAGAAATGTAAGCTCAGGTAGATCGTGAATGGGTAGGAATTGAAGGGCAGGAATATGTTATGGCATTTGAGCTAGACCTACATGCTCGTGAGGAGTCGGTGAAGCCTTTGAAGCAGAGGAAAACAGGACTGGGTTTGCCGGCAGGGTTGGAAGTAGACTGGAAGGCAGTGAAAGGTAGCCTCAGGGGGATGTTTTTGAGTGTACAGAAATAGTACAAGTGAGATGTAAAGAGGGCTTTATCTAAGACAGTAGTAATGGGAAGGAAAACAACAGCTTAACTTGGGAGATGGTCATGAAACACTCAATAGAATCTGATGCCTGATGCGAGGGCTGAGAGTGACCTCAATCCTCTAGCGCACATAACTGAGTGGGGTTTGGGGTCATCGATTGAGAAGGAAAATGAGAAGGGGGCATGTGGAATTAATTTCAGGGGCCAAATGTCGATCCAGATATCAGGAGATGATCGGAAAGAGCTGTAAGGAGCTCAAGAGAGAAGGCTGGTGTCAAGCTCTGGAGAACACCACCTGTTATCACTTGTGACCTGATGATGCCTGTCACATAGGAGCCACTAAGCTGGACTCAGTGGGCAAATGGAAAATGCCTCTGGCCCCAAATGCAGTCCCCCTGTCTAGGGGCTTTACAAAGAAGGCGGGTGTAGCAGAGGGTACCCAGCATTGTTAGAGGAAAGACAAGGGTTGATGAGAACATACAGAGGGTTCACAGCAGAGACTTGGCCTTGGGTGCTGTGGGGGGAGGGGAGTGGGACAGGCTGCCTAGGAAAAAAAGAAAATGCAGAAGAAACCCCAAGAGTTACTAGAAATTGAAGAGTCGGTGGAAAGGAGGAAGCAAAGACCTTGCCAAGTGGGGGAGGCTGCAGGCACAGTGACCAGGAAGCAAGCATGAAGGTGGCCCTCTTGAGGACAGGGAGCAGTCCCACTGGCTGGAGCATCCAGCCTCAGAGGGGAACGGCCCTGGGGGAGGCTGGGAAAGTTAGCTCAGGCAAGAGGTGGCAAAGCTCCTTTGCAGAGCTGAAACTGCATCCACTGTGCAAGAGAAAGCCACTCGAGGAATTTTAGCAGGGCACTGAGACAATCAGATTTGTATTTTAAAAACTCACTCCACCCACTGTGTGGAGAATGAGGGATTAATTACAGTACAGAGCCTGGATGTGATTACCCAGGGTACAGACAACAGTTCCATTCAACCTGATGATGTGCTTTGGCCTGCAGACTGCTTTTTAAAATTTCATTCTGAATTAATTGTGGGCGTCTAAAAATTGGGAGCTCTCACGTAAAATCAGGGTTACAGGCTTCTTCTGAAAATTAGGAGATGTGGCAATGCTCGGTACATATTCCTGACCCATCAACAATTGGCTAGAGCATGAGCTGTCTGAAAAGTGACTCTTTCTGGACAAGGTGGGTGCTCCCCTGCGTCCCACAGTCTAATGGAAACACTTAGTTTGGTTTTATTGCTCCTGCCTTAACGGGAGATCATGCAGACCGAGAATGAGGGAACATGGTGCGTGCCCGGCTTAAACCAAACTCGTGTGCCAGATTCCATTCCATGCCCTAGTCGCAGACCTCATTCCAACAATTCTCCCTTTTCTCGTTGGATTTTCCCTCTCTACTGGATCATTCCCATTGGCATAAAAACCTGTTGCCATTTCTTCCATCTTAAAAATAACTCCTCCTCATCCACTTTCTTAGAGTAAGAGGGATTGCACCAAAACAAAGCTCCCCTTTACGTTGTCAGGCATTGGCTGCTGGCCTCCTAGTGAGTTTTTGTAAACATCTCTGTCCTAGGCTCAGACTGCCTGATGCCTAAGAGATCTGTTTATCCTCTCTGGCAAGATTGTTCTCACTCTTGCCTGTAAAAGGGAGAGCAAGAGGGGACCAAGTCCTTCCCTTAGAGCTAATCCAGCTGCTTCCTGATCCAAGCACATTCCTTCACAGACAACAGGGAACTGCACACCCAATGGCCATCTGTCACTGATGCCACTTGAGCCATATGCACATCACCCTTGGCCCTTTCTTATTCTCATATCTCATATCCTCCTGACCCTTTTTTCAAAGTCGTAGCTGACCACTTCCCATCACCTCCACTGCTACCCCCTGATTTAAGCCATGATCGTCTCTTAGAACATAGCAATAACCTCTGTATTAGTTATCTATTGCTGTATATCACGTTTCTCCCAAACCTTAGTGGCTTGAAACAGCAACATTCATTACCTCACAGCTTCTGTAGATCAGGAATCCAGGTGTGGCTTAGCAGGCTCCTCTACTTTAGAATCTGTCATGTGTTCTGGGTGTCTGCTGCGTTCCCCAATCTACTCCAGACACACTGGCCTCCTCTCTGTTCTTTAAACATGCTGGTCATGCTGCTGCCCCAGGGCCTTTGAACTGGCTCTTCCTTCCGTCGGGAAAGTTCTTCCTCCAGATTTCTGTATTGTTGATGCACTAACTTCCTTTAAGACTTCACTCAAATATCACGTCCTTAATGCATTCTACCCTGGCAAAACCACCCCTGTCCCCAGAACTCCTGATTTCTTTTATCTTATTTTATTTGTTTTTCTATAACAGTTCTAATATACTAGTTAAATTACTTATTTATTACATAACACATAATGTTGAACCCATAAGGGCAAAAATCTTTTATCTGTTGTTTCTTGTTGAATCCCAAGTGCTTGGAAAATAACTGGTGCTCAAGAAATACTTCCTAAATGAATAAATGAATATGTAGAAGATGGCTGAGGACCAGCCTTAGGGAACTCCATATTTAAGTGACTGCTAGAGGAAAAGGATCCAGAAAAAAAAAATGGAGTACTTAATATCTCCTGTGCCCTACTTCACATCCTACTGGCCCACTTTCTTAATCTTGCCGTTTTTGGAAGAGCAACCAGCTGAGCTCAACTGTAATCTGAAAGTATCTTGTCTCAGCTATACCAAGTGACTGGGAATTTTTGCTACAGGGATTTGCTGCCATCGGCAGGAAGGGCACCTGTAGGAACCCAGTGGACTCTTCTCCCGCTCATGCAAAGGTTGGAGTGAAATGCTTTTAACAGCCTGGAGAGCAACCCTTGACCAGTGGGGGATGGGAACTGGTGGGTGAATACTCCCCTCCTCTGAACCTCAGGGGGAACATTCTCAGGTGCATCTTCATACCTCCCTACACAGTGCCTAGCAAGACGGAGTCCCATGGACGCAGTGGTGATGTTCTTAGTTAGCCAAGGGACATGCCCTCAGACCAGCTTGTTCTCCTTCCCTGCTTTACAGTTCCAACTACCTCTGAACTCATGTTTAGACAGAAATCACTTTCAAAAATGAACTCCTGGCACACAGCCTTTGTTTCGTCATCTGCTTTCAGGAGAAAGCTATGTTGAGACATGTCAAAGTGAGACCATTAATAAAAAATGAACCCACAGATAATCAAAAAGTGTTGATGAAAACACTTTCAAATGCTACACAGAGTCAAGTGAGATTAGGAAATTTGCAGACCATTGCTCCTCGGCCTTTTGGCTAAGATCAAGTGGAATTTGGAGAACACTCTTAGTGCACCAGAGAGCTGGGTGGGGAAGCAGTAGTAAAAGACTACAATGAGGTACCACCTCACACTGGTCAGAATGGCCACCATCAAAAAGTCTACAAACAATAAATGCTGGAGAGGGTGTGGAGAAAAGAGAACCCTCCTACACTGTTGGTGGGAATGTAAGTTGGTGCAGCCACTATGGAGGTTCCTCAAAAAACTAAAAATAGAATTACCATATGATCCAGCAATCCCACTCCTGGGCATATATCCAGAGAAAACTCTAATTCAAAAAGATACACACACGCCAATGTTCATAGCAGCACTATTTACAATAACCAAGACACAGAAGCAACCTGAATGTCCATCGACAGATGAATGGATAAAGAAGATGTGGTACATATATACAATGGAATATTACTCAGCCAACAAAAAGAATGAAATAATGCTATTTGCAGCAACATGGATGGACCTAGAGATGATCATACTAAGTGAAGTCAGACAGAGACAGACAAAACCATATGATATCACTTATGTGTGGAATCTAACATATGACACAAATGAATTTATTTATGAAACAGAAACAGACTCACAGACATAGAAAACAAACTTATGGTTACCAAAGGGGAGGGATAAATTAGGAGTTTGGGATTAACAGATACACACTATTATATATAAAGTAGATAAACAACAAGGACCTACTGTTAGCACAGGGAACTAGATTCAATACCCTGTAATAAACCATAATGGAAAAGATTATGAAAAAGAATATGTATATATGTATAACTGAATCACTCTGCTGTACACCTAAAACTAACACAACATTGTAAGTCAACTATACTTCATTATTTTGAAAAAATAAAATAAAATAGATTACAGAGTAAAGGAAGGTAAGAAAATGGAGTCAGTAAATGGAGACTACTCTATTTTGAAGGAAACAGGCAGACTGGGGTGACAGCTGGAGGGATATACTGGGCACAGTGGGAAAAGACAGATGTTCTAAGAAATAAATACAGTCTAATGAAGTAAGTGTTACAAAAACATGATAACACAGGACTTGTGTGCCACATTTGCTGAAGAAGGGATACAGGCAGGCAGTTTTGAGCTGAGTCTTCCAGGATAGTTTTGCTAGGGGAAGGGTTGAAGGGTTGCGGGCAAACCCCTGGGAACAGCTTCTGAAAGGCACTGAATTCTGAAAGAGGAAAGTGTGTTTGAGGAATTTCAAGTACAGCTGCCTGGCTGGAACATATACTATCATGACGGTTACAGGTGGCACTGGAGTCATGACAGGGCCAGACCGTTGTCTACGGTGGCCGAATATTCTCACTCAACGAGCTTTCTTTTATTAGGAGCACTGAAGTTATGGGAGAAATAATTAGTGCCATCATTACCCTAACAAAATCGACAATTCCCTGGTGTCATCTAATACTTAGTCCATAATTTATTTGACCCAACTGTTTCAAAAATATTTTCCAGTTGGTTTGTTTGAATCAGAATCTAAATAAGAGCAACATTTTATATATTAAGTCACTTAAGTCTTTTTAATCTAAAGAAGTAGATCCCTCACTTTTTTTTCCATGACATTTACTTGTTGCAAAAATTGAATTCAAACATTTTAAAGTCTGACTGCTGAACAGTCAGACAAGCTAGATTTCATAATATCCACTTTTTGGAATTATTGAGGTTTTCTTTACTAGCCAAACATGGTCATTTTTGGCAAATGATTAATAGGCCCTGGAAAAGGAGGTTTATTTTACATTTGGACAATCATGTTAAGGCTTTTACAGTCCTGGCAGCCCAACAGCTGCAGGCTGTGTTCAGGAAAGGAAAGGTGAAGTCCAGCATCAACAAAGAATCCATACCTGCCCTGGATCAGCCCATCTGTTTGCTGAACAAGCATTCCTTTGTTTGTCAAGAACATGAAGCTAATTGTCCCCAAGTTCTTCAGGCCCTGGGGTTCCGGGCTTTCCATCAGAATTCTGTACAATGCACTCAAGATGACTCCATCCATGTGGGGGAGACCAGGAGGAAGGAGTAGATAATGACAAAAGGGAGCTTTTAGCTCACATTTTGCTGCAGATAATTACGGGGAGGGCTGCTATACAAATAATGAGGAGCATGACCCTTTAGTCCTGAAGGATCTGGCAGACACTTTAGGCTTCCTCTGCCAGAGCCCTACTACGTGACGCTCTCAGGCAACGAACGGCGGACGTGTCAGGCCATCAGCAGCTGAGCTGGCAGCTTACTGTCCCTGCTCCTCCATGCACAACCGTGGTGCCCATTCTCCTCCATCCACAACCCTCGTGTGCATGCTCTTCCCCTCTCGCCCCAGTGCGGTCCCCAAAGCTAGGCCCTTCCAGGTGACTACACATTGACCAAACCAGACCATGCTTCCCAGAGTCATCAGAGTTTCCTGGAGCAAACACTCCTCTGAGTCTTATGACTATATCACATCAGCTTAAAATTGCATTCACATATTTGTAATCGAGGCCAGAAATTCCAGTGGCTTTAAAAAGATAAAAGTTTGCTTTTCTTTTCGGTGTAAAATAACTCTGAATGAGAGAGTATATTAGGAAGTAACAGTGGCTTCAGCATCCCATTGGAGGACCAGGGCCCTCCTGACTTTCTGTCATTATAAACCAAAGTTTTTCAGCACTGCAAGTCCCCAAATTTCTGGATTTTCTCTTTTCCCTTCTATTCCTACTTGCAAAAAGCCCAATGATTTTTCTGAGTTCACCTCTTTAATGTGAAATTCAGCCAATAGCACTGATATTCTGTTTGCAACTCCTAAGACCACAAGCTCATTTAGCTCATTATCTGGCTTCCAAATTAGCGCTGAGAGTTTTATCAAACATTTCACTACAGCATAAACGGGATGCCATCTTTCTGGTCTCATATGTTTCCTTGTCGTTCTCTGGCCAGACCCAGAGTCAATACCACATATATTGTTTGTTTTCCCTCAACAACTTACTTTTAGACACAGGTATTTGTTGAGATGGGCTGGCTGTGCTTCTGTCATAAACAACCTCAAAGATTCTGAGGCGTATAATCACAGATTTTATTTCTTTTTCATTCTCACCTTGCTGAGATTCAGCTACATATTTTCTGCATCTCAAGACTCAGACTAAGTGAGCACTTCTTCCGGATGTTGCTGGGTACAAGGTAAAAGAAAAAAAGAGAAGGTGACAGTTCTTAAAGCTTTTGTTAGAAAAAGCTGAACTCATTATTTCTGCTCACATTTCGTTGGCCAAATTCCCATGGCAGTGGAGTAGAGAAACATAATACTCTGATAGAGAAGATGATGCATTACATATTCAAGCTTAAAGCCAATGGGGCAGATGTGCACTCCCTTCCCATGGAGGAGGGTAAGGCAGATGCAGTGAGCCCCCCATGAATATTCCCCTTGGCCTGGCTATTTCGGTACAAATCAGCCTCATGTCCAGCTGCTAGCACGGAGCCTTCCTCGTCCATGTTTAGAACAGGCCCATAATGCCAGGAAATCAATGCCTCTTCCCACTGCCCCCTTGGGCAGCCCTCCACCAATGACCATTCCAGTTCCCTCATCCCTCAGATACATGGGAGTGGGATGGAGTCCAGTTGCCCTCCGTGGTAACCTGCTTTATAACATGCCCTTTGTTGGCGTCTGTCCTGTTTCTGTCTTGCTTTTCATTCCCAAGTTTGTTTTTCCTGTGATTGCTTCCCAAATAAACTACTTGCACTTGAATCCTTGCTTCGAGGTCGCCTTCTGGGAATCCAAACTAGGATAGAAGGACAGAAAATATTTAGAGCAATGATACAATCTGCCCAGAAGAGAAGAATGGCTTTGGGCGGTAGTTAGCTGTCTCTGCCAGAAATTCCAGCCTGACAATGGACCCGCCCGTCGTCTCCACGTGTCTGTCCGCAGATCTGTTCATCTCTTGCTCAACCAGGAACACTGTTTCCCAGAAGTGATAAGGACTCCTGTAATAGACTATTTTCTTCCACTTCTGGACCACAGGAAGCAAGAGCGGTTGTTTACTCTAAACAGATTTTACTACCTGCCTGTCACAGGGCCTCAGGGTGTTTACACGGGAATTCCTTTATAGGCACATATGCTCCCTGCCTGCAGCTCTGAGGCCATCTGTACCACACGGAGATGCTGAAAGCAGGTGCATCCCCGACCTTCTCTGTGTCTCTCCCTCCCCGCTTCCCCCTGCCCCATATCACAAAGCATTCCCCGTCCCCAAAAATCACCTCACCAGTGCTGTCCTGCATCTAATAGGTCTCATGCATACACAAAAAACTCTCTCCATGCATACAAACTAAAGCAGAGACAAGATAATTTAGTTTTCTTTTTTTGGACCAAAAATTAAAAAAAAAAAAAAAACCAGAAAAAGACTAAAACAGGATCTTTCTAAATTGCAACCCCGCCCCCCCCAGGAGCCAGTTTGATACCCATCATTCTACCGCTGGAAATATTTTTTTTAATATAAATTTATTTATTTAACTTATTTATGTTTGGCTGCGTTGGGTCTTCATTGTTGTGAGCGGGCTTTCTCTAGTTTTGGGGAGCAGGGGCTACACTTTGTTGTGGTGCACGGGCTTCTCATCGCGGTGGCTCCTCTTGTTGCGGAGCACAGGCTCTAGGCACATGGGCTTCTGTAGTTGTGGCACGCGGGCTCAGCAGTTGTGGCACACGGGCTTAGTTGCTCTGCAGCATGTGGGATCTTCCCGGACCAGGGCTCGTACCTATGTCCCCTGCATTGGCAGGTGGATTCTTTAACCACTGAACCACCAGGGAAGTCCCAACCACTGGAAATATTTTGACACTAGGAAGTGTGAGAGCCCACAATTCGGTAGCATATATTTTATAGGACAATGTAAAATACAACTAAATTCACTCCTTATGGACAAAATGTTTTCTTCCCTTTAGGAAGAAAGTAAATATAAAGAGATTTTAAAAGGAAAACCAGAACAAGAGTAAAAGAATTCCTATTCAATCCTGTCCAGAAACCAGAACTCGGTTATAAAATATTTTAAAGCCCTTTCATTTAAGAGGATTGATGTGGCTTATTATTGTAAAAGTCAGAAATCAAACCAAACCTTAGATAAGAATGATGCCAGGGGGACTGTGAGAAGGAGAGCAGGGGACCTGTGTTAACTGTCATCACTGCAGAGCAGCCCACAGGCTGTAGTCGTAACACACGCGGGAGAGTGAGAGTGATCTTATTTTCTAGTGAAAAGACACACACATTTACGTCCAAAGGAAAAAAAAGTTCTCAGTTTTTTGTGTCATATTTTAGTTGTCTTATATTTTCACTTCTTTGTATCCTAAGTGTCCTCACTTCTCTCTGGCCTCCTGTCATTGATGCATTGCTGATCCACTGTCAGTTTTCCAGGTGTGGTCCTGAAGGCAAGGGGAGCAGTACAAGGACTCAGACCCCTCCTGGCAGGACAAGCCCAGGGGCGCAGGGGGGGGGACCTGTACTTCCATCTGTGTGTGACCTTTGACGAAGCCGTGATCATTTCCGTGGAGATGTCCTCAGAGAGGAAAAGTCAATAGAGTGACACACAAGAGACATTTGTGGGTTGGTGCCACAGAGCCAGAATCTAGACACTGAAACAGACACATCCCTGACATGGAGGCTCCCAGACTAGGAATCTAAGAGAGGGAAAGTTAACAATTAAAAACTGGGTGATGTGGCATAAGACTTGCAACCTTTTAATTTCACCTAGTGAACAGATTATGAAAACCCAACCTACAAACAAATACCACTTATCAGTGACTTGTTAGTGTCACTATTTTCAAAAGGAAGGACATTTGAATCTCTCCTTCCAACTGACTATATGTTGGTTTATAAGAACTGATCAACATGGTTCTAATTCTCCTCCAGGTTGACATCTCCAGGCTTGGGAAAGCTCCATGCTGGTCCCACTCTATTCCGAGTATGGATATTAGGGAAAAAACATTTCAGGGATCCCCCTGGAAGAGCTTTTGTCTCCTGGGCAGGAATCTTGACAGGCTTCAGATGTTGCAATTTTGAGCACTGAAGCTTCTGGTTTGTATCTGAATTGCATAAATTTTTTAAGTAGCTAAATAGTTTGGCAATGGTCTCCCCTGATAGGTTTATAAGAATTCATGTTCTAATGACACTTTGTGTAATTCTTGAATTATCAGGTTGACAGGTTTGTACACGTGGGTGCACAAGAATGAGCTAAAACACATTTATTGGGCCAAGTGTCTTACTATAAACAATTACAGTAATTCAGATAAATTATTGGCCCATATTTTTAAAAGTGTTTCTTTATCTCTCTGCTAAGCAGAACATGTATGTATTTATTTATTTATTTTTATTGCGGTGTTGTTTTACAATGTTGTGTTAGTTTCTACTGTACGGCGAAGTGGAGTTCCCTGTGCTATACAACAGGTTCTCATTAGTTCTCTATTTTATACATATTAGTGTATATATATTAATCCCAATCTCCCCAATTCATCCCACCGCCCCCTTTCCCTCCTTGGTGTCCATACATCTGTTCTCTACATGTATCTCTATTTCTGCCTTGCAAACTTGTTCATCTGTACCATCTTTCTAGATTCCACAAATATGTGTTAATATACGATATTTGTTTTTTTCTTTCTGACTTACTTCACTCTGTAGGACAGTCTCTAGGTCCATCCACGTCTCGACAAATGACCCAATTTCATTCCTTTTTATGGTTGAGTGATATTCCATTGTATATATGTACCATATCTTCTTTATCCATTCATCTGTCTATAGACATTTAGGTTGTTTCCATGACCTGGCTATTGTAAACAGTGCTGCAATGAAAAATGGGGTATGTGTGTCTTTTTGAATTATGGTTTTCTCTGGGTATATGCCCAGTAGTGGGATTGCTGGGTCATATGGGAATTCTATTTTTAGTTTTTTAAGGAACCTCCATACTGTTCTTCACAGTGGATGTATCAATTTACATTCCTACCAACAGTGCAAGAGGGTTCCCTTTACTCCACACCTTCTCCTGCATTTATTGTTTCTAGACTTTTTGATAATGGCCATTCTAACTGGTGTAAGGTGATACCTCATTGTAGTTTTGATTTGCATTTCTCTAATAATTAGTGATGTTGAGCATCTTTTCACGTGCCTCTTGGCCATCTGTATGTCTTCTTTGGTGAAATGTCTATTTGGGTCTTCTGCCCATGTTTTAATTGGGTTGCTTGTTTTTTTGACATTGAGCTCCATGAGCTGTTTGTATATTTTGGAGATTACTCTTTTGTCTGTCGTTTCATTTGCAAATATTTTCTCCCATTCTGAGGGTTGTCTGATCGTCTTGTTTATGGTTTCCTTTGCTGTGCAAAAGATTTTAAGTTTAATTAGGTCCCATTTGTTTATTTTTGTTTTTATTTTCATTACTCTAGGAGGTGGGTCAAAAAAGATCTTGCTGTGGTTTATGTCAAAGAGTGTTTTTCCTATTTTTTCCTCTAAGAGTTTTATAGTGTCTGGTCTTACATTTATGTCTTTAATCCATTTGAGTTATTTTTGTGTATGGTGTTAGTGTTCTAATTTCATTCTTTTACATGTAGCTGTTCAGTTTTCCCAGCACCACTTACTGAAGAGACTGTCTTTTCTCCATTGTATATCCTTACCTCCTTTGTCATAGATTAGTTGACCATAGGTGCATGGGTTTATCTCTGGGCTTTCTATCCTGTTCTACTGATCTATATTTCTGTTTTGGTGCCAGTACCATACTGTCTTGATTACTGTAGCTTTGTAGTATAGTCTGAAGTCAGGGCGCTTGATTCCTCCAGCTCCATTTTTCTTTCTCAAGATTGCTTCAGCTATTTGGGTTCTTTTGTGTCTCCATACAAACTTTAAGATTTTTTGTTCTAGTTCTGTGAAAAATGTCATTGGTAATTTGACAGGGATTCCATTGAACTTGTAGATTGCTTTGGGTAGTATAGTCATTTTCACAATATTGTTTCTTCCAATCCAAGAACATGGTATATCTCTCCATCTGTTTGTGTCATCTTTGATTTCTTTCATCAGTGTCTTATAGTTTTCTGAGTACAGGTTTTTACCTCCTTAGGTAGGTTTATTCCTAGGTATTTTATTCTTTTTGTTGCAATGGTAAATGGGATTGTTTCCTTAATTTCTCTTTCTGATCTTTCGTTGTTAGTGTATAGGAATGCAAGAGATTTCTGTGCATTAATTTTGTTTTCCCTGCAACCTTACCAAATACATTGATTAGCTCTAGTAGTTTTCTGGTGGCATCTAGGATTTTCTATGTATAGTATAATGTCATCTGCAAACAGTGACAGTTTTACTTCTTCTTTTCCAATTTGTATTCCTTTTATTTCTTTTCCTTCTCTGATTGCCATGGCTAGGACTTCCAAAACTATGTTTAATAGTGGCAAGAGTGGACATCTGTGTCTTGTTCCTCATCACAGAGGAAATCCTTTCAGTTTTGCACCATTGAGATTGATGTTTGCTGTGGGTTTGTCATATATGGCCTTTATTATGTTGAGGTAGGTTCCCTCTATGCCCACTTTCTGGAGAGTTTTTATCATAAATGGGTGTTGAATTTTGTCAAAAGCTTTTTCTGCATCTATTGAGATGATCATATGGTTTTTATTCTTCAATTTGTTAATATGGTGTATCACATTAATTGATTTGCATATATCAAAGAATCCTTGCATCCTTGGAACAAATCCCACTTGATCATGGTGTATCGTGTTTTTAATGTGTTGTTGGATTCTGTTTGTTAGTATTTTGTTGAGGATTTTTGTGTCTATTTTCATCACTGATATTGGTCTGCAATTTTCTTTTTTTGTGATGTCTTTGTCTGGTTTTGGTATCAGGGTGATGGTAGCCTCATAGAATGAGTTTGGGAGTGTTCCTTTGAGACTTTTTGGAAGAGTTTGAGAATGGGTGTTAGCTGTCCTCTAAATGTTTGATAGAATTCACCCGTGAAGCCATCTGGTACTGGACTTCTGTTTGTTGGAAGATTTTTAATCACAGTTTCAATTTCATTCCTTGGATGGTCTGTTCATATTTTCTATTTCTTCCTGGTTCAGTCTTGGGAAATTGTACCTTTCCAAGAATTTGTCCATTTTTTTGAGGTTGTCCATTTTATTGGCATATAGTTGCTTGTAGTATTCTCTTTTGATGCTTTGTATTTCTGTGGTGTCCATTGTAACTTCTGCTTTTTAATTTCTAATTTTATTGCTTTGAGCCCTCTCCCTCTTTTTGGTGAGTCTGGCTAAAGGTTTATAAATTTTGTTTATTTTCTCAAAGAACCAGCTTTTAGTTTTATTGATCTTTGCTATTGTTTTCTTTGTTTCTGTTTCATTTATTTCTGCTCTGATCTTTATGATTTCTCTCCTTCCACTAACTTTGGGTTTTCTTTGTTCTTCTTTCTCTGGTTCCTTTAGGTGTAAGGTTAGATTGTTTACTTGAGATTTTTCTTGTTTCTTTTGGTAGGCTTGTATAGCTATATACTTCCCTCTTAGAACTGCTTTTGCTGCATCCCATAGGTTTTGGATCGTTGTGTTTTCATTGTTATTTGTCTCTCAGTATTTTTTGATTTCCTCTTTGATTTCTTCAGTGATCTCTTGGTTATTCAGTAGCGTATTGCTTAGCCTCCATTTGTGTTTGTGTTTTTTACAGTTTCTTTCCTGTAATTGATTTCTAATCTCACAGCATTGTGGTCTGAAAAGATGCTTGATACGATTTCAATTTTCTTAAATTTACTGAGGCTTGATTTTTGACCCAAGATGTGATCTATCCTGGAGAAAGTTCCGTGTGCACTTGAGAAGAAAGTGTATTCTCTTGTTTTTGGATGGAATGTCCTATAAATATTGATTAAATCTTTCTGGTCTATTGTGTCATTTAAAGCTTGTGTCTCCTTATTTTCTGTCTAGATGATCTGTCCATTGGTGTAAGTGGGGTGTTAAAGTCCCCTACTATTATTGTGTTACTGTCGATTTCCCTTTTTATGGCTGTTAGCATTTGCCTTATGTATTGAGGTGCTCCTATGTTGGGTGCATAAATATTTACAATTGTTATATCTTCTTCTTGGATTGATCCCTTGATCATTATGTAGTGTCCTTCTTTGTCTCTTGTAATAGTTTTTATTTTAAAGTCGATTTTATCTGATATGAATATTGTTACTCCAGCTTTCTTTTGATTTCCATTTGCATGGAATAACTTTTTCCATCCCCTCACTTTCAGTCTGTATGTGTCCCTAGGTCTGAAGTGGGTCTCTTGTAGACAGCATATATACATGTCTTGTTTTTGTATCCACTCAGCCAGTCTGTGTCTTTTGGTTGGAGCATCTAATCCATTCACATTTAAGGTAATTATCAATATGTATGTCCCTATTACCATTTTCTTAAATTGTTTTGGGTTTGTTATTGTACGTCCTTTTCTTCTCTTGTGTTTCCCGCTTAGAGAAGTTCCTTTAGCATTTGTTGTAGAGCTGGTGTGGTGGTGCTGAATTCTCTTGGCTTTTGCTTGTCTGTAAAGCTTTTGATTTCTCTGTGGAATCTGAATAAGATCCTTGCTGGGCAGAGTAATCCTGGTGTAGGTTTTTCCCTTTCATCACTTTAATTATATCCTGCCACTCCCTTCTGGCCTACAAAGTTTCTGCTGAAAAATAAGCTGATAACCTTATGGGGATTCCCTTGTATGTTATTTATTGCTTTTCCCTTGCTGCTTTTAATATTTTTCTTTGTATTTAATTTTTGATAGTTTGATTAATATGTGTCTTGGCATGTTTCTCCTTGGGTTTATCCTGTGTGGGACTCTCTGCACTTCCTGGACTTGATTGACTATTTCCTTTCCCATGCAGAACATGTGTTTAAAATACAGCTGGTCTTTTCTCCATCAAAAGAACCTGAGCCAAATGTAGGGGGAATGGCTATCTGGTCAAGCACCTTCCTTGGGAGGATACAATGTGTATCATCTATGCCCAGTTTAATGAGTCTGGTAAAGGAACTCTTGAAAGAGTTTTCATCAGGAAAACAAGGGACTTTGCTCATTCTTTTCATCAAGGTAATTTTTTGCTTTTCTCCTTTAAGAAAATGTCCACATTTTTAAGTAATATGTACTAAAGTGTGTAGGAGGGAAAGCGACAGGAGGGCTAGAATTTGCATTAAAGTACTTCAGCCAGATAAAATAAATGAGGCAAATGTGGCAAAATCACAGTAACTGTTGAAGTGACAGGTAAATGGAGCTCATTGTATGATCCTCTCTAAATTTGAGACTGAAATATGATCCTACTAAAATGTTAAATTAGTACTTAAAAGGAAAGACTACAACGGAAGAGGAATTTATGTCATGTTGGGTTGGAGCAAAGCAATGGAAAGGGTCAGGTTATAAGATTCTTCTGGAAGCAGAGCAAAGGAGACATTGAGGCCTAGACTCTGGCTCATGTGTTCCCTTTAATGTGCAGGTTAAAAGTCAGCTTGTGATGACTGTAGTAAAGATTGGTTCCCAGGCAAGAATCATCAATGGATACTAAATCTAGAAGGAAATTTATGATGCAGAAGAAGATATTTGCACGGTCTCACAGTGTCTCCACATAGAGGATTTCTTAGTTGCCAGAAGAAAAAAATCCTAAATATACAGTAGAGAAATTGGACAAGCCCTCAAGCAGGTGATCACAATTAATCTCAGACATCAATGTGCTTGCAGATGTGATGCCCTGAGAAAGACTCATCATCACCTTTGTAGTAATTACGTGGACAAAGGTCAAGTCCAAGGGATGTTGGTGCAAAACCTGAGATGAATCTTGGGACCTTGGACAACCATGGGAGGAACCACCTTACTGACTATGGATCATCTTAGAACTCTTATTATGTGGAATGGAATTACACTTCTACCTTTTTTTTTTTTAATGTTTAAAGACAACTAAAATCCAACTTAGACACTTTAAAGCTTACTGCACTCTTGATTCAGAGAGAATATCAAAAGCAATTGTAGAAAATTCATATGTGAACTTGTGGCCTGTTCTAAAAAGTATTTCATTGTTATAAATGCTATAACTATTAAACAAGAAAAATAGCACACATGAGTAAGAATTCAATTCAAGAAGTTATATGAAGAGAATAAAGCAAATCTAATGAAATGTAGGGAATTAATAAAGTTAAAAGCAGAAAATAAATAGTTAAGAGAAACAGACTGCATAAATCAAAGGACACGTTCTTGAGGAAGACAATGAATTTTTCTGGCAAATGTAATCTCAAAAACAAATTAGAGAATGTAAATTCACAAAATTAAATTGAAAAATATCATATAACCAGAGAAATGGATATTGTTTTCAAAGTTTAAAAAAATTATATCACCAACTCTTACACAAAATAGTACAAAATTGTACACAGATAAAATAGGAAATGAATAGCTATGGAAGAAATGGAAAATGTTAACCAAAGAATAAGGTTCATGAGAAAGACCAATGCTCAGATATGGTTTTATAGATTAGTTATTTCAAAGTATGAAGGGACAGAAAATTCTCATATCATATAAACTTTTCCATCACTGAAAATGATGGAAAGCTTCACAGTTCATTTATGTAATGAGCCTAATGCTAAGGCTGAAATCTAACAGAGAAGACCAAAACATAAAATTTAAAGTTGAAGTAAAATACAAAATAAAAACAAATTTCATGTGATTGTTTCACAATAATTTATGATGTGAACTTTTCTAAATAAATGCTATACTTCAATAAAATATAAAAATATAAATCTCCCTTAATGATATAAACCTTAAGCTTTTAAGTAACAGTTGAATTCAGTAGTTTATTAAAAAGGGATACATCAGGAGCAAGTGGGACATTGCCTAAAAATCTTATCCTCACATTATGATTTCTTAGTAAAAAATATATAATAATATAATTTATCACATCAAATAAAAAAACACATAGTAAGTTAAAAAGTCACTTAGTGAATATAAATATACACAAAATCTTGAAATAGAAATAGAAAGAACAGTTAACATGGTAAAAAAAAAATATCTAAGGCTAGTTTAGCATGTAAAAGTAAAATAAGAGACAAAGATTTGAACCATTGCCACTACCTTTTCTTAAACCTTGTTTTGAAAGATTCAATCAATAACATAAAAAAGGTGTAAGTAAGATATTTAACAATTGCAGAGGAGGAGATACAATTACTATTTGTAGTTGCTATCATTTGACTTGAAAACTGAAGAGAATCGGATGGAAAATTTTATACAACTAATAAAATGCCCAAAGAAAAATATGTAAAAACCAATAGCTGCAGTGGAAAAATGATTACTTTCACAATAGAAAATAAAATATTTAATATCTAGGAATATGCTCAATAGAAAAGAATGTGTAAAACGATTCTATAAGAGAAATAAAATATGTTGATTTGTACAATATTCTGGAATGAAAATAAACTCTCACCAAGTAAATTTAAAAATCAATACAACATGTCCTTAAAAAAATCTCAAGGTGTTTGTTTTTTTTAAATCTGGCAAATTGATGATGAAAGTTCATTTTGAAAAATATAGGGATGATACTTGCCAAGAATATTTTGAATAAACATGGAGTATTAAAAAGAAACTTCCCAACCAAATATGAAAATACACATAGACAGTAATTAAGTGAAAGTAATTTAAATCCCAGAAAAAAATGTTTTTTATATATACTAAAAGAAGAATTTCAAAGGTGACATTTTTGTACCAATAAATAGTAATTGGACCATTGGTGAATTATTTGGGGGGGAAATTTTTGATGCCTACCTTATACAAAACATCTAAATGGATTCCAGATATATTAAGTAGGTAAACATCTTCAATCAAAGCCTACAGATAAGCAGGTTGATCAAAGAGTAGATATTTAAGCCCTTCTCTTACAAATTCTAACTGAAATGGTCAAAAATATATAAAAAGAAAATAAATAGTTAAAAAATAACAGAAATAGATCAGTGCTGGAAACAAGGAAAATGTATAACCATACACCCAAAACTTTAAGTGTACGTGAGAATAGATTACAGGAAGGGCAACAAAATTTTCATTTCCCAGCGAGCAAAGCTAAAGTCACCTAAAGAGTAACTGGGGGACACACCTAAGGAAACACATTCTACAGAATTCTTACTTCCCTAAGCTCGGAGTAAGAGCTGGGTAGAAGGACTGGCTGGGGGGCAGCCCTGAAAGATTTGTGAAAAGGTCCATGGTGGGCACCACTGCCCCATACCCTGGAAGCTGCCCTCAGTGCTGAATGTGGGTCCACGGTGAAGTCGAGGGTTCTGGCTATCACTCTGCCACCTTCCCACACTCTCCACAGACAAAAGTGCTCCAGCAGGGACAGAAAGATGAAACAAGGGCAACAGACAATCCCCTAATGTCTAGTCACCTCTGTCCTGGGGCCCGTGTTCAGTGGAAATCTTCCTTTACATTTGGGATCCGAGGACAGAGCGAACTTGTACCCCTGCTTGTCGGAACTCTAGGTCACTAGACGCCTGGAAAAGAGACTGAGAGGATTGGTTGTCTTCTGAGGGCCTGAGAGCAGCTTTACAGCCCCTCCCCCAGCTTCACAAAGGCACAGGAGAATCCCCAACCCTGTCCTATCCCAGAAGGAGGCCGTGGAATGTTCGAGGGAGGCCAGCTCGGTGGCCTTTGCCTACTGCTGAGAGGGGCAGCCTGCCTGGGCCTGGCAGCTGGAGGTCTGGTGGGGCCAGAGCCACGTCAGTGGGGCCAGAACTGAGGACCCACATCCAGCACAAGACGACTGGACAATTCCCAGGGGTCCACGGGGATGGGGAGCGTGCCTGAGCACTGGCGGCAAAGGCCATAGAAGGAGCAATGGTCCAACCATCCCACCACCATCACAGACGACATCACCCCTGCATACACACCAGGCACATCTCAGCAGGGCGCACCCAAGGCCCTACTTCCTGGAAAAGGAAGGGGTGAAGGGCAGAATGAGATTGAATTATACCTCTGGATTTACTGAAAAATCACTGGATTGAAGCGAGAGAAACATGCAGTTGGAGAGATTTGAATGTCTGCTGCTGGGCAGCTTGAAGCTAAAAATCAGAAATTAAAGAGGGTTATGAAATAGATTCTATTTTTACATGCCTGTGACTGAGACATTCATGCCTGTGATACCTTCATCAAGTCGGGTCTCTCCTGGCTTGGCAATCCTCGACAGCTTCCCAGGTGTGCTGGGAATGAAACCCAAGTTGGTGGCCACCAGACCCCAGTGAGCCCCTCCCTGCTTGCTTCCCCCTCCTGGCTCATCTCACCATCGCCCTCCCTTCCTTCCAGACATCCCAGCAGCACAGACCTTTCCTCCCCTTGAACAGAGCAAGACCTCTCCCATCTGAAGTCTTTTTACCTTCTGGGTCCTTTGTCTGGACTGCTATTCCATTGCTTGGAACGCAATTTTCTTTTAACTTCCTTTTTATTCTTGAATTCTCAATTCCAATGTCACATCCTCAGAATGTTCTGACTTTCCTAAGATAGAGTTTTTTTCTATTATATCCCTAATGTACTTTCTTCATACTTTGTAAATCAAATTCTGTATTTATCATCTTTACTTGTTCACTGTTCATCATGTGCCTCTTCTCACTGAATGAGAACTTCCTGGGCCTGGACATCATTAGTTTTTTTTTTTTTAATTTTGTGAATCCCTATTTCCTAGCATGGTGCCTGGGACATAAGATGTGTTTGATAAAACTTTTCCAATTGAATGAATTACTCAATTATTTAAAAATCATATTTAAGGAGAGTATGTATAGAAAAAGGGAAATGTTCATGATATATTAAGTGAAAAAAAGCAGATTACAGATAGATGATCTCAATTTTGTTTTATATATATAAACACATAGCTGAATACCAAAAGAAATGTTTAAGTCTTGGAAGGAAATGTACTGAAAACTATCAGAGATTATTTTGGGGTACTGAGATTACAGATCACTTCTAGTTCCTCTTTTATACCTTACTGGATTTTCCAATTTTTTGACCCTATACATACAGACACATTTTTTCAAGTGTTAAGTATCTCAAATATAGTAATTATCTGGTGGAATTTTATTTTTTTAGTCTTTGTTCCCCTTTATCTTTTAATCCTTTTTAATCCTACCCAAGAAACAGGACATTGCCATGGAAACAGCAGACTCGGGTTGAAATCCATCTACCTCCTAAGGAGCATGTGATTTGGGGCAATTTACTCAAGTTTTCTGAACTTCCGCTTCATTGTATAATAGTGTTACAGGGAATAATGGACAGTATCTCACAGGAGATGGTGCAGAGGACCCCCAGTGTGCCCACCTGCTGTCAGAGAACCAGAGAGGAGAGGGGAGCAGCTGCCCCCAGCTTCCACTCTCCCTTCTCATTGCGCTTTTACTTATAGTTGTCCCCTTTCCTATTTGATCCACGTTCCATCAGTTCTGGAATCATATCAGAAGCATCTTCTGGATTTAGATGTCTGCTTCATTTATTTGAAAAGCCTTATGTGCTCAACAAAAAATGGACTAGGATGGGCAGGGCCAGAGAAACCCAGAGCAAGAGTCTTAAGATGCCCTGGGTTCTGCTTCTAAATCATCACCCTTTTCCTTTCTCGCACTGCTTCCTTTCAAGCTTTGAAACTCCTGACACCAGGGGGGTGGGAGTGGGGTGGGGAATGGCAATCTTTGGACTTAGAGCTGGAAAACCTCAGAGAAAGAAAAATTATCATACAAATCACATTCTACACAGCCAAAGAAGAGGTCAAGAACTGCAAAATTCGACCTGCAAAATATATTTGGCATAGACCAGGGTGGAGCAGGGTGGGGAGTGGCAGGAATGAATCTAATTCCAAACAAGAGAAAAATAAGTTTGAATTTATTTTCTAACTGACTCAGGAGAGATTTTGAAGTTGAAATGTTGCAATTTGGCTGGCTCCTCTCCACACAACCAGGCACTTCCATTCCACATGGGAAGAACAAAATGAGGCAAACAATCTAAGATTAAATGAAAACAGGTGGGATAGGGAGCTGCATTTACATTTTACCACCTGGAGTAAGCATGTTTTCCTCTCATGGTCTTTATAGACTTGGGGGCTGTTGAAGACATCACACTGTCTATAAATTCAATCAACACTCATTAAACTCACTGGGAGAAATTTCTTTAGGAAAACAACCTAGATGGAAAACAAGCCCTTTGTTTTCATTGGATTTTACAATAGGGAGCACTCCAAGCTTGTAGACATTAAGGCAAACAGGAGCTAAGTATAGAAAGTACCCTGGTGTGACTGGACTTTGGAGAGACTCTGCATCTATAGAGAGATGAGCATATTTATCTGAGAAGACTGAGGTTAGACAGATATTTTATTTTCTTCAAACCCCCAAATAATAACCTTAATGTGATCTCACCATCACCGCATCCTGTCTCCCCACCACTAATAGACTCCATCCCCCACCTGATTCCCCCTCAGTTTCATAGCTCTTCTCTAAAGAGCTGGCTTTTCAAAATATCTCACTCTGCAGCCTGATGATGTTAAGGCTACTGCCGAATGTCCAGAAGCAGCAAATATGATATAATCATAAGTGTACCCAAGCACTGCAGAATCTTATCTCTAAAAAACAGCACTGAAATGGCCACTTAAAACTCAAGTTAACTCCTTTTGCATACCAGACTTGTCTTTCTGTAAAGCCCTTCCAGGATAAAGAAGTCACTCTTCTGAAGTTCACTGCGAACTGGTTTCAGTGTAAACATGTCCTAGGCGCCAGGAGATATGCTGAGCACTGCACGTAATATAAACAAGGGAAAGGGGAAGGGGAAACTACCAGCCTCTTTCTGGGAGCTGTATATCTTACTTTGTTGGTGTACCATTTACTCTCCGCTAAACTGAGTTACAGGGGACAACTAATTTTTACCAGCTAGTACTTTGGAATTGGAATGCAGATATGTTTAATTCTAAAGCTCATGATTTTTCCGCTATCCTAAAGTTTGAGATGACTCAGAGGAAATAAATATTTGGGCTAGGATCAGCCAAAATTCTACTCATCAGAAGTATTCTTGGAAAGAGAGAACACTGTGTTCACATGGGAGAAATTCTTTGATAAGCCCCCCCCCCCCACCCTGTTTTCTAATAGGACCCTTGGTTCATGATGGGATGCCAAGGACATGATGAACAAGAAAAGGGATCTGTCTTGATTCTGGGAGGGAGAATGCAGGAGGGTGAGAAGGAAACGTCTAAAGTCTTCTGCAGACTCCACAGTGTTCATGAGTGGGGTATCTTGAAAACAGTTGGAAAATTGAGCTTTGAGTCATGGCTGACCTAGAGATAAGAGAGACAGCTGGAGTGATCTGAGAATTGAAGGATCGGGAGGATTCTACTGATTATGTGAATTCAAGGGACATTGGATGAATTCTTTCTGCTGCCTGGTCTTCCTGACTCTGCTGTTAATGAAGAAATCCCCACCTTCCCATAGAAAACTAGCTATTCAGACCAAAGTTCTGTGGCAGGAGAAGCTGAAAACCAACTCCAAAGGAGCAAAAATATATTCTGCCTTCTTTAAAAATTTCCCTTTCAGGTCTGGATGTCTTCGAAGCGACACTAGAGTCAGATGGCAGCAGGAAAGCCCATTACACCCAGATGAACTTGAGCTCACAAGGAAAGCTCAGGACCCCAGATCGGAAGGATATTGGTGTGTCACCAGGGACTGAGGCAAGGATGACTTTATGACTTTCTAGAAGCAGAGTGTCCTTTCAACAGTCTAAGTCTGATGAGAAAACTTCTGCAAAAATCAATTCGATGCTTTAAAAATTTTTGTTTTTTCACAGTGAGTCTCAAACTTGGTCCAACATCCTCTCTGAACAGCACATTGAGAGGCCCCAGACCAACACAACCTAAAATCCCCACCCCAGAGCCAGCATGGACACTTCAAGTTTGTGGTATTCAAGACACTGTTGGTTCTCCCATAAGGCTGGTGCATTTTGTTGTAACCAGTAGTTTCAGGCAATGCCAGGAACTTCTGTTTCATGATCAATCCTTGCATGGTGCTAAAAGGAAAATGCATCATTTCTGTTTTCATCCAAGAATCCCTGGCAAAATTGCAGTGTCTTGTTTTTTCAATGTCATGCCTTTGTTTGACGCGTTTTTTTCAGTTAAATAATGAAGCTACAAGCAGGCCAAGAGTGTTCTCCAAGTTAAAATGTTAAGGTTATTCTAATTGTACCTAATCTTTATTGTTTCAGAGACCAAAATTAAAAGTGTGTCACGTGAAACCATTAATCAAAATGCAGTCACTGCTCACTACACCACAGAATTAAACACACCTATAGGATTTCATTTTCTAACCAGGGAATGTACCAATCATTACTTATAACATGGCCCCTTTAAATAACTAAACTATATTTCCAGGTCTTATGTACTATTTGAAGAGGTACAATGTGGTCTTTAATCACAGAATTTCATGTTTGAATTTTCACATCTTTGGAGAAAAAGCCAATGTTCTGGAGTGGATGGTGGGAATATCAAAGTGTTTCCTGATATAATTGTTGTTTTTCAAGAAAAGAACATATTACCCATTTCCGTCCTCTGGATTCAGCATAGAGTCTTTGCAGAGCCATTTACATCTAACTAAACATTCTGCCCACCTCCTCTTTAGTGCCCTGGTGCGGCCAATCCACGTAGAATATAAATGATGCTCTATCTCACTGTGGAACTGAGCCAGAGACTCACACAACGAGAGGATGGACGTGCCAGAGGTAAACGCGGGTGTTAGGGACTGAATTGCACCTCCCCCGACCCCATTCACAGGTTGCGTTCCTAACCCCCACTCGAGGTACAGGCAGGTTTAGTTTCTCCCGAGGCCTCACTCCTGGTAGATGGTGGCCTTCTCACTGTGTCCTCACCTGGTCTTTCCCCTGAGCATGTGCATCCACTGTGTTTGTGTCTCTCTCTCTTCTTGCAAGGACAACAGCCCCATTGGGATAGGGACCCACCCTTATGATCTTGTTTAACCTTAATTACCTTCATAGAGGCCCTCTCTCCAGATTATGGGGCAATTCATTCTCGTGAGAGTAAGGCAGCAAAGAAAGTAGCAGAGCGGTGACACTTGGGTAAGGCTTTGACAGATAACAGTGACAACCAGAGAGGGAAGCAGGACATTTCTAAAGTGGAAACTGCTTGAAAAGTTAGCTGATGTGAACGTGTGTGGAATTTTCTAAGAACAATGAGTCATATCAGGGATGAGAATGAGCAATTATTTGATATAACCTGATATTGGAGATGATAATATTTGCTTTCCAATTCCACAATTTTATGCTGACACTATAGATCAGAGTTTGCAAACTGACTAGATCTAGTTTAAAGATGTCTTATTTAGTCTGCAGTGGTTTAAAGAATTCTAACTTGATGCCAACATTAAATGTCAGGAGATTTCACATATGAAGGTGAATTTCTGACTTTCCTTGAAAAAAACAGAAGGTGTGTGTCAAGGCAAGCCTTGTTCCCAGATGGTCACCATGGGCTGAGCTGGAGTGACTAGCCCTGGACAGAGCTCCCTGCCCACTTGTTTCTTCATTTTACCAGCTTGGCACAGTGCATTCTGAGCTTACTGTCTCTGGGCTTAATATATGTACCTTGACAAGAAAAATTATGAGATTTAAGAAGAATGTTCTTAGTCAACATTTTACAGAAGTATAGCACAGATTAAGAGAAGTGCATGAATCAATAGAGCTCAGTGATTTTTCAAAAAATGAACTCACTTGTGCAACCACTGCCCAGAACAGGAAATAGAATATTGCAGCACCCCAAAGCCACCTTCATGGTGCCCTCCCATCATCACCAACCAAAGAACACAACTCTTCTGACTTCTAACACTGTAGCTTAGTTTTGGCTGGTTTTATATATGTGTCAATTAGGTCAATTAATAAATCAACTTTTTAAATTTTACTTTTTATCTGTTTATTAGTCTGTCATTATGATTTGTCTATTTTTTTTAAATTTTCTTAATTTTTGCATTCTGTATTTTGATGTTTTCTTTTTGTGTTATGCAAATTCAGTATAGTTATATTTTTCTGGTGTCAGTTTTTTTAGGGTTTTTTTGCCAGCTTTATTGAGGATATGTACAGATAGTATAATTCACTCATTTAAAATGTAAAATACAATGGATTTAAGTATATTCATATTGTACAATGTCACTACAATCAATTTTTGAACTTTTTAAAAAATTATTTATTTATTTATTTATTTATTTTTGGCTGTGTTGGGTCCTCGTTTCTGTGCGAGGGCTTTCTCCAGTTGTGGCAAGCGGGGGCCACTCTTCATCGCAGTGCGCGGGCCTCTCACTATCGTGGCCTCTCTTGTTGTGGAGCAGAGGCTCCAGACGCGCAGGCTCAGTAATTGTGGCTCACGGGCCTAGTTGCTCCGCGGCATGTGGGATCCTCCCAGACCAGGGCTCGAACCCGTGTCCCCTGCATTGGCAGGCAGATTCTCAACCACTGCGCCACCAGGGAAGCCCCTGAACATTTTTATCACTCCAAGAATAAACTGCATTTATTTTAAATTTCATGACTAATAATTTTGATACATGGATCACCTATGGGCCTGTTTCTCTTGACTGTTTTTATTTTTTCTTTTTAAGTTACATTTATTTTGCCCTGTCTCCTGACATATCTGGTAGCTTTGAATAAATGCTGGGCATTGTGAATGAAATACTACAGAGGCTTTGTGGGAAGTTATTTTTTTCAGAGAAAATTTCATTTTCTTCTGACAGGCAGGTAGATTAGGGACAGATCACCTGATCCAATCAAGAACTGAAATGTTTCCAGCTTGAGATTTTGTCTGTGTGAGGGCTGGTCTAGTTCTAATTTTTTATTTACTCCTAGGATATTGCTTCCCAGGCCTCTGAAATGAGATCCCAGCATATACACCAGGAACTCTTTTTGAAGTGCCCTGAAATTCAAATTCTGTCTCACCAGCACCATGGGTTTGCTACAATGCTGTGCTTAATTAACATTTAGCTTTTCGCTGCTGTTCTCTGCTTTCCTTGCATGATTTTACTACGTGCAGTTTACGATTCTGCAAGTGCTTTGAGGGTAAAACCTGAATAAAATTTTAGAACAGCTTCTCTCTATTTCCCTTTCCTCTGAGACAACAGACCCCCAAATTCCAGCTATTTAATAACCTTGAGCACCAATGTTGTCTCCTCAAGCTAGTGAGACTACAGTAGGCTTGAGCTGTCATTTTTCTGCTTGGTTCTTAGCCCTACACCTCTTACAAATTAGTAAATATGTCAAGGAGAAAAGTAACCAGGAGTACTGGGCTCACCATGATGCATTTTTCTTCAAAATCACGGTTGCTTCCCAAGGCCTTCAAGCAGCTGGGGTGGGGGGGGGGGGGGTGTTGTTTTGTTTTGTTTGTAGTTTACCCAGCTTTTAGAGATTTCTAAGCAGAGTGATTCACCTGTATAAGCTACTTGATCATTACAAAAATCAGAAGTATTATCTATTAAACATTTGCTGATGGAAAATTTTAGATGAGTTTCAGGTCATCATTATTGCCCATCCTGAAATTTTAACTTGACCCCCATAAAACTGAATCTGATTTGATGCTATCTATCTACATGGAAATTTATAGCTGGAAAAGGCCTAAGAACATATCTCTTTATAATTTCCCTGTTTTGCAAGCAACCTATCAACTTAGTGATGAAGTTGGGGCTAGAACACTGGTCCCCAGCCTCTGAGTCCAGTATGGGTTCCTATACCACAGTGCCTCATGAATAATGCCAGCACATTCTCAATAACTACATCCTCATAACTACATCCTTTCAAAATTCCTTCGGCAGGGTTAAGTTGCAGTGACTTGAGAATAAATGTATTCTTGAAGTTATACAAGGAGTTTCTACAAATATACTGACAAATTTTAGTCAGACCAGTCTCCCAGTAGGAAATGATCATGCTTTCATCCTTCAGGTTTTAGCCCTAAATAAAAACACCCCCTGTGCCCCAGGTAAATAAATGATGACATCTGTAAGCAGAATCATGCTAGCAACCCAGGGCAGGTAGAATGGTTCCAGGGCTGGAGAAACATCCACATCTATTGGTGGGGACTTTGGGAATGAAACCAGAGAAGCCCATTAATCTAAAATAAACTGTAGCACCTCAGCCCAGTGTCAGCTAAACAACTCCCCTGCTGCTACTTCTGCTGCTAGCACTAACTGCAGTTAAAGGAAGTTCATGTTCCTCAGGAGGCCCTAGTATAGGAAAGGCATCTTTAATTTTAAAAAGGAGGATAAATCTCTATCTCTCCCTTTCCTTAACAAGTGCTTCCACAAACCTGGTGGTGGGAGTGGAATTCTGTAGGCAGTGTCTGCACATGGCTTTGGTCCCCAAAGTCTAAGCGTATTCAGTAACTGTTTGCTGATAAGTCCACACAGGCTCTACCAGGCATTTGGGAGCCTCTCAACAGAACGTTGGTTGAGCGACTTTCAGCCTGGCCATCACGTGACCAGGCTACCCCAGGGTGTGAATGATATATTCAGCTCAAAGACTTTTCAAGGGCCAGCTATAAAAGCTCGCAGAATTCTGCCTGGTTACCCATGTGAAACTTTATTTCCCCAGTGCTTTTTCTTCCTGAAATTAAGTTCACTCCTTTGAGAGATACTGGAATTTGCTTAACCAGCAGGAGAGTCATAAAAAGGCACATCCCAATACTTCCTGCCCTACAGCCTGGGAACTCCCCTGGCATTAGAATCCATTCTGTTTAATGGATAGCAACCCATCGCTCCTACAGCAAGCCAAACAAAGGTTTTATGTTGAGAACCTAGGTATTCTGACCATGTCATCTTATTTTCAGAGCTTATATAATATGATCAGTGATAATTACCACCTAGAAATTCACTGAACACTCAATCAGCCAAGGTTACGGAAAGCGCTATGGTTTCCGTACTCTTGACTCTGGTATCTGTCAAAGGAGGCCACAAAACTGTTGTCATGTAACGAAGGAAAGCAAATAAATTATTTTTACAGCCACAATTTATCCCTTAGGAGGCAGGGGGTACAAGAGAATTTTCTGGAAATGGTCTATATTTTAATTGGGGTGTGGGTCAAAACGGCTGCATACATTTGTCCAAGCTCATCAAATTCTATACTTATGATCTGTACATTTCACTGTATATAAATTGTACTTCGAATTTAAAAGGAGGTGAGGGGAGGGAAGGAAAAAAGACTCCAGTTCTGGCATGAACAACAGTTGCCATTTACTGAGATAGAGAATCAGGAACTTTCTTCAGAGTCATCACAGGGACCAGATGGGAGAGGCAGCCTCAGGCACTGTCAGCCAGGGAGCCTGTCCGCAGAGAACCCTCCACATGAGGTTTAACTTTGTTTCTTGTATGATTCTCTTAATGAATCTGTCTTTTATTACATGTCACCTCACATTCCTTTTGAAAATAGGAAGATCATAAGTCAACAGATTCAATTATTACACCCTAATATCACCAACTCAACTCAGCATGGGTGCCTCTTGACCTCACAGCCGTGTGACCAGCTCTTCCCTACTTGGTAATGACCCCATGGGTCCTTGCAGAGTGCTGGTCACTTTCTGGAGCACAGAGAGTTCAACAAAACTATAAGAAAAAGTTTCACACCACCAATGATGTTCTCTCTTGCAATAAAAAGGAAGCTTCATTTTAGAAACAACTTCCTGTTTCTTTTCCCCCCAGGAATCTCCCTCTGCTTTCCTTTCTTCAATATTCTAGTTGTTGTCACTAAAGAACAATTAAGAAAAAAATGCCAAGAGATCTAGATGTGATTTTAAAATAAAATACTATTGTTATCTTTCTGAATTGGTAGATATTTTAAAACAACACTTTCTGAGTATATCTTGAAGGGAAGTATTTTTTTCTCTGATTTCCTACAGTGACTATAGGATAATAATAAGTCAGGTACTAAAAAATAGTTTTGGCAATTAATAAACATGTCCAAACCTGCTTTTGTTACTTCTTTGTGTAAATGGTTATAACTTAATAGTTAATATGGTCCAATGGGACTGTTGCCCAATTGTTTTCTTTCAGAAAAAAAAAAAAATACTGAAAAATAAATTCCATCAGTGGAATGCCTTGGGAATCTTACTGTAGTTCACCTTGCATCTTACTATTTCCATGAAATATTTCCATTCTACGGCCAGAAATTAGGATGTCATTTTGTAGAATAGCGTCTAGAGGCAAGAAGGTATAATAGCACAATTTTACTTCATACATTTCCTTATTTATTGTTTTAAAAAAAAGTCCAACACAAAGTATGATGGTGGAAGGTGGAAAGACCAGTGGATTAAGAGCCCAAAAATCTGTGTTCTGCAATACGCTGGTCGAAGGACTCCATGTGCGGAATTGAACATCAATGGTGGTGGTGGTGGAAGTGGAGGAGAAGACTTGAGAAGAATACTAAGAACCAAGGGGAAAAAAAAAAAAAAAGAACCAAGGGAAGTGGGTTCAAGTCACAGTAGTGCTACTGGTTAGGAATGTTACCTAAAGCTCTTCTTTTTATCTTTCAAGAGGCCCATTTCCTTGTCCTTTCAGTTAGAACACAGTTCTGGGTAATCTAGCACTCTGTGTGTCCCTAGGATTCTGTGCAGAGTATTGAGGGGGAGAGGTCCCCTCCATATTGATTTGTGGCATTTTAAGCATCTTAAATCACCTAAGCAACTCTCAACATAAAAAGTGAATCCATTTACTTCTTCCTATCATCTGTACCTGTTCACAATGGAGTGTCTCCATTTTCATTTCCCAAGTAATGGCCATTTATAGATCAAGAAGTGAAATGAGCAAAAAAGCAGATAGTTTGGCACACTCTCTCTTTTCCTAATACTCAACTTCCGCTAACGGCAGTGAAAGTCATATTTGCTTAGGGATTAGGAGATCAGCCTTAAGGATCCCAACTGGCTATCCAGTCAAGGTCATTGAAAGGGCAGAGGCCAGCCAAGGTAAACAATTCAAAACTCCCTAAGCTTATTTTTAGTTTGAAGTATCAGCCTACTTTCTTGTTTTCTTTCCAATGTGCGTCCACATAATCTGATTCTGATTACTAAATTAATGAGGGAGTTTTGAGGTTTGGCCTTTGTTCATCAATCTTGCTCAGGACTGTCCGATCCTCTGGTCCAAGGCATGCCATTTAATGTTCTTGAAATGTTATTCCCTTCTATCTGCAAAATGAGTAGCAATTCTCTATCTGCCAAGAAGGATGAACACATCCTGGTATGTGGACTCTTGCATTATTATTTACCGTCTATATAAATAAAAGTGTCCAAAGAGAAATTACATATTGCACAAATCATAAACTTGCAACGTTAATAAACAAAAAGCACACAGCTGAGAGCAGCTGTTTACAATTCCCTTTGGGGCCCTGACATTGAACCCAGCAAATAAATAAGAACTCAATGATTTCTCCATAACTTCAACAGTAGGAGGCACTAAAAAATCTATGTTTTCTAAACCTTGTGTATTCTATAGGATTTGTTGCAACGCCACCGCTTGGTCCTGAATCACAGAGCCATCGCCTCCTTATGTGAAATTAACACCATTGACTAAATACAACAAGGGACAGGGGTCTTGGTCCCTTGTCTGTGCAGTTAATGAGGCCAAGCCCTAGGCTTCAGACAGAGCTAATGATACTTCTTAGAATTTTAAAACTCCTGCCTACTTGCAGTTTGTTCTAAACATAGCACTCACCCTAACATGCCTAGGAATCACACAGAGTCCTTGGCAGAACTGGTTTGTGGGAGTCAGAGCAGCAGTGTGGATTATCAGCAGGTTGAGAGAGGGAAAAGTGGAGAGTGTGCCCAGGACATGCCCTGCTTCTCACTCCTTCCACAGGCATGTCTTTGTTATGACCCTGTGGGTCAAAAGTAACTTCTATCGTCAGAGGAGAAAGAAAGCGAGGAAGGGAGGGAGCAAGAAGAGAGAGCTATTTAAAGAAATCTTTCATCAGCCAGGCTCCATGTTAGATCCTAGAGACACACAAAGATGGAAAAAAGGCATGTGTATAACCTTGAGATCTACCCTCCAGTCTAATGGTGGAGGCAATACATGTTCATGACAATTACAAGAGCGTGATCAATTCAGTTAGAGCTACATAGTGACTTCATTCTGTCCTCCCAGTCATATTGGAAACACCATCTATCCATTAAGACCCTGAGTTTCAAGTTCATAAGGCCTCCGTCCTGGCCCTGACACTGGATACATGTGTGCCCTTCCTTAATTACCAAATCCCTCTTGATCTTCAGTATCTGTGTCTGTGATATGGGGGTGGAGAAGGGTGTAGCAATAACACCTATGTCATGGAGGTGATTGTAAGAACAAAGCAAAATAGTACCTGCCAATGTTTACATAGGGCTTGCAACAGTAAGGACTCAACAAAATCATTAGCTCTTTCTATTACCATCCCCACTTCACAGATGAGAAAACAGGCCCAGCCTGCGCAGGGGACTATGGGTAGCAAGAACCGGACTTGAGTTCATATGTGATTCTGAGCCCAAAGCCCTTCCCTGTGCACGATGAAGAGGAAGATTAAAGTGACTCAATCAATTGCTCTATCCGGAGAGACGCATTGCTGTGCTCCAGAGTTTTCTCTCTGCATTTATCATTGGTGTGGAAGCTTCTCGGGGGCTACAGGAGTTCCCAAATATTACAGACTATGTCTTCATCTGCTCGCAAAAGAGCAAGATTTGAGATTGTGTCTAGGGCAGATCTGGTGAGTCAGAACAGCAAGTGTTTCTTTCCTCCGTCCACATTCCTTAGTCCGTAATGAGACTGGGCATGTGAAATCTCACTGAAAAAGAGTTCTTTCATTCATTCATTAGTCCACACAGCTTTCTTTGAGGACTTAACTTTTGTGACAGGCACTGTTAAAGATCGTGGACTCCGAGTAAGATAAAGCCCTTGCCCTTGGGGAGCTTAGTTCCTATTGAGGTGGTAAAACATGAACATGTAAACAAATCTATTCTGTATTTTTTTAATATAAATTTATTTATGGCTGTGTTGGGTCTTCGTTGCTGTACATGGGCTTTCTCTAGCTGCAGGGAGCTGGGGCTACTCTGAGCACGGGCTTCTCATTGCGGTGGTTTCTCTTGTTGTGGAGCATGGGCTGTAGGCGCACGGGCTTCAGTAGTTGTGGCTCACAGGCTCAATAGTTGTGGCTCATGGGCTATAGAACACAGGCTCAGTAGTTGTGGCACGCGGGCTTAGTTGCTTTGCGGCATGTGGGATCTTCCCGGACTAGGGCTCGAACCTGTGTCCCTTGCATTGGCAGGCGGACTCTTAACCATTGTGCCACCAGGGAAGTCCCTATTCCGTATTTTAAAGTGTGGAATGGTGCTATAAATAACATAAAGCAGGATGACAAGATGCAGAGTGAGGGTGGGGGCGTTACTGAAAAGGTCTCTCAGAGGGGATGACTTTGAACAGAGACTTAAATGAGACAATGGAACCAGACACTTACATTTGTAGAGAGCAAGCCGTCCTCAAAAAAGGAAATAGCAGATGCACAGAAATACGAACTTGGCTTGTTCAAGGGACAGTGTGCCGCTTGTGGGGTGGGGACATCATGAGCTGGTGAGACAGTGGTACCCAATGAGATTCGCAGGAAGTATGAGCTCCACTGAGAAGGGTCATTCGGGCCCCAGGAGAAAGACTGGAGTTTATCCCAAGTGTAATGCAACGTCCTGGAAACGTTTAAGCTTGATGAGAATCACATTTTTTAAAGTTGTCTTGACTGCTTTGTGGAGAATGGGCTACAGAAGGGCAAGAGTAGAAAAAGGAAGACCCAGCTGGGAGGTGGCTGAGATAGTCCTGGTTAGACACGCCGGGGACTTGGACCGGAATAGCCGAGTTTTCAAGTTTTCAGTGAATGAAAGCAATTACCTTGCATTAACATTTAACATTTGAGACTTTACTTGAATAATGTATAGAGTGGTATTTCTACATCAAAGATAAAGTGATACTGGAGTCTTCAAGGTTTGAAATGAGGTGATATGTAATCAAGAGTTAAATGCCCTTCGAGATTCTTAAAATTTTACTCCCCAAAAACCTACACCTCGGAGAAGCACCTTTTGCAATCTAAGCTTCTTAGGCACTAAGATTTAGCATTGTTTTTGTCTTATATTGAACATCTAAATGATGCTAATCTCGTCCTGCCTGCCTTTCCTCACTTTGAGAAACACAGAATCTCCTACAAGCCACAAATCAACAATCCTAGTTTGACTCATGTACGTGATATTCTCTCTTTGTCTCTGTCTCTCTCTGGTTTGGAAAACATCCACAAAAGACCCCTTCTCCAGGAGAAAAAAGATCCATCATGAGGAAAGGTCCACTAAAGAACCTCCGTCGGTTACTGTGACAGAACACTTTGCAAGTGTTCAAAGCGCAGGAGTGACTGTCACACACTATCGCACAGCCTGTAAGTGCATGTGTGAAAAAGGAAATACCTGGTCACTAAAGAAACTAAATCCTCTAAATTGCTACTGTCTTTGGCTCCATTTTGAAGAATAAACCACAGGAGCTAGCAATATCCAACCACTGATTTATAGCTCCTACCCACTTTCCAAAGCCATTCAAGCGGCAGGCGTACAGCATTTACTACTGCAGGGATAAATCTGGTCAACAACTTGGTTGGCCTCAGGAAAACCATCATGGGAGCTTCAGAATGAAGCAAGAAGATGATGCTGAGATTACTCTTTACAGGTATAAAATCTTCCTCTTTCTAAAAGGTATTAACATTTTCCTCCACTGAAAGACACCAAGATATTACCCATCCCTGTTTCTCTAAAATAATCTTAAACCAAGAGTCTTCACAGAGGGGGTCCTTGAAAGCTTTGACATAATACATCAGACTTTTAAATTCTATTCTCAATGTTATCTGTGAGTGCACTTCTTGGTCTAAGGCCCAGAGCTTCAAGGTACATCATAAGGGTGTGTGTCTTCAAAAGCAGCATGCTCAATAATGTAGCATTTTCTTCTTTCTCCCTGCTCCTTCAATCTCTATCGAGTGGAGGCAGCAAAGCTTATTCTGTGGTGAAACCTGACCCAAATAATATTCAGAGGTATAAATGCAAAGTCTTCATCTTGTGTCCAAGGCAAACAACTGGGCATGGAGGAAAAAAATTGAAACTGTTGAAGCTTGTAATACCATTTGATGGATTGCCGAAAGTTTTTGCTTTTGAGGTAGATGAGAAATTTGTCTTTGGGGTATGTGCACCCTCTTTGGAGACCACTCTCCAAGCCTTAATATAGAGTGCTTCTAATTAAATGACCTTTAAATCCAGCAAGAGCTATGAATAAGTGTTTGGGGATACTGCCAGTTTCTGTGATAGATTGTGTCAACTTGGTGTCAAAGAATGTAGTAGTTGGATGAATTTGCTTTTTCTATAATCTTATAGTTCCTCCTTCACTCACACACACACACACACACACACACACACACACACTCATAAACACATGCCAGTCCTACTGGATAGGGTAGGATGGGCTTACCAAGCCCATGGAGCAATGCAGATGTCATTTAAATATATACACATTGTCCTTGGGAAGGCCTAATGCAGCCCAAGCTATTAAATGTTGTTTAGACTTTAGACTTCTCTTTGCAAGAAAACTGACTGTTCTTAATATGTATGTGTGTTTTGAAAAGTATCTTCTTAATAATTGGGATACCAAGGCTCATCAGGAGGAATGAAATGCTGGAGGGTTAGTATCTTCATAGTTTGGTATCTCCCCATGGTGTTATTTTAACTTGAATCAGCCAAACAGGAAATGAAATGCTGAGGACTGCAACTGCCTAATTTAGACACAGAGGCCAATTTACCCCCTTGGGGTAGAGATGGATATTTCCTCTAAAGGAAGTGAACATTCCCATTTTCACAAATCCTGGGGAAGAAAAGCACCCACAAATGTTGATATCTTGAATTGAGGGAGGTAAGAACCTCTTTCCCTCTTGCTGAGCCTAAGGGAAAGCTGGGAGCCTGTCTTCAAGGCAGAGTAGGACTGACCAAAATACCTTTGTAGAGAGAAGTGAGGTTGGCCCCGATACACCAAGGCAAACTGAAACCAAGGAAAGCTCCTCGTGGCAGAAACCAAAAAGTTGTTCAGGATCCAATGATATTTTCTGCACTGTACTTTCCTGCTCTTGTTCCCAAACCTTGACCTTAACTGTCCTTTTGGGAAATTAGTAGAGATGCTGGTCCCCATTGTTAAGGCGAAACAGCACTGAGGAAGGAGATATGAAACAGATGGCTGGTGAAATTGACAAGTGAAAACCATGTGGAAATTGTCCAACCTGTAAACAATCCCCTTGCATTCTCAGATATGCTTGGAGAGGGGATAAAATAACAGACCAGACTTTCCGCAGTCTGTCAGGATGACAACTCACATAGCTGATATTTGAGTATTAGAAGGGAAAAGAGCCCATAGAGACACTGGGTTACGTAAGCACAGGCTGCAGAGATGAGGGCAACGAAGATTCTAAGGCTCAGCTACCAAGGATAACATGTAATCTCCCAAGATCCTGCCTGTGGTACAGCACTCGGCCCCTAAACCATCTCACTCCGTCCTCACAAGAGCACAAGGGGTGGCTTCCAATTGACAGGAAGCAGCCTCAACCCGCTTCATCAACTCTCTTGCATTTAACTTTCTAAAACTCAACACTGATGAAATCAGCCACAAAAGGGAGCCGGACGTTCTTCAGAGTAGAAACACCAGAGTCCAAATTCTTGCTCTGTTATTCATGGAATCCTGACTTGGGTGATAGAATTAAGCTACTTGGGTGTCAGCTTTCCTCTGTGTAGGGACTATCTGCTGAATATTTATTGATACCTTTGAGGAAAGCAGAGTTAAGTGGAATACTTTTCATTCATTTGCCCTGGGCAAGGTTAAACAAAGGCTTACCATACTGTTATTTTCATTTATTTTTCCTTTAATTTTGGTACATGTTTTCTGAGTTGATAGAAGAGCACCCATCTAGAAAAATCTGATCACTAATTTGACTGAAAAAAAATTACTCTTCACAAACGAAACTGATAATCATTCAACATGGGGACCCTGTTAGGAAACGCCACTAAGGAAGCAAATACTAGTCAATATGCTCAGCAGACAGATATTTTGATGGGTGTCCTGTGATTGTGTAAACTCTGGAAATATAAAGTACATTTTCTTGGGAGTTCCTTGGTGGCCTAATGGTTAGGATTCTGGGCTTTCACTGCCGTGGCCTGGGTTCAGTCCCTGGTCAGGGAACTGACAACCCACAAGCCACTCAGTTCAGAAGGAAGGAGGGAAGGAAGGAAGGAAGAAAGAAAGAAAGAACATTTCCTTGATTCGTGAGATTTTTCACCTTTTAACACAGAGGGGTGAAGCCTTGCTATTTCTCCAAATTTATGGGTCCCTGAGCCCCCTCCCAATCCTGAGCAGTAAATCTATCACACAAAAGGAAAAACAAGCAATTTGCAAAAGCCATTATCATTATGCTGCATAAACTGATCAAAATAATGTATGCAGAGTTACCCAGTAGGTTGTACTGCAAATTGCTGGATGATACATATTAATCCAACCCTAAGAGGCCTGTCTACCATTATGAAATTTTGTGATTTATATTAGCTATTAAGAAGTACTAGAAAATCTCCAGCTAGGGAAAAACTGTACCATAGCTTGAGGGGTCCCCTGGACATCTTGAAGACGGAAGGGCTTCTCCTGGAAGAGAAGTCCTTCATGTTCGACAGCTGCTGGGCACATTCTGTGATAACCTTCCAAATATTTCACGGTTCAAGTTCATCTGATGGCTTAATTACTAAGTGCTGGCTTTTCTAATCATCCATCGTTTGAAGGTCTGAGGAATTTGCTCTTAAGTCCTCTGGTGAATGTTAAGTCTTTGTTGGTGAGTGAAAACTAAGGAATCATTCAGATGTCTGAGAAGCCAAGAAAATCTGAGGGAAACAAAGATAGAGTTTTTGGCCTCCATGGAGCTACAAATGTTAAAGGGGAAAAGTGCTGATGTGAATGTCCTGCCAACCCAGCTGCCATTTTCTTGACCCCAAGGAAATGCCCTTCAGAAAGCTCGCTTGTTCTGATACTAAAACGTCTTCTTGTCAATCTCATAAAGCTGTGTTTTCCAACTCTTAAGAATGCATTCTTATGACTTATATATAGCTCTAGCTCTTGGAATAAGATGGTTGGGTGACAATAATATCATTGTTGTTCTAATGTATCAAAGCATCCCTTCATGAGAAAAGCCATTTCAATAGACTTACACGTCAAGCAGAATAGGCCCATAAACTGTACTGAAGCCCTCTTTCATCAGGGCTTAATTCTAGCCAAGATCATCAGAAATCTTTCCATGGGAAAAAATGGTCAAAGACACCTTGAATCTGGAGAACTTGTTCTAAATTTCTGAAGCAGAAAGAATATTAAAAGTCAGGTGTGAGGTTAAAAGCCCCCTATACAACATATGGTGGGTTTTAGGGGCCAAGAGGGCCACATTTTTCAATCTATAAAATGATGATTGACAGAAACATGTGCCTCTATTTTCATTTTCTCCTCTAGTTTTCTAAAGTTTTCAGATTTTTTTGGAAATAATTTTAAAGTTGTAAAAATAGTGCAAATAATTCTCATATATCCTTCACTCATATTCTCCCCCCAAAATTAACATTAGCTTTATCTTTCTCTAGAGATAGATATAGACAGATGATAGATAATTAGACAGATACATAGATAAGAGAGATGATAGAGATAAATAGGTGATAGATAGATTAACAGATATTTTCCTGAACTATCTGGGAACACACTGCAGACATTAGGTCCTTTTATCTTTAAAAACTTCCCTGTGAATTTCTTTACAGCAGAAGACATTATCTTACATAACTGCAGCAGAGGTATCAAAATCATGAAATTAATATTGATATAGGGGCTTCCCTGGTGGCGCAGTGGTTGAGAGTCTGCCTGCTAATGCAGGGGACACGGGTTTGAGCCCTGGTGTGGGAGGATCCCACATGCCACGGAGCAACTAGGCCCGTGAGCCACAACTTAACTGAGCCTGCGAGTCTGGAGCCTGTGTTCCGCAACAAGAGAGGCCACGATAGTGACAGGCCCACGCACCGCGATGAAGAGTGGCCCCCGCTTGCCGCAACTAGAGAAAGCCCTCGCACAGAAACGAAGACCCAACACAGCCAAAAATAAAATAAATAAATAAATAAAATTAAAAAAAAATATTGATATAATAATATTAGCAAATCTACAGACCTTACCCGAATTTCACTGATTGTCCTAATAATGTCTTTAATAGCAAAAAGAAAAAATAGTTATTTCTATATCAGGGTCCAATCCAAAGTTACACATTGCATTTCATTATTGTGCCTCTTCAGTCTTTTTAAATCTGGAATAGTTTCTCGTTCTTTCTTATCACACAGGGTCCTTGATATAGTTGAACACTCTGGGCCACTTATTAGTTTTTAAACAGTCCCTCAATTTGACTTTGTCTGATGTGTCTCCATGATTTGGTTCAGTTATGCATCTCTGGTAAAAAGAGCACAGAAATGATGTTGTAGCCTTCCCTCCCTTTGGAAATACGTTATTCCCCAGGCTTTTGTGACACGATGCTCACCTGAATTTCCTCCTGTCTCACTTGCTGTTCCATCCCTGTCTTCTCTATTAGATCCCAAAATGGCAGAGAAGCCCGAGTGTGCCCTCTGTTCCCCTCCCTCCTCCATCCACACCCTCTCTGGGTTGTCTTCTCTAATCTCATGGAGCTAGGTACCACCCAGACTATGCTCTCTCTTCCCTATGCTCCAGACTCATGTACCCAACCTCCAACTCACATCTTTCTTTGGATGTCAAAGCATCTAAAATTGAAAGAGGGCTGAAACCAAACTATTGACCCTTTCGCTCCAAAATTTACTACCAGAGACTCTGAGTTGAGACCTGAACAATAAGAAGGAGGAATCCAGACAAAAATGGATCAGTTAACCTTTCTAGGATTATTAGAATCAGACAATGGAGAACTGACAATTGCCTTAGAAGTTCTAGTCTAATATTGCCCATTGTAATCAGCCCTTCCATAGGGGCTGTGACCCTATAGTTGTTAGAGCTGTGAACATAAGAAATCTCACTTTACTAAAACAAAATCGTGTCACAGAAGTGATTAACTAAGCAAACCACAGTTTCACATATACCTCCATGTCACCTATATTGCATACTATTTTTTAAATGGACATAAATCAAATTAGATTGCAAAAATGCACAAAATTGCAACACAGTTCATGACTGCTGATACTGAACAAAGGAATGGATGCAAAGTAAGCAAGCAGCCACTTGAAACATCTGTGTATTACTATGCTTCCTGCAACATTGTTTTCCCTATGGTATCATGTTATAACTAATAGTGGTCTGCATAATAAAAATTGTGTTCCTGAATTAATCAATTAAATTACACATAATTTAGCTTAAGGGAGCACAAACTGTAGAAACAATATCTGTAATTAGCTTCCGCTCCAGTGCTCTTGCTGACAAGGAGACTGCTGTCTCACAAAGCGGCCCTTTTCATTTTTAAAACATTACCCAATATTATTAATGACTTCTTCATATTAAATCAAGGCTACCCCTCAATAAATTTTACCCATTGACTCTAAGATCAGTCCTCTGGAACTACAGAAAAGTCGTGTTTCTTCTGCACATAGCATGGTATGAAAACCATCATGGAACCACTTTATTTGCTTTCTCTATCCTGGGCCAATACAACCCTAGTTGGTAAACGCCTTCTTGATAAAAATGAATACAAAGAGGTAGGTATTGCTGTTTGTGGACTGAACCAGAACAAGCTTAGGTATTGGTCCAGGCTGATGAGACTGATCTTCCTGCCTTCCAGGCTCTTACCAGCATCCCGGTCTCATGGTGATAAATGCCAAGTCCACATTCACCCTTTGAAGTATTCACTGTGTAGTCTTTTCCTACTCCTGACTGCAATTCAAGTCTTATTTATTATAACCAAGGACTTGGATGTCCATAGCAAAGCTAATTCATTTCACTCCGACCTCTCATTTGGTCTCACTATGAAGATTCCAAATCCAGTAGTTCTGACACCTTGGAAACTATTGTACCTTTCCCATGGCTATCGCATGGTTGACATATCACAACGACGTTCTCAGCATCTCCATGAAACACATCCTGTTCCTCAAGTTGGAAGGCAGTTTTCTTTTCCAGAAGGTCTCAAGGTCAAACTTAATTGTTCTGGCCACTGATTGGGCAGAGTTGTTTCTTTCTATGTTTGTTTAACAGTGTCACCAAGGCATAATTGGCACATGATATTTAAAGTGTACAATTTGATATGTCTGACATATGTATACCTATAAAGCAATCACCACAATCAGGAGAGCAAAAATATGCATCATCCCTCCAAATTTCCTTGTGTCCGTTTGTAATTCCTCCTTCCCATCCTTCCTTGCCCTCCCCAAATACTCAAGCCACTCAATCTGCTTTCTGTCACTATAGTTTTATTCGCATTTGTAGAGCTTTATATAAGTGGAATCATGTAGTATGTACTCTCTTTTTGTCTGCCTTCTTCCACTCAGAATAATTATTCAGAAGTTCATCCATATTGTTATATCTGTCACTATCTCATTTGTTTTGTTGCTGGATAGTATTCTATTAGATGGATATACCATAATTTTTTAACCACGCATCTAGTCTAGACAATTGGGCTGCTCCCACATTTTGAATGTTACCAAAAAAAAAAAAAAAACAAGTGAGCAGAGTTTTTTTAAATCTATCTTAGATGGATAGGCTTATCAATGATTATGGTTCTCTGAGGTCTTCCTAGGGCCCACTGATTCCTTTAAAGATCCTCCTTTCACAAGAACTTATAGTAAGTGCCCCAAAGGCCTGTGCTTATATGAAACATCAGCTAGCACAGCACTGAAGTGTTGTTCACTGCATATCTTTAAACCACTCTCTCCTCAGGAAGATTCTCTGCCCACTAAGAAAATGTGAACTTTCTCTTCCCAAAGATTGGAGAAACCATGTTTCCCCTACTAGAGAGTTTTGGGCTCAAATCTTAGAATACTCATTGTTTGTCCTTGAAGGTCTATGGTCCCTTCATGAAGGGATTCCCAATAACCTACCTGGATGTTTCAGAATCTCCAGGTAAATATTTAGCTTAGATCCATACCCTGATTCTCCCTCTAAAAGTAGAAGGATATTAGGGAAGAAGAGATTCTCCAATTATCTTTACTGTGTCAAATTCCCCACTTTGAATGAAGATGATCTAATAGCTCTTCCTCATTTCTGCCACACCTCTTCTTTTTTTCTCTTTTTCATACTCCTTTTTTACATTTAAACTCTACTTTGGGTCGAAGTTTCCTTTAGAATAAGATGAAGAAGGTTAAAAATTGTCAAGATCAATGAGATGGGTATATTGATTCTATCTCTTTTTCCAATCAAGCTCTGTTCTGCTGCAAACCTTCTAACTTGGACGAAATTTGTGGGAATACAGGAAATGCAGAAATCTTTTTTTACCAAGATATATATATAAAAGAGGCTGTCATCTCTGGGAACAGTGCCAGTTTATTTGACAGCAGTTTCTGGGCTATCACGTGTTTGGAAATGTTCTCCCCTGTCAGGTTGCTTGAGTGACTGCTCTGGATACAACTTGGCCTCAGTCGAGGGCCCTGAGATCATGGAGCAGCAAATGGTTCACCTGGAAACCATTCTACTGTGCCTTCAACAAAATGCTCTCCTCTTGTCTTTGACTTTCAGGCAAATTACCTTTCAACAGCAGGAGGAAAAAGTACCCATCAAAACCAATTCAATTTCTTAAATTGCTACCATTTAAGTTTACAGGACCATATTACAGCTATTCATTCGTCTTTCACGTTGAAATCGTTCAGTTCAAAAAAGGGCAGGTAATACCTTGGGTTTTGTTTAGTATCTTGGCTCACTGTAAAGACTTCATCCAGTCAGGAATTACCTTAAATCTGGGAAGCAAATGCTAAGGCTCCCAAACCTGGATTCTCTCATTAAGAACTCTGCCCATCACTGCCCCTCCCAATCTCTTTAGTTTCACTGTAACTAATATGTTACTGAGAATGAAATGATTAAACCATAACAGCCTACAGTACACCTGCAAAGGGAATTACACAGGAAGCCTAAGGATGTTCCATAAGAAGTTTTATGGGACTGTGCAAAGGTGGCCTCCATTTCAAGTTCAAGAAAACTTCCTGCACTAATGGAGCTTTCAGATCCCAGATCACCTGGGGTGATGTATCCAGGAACCAGGGTCAAAGACTGGGAAACAGTACATGCAGATTAGATAAAGAACACTGACCTCAGCTTAACACCTAAAGGTTTATTAAGATTTGATCAGCACTCTTTAGACTGTTAAGACCCTTAAATACAGCTCAAACTGGTTTAGTCAGGGAGGAGAAGGGACTTACTGGCTTTTATACTAAAAAGTCCAAGCGTGTCTGGGTTGAAGAAATGGCTGGATCCAAGAACCCTAACAATGTTGTCAGCACCTTGCCTCTCTCCATCTGCGAGCCCTGTTTTCTTCTGCGCTGGCTTGATTCTATGGTAGCCTTTCCCCTCCTGTTGGTAAGATAGCCACCATCTCGCTCTGAGACCTCATCAGTAGATTCCCGAGAGCGTCTCTTTCTTAGTATTATAATAAAAATCTCAAATGTGCCGGTTAGCAATTTATTGCCTCTCAGCTACAAGTCCAGCCTCCACTGCTGTTCTTGTGATGTTGGAACACGTTCCTCTTGCCAGCTGGAATGATGTGAAGCTTTGTCAGCAGAAGGTGCCGGGGGACCCGGAGAGGTAAAGGGCTTCTCTTCCTGGTTCCAGCATGCTTGGCTTTTCCTGGCTCCTGTTGTGTTGGGCTGACACACAGGACACTCAGTGGAGATCACCCCCTCAAGTGGCTTCCCAGCAGTGAGATCCATAGAACAAACCCCTGTGGTCAGCTTCCTGGCAAGCTCTGGGGGTAATACAGCAGGCTTCCTAGGAGTGGGTTCCACAAGGGCCATCGCTCACTTATCATCTGCTTCCTGGTGATAGCTTCCCAGTGTCCCCACCACAGGCTCCAAAACCCCACCCCCACTCAACTCCAACTTGATTCCCAGCAGTTTCCATGGTGACTCCTATAGGCAGCTTTCTGGGGAATCTGATAAGCACCCCAGCAGGTGGTTCTCTGCTTACTGGCCATGTCCCACTGATGTTGGACCAGCTCTGGTCTGAGCATCCCCAGAAACCTCCCCACCATCTATTGGCTACAATCATATCCTCTCCCATGGGGTCTGAATCATGGCCTGAGGGAGAATGTCCCACCTAAGTTTGGTCCTTCCTTGGGTATCCTCCCTCAGCCCTAGAATATTCTTTAGATTTCTCTTTTATCCATTTTTAGTTAATTCCCTGTAAATCATCAATAATCTTTTATAGTAAATCTTCCTGTTCAAATTACCATGTAGATCTGTTTCCTGATTGGACCCTGATCAATATCCCAGAGATGGTGCTTAGGCACTGACATTGACCAGGCTTGGCCACAGATCAACGGCTAACCTCATACTTATTACCAGAGAAATCCAGGGAGCTCATTAGCCAAGCATGGGTCTGCATCCTCTCCTAGATCCATGGGCCACAGTCAGAGACTCCTACACCACAGGGGCTGGGAGTAGGAGCAGGATGGTTTCCTTAAGATAAATTGTCAGGAATGGATTTGGGGGAGGCACCAACGGCACAGTCCATCTGAAAGAGTATGTGCTTAAGCAAAAAAAAAAAAAAAAAAGAGAGAGAGAGAGAGAGCAAGACTTAATAATGAGAGTCCTGAAGCAAAAAGCAGACATTTCAACTCAGAAGAATACAGTTGACAAAAGTAATGTAGGTCCCACAAGGACGACTCTAGACCAAGGAAGAGGCCTTTCTTTAGCCCCCAGAAGTAAGGTTCCCAGCAGCTTCTAAGAGAAGAGGAATGAAGATTGGGACCAAAACCACATACAATCTTGCTGAAACAATAGAGGATACTTTGGCTCACCTAAATAAAAAGGTCAGAATTAGGGCAAAATTTAAGCAAGACTTGATCCCTCAGCTCAATACAGCAAAGATGCATTTCCTGTCATCTTTTTGCCTTGTTTTTCATAGTGCTGGCTTCATCCTGACCTTGCCTTTCCTCTTATTTTTCAAAGGGCTGCCACCAGCTCCTGGGTTTCCTTGTCCAGAAAGAAATTGGGAGCATCCCTGACCCAGATGTCCCTGCAGAAGTCCTGAGACTTCTTTTTGATTGACCTGCCTCATTCACAAATCCATCCCTCAACCACTGATTGAGACCAGGGGCGAGGAAAACATTAATTAGCTTAGCCTATGTCATACCTTTTGTGCCCAAAACCAAGAATGGCACAATCTGGGATTATGGGAAAGTACAGCACACATGCTAAGAAGTCAACCAACAGATATACCCACAGGAATTAATTAACCACTCCTTCACTGAACACATACCATCTCAAATGAACTTCTAACTAACACCTATTATACTTATTGTATTTGTCTTCACACCTACAACTCCTCCACTAGATTCTAGGTAGTTTCCTTCAACGATAGGAAATGGTCCTTGTTTATTATTTTACTGCCAGGGAATAAACAGTAGAAGCTTAATGAAAACTTTGAATGAATAAAGGCCTTAAACATTATGCATGACAAAAGAGTTCAAACTTTACTCTGTAGACCATAATAAAGCACTCATGAAGGATGTTGATAGAACAGAATCATATTCTAAGATGTTTTAAAACCAACAATGTTAAAAAAAAAAAAAAGAAAGCCGGAAAACAAGTATGGAGGCAATCATAACTGACCAAGCAGTTGATTACAAGAATAATCTTAGCAAAGGCAGCAGAAATGAAGAACAAGAGATTCTGAGAAATTTCAGAGGTGCAAATAGATAGGCCTTGATGATTAATATAAAGACTAAAATAGAGGGAAAAGTTAAAACAATTCAAATTTCTAACTTGTGTCACTAGATGAATTTACCAAGGAAAAAACAGAAAACAAGGAACAGATTTGTGGGAGAAGATAGTTTATTATATAAACTATAGAACTCAATACTTGTGCATAAATACTTGAATAGGAGAAGACATTTATTTATAAATAGCCCTAATATTTTTTCAGTTTACCTCAAATTAGAGAGATAAAGTATTTGTTAATAATTATTACTGCAGTGTATATTATACTAAGAACAGATGGCTCTAATGTGACTAGCCTAGAACATGACTTCTTCCACGTACAATGGTTTAGTGGGTTTCTTATTTTGATATCTACGTGGGCTACTGAATTTCCTTAGACAGCTGGCTCCATCAGTAAGAGAATGCAGTGGTGGACAACAGCCAAATCCCCTGCAGCTGCCTGTCAGCTAAGGACTGGGAGTAGGGGTATGAAGGGTTTTGTTTTCCTTCTGTTATGCTTTTCATATCTGAGCAGGGTTGAGTTCAAACCCCTGACCACACTCCTGCAGAAAGGACCTTTGCCGTGGGCTTCCTGCCAACGGGCAATGATGGAACCAGGGTATCAAACATGCTGCCTGGTGTCTAGCTTTTCACTCCCTTGTCTCTGCTGATCTCGAAAGAACTGAAGTGTGGGACTCGGAGCAGGGCTGGGCTTTAGAGCACAAGCTTTAAATTAGGACAGACTGACCTTGAATTGTGTATCTACCACTGATTATCTGTGTGATCTTGAGTTACTTTTTAACTCCTTTTTATTTTTTTAAATTTTTAAAATATTTTTTAACATCTTTATTGGAGTATAACTGCTTTACAATGGTGTGTTAGTTTCTGCTTTATAACAAAGTGAATCAGCTATACATATACATATATCCCCATATCTCCTCCCTCTTGCGTCTCCCTCCCACCCTCCCCATCCCACCCCTCTAGGTGGTCACAAAGCATGGAGCTGATCTCCCTGTGCTACGTGGCTGCTTCCCACTAGCTATCTATTTTACATTCGGTAGCGTATATATTTTACTCCTTTTTAAACCTCAGTCACCTTACCTTTAAAATGAGAATACTAGCTGTTACCTAACAATACCACTATAGTTAGACTCAATATATGAAAAGTACTTAGCACAGTGCCTAGTTAAGAATAAACCTAGGGAATTCCCTGGTGGTCCAGTGGTTAGGACTCTGTGCTTCTACTGCAGGGGGCACGGGTTCGATCCCTGGTCAGGAAACTAAGATCCCGCATGCTACATGGCCAAAACAAACAACAAAGAATAAACCTAATGGCTGTGCGATGATATTGCTATGAATATTACAACTGTGAGATGTGATTTGTCACTCAGTCAGACCGCATTCCCTTAATACACACACAACGACCTTACCGTGAAGGCCACCTCTTCATCTCCTCATTCCATTTCTCCTGGGAACTAGCATGGAATATGGCACAGTGGGAATAGATGAGGATTTGGAATCCCACAGACTTGGGTTCAAACATGTTTTCCATAATTTGGGGGCTCATCTAAAATTAACATTAATGATACATCTTCCCTCCAGGGTTAATGAGTTCAATGAGATTAGAGATTTTGTCTGTGCTGTTCACTGGTATGACCCAAGCACTTCACCCAGTGTCTGGCATGAAGCAGGTAGTCAACCAATATTTGTTAAATAGTATTGAAGTTATTTGCACTCTGTCTGAACCATTTAATCTTATTTCCTTCATTTTGTGTTTCTCCTTCATTAGCTAACTGATGACTTGGAATCCATGGCAAAGTAACAGAATTGTCAGAGATGCTGGGCTTCAATAGTTCCATAAGAAAACTGTAGCTGTTTTGAGTCAATTCTACTTTCCAGATGATCTTTGTTCCACATAGTGCTAAAGAGATCTGAATAAGTTGCTAGCATTTGGGGTAACTGAAGATGCCGTATCAATATCCAAATTCCAGCTTCTCCAGAAATTTGGAAGATCTGGCAATGCATGGCTATATTCTCACCAGGCAACAATGAACAGAGCATCTGTTCCCTTAGACAGGGCATGCATTCCAATGGGCCGCAATCTCTACATCTCCCTATTGTATCTCTGACACTGCAGCTGACTTACTATGTACCATCAACTTTGCTCTACTGGTTTTCTTATCTCCAAACACCTCTCTCATTTACTTCCCTGATTTCTGTAGGTAGTTGAGTTTATCAGTCCTGTCCCATAGTTTTAAAAGGTTATTGAGAAAGGGGTGGTTTAATGCATACCTTTAAGCCTGTGGTGGGAATGGGGATGTAAACTCAGGCTGAGGAAAAGGTGGAAGAAGGGGTAAGAATCATTTCTCTTGCTAAGTCATATAGATATTCAATAGAGTGCTTTACATTTTATGATACACATTTCCTCAATCTGTGAACATTGGTAACATTATAGCTATCACCACTCATACCATAAAAATGCCAACATGTTTGGAAATTTCATGAACATTTAAATGAATAACCTTGAATGTTTTATATTAGGAACATGTCTGGAAACATCTGCTGGGCTTGTGCTTTGGAACTGAATCTTAAATGATTTCATGGACCAATGGCATCTGAAGCAACAGTCAGCTACCAAGAAGATGACAGAAAACATTTGTTGCTGGGATAACCACGGCCATTAAAACTCCTCCATCATGGTGTGCTTTCCCTAGTCTTTGTTTACGTAAGTTAGTGGTTTGTGGGCTTGAGAATTTCAGGATTTATCGTCCTAGGAAAGGATGATGGGAAACAAGAAAACATAATCTTTTGCAACTAACTTTAAAACATCTGGCTCATGGGGTGTGGAATAAATGAAAGAAAGCTACCCAAAATTCAAAGAGAGAAAGAGGTGGCGGGGGGGGGGAGGATAAGAGGAGAGGGAAAGAGAGGGAGGGGAAAGGAATGGAAAGAAAGGGAATAAAATTCAAAAATTCAAAAAGAAAAAGAACCCCTCCCCAAAAAAAAGAAAGAAAGGGAAGAGGAGAGAAGAGGGGAGGGGAGGGAAGAGGAGGGAGAGGAAGAGAAACTCAAGAAGTTTCAGCCTCCCTTTTCTTCTCTGCTAGTCATGAAAGAAGATGACTGCAATCGGAAAAGGGAATGAAAAGCTGGAGGAGGAGAAGGAGAGAAAGATGGAGGAGGAGGAGAGAGTAATTAACTAGTAGAACTGCCAGGATTTCTATCTTTTCTTTCCTCCTCTCCCTTTTGGAGGCTAAATAAAAGTAGAAAAATAAGAAATCAAGACCACAGAGAGTTTTTACAAGCTTCTCTTATTGGATGGAATATGCTGGCTCATGCCATCCGAGGAAATGATGGCAACTTGAATTCTGAAGGACCCATTCTTTACCTACAATGGCCCCCATAGTGAAAGCTGGTAATAGATAAAATGTATCTTTATTTTCAACCACTCTCCCTCACCACACACCCGGACATAAAACCTGTTTTCCCAGGATTCAGTCCTTTAGAGTCTTAAACTGCCACACAGAGATGTGGTGGGTGTATTCATGAACAAACAGAAAGGAAAGAAGGACATATATATATATATATATATATACACACACACACATATATATATATATATACATATGTATATACATATATATCTATCTCAGGGAATGTGATTGTGGCCATAGATCTAAGGTGCTTTCTCCTCCACCATAAATAAAGTTGATATTTTGATGTTCATCTAATTAATTCATTTCTCTATTCCTTATTCCTGAACTCAGAAAGGCAAGAGAGAAATGCCATTTATTATTTTATAAAACTCCCAATTAGTGAATCAACTGGGAACTTTGATAGATAGTTTTAAGCACTGATATTCAGAGGCAGAAATAATCCATGAAATCCATGGAGACACAAATGTTACTGGCTCAATCAGGGCAGGAAGATGAGGCTTCAAGCTTCAGTGTTTCATAAACGGAAGGCTTTCTGGTTTTTGATGGTGGTAATTTGTGGCAGTTTTTATGGTGATTATACAGCTACTTTTTAACAGGCATGGGCTGTGGGGGCCTCTGCAAATTACCTTGAATTGTTCTCATGGGCACAGATTGTCTTTAGCAGGGATTATAACAACATTTTTTCATTCAGGACTTCCCTGGTGGCGCAGTGGTTAACTATCCACCTGCCAATGCAGGGGACATGGGTTTGAGCCCTGGTCCAGGAAGATCCCACATGTCACAGAGCAACTAATCCCATGAGCCACAACTACTGAGCCTGCGCTCTAGAGCCCATGAGCCACAACTACTGAAGCCCGCGCACCTAGAGCCCGTGCTCCGCAACAAGAGAAGCCACCGCAATGAGAAGCGTGCGCACCACAGTGAAAAGTAGCCCCTGCTCGCTGCGACTAGAGAAAGTCCGCATGCAGCAATGAAGACCCAATGCAAACAAAAATAAAATTAATTAATTAATTAAAAAGAAAAAAAGAAAAGAAATGGTAGTGACCTGCCCAAAAGCCATTCTATGTTTAAAAAAAAAAAAAAAAAAAAAAAAACCAAACACTAAATTGTTGGAATCCACCAGAGAACAAAGAATAAAGGAAGATGGGGGGATTAGGAATTCCAAGGGTTGGAGGAGGGTTTCCAATGTAAAACGACTTGGTCAGGCTAGGCGACATTAAAAGATTATATTAGAGACTTGAGGGAAGTGATGGATTCAGCCAGGTAGCTATGAGGGAAGGGGAATAGAAGAGCATTTCAGCCATAGGAAATGGCTTAAAAAAAAAATAATGTATTGCAAGGAGGCCAGTGACGCCAGGACAGAGTGAGCAAAGAGGAGAGAGTGTTGGAGAGGTAGGGGAGGTGTGAGGGAGAAAAAATAATATAGAGACCTGTTAAAATTGTGCAGATTTGCCTGAGTGAGAGGGAGATCATCCAAGGGCTTCATAATCTGAATTACGTTTGTAGAAATCTTTGTGTCTGCTGTGTAAGAAGAGAATATAGGGCAAGGGAGGAAGTAGGGGGACCAGTTAGAAGTAGGGGCACAGATGAGAAATGATGGTAATTTGGACCAAGGTCACCCAAAGGGAGGTAGTAAAGGGTATTCAATTTGGGGGTATTTTTTATTGGGTATAGTTGATTTAAAATGTTGTGTTTAATTTCTGCTGTACAGCAAAGTGATTCAGTTATACATATATACATATATATATATATATATTCTTTTTCATATTCTTTTCTGGTATGGTTTATTACAGGATATTGAATACAGTTCCCTGTGCTATTCAGTAGGACCTTGTTGTTTATCTCTTTTATATATACTAGTTTGTGTCTGCGAATCCCAAACTCCTAATTTATCCCTCCCCCATGCCCTTTCCGCTTTGGTAAATATGTTTGTTTTCTAAGTCTGTGAGTCTCTTTCTGTTTCCTAGATAGGTTCATTTGTGTCGTATTTTAGATTCCACATATAAGTGATATCATATAGTATTTGTCTTTCTCTTTCTGACTTACTTCGCTTGCATGTGTGGGGCCAGTAATGCAGCCCCGCTGTGATAAAACTATGAACCAGGGTGACTGGGTTGCAAGGAAGCGAATGTGATGAGGCAGGAACATCTCTCCAGGCACATACTTCAGAGAGGCCACAAATGAACCACTTCATTTTTATTTTTTTTCCAAATAATGAGATCATTATACGGGCAGATTCTTTTACCCTTTTTCATAACTGATGCACTCATCCACCCTCCAACTCATCCCCCTCCCCCAATACAGGTCAAGATGTCCTTTGTCTTCCCACCCAAACCCCTACCCCAGGACAAGCTTTGACTCAAATGCTGATCCTACAGGAAGGCACCAGTCCTTCTTCCCTGGGGAGGTGATGGGAAGGGCTGGCTGAGATTCACAGAGAGACAATTTTGAGGAACTGGCTGCTGCTAAATAATGCATGGGCTCTGTTTGTGAAGCTAATTAACTGAATTCACTTAATCGAAAGATGGTGCTAGGACTTCTTTTGCTTTCAGAAAGGGTTGAGGAACTGAATAGGAAAATCATCCCTCAGCAGAGCAGCCCTGCTCTCTGTCACCAGAAAGTCATGTCAAACCTCTGAAGGCACAGAATATATTTTTCCAATTGCGTTTTAGCTCTGTAATTACAAGGATCTAAAAACCTTGATTTGACTTTTCAGTAACTGGTAGTGGAAACCCATAAGCAAAGGCATTTCCCCCATGCCTGTGGGATGGAACGGATCGTGAAGGAGCAGGATAGGAAAGTGATATTTTTTCCACCCATCTTCTGCAGTGGCCTAGTTTGTCACTCATTTCATTTCCTATTTTTAAATTCTAGCTAGGGAGCATCCAATTCCACGTGCAGGGATTGTTCTGCTGATTTCAAAGTCCTGCAAGGCCACATTCAAATAGGAACGGGGACTTATTTCAGTTAAACTCCAGAGAGCATGGCAATGCAAGTGATTTTTGTTTTCCTCCCTGCGTGTGTATTATTCATCATTCTCTGCTATTTCAATGAATTATAAGGACAAGGCAATGTGTTGAGTCTGTCTTTCACCATTACTCAAATGCCATTCAGGGGCTTTCATTTTGTTTCTTTTCTGAGTTCCTTTGTGTAGAATTTGTTTTTGCTGCTGTTATGTTTCATTTGTTTGGTTGTTTCCTTTTTTTTTTTTTTTTTTTCAATTTAATCTTCAAGGTGTTTTTTTTCCCTGAATAATACCCAGGGTTTGTATTCATCCAAAAATAACTCACACCTCTCAATAGCTGATTAGTCTACTCAGAGTTGACTTTAAGACACAGCACATATACTCAACTTTTAGTCTTGAAATTCAGAACACTGCTTGATAGCTAATAATGGAACCCACCAGCTCTTCAGGGAGAGGAAAGCTATTGGGTTTGCCCCCAGGTTTTCTTCCCCAGAGTTGTCCCACCTGACTACCTTAAAACTCTCTGGAGGGCAATTCAAATGCTTGGGAGACATTTCTTGTGACCCCAAGTGGGGCTTTGAGTTCAACCCATCCCAGCTTAGCCACAAAGAGCCTCCATCTCCAGCAGCTGTGGGTTTCCCCTGCTCTTGTAACCAAAAGCTGTGAGCAATCAGTCAGCTATGCTGGTCCCAGACCCGGGTGGATTCAAGAACAAAAGATGTGTGTCACATGGCCATACCCTCTGCATGCCACAGGCCCAAATTTCCCCAAACTGTGGCCATTACACATTTTTGTTCTCAGGAGAAGGTGATATGAATGGAAGATCACACGAAAATCACTGGAGAGGATACAAAGGTCAGATCAAGGGTGGGAATGCTCATCAGAGCAGTGTTCATGGAGGGTAAAGTGGTCACATCTGAGAATGTCATGTGAGAGGAGAGATGGTATTCTTGTTCTTACCATGGGCCATGCAAGGGCATCCTAATGGATATCAACCTGATATGATGTCAAAGGCCTGGGAAGATTCCCACACGCAGCAAAACTGAAAAAGAAAGGAAAAACAGAGGAAAAGAGCATTAATTAAAGACCTCTAAAATTTCACTAATGAAAGAGTATTAAGTAAAGACCTCTGAAATTTCACTAATAAAATGTATTCCTTCCAGTTCTCAGCCTCCTTGGAGAGGTAGGCTATGTCCTCTGGTAGATTTGGTTAATGACTGATTTACTCAGTTAGAATCAGGGATAGGAGATTCCTGGTCTTCCGGAGGGAGCAGAGCCAGGGACGGCATGAGGCAAGCCAGGGGCCCACGGGGTAAAATTTAAGGAGGCTGACTGAGGAAGAGAGAATAAACATCCAAAACAGCACTTTTTAGAAAATGAATTGAGATACCAGGTAGGAAAGGAACCATGAGAAAAATAAAGGGATTTATGTGATGCATGCAGCAGACTGAAAGGAGAGATGGTATAAAACACAGATCTCCTGACTTCCAGGCTGGAGGGCTTTACCTGCTTGTTTTTGACTTATTTGGAATCCACAATATTATTTTATGTGGGTTACTGCAGCAGTGTGTTATTATCTCTGCATATTTTTCTGCTTTCTGACTTAGTTGAAATAACTATGGCTTTGGGGTTGGACAGACTGGATTCCAGTTTTACCACGTACAAATGTATGCAACTTTGAAGAAATTATTTACCACCCCTGAGTCATAGATCCTCCTCTGTAAAATCGGGTTGTTTCTGGAATTAAATGAGATAATTTATACGAGTTTACTTGGGCATTCATTCAGCGAAGTGTATTGAGTGCCTATCTATTGCCAGGGCTGCAGAGGAAACCAAGATGGCCCTAGGTTTTAACCTAGTGAAGGAAACAGATAAATAAACATGATCTTTTGAATATATGAGACATTAATGAACACCTGCTCAAGAATTGTTTGTCAAGAGATGAAGTAGATGCTAATATTCGAGGTTCCCTCTTTCTTAGTGTAGGGGTGCTAGAATCAGTTCATATAAGGGACTATTTCTTCTTTATTCACAGGTTTCATTTTTTTTCCAGTAGATTAATTTAGCTTTACACCTCACCAAGCAGACATTAGAGCCTACCGAATGGATAATGCACATTTCATAAATTCTCTTACACAAAAGACCACAGTGAGTCATGCTTTCAAAAGTGCCTGAAGATGGATTTACGCCCCATGACAGTCATAATGGTTCATTCAGAGCAGTTACACAGTCTGCTGGGTAAATAATGCAAGTTGTATAAATCACATCGACGCTGTGTTTACACAATAGACCGATACTACTCCAGAGGAGCTCAAACAACCTGATACAAGAGCATGTTATAAATGATGTCAATACAGTGCAAGTTTAAGTTAATCAAGGAAGCAGCCCCAAAGGAGGGCAGGTTTGTCAGGGCGGCCTAAAGGAGATAAGATGAATAAAATGTCTTTGGTAAAAGTTTATATTAGTTAAGCCTCCTGGCTGCCAAATAACTGGAGTTAATTTAAACTCCCTTTATTTAAAAAAAAAAAAAAAATGGAAGAAGGGTAGGATTACCTCTCAAAAATATGCAGGGGTACTTCACAGAACCCCAAAGTCAAACTACAGCTAAGTTTTAAGAAGGAACTGAAATTAAGAGAGGGAACGTTGCAAAAATCCAGAAAGTTTCTCATTTCTGTCTTTTTTTCCTCTCAAAAACTTCATTCTACTTTCGAATTACAAATTGGCCTTCTCTGCTTTCTTGTCTGTGTGGCCTCTTAGCATCTGAGTTTCCCTGTTAACTGTTCCAGCAGATTCCCTGTCTCTAGGTCTTAGTTTCAATTTCCCAGGTGGGAGATTCTCTTTGGCTCACTTGGGGTCAGATCTCCCCACCCCCTCACCCCCCCAGGACGTTATAGGAAAAGGCTGGGGGCATATAGTAGAATCATGGCTGCCTGGGGCACAGGCCTGTACGGAAGGAGGTGGTTCTCAGAGAGGAGGATGGCTCGTGGAATGTAGAGAAAGCCAGATAAATGTCCTCCAGAAGTTCTGTCCCCTTGACAAGACCCAGAGGCAGAGAGAAACACACAGAGTAGACTCAGGAGATACTGGGCTGCCCCAGAAACATCCAGGACAGAGAAAGGATAAGAAAGTTACCAGGATGTTGCCTGTTTTTATAACGGCTTGATTTACCTTATATATATTTAATTCTAATGGAGTACTCATGTCTTGGCAGAATGCATTGCAAAATGAACAAATAAAAACAAAAACAAAACCCACAATTTGAAACACTAGAAGGATAGGTTTTTGGTGTTCACGCCCTGTACCTATGAAAGGAGCTCAGTGAGTGTTTGCAATTTCTATGTTCTACTTATATGGGATCCAGAGCAGAAACGTGAATAGTCTAGGCACCTGTTAAATATCATGGGCTTGATGTGGGGTTATCATTACAGATTAAAGCTCATTATTTATAAAATTCATTAGCATAACCCAAACGCCCCAGTACATTGTGACTTTGGCTAGTTCCTGTTTTGCCAGGAAGAATGATAGCGGATGGTTCTCATCACAGGAGTGTCAGGATAGTTCTTTGAATTTATAGCACGTATGCTCGCCAGCATTCTGCATCCTCCGTGGTAACCCTAGTTCTTGGGATGCCCAGAATCACAACTTTCCTTTCCTTGTCTCTTTCCTTCATTCCCCGTTCTTCTCTAGATGGTTCTCATAACCCAAGATAGGAACTTATTTATCAGCTGACTAGCTGAGCTTGGAAAAGACATTTTATTTGCTTATCAATCAGTCCACTATATGTGTAAGTGGACTGTCAGGCATTTGTGGGGTGTTTGGGAGATTCCTGCTTCCTTCCTTACCATTCAGGATATAATTCAGGGTCAGAAAGGCAAATTCATGGGTTATTTTTCTAAAAGTTTGGGTTTTTAGAAAAGGTAAGAAAGTTTAAGGAAGAACACAAAACCCAGCCAGAATTCCACCAAGTTTAGCATTAGGCATTCTTCCACAAAGGAAAGAGAAGAGGGAAATAACACCAAATGGATCTTTCACTGAGGAGTACACATGCTTTGCTGGAGGAGTTAATTAACTCACATCAAGATTAGAAAGACAGGGACTTCCCTGGTGGCGCAGAGGTTAAGAATCTGCCTGCCGCGGCGGGTGTGGGTGGTGGTGTGATGAATTGGGAGATTGGGATTGACATGTATACACTGATGTAATAAGTGTAAGGACGACTAATAAGAGCTTGCTGTATAAAAAAATAAATTAAATAAAGTTCAAAAAAAAAAAAAAGAATCCTCCTGCCAATGCAGGGGACACGGGTTCGAGCCCTGGTCTGGGAAGGTCCAACATGCCACGGAGCAACTAGGCCTGTGAGCCACAACTACTGAGCCTCTGCTCAAGAGCCCGTGAGCCACAACTACTGAGCCCATGTGCCACAACTACTGAAGCCCGAGTGCTTAGAGCCCGTGCTTCACAACAAGAGAAGCCACCGCAATGAGAAGCCCACACACCGCAGTGAAGAGTAGCCCCCACTCTCCACAACTAGAGAAAGCCCGCGTGCAGCAACGAAGACCCAGTGCAGCCAAAAATTAAAATTAAAAAAAAAGAAAGAAAAGTTTAGAAAGATAGAGATTGCTGACAACACTTACTCAGCACTTACTCTTCACCGAGCACCAAACACAGATATCATCTCAGCTCATGGCGATTCTGTAAAGTAGTTAGGTTCCACGTGTTCATTTTAAAAGAGGTATTTTAGACTCACGGAGCTTAAATGCCCTGTCCAAAGTGACACAGTAATACATGGGATCATCTGAACCCAAGTCAGAGTTGCTCCAATGCTGACGCTTATCCTCCTGATAAACTACTCTCCCTCTGTAAAAAGGAGAGCATGTGAACTTCTTAAGGGAAAGAATGTAGCCTTGCTCTTCAGATGCTCCAGTCATGAAGTGTCTCCCAAGACACATTCATACAAAATCAGGTGATTATTCACAATCCTTCCATTTTTAAATAGCAATCCCTGCCCATCCCCCACTTCATCAGATATGGAAGTTAGACAAGAACCTGCAGCTCCTGATCAAGACACACTGATGCATGCGGTCAGTGGATCACTGATACAATGCATTCCGAGCAAAATATAGTCAAAGGGACCACCTCACTACAGAGTAAATAACTAGGTAAAGTAAGCCATATGCAGAGAAACAGAAAAGCCACATCCAGCTCTGCAGCCAGGCAGACACTAGGTCTGTAAGTAATTTCTAGGTCTCTGCTATATTTGACAGATGAACTCCAAGCTCAGTGATTAATGCAGCAACTTACCCAACTTGGAAAGCTAGGACTAAGATTCAAGATGGGTAATAAGTTTAAGGAAGAGGAGAGGACATTGGTAAGAGACTTATACTGTGGTCAGATTATTTCACTGCATTATCAACTCCTGACTGGGGTTGGAGGGTGGGAGTGGCCATTCGTTAATTCACATTCATGTTTTTAGTGATGCACAAAGTACAATGCCATGTACTTAATAGGCGCTCGACAAAAAACAGCTGAAAAATATGACAAGGGTCAGGAGTTAAGGGGGAAGACATTTAAAAAAAAAAAGAACTTAAAACACTTTACTCTCTAGAGAGACAAACTGCAGATAGATTTCCCAATGCCTTACAAAGAAGGATTGTGGCAGAGCTTTGAGAATAACTCATTTCTTAAAGAAGATGTCCCCTAAAGAAGATGAATAACCTGCTATATAAAAAAATTAATTAAATAAAATTCAAAAAAAAAAAGAAGATGAATAAAAGATCAGAAAATGGTCCTTTCACATTGACTTTCAGTTGTACGACAGACTCTGAAGTATACAGAGTTGGTGCCCACCAGCAGCGGGGTCCAGGCATTGGAGAAAGTCTGGTCCTTCAGTTCTTTCTCCAGTTCGAGGGACCCCTGCAGGCATCCCATTGTTCTGACGCATTAGTGTTCCAGACAAAGGAGGGACTTTTAGGATCCTAAAATAAAGTTGTTGTTTCTGTAGGGGATTTCTTGCCCTCAGTCTAAAGTTTTTTAGTCTTTCTTGTAGCAGATGCACTTGCATACTTTAGGGAAGTCTCTTCTCTTCCCTGGCACTTAAAGCAGAAAGATTTTCTTGAGGACCCAGGGACTGCTCGAAGGTGGCATCTCTCATTTTAGGGGGAGCTGAGCTGCCAGTTCAGTGCCGCTACCTACTAGCTATGTGACCTTGAGCATCACTTATCTAGTGTACTCACGCCTCAATTCCATTTGGTGTAAAATGAGAATCATAATGGTACCAACCTTATAATATTGTTAATGACATTACAGAGATAACGTATGAAAAAGATAAGCCCAGTTCAGGCTCTCAATAAATTACTTATTTCTTCCTTTCTCTGTGGATGAGGATACTTTGTCAAACTCTATCATCTGTCAGGAATATATGAGATGGTTCTCAGGATTTATTTAACAGATACGAGTAAAAGGATGAACCATAAGGAGTCAATATGGACTTAGGGCAGTAATGTTTATATAAAACCTACATATGAATACTATCAAAGAGTCAAGGTTGGTGAGAAGTCTCTTGAAAGATTAGAAATAATTACCAGTGAGTTAATAGGAATGGGTTCTGTCTGTTTCTCTTTAGTTTCTTTCTCCTACTCTTCCTCTGTCTTTGCTAGCTCAGGCTGCTTTAACAAAATACCATACACTGGGTGGCGTAAACAACAAACATTTATATCTCACACTTCTAGAGGCTGGGAAGCCCAAGATCAAGGTGCCGACAGATGTGGTTCTTGGTGAGGGCCCTCTTCTTGGCTTGTGGATAGGCCACCTTTGTTTTTTTTTTAATTGAACTATAACTGAGTTATAATATTGCATTAGTTTCAGGCATACACCAAAGTGATTTCAGTTACATATATATATATGTGTGTGTATATATATATATGTGTGTGTGTGTGTGTGTATATATATATATATGTGTATGTATGTATGTATTTTCTTTTTCAAATTCTATTCCATTGTAGGCTATTACAAGATACTGAGTATAGTTCCCTGTGCTATACAGTAGGTCCTTCTTGATTATCTATTTTATATAGTAGTGTGTATCTGCTAATCCCAAACTCCTAATTTATCCCTCCCTTGCTTTCCCTTTGGTAACCATAAGTTTGTCCTCTATGTCTGTGAGTCCATTTCTGTTTTGTAAGTTCATTTGTATAATTTTTTAGATTCCACATATAAGTGATATCATATACCATTCGTCTTTCTCTAACTTACTTTGCTTAGTGTGATCATCTCTAGGCCACCTTTTTGCTGTATCCTCACACGACAGAGACAGCAAGCTTTGGTCCCCGACTCTTCTTGTAAGGGCACTAATCCCCTCATGGGGCCCCACCTTCATGACCTCTAAACACAACTGCCTCCAAAGGCCCCATCTCCTAATACCACCACATGGGGGTTAGGGCTTCTGAACTGACAGGGGACACAAAACATTCGGTCCATGGCACCCTCTTTCCTCCCCCACCATCCACCCTTGCTTGGTCTTTCTCAACGTTTGAGATCCATTTAGCTAGCAAATACCATTGTTATAGAAAAAAGAAAGATGAGCAAGATTGTATAGACTAACAGGAATTTTTTGTGATATATGAGTAGTAGCCTTAATAAACTACAGGAGTCTGGACCTGCTGTCTAATTGCCCATAGAGAGAAGGCGTGCAGATCAAATATTCTATAATCAAAATCGTTATTGTGCCTATAATGCCTTAAAGCCAGCCAAGCTACAAAGAAGGTGAACTCGGGTGTCTAGGAGTATATTTTGCAACTTATTTGTCCCGAAGATTTTTCCAAAAACCTTGCATTATTTAAAGTTGGATATTTTGAGGGTAGGTATGTCAGTTATTGAACTGTCAGGTTTTATACTACAGAGAACAGGTCAGGAAACTTTCTGTAAAGGGCCAGATAGTAAAAATTTTAGGCTTCTGGGGTCAACGGTCTTCGTTACAACTACTCAACTCCACCATCAGAGCACCTAAAGCAGCCGGAGAAAGTTCATAAACACGTGAGCATAGCTGTATTCCAATAAAACTGTGTGGACACAAGCTTGAATTTCATATAATTTTACATGTCTCAAAATATTATTCCTCTTTTGATATGTTTTCAAATATATAAATATGTAAAAACTATTTTAGCTCGTGGACCTTATAAAAACAGGCAGCAGGCCAGATCCGGCCCAGGGGCTGATATGGCTTCCCCTGCTGCAAAGAACAGGCCACACTAACTTTAGCCTCAGAAATCATTCACGTGCATGCTGTCAAATGTCATTCACATGTAATCATTCATTTCCCAGCTTTGGTAATGGAGTGGAGACATATATTATTTAGTTAGGTCACAGAAGACCTGGACTTGTGTTCAGTTCTGGTTCTGAGTGACCCTGATGACATCATTTAACACCCCAGCAGCCCAGAAGGCACCTACAGAAGCTTCAGACACTACCGGTGAGGGGGGAGATCCACAGGGTCTGGTCCCTGCCTACCTCTCTCATCTCAAGCAATTTCACTCCCCCTACCCCACTCCCATTCTCTTTAGGCACTTGGGGTTCCTGGGCTGTTCCTCAAATATGCCAAACTCATTTTTGCCTCGAGGACTTTTACTTGCTTTTCCCTCAGCAAGTCTCTTTTCCCAGAGACTTAGATAAGTGAATTATATACACTGTCAGCTCTTTACTTAAATATGACTTCCTCCACATGGTCTCCTCAGCCTCCTGATCTAGAACAGCACCTGACACCCACTACACTACCTCTTTGTCTGCTTTATTTTCTACACTGACATTTATTGATAGCAAAATGATCTTGTTCATTAAATGTCTACTTCTTTGGTATCTAGCTTCCTTAATTGTCATGAGGACAAACTGTCCGATCCGCTTCTAGAACAGCACCTGGAATATGGTGGTTGCTTCACAATCATTTGTTGGATGAACAGTGAATAATTAGTATGTGTCTCTGGAAATAAGAAATCTTTGGGGCCCTTATCCTTGGAATCAATTCCCAGAATCCCATTCAGAGTATTCTCTGTAATAGCAGATACTAAACATACCCTGCCATGTAAGGCAAGCTCAGATAAATTAAATAACTTGCCAAGGGCTCAAAGGTAATATATGGCAGAGACAATGGGTGTTTGAACCCCGCTATCATATTTGAATGCCCCTGTTCTTTTCGTCCCACTCTTTGATAATGTCTGATATCCTGTAGGTATGGTGACCAAACTGTCCATCATTAAAGCCAAGGTGTTTCCCCATCAAAAGTCCTGGCATATTTATAAATTAGGATACTACACTGATGTCAAAGGGAACAAGCTACTGCTGCTTCCAACACAATGGGTGAGTCTCATGGTGAAAGAAGCCAGATCCAAAAGACTCCACACTGTGTGGTCCCATTTATATGAAGTTCAAAACAGGCTAAGCAAAATGATGATAATAAAAGCCAGAAGTATGGCTGTTTCTGGAACTGGGAAGAGGCAAAAGGGAACCTCACTGAAGGCTTAAAATGTTCTGTGTATGTGTGTACGTGTGTACAAATCTCAAGATGTACACTTAAGGTTTGTGTTCTTAGATGCACGTTTTCCTTTAATAAAGAATCGGAACTGAACAAACATTGAAACATAAAAAGTCAAGATATTTACAGAAACTACGGGATAGAGCAACTGAGAATTAGGATGGCCTAAAAAAATTCAAAAGATCTGGTGCCCAGAGTTATAGAAAACCTAGCAGACCATCTAGAAGGGAATTCACGATGGTCTCAGAGGCTGACAGCTGATGGAAGATGAGACTGACCTCTGCCATCTGTCTGAAACCACTGCAAAAAGAGCTGAGCCAAGTCAAATTTAGGGAAGTGTGTCGTTTCCTCACATCTGTCTTGCCTCAGCACCTCCCTCCACTCCTTGAATTTCATGAAGCACTTCTTCTCAGATCCAGCTTTTCTCCTGAGCGGCCACCCCATTTTCTCTCAAACAGCAGGAGAGATGAGACATGCCCGTCAAACGTGAATCATGTTTGGCAGGAAAATAAGCTTGTTTTACTGCTGTGTGTCTTTGGAATTATCTTCCATTAAAAAGATTACAGTGAAGACAGCAAGTCTTTTCCTTTTTTTTTTTTTCATAACAAGTCATAAAAACCCCCAAGCCATTTAGGTATGGAAATATCCAAGAGCCCGAAGGGGCAGTCTGAGTTTTTATTAAAGAAACACCCGGTTCCTGAGAAGGAGCCCGAGAGGGTGTGACTGTGATGGGGGGAAGGGACAGTCACCCCCAAAATGAGCCAGGGTCCTAAGAGATAAATTACAGACAAGCAACCTCCTTGAGCATCTTTGACAAATGACATCTGTGCTAAGACGAAATCAAAGGACAAGGTCAGTTTCTCCAGTGAATGAGGCTGAGCGAGTCATACATCTGGGCGCCCCGCATGCCTGGTCCATGAAGTCACCAGAGCGTCGAAAGAGAGTTATGTTTGAGGCCGAGGCTTATTTATGGAAAAATGAGTTTCGGGGCTTGGCTGTGCTCAAGCACAGACCTTGTGGGCTGCGGGTACATTGGTTATTCTTTACAAAGTAGTTCTTGTCCTCAAGAACAAGTGTCCTGATTTCGGCCTCAGCGTGGAGCCCAAAGACCTGGCCTATCAGTTTCTTCATTTCCTGTGGGCTGGGCCACCATCCCCCCCTCCCTGTTCTCAAAGGGCAGCTTTGAAAATGATGCCCTCAGCTCACTTGGATGCTGGTACCTCATCCGAATAACGAAGCCAAGAAACACCAGAAGTGTACATGGGCTGGAAGCAGAAAAAAGTGGCAAGGACTGATGTGGCCCTTTTACAGCATAACTGGCCTCATTCCTCCCCCTCCACAAGCAGAGACATACCGGAAAAGGACTGAGTGGCCAACCTCTTCTCTGAGCTTTCAGGACTTAGAGACCATAGGACAGATGGCTCCTCAAACTTGCTGCCGTGCAATTTCCTAGCCCCACAGAATTCTCTATGTGAAGAAACTAATTACTTGCTGCTATTTTCTACTTTCATCAAGAGCATTATGTAAAACCAGGACAAGATGATATGAAAATTGATAAAGGCCTTTAATTATGTTTCTTTGCCCCAAGTCTCCGTGGAGACCGCGGCATTTTCAAAATAAACTTGACGTGATGCTGGGGCACTTGAACTACTGTGGATATTTGAGAAAATAAAAGCATGGGTTACTCTTATCAGCACTGACAAGGGGGCAACTGGGGCCGGCAGGATGTGGAGTTCTCTAGCAACACGCCTGATGATGCGTAGTCCCTTTTTCCCTCTTTTTACCTTAGAAAACGTTTCTACTTTCCCCGAGGTGTACGCGGTGAGAGCAACTTTAAAGAAACTTCCATTGCTCTGCCCCCTTCTTTAGTCTCTGGTCTGTAAATTCCAGGGGCTGTTTCTAGGGGCAGGGTGTCAGCCAGGATCACTACTCCTGAAGGCACGCATGTCTTGGGACCTTTCCCATCTCCCTTGCTCAGTAACGTGTTGAGTCACCAAAGGAAAGGGCGTGACTGACAAAGGGACAGTGTCTCCCCTCCTTGCTTTAAAACACATGATTTACCCAAGGGAATCAAAATACCTCCTGTCCAGCGAGGCCTACAGTGTGTGCAGACCTGAGGAAGCCTGGCTGAGGGCACAAAGGGGACAGAGTTCACTGGACCCACCACGTCCCCCGGCGTGGACTCTGGCCTCCCTCCTCTCACCCACCCATTCACAGATATTCTGTTACCATTACAAGGACCCTCTTTCCTGCACTGGAACCACTTGGAGGTCCCAGTTTCCTGAAGACAAATGTGACCAACTGTAACCAGGAAGATTTCAGTATCCTTGGGACACTATGAGTATATGGGGCACATGTGGGACAGTGCATCCATCTTATCTCCAAGGTGTTTTGTTTTCTTTTTTGACTGCAACTTATATGAGCCTAAAAAAATCACTTTTCTCAAGCCAGCTCTGCCCAGTATTCTAATACCAGGTCCTCCCACAACAACTCCATATCCATCCTATGTGAGAGGGTAGTAAAGATACTCAGCAAGGTGCTGTGAGCTCTGACCTCTGTCTCAGACTTACCCCTTATCCATCTCTTCCTTCCTTGTAGAACCTTAAGATTTTTCAGAAGCCTTCCACAAGCACTGAAGGATCTCAGCTTTATCGGACACTTTGACCTGTGGGACCATTCCCCAGGTTCAAATGTACAGATCCAACAACCAGTGTTTAAATGGGCTCACTTCGGGCATTTGGGGCAGAAAAAGTCTCAGTCATGTGGGACTGTCCTGCACATTACACTGGAAGATTATAACACCTGTCTTAGTCTACTTGGGCTGTTCCAGCAAAATGCTACAGACTGGGTGGCTTAAATAACAAACATTTATTTCTCATAGCTCTGGAGGCTGGGAGGTCCAAGACCAAGATGTCAGCATCTGGTAAGAGGCGTCTTCCTCGCTTGTAGACAGCTGCCTTCTTGCTGTGTCCTCACACGGGGGCGAGAGTAAGATCTGGTGTCTTCCTCTTCTTATAAGGACGCTAATCCACATGGGGGCTCAGACCTTTCCTAAACCCAGTTCTCTCCCAAAGGCCCCATCTCCAAATACCCTCACACTGAAGACTAGGGCTTCAACATATGAATGGGGGGGCACAGAATTGAGTCCATAGGAACACCCCTGGTTTGCACCCACTAAAAACCATCAGTAATCCCAATCACTGTGACAAACTGAAACACTGACACACATTTCCTAATGCTCTCAGCAGAGATCCACTAAATAAAAGCAAACAAAAACCTTAAGACAATGGGAGAGGTTGCTAAAATAGGATGGCTTTGTTCACTATATGAGAAAACACATCCAAATCTGAATGTGTACATATATACACACATATATATGTATAACTGAATCACTTTGCTGTACACTTGAAACTAACATAACATTGTAAATTAACTATACTTCAATTAAAATTTTCAAAATAAATAAATACATAAAACCCGTCCAGGAAAGCTATAACGTTGCAGTCGTGACAGCCGACTTACACTCTCCCACCTACTCCCATTCTGCCAGATGTAATTCAAAAACAAAAGCAATGCCAGAATAGTAAAGTATAAGAAAATCCAATGTTTTATATTTTTTCCTAAAATAACTACTTTTTACTTTAAAAATGTACAAACTGTTTCAAAATAAAATAATTGTCCTTCTTCTGACTCCTTGGTATCTAAAGCATGTGCCTGATCTGACCATTGGGAAATCTAGCACTTCCCTGCAGCTAAAGAGAAAGCTCTTCATCATGGACTTCCTCATGAAGACCTGGTTTCCACCTACCTCTCTACCCTCCCCTCCCACCATCCCACCCCCATGCTTTGTGCTTCAGGCACCAGTGGTCATGCAGATTCTGTATCGTATCCACCCCTAGCCCTATCCTCTAAATACACAAACACACACACACACACACACACACAAATACTATTCAAGTTCAAGTCTGTGATTCTGTTCATGCTTCCACATTATGTGGAATGCTCCTCCCACCCCCAACACCCAGGTCCTGTTCACCAGGCTAATTCCAGTCATTCTTTGAGCCTCAACTAGACAGCCTCTCCTCCAGGCAGCCCTCCTGACTGCCTCACCCCCTTCCTCATCACCCCTGCAGGCCTCCAGCAGCATATTCTACACTGGTCTGCAGTCACCTTTTGATATTCCTCTTTACCACTAGATTATAAGGGTTTTAAGGGCAAGGATTATTTCTTTTTCATCTTCTGTCACTTCAGCTTGATGAAATAAATTATTTCAAGCTCTCTGCGACATAGCCTTTCTAAAAGTTATACTAAGTAGCTAAAGTCATTCTTCAAAAATCTATGAAACTGTCAGAAAGCCCTCAGCATCCTTCTATCCTTCTTCCTCAGCAGAGGTGTCTCAGTCCCACTCCCCAGACACTCACACATGCGCTTTGACCAAGGCTTTCTCTAACAGAAAATATCTTCTTGGACTTTGCCATGCATGCCAAGGTTGAGCAACTGACTGAAGACTTTCCTTTGCTCATCAAAATTCCTTCTTTTTTCGTAGCAAACTCTTCAACCCAGCTCTGTGGCAGGTGATTTGATGAACTAGTCTAGCATTTCCAAGAGGGTATGGTGAATTATTTAAGGTGGCATTTTAATAGTTATAATTAATTTTAGTATTTTTATAATCTACGTAACTAGCAGATCACATCAGGAATTTCATAGTTATTATTGCTTAGGAGGAGGCTAAAATTAGAAGGAAATGAGTTACCTTAATAAAAAATATTAAGTAGGAATATAAGTAACATAAAAATGTGACAAAAATCAAGAAGAATCCTCAACCTTGATGGTCCATATTAAGTATCAGTCTGGATCAGCTACTGTACCCAGTTTTCAATCAAACACAAATCCAGGTGTTGCTATGAGGGTGTTTTGTAGATATGATTCACATCTACAATCAGTTGACTTAAGTAAAGGAGATCATCCTCCATAATCTGGTTGGGCCTGATTCAATCAGTTGAAAGGCTCTAAGGGCAGAAGTGAGGTTGCCCTGGCAGGGAAGAAATTCTGCCTGTACACTACAGTGTCAGATCCTGCCCGAGTTCCAGCCTGCCCTATGGATTTCAGATATGTATAGCCAAGCCCCACATCTGCCAATTGGGAAAGTAGATAGAGATAGAAATAGACAGAGATAGATAGATAGAAAGATAGAGTGATAAAGAGAGAGAAAAAAGAAAAGGATCCCATCCTACTGGTTCTGTTTTCCTGTTCTCTGGTGGGATGCTGAATGATACATCAAATGACTGAGTTTTTACTTGAGTTTCCCACTGCCAGGGATAACTGCATATTAACTCTGACCTTCTGGAAACAATGCTTAAGACCCTCACTTGCCTTTACTGTTTAGGATTGTTGTTGAAAACAAAATCTGAGACATTCATACCTTGACAAGATGCCTTTGCTCCTTTTCCACTTCCACATCCTCTACTGGCTTGTGGACCTGTTGTCCCTGCCAAATGCATCAACTGGGATTGGAACAGCAATATATTTCACTGACATATATCACCCGATTCAGTAAAGCATTGCTGGTAGTCAGTAAATTAGTGCTGGTACTTGATACTCACATGTGCTGTCAAAACAGAGGTGCTACTTAGAACCCTGGGATCCTCAAGTAGTCAGGTTCCACAAAGCCCTGGCATCCAAATCATCTGGAGTTTTTTAATTAAAAATGAAATTTCCTAGACCCCCATCTCAGTTCTCCTATATCAGAATATCTTATAGGAGGCCACAGGACCTTAATTTGTACAAGCTCATAACATGAGCCTTATATGAACTAAGTTTTAAATCCAATGCCCGAGGAATTCCCTAGAGGCCATGCAGAATGGTTGTAGCTTTATGTTTTAAATTCGGGGATCCTGTAACAGAATGTATTTGAGAACTCTCTTTTACAGCTATAAGAACCCAAACGTTTAGAACCCACCAAGCCAGTCTGTGGTAGGTTGAATTATTGACCCCAATTCCCTCCGTGTCCCATACCCTTGCCATGGCCTCTTCATGGATGGGGCATATTTCCACACTCCATGACTCTGGGGTTGCTTATGTGACTTGCTTTAGCCAATGGCAGGTGGGGCAGAATTGACCTGTGGACCCTCGGTATAAAGTCTTACCATGGTGATAGCTAAATGATACATAGTCTCATTCCCTAATTTTGTAGATGAGAAAACTGAGGATCTAAGATGCAAAGTGACTTTCCTAAGGAAACTTAATCTGAAGGAATAACTCAAAATGGTAGGACTTTCATGGCAGGTCAGAAGATGGACACATTGAGAAGAAGGTTTTCAACACTCTTCCAATTACACAAAGGCAGACCAGAATCCTCAGGTCGATGAACCTTTGGAGTAGCAGCATTGGTCCCTCCAAAAAACTTCACCATGTCATGCTTAGCCAGGGAAACAGCTGAAGTTCAATGGGACCACCTTACACCCTGCAAGGTGAGGACTTGGCATCCTTTCCACCTCTTCTGCTCACCTCGGTTACTCTCAAACAATCATGCACTGCCTGTTGGAATGAAAACAAATGCCACTAAATGCTATTGTCCTGAGCATGGCATTTTTTTGCCAACCATTAAGATGCATACATCCAAATGCCTTTATCTTCTACTCAAGAAAGCATCTTGCCTACTGGGCAAGCACCTATAGTAGTCAACTTGACAGGGGGAGAGGAGAGTGGAACCGTTTGTCATATGAGAGTCCAATTAGGACTCAGACTTGGAATTAAATTGCTCACTAAGACTTAAGAGTGTCCACACTGGGTGACTGATAATACGTTACAGAAGATACTACAAAAGAAATCTACAAATTCATGATAACCTAAAGGACATCATTTTGATGCCTGTACATGTCAGAGAGCCTGGTGCTTTGGATTACCACAGTGTTTCCTGGAAACTCTGTTTTGCCAAGTATCTTGAATTCGGCCCAAGCATTCTTCCCATTCACAGGCATATGGTGGGTTCAGTTCTGAAGGGAGATGAACTCTGTGTGTCCTTGCAGAAGGCTCAGACTACGCAATATTTAAATTAAAAAAAAAAAAAAAGATAAACATCATTCTAGGCACATTCCGTGCCTCATCTCCATGACCCAGTTCCTGTTATCCATCAAGTAGGTTTTAAAATAGTCCACGTTTTTCAGTCCTGCAAAGTCAACAGTACTGGAAAGTTGGCAGGTCCACTTGTTTAAACAAAGCTCCCAAGTTTTCTGCTGGCAGGTGTTTCCAGAGTTCTTGGAGCACAATTCTTTGGATAGGATAATTGCCAATATACATAGCAACGGGAAAAAAACGTGTTTTCCTTTGCCACAGTGGAGACACCAAAATGCCTTAGATGCAAAGCTGGATATTCAGTTTGGGGGCTTATTTTGGCTCTAGGTCAGGAATAAACAATAATAAAATCCAGCATCTCTCTGTCAAGGTCTGATGGGTTTCAGAGGGGAACAGGGACACTCCTCAAGTTGGCGGTGTGGACTCTCCATCCATCTCTGCACAGTTTGACCCAATGAGTTTGGTTCTCCCTTCTTTGTCAATTCCTCCAGACCCCTGAATGTCGCATTCTCAAGCTTTCTAGCTAATTTTGCCTGAAATTGAGGCTGGGGCTGGTGGGTTTGAAATTTAATATGATGAAGGCAGAACAGGTAAGACTTTATTCTTCCTCCATCTGTCCTTAGGCATTGATTTCAGTTACTCTTAAATCCAGCTTTCCAAAATTGAAACCTGGGACTGCTTTAAAATCACATGACTAGTTTTATAATCTGCTCCTTGGCAGTTGGGCTAATTCATATTTGCTGCCATTCGATTCATTCCTCAGTCATTCAATTAAACTTGACACTGGTGCTGTAACCTCACGAGACAGAAATAATCCCTTGTCTCTCACCCTGAACTGAATGAAAATAAACAGAAGATTTTTTTTAATGCAAAACCAAAGTTTGAGGAGGGGAAATACAAGCATGGAAAGGAAAGGTTTGGGGGACAAGTTTTTAAAACTCAAAGGAAGTCAAAATGTAACTGACTTAGAAGGTACTTAATGGTCATTAAATTGTAACCCAATGAAAATTAGGAGTTTCAAATTCTGCTTACAAAAATTTAGAATATTAAGCACTACTAAAAGTTATTTTAAGTCATTTCTTCTTTAGTTACTTGCTAGTGGCAAATGTATTATTTCATGCTTGTGTTAATTTGCCTTATTTTTGCCTCTCTGTGTTACCTGTCTGCCACATCTCCCTCATATTATCTTGTCATTTAGTATCTTTGGAAGCTTCCTTACAAATTTCAAAATGAAGATACACTTTATCGATGTTCTGGGTTTAGAATGGGCCCTTTCAGTAAAGAGTCATGAACATAGCCAAGGATCTTATAAATCCATCAGTTTCGGGAAAAAGAAATGGACGTTCGATTGTCAGGGAAAAAATCCATTTTTGTTTTCCTGTTAACTGTGTCTACAAAAAGAAACCACATTGATCAGACTCTGGGTTTTTCACCTTGGGAAGATGTCTGAAGGAGTAATAGTAGTGAAAAATATAGACTTTGTTCAGACAGACCCGAGTTCAAATTCCTGCATTGCTACCTACTTGTAGATGTTAAAAGATAAGGATCTTGGGACTTCCCTGGTGGTCCAGTGGTTAAGACTCCGCACTGCCAATGCAGGGGGCGCAGGTTTGATCTCTGGTCGGGGAGCTAAGATCCTACGTGTCGTGTGGCTCAGCCAAAAAAAAAAATGATAAGGCTCTTAATTCAATAACAGTCAAATCATGGCACTGCTTCTTCCTAGCTCTGAGACTTAGGTCAGCTTGTTAAACTCTCTGGACTTTGCTTTCTCAATGGTAAATGGGCAGAATGAGTGGATATGCTTGGGAAAATTAAGTATATGGCAAGTGAAAAGCCCATAAGAGCAACTCAAGATGAAAACAGTAACAAACTTTGAGAAAAGTGTATCTGGCTGCAACCTTGACATCACCACACTTTTTGTTTTAACTTTCATTGTGTTTTATCTCATGAGTAATAAATATTTGTTGTAAAAAAACTGGAAAATATAGATACTTTTTTTTTAATGAGAATTGTTTAATCACTTATAGAATCATCTTCCAGAAATAATTCCCATGGAGAGTTTGATCAAATCCTTTCAGACTTGATCATGAGACATCCAGGTGACATTACAATGCCCCTCAAAGGCTTCACTCCCATCTGGGGAAGGATTGGCCAGCTCCCTCGTGGAAGAGTAGAGAAGGCATGGGAAAATTGACTCCTAGGAGATAAATCAGGAGAAAGCATCCTAAGAAAATTTGGGAGGAAATGAACATTTTTGTTTATTTGTTTTCACAAATGAAGAAATGTTGTGAATTCTAGGTAGGCTATTGTTTTTTTGCCAGATCATTTTTTTGGAAGAGGCAACAGTGCTAAGACAGAGCTCCTCCTGGAAAGATAAAAGGCCCAGGAGGATCTCTGCTGGTGAGTTTCAGTAAATATGATGAATCAATATTGTTTTAACTGTTAACTCCCAATGACTGAATTGGAAAGGACTGATAAAGCAATAACTTTTTTACTGAGCTGCCTCACTTTTCCCTTGATAATTGGAAAGTTTGTGAAAACTTTTTGGCTGTCTCTGTGGCCTTTATTATCAACAGATCTCAACAAGTATTTTTGAAAAGTTTCTCATAAAACCTGTTTGTTAACAATGTTGTATGTAATATTTATATACTGCTTCATTATTCATTATATTTGGAATATTAATAGCATAGCTACCATCTTTGGGGTGCTCTGTTTGTGCATAAATCCTCCAAATCCCATTTTTAAATTAAAAATACTGAAGCTTAGAGCAGTTAAGTAAATTGATCAAGGTCACAGAGTTAGTGAGTAGTGGACATGGAATTTAAACACAGGTCTCCCACAGTCCAAAAATCATATTCTATTCACTACAATGTGTTATATACCTTATTGTGTGTGTACACACACAAGCTCATACCTGCTCCAGACCACTCACCAGGACACAATCAAGCAACTGCTGATAAAGGAAGATGTGCATAATTATAGAAATATTTGCATGTAGGAATATGCTTTGCAAGGGTTCACTGGAAATGGAACACTATGGCCCTAGACTTATACTTCTATTGGGAACTTCTCTGGTATGTGTGTGGCACAGTTACTAATTTTAATAAGTCAATAAAATCAACTGATAGTCAAGAGCCTATACATATACATGAATATTATACTTCCAAAACCCAGAAAAAGAAAGAAAAGACACCAGTGAGCTCTTCACAGGCTCTGAGATGATTCTGGTAGGACCTATAGTCTTGATATGTTGGCGAAGATGACCACAGGCTCAAACTGCCAGCAACTGAAGGGTGAGCACAAGGTCTTGATGGAAAGGGAGGTAGAATGAGGTTGAAGTTAAACGGAACACAGAATTGTTTTCAGTAAGCAGAAGCCAAACCTTTCCTTTTCTTCTACACTTCATAGGCTCTTCAGTCCCTTAAAATGTCATGGGCATCAAAAGAAAACTTCTGGAACCACATGAAGTTTATTTCCTTTTGCCCTTATGTCCTCTCTCTTTTGAACCTCTATTAGCTTGGAATTGGGGAAGAAGCTTTATGAATGAATGAAGATGAAGCCAGAGAGAGAGAAGTAATGTTTATTAAGCACCCACTGAGGGTCAGGCACTCACCCAGGTGGTCTGTATATCGAGTCCCTTCCCCAACACCCCTGCAGAGTAGATGTTATTATCCCATCTTCCAGGTGAAGAAACTGAGGATCAGATAAGCTAGGTAACTTGACTCATTCAACCATGTATGAGAGTTAGGATGCCAGACAATTCCAAAGCCTTTCTACTGCATTGGGAAAAGAAAAAATAGGCCTGAACTTAACTTCCCAATTTCACAGCCATGATGAGACTTATTAATTTTGTTCAGTTTACTAATATCTGAGGAGTGAACATGTATCACATTCTTTGGGTCACGATAATATTTTATAATTGTGAATTCCAGATAAAGGCCCCAATCATATTCCAGTCCAAACCTTGGAGTAAAAAGAGGTTCACACAATAACAATAAATGCACATGTCTCTGCTTTGGGGAGACACAGAGCCCTCTTTACATTCCTTCCGTAGAGTTCTGCGAATGTCTAGGGTGTTTGAGATACACACTCTGTGAATTGTCTTCTTATGATACTAAGTGTCTGCTGTTTTCCTTCTCTTTTGCTCCATCTCACTGTGACTGTGTCTTTGGCTCTTTACATTATCAAGAGAGGCTGCCCGACTCCAGTGCCCACCAAGATGCCCTCATTGCTGTTAATGCTGCCAAGCCATCACCTCCCAAGGCCACCAGTGCCAGACTCTGTCTCTGCCCAAACTCCTGATATTAATGCTGCCAAGACATTGAGACCCCAAAGCCCACTGAAGCAATTAGTATTTAAAAAATGGAAAACAAACTTTCTTTACTTGTTCATAATGCACGTCCACGGGGCCTGGGCTAGAGAATCATTGGAGAGACAGGCCCCAAGGATGCTCAAGACCCCCAGCCCTCCTCAACACCAGCCCACCACTGAACCGAGTTGTCTGCAGCTACCTTGTCTTTCCCTAGGATGTGGTCTTTCTTAGGAGGAATCTCATTCCTTCTTCTGAGGACTGGCTCCAGATATATGAGATGCTAAAGATAATCTCAGTTTGGAGCCCACCTGGGATCCCTGCTTTTGACATCTGTATGTGGAAAATGTGGTCCAGGGAAATTATGGGTTTGTTCAGTGTTCTCAAGGTTTTTAGCAGCAGAGGTGCAACCAGAGTTTGGATACCCTGACTCCTAATTCAGAAAAGTATTATTTTGTTCATTCGTGTATCTATTCAATAAACATGTACGGAGGGCTGGTTTTGTGCCAGCCACACAGGAGGGATGTACACAACCTGTGCTGGTCCTTAGAACTCATGCCCTAATGGTGTGAAAAGTCCATTTCTAATGGGTGGTAAGTGCTGTGTAGGGTGAAACTCAAGTTCAGTGGTAGTTCACAGGAGGGGCCCTTAATCTGCGAATGGCCCCTGAGATGAGATGAACTTCAGGACAAGGAAAAGGTACCCAGGCTAAGGAAGGAGACTGACTTGTAGGCGATGGGCTGGGGAGGTTGGGGAGGTAGGTTTTAGATCCAGTGAAACCCGTAGATGGCTGAGCTCTAAGCTTTTTTGCCACTAAGTTTATGTTTTTCCTTTAGAAGTTAAATAAATATCCATTTTCTTTTTCTTGATAATAACACAGACCTTTAAAAACAGCAACTTTATAACATAGAGGTTTCCGTGTGAATTTATTTGAAGGAGGGACAGAGGACGGGAAATTAATTAATGAGAAGGATGGGGTTGGAAGCGAGATTGTGACTTCAAATAAATTAGGCAAAACCAATGTCAAATAACCCTCAGGGGTGGCTCCAGTTTTGGGGGGGCTGAAATTCATATAACATGGCAGACATTTTTTAAGAAAAATGTCGCAAAAAAAATCTTACCTTTGTACTTTTTTGAAAGACCTGTGAGTACGTGAACACACTGTAATTTGGGATGGGTCTTGTGAAAATGAAGGGTCTTTAAGTTTAAGCCTCATTAGCATCTTAATAAAGCCCCTTCTAAAGGCACCACTTCAGAGAGAGAAGAGAGCCTAAAGCAATCATAAAACTCCTCAAACACAGGGCTGGGTTGCAGGCCTGTGAACTACTTATGTTCTTAATTTCAAAACTTTTCCTATTTGAGTGGTCTCAGGGAGTTCATAGATGGGAAAGAGAGAAGAGGAAAGAGGTAAAGACTCTGTGTGTGTGTGTGTGTGTGTGTGTGTGTGTGTTCTTATAACTGTGGTCTGCTAAGGGAGATTTTTTTCATGATCACTTTTAATAGACTGTGTTCTAGGAAGATTTCAACACCTTCTTAGCAAACAATGGCCATGTAAACCTGAAGTGAGCAGCCAGGAGGATGTGGTCTTTCAGCACTTCTGTCTAAAAAACTCTGCTGAGGAACTTCCTGCATGAAGGTGAAGGAAAAAATAAATCTTCCTGTGGACACACACGTTCTCTGTGTTTCTCACAAGTGTTTCGTTTGGAACACAGCTCTTCAAGAGTGGACGGGGGAGGGGGGTGGGAGTGCGGAGGGGCGTTGGAAGGGAACGATGGGGTCAGGAATGTGCTGTACTGTCAAACTCACTCTGCAGAAAAGAGAAAAGCCCCGATGTCTATGCAGTGTCTGTGCTAAAAACACTCTCACTATGGCCCATTCCAGTCCACTGATCTGCCATCACTGATGCGGAGCTGGGAAGATACGGGTCCAACCAGTTCCTGCAGGTCACTGAGACCCACGGCAAGAGAGATCTCTGGATGTAAATTTTCTGTGGTCTGGTTGAGGCTTCCTGGGGGCACTCCCAGAACAGACCTTTTATTTCAAATCCTCTCAAATGTGAGAAGCAGGTGCTCGGCTTTGCCTCCAGCACCTGCAATAATACACAGAGTGAGGATGTCGGGGCCCACACGCTCTTGAGTGAATGCTGCTGGACTAAAGGAGAGGCAGACCTGGGAGCAGGGCTGGCCTGGGTTTTGTGGACTCCAGATGGGGTCCTGGCATCCTGCTTATCAAGCTCTGCTCTCAGCAGCTGCAGCCTCAGAAGCAGTGGTTCCGGAGGCAGAGGCTCAAGCTCGGGGAAAAGCACAGACATTACAAGAATGGTGCCACCTTTACCAAGGGCTGCTTCAAATATAGTTGAATTTGGGTAGAATATGGTTAAATAAATGTTTCGAAGAAAAAATGTTGGTTGATTGATGGGTAGACTTCATTTATTTATATATCAGGAGTACATGTAACTTGCAATATAAATGTTTTTAAGAAATTTCCTTCCTCCCTCCCTCCCCCCCTTCTCTCCCTCCCTCCCTCCCTCCCTCTCTTCCTTCCTTCCTTCACACTGAGTGATCACAAGGTTCTACACTAGATGCTTGCATAAAACAATGAATCAGACAAATAGGACGTGGTGTCTACATTGAAGGAGACACTCACGTGAACACTTACCTGAAGTGCTATGTTTCAGGGGCTGAGAGAGAAGGGTGAGCCAGATACAACCATGGAAGAAGCGTAAATTCTGGCTGGAGCAAGGGGCCAGAGAAGGGCAATCAAAGCAGATTGTGTATTGGGAGTTTGGGATTAGCAGATACACGCTACTGTACATAAAATAGATAAACAACAAGGATCTACTGTTTAGCACAGGAAGCTACACTCAATATCTTACAACAACCTATAATGGAAAAGTATCTGAAAAAGAATATATATGTGTGTATATATATATGTATGTATAACTGAATCACTTTGCTGTACACCTGAAACTAACAACATTGTATATCAACTATACTTCATTTAAAAAAAAAAAAAAAACCAGATTGTGTAGAGTCATAACACAGAAACTCAAAAGGGGAGAAGCCTGATGACCAGGGGTGCAGGGCAGTGTGTAGACGGTGTGAGCGGGGACAGGCGGAAACCCACGTGTTGGTCAAGGCGGCGCAAGGCCCTGAGCCTGCCTGGAGATCTGGGACGAGAGTTGAAAGGGCATGCCATGTGTGAAGATGCTGGGAGAAAACTTCCCATGGAAAATCTGGAAGAGCGTGCCAGGGTGTTGGGGTTGAGGAGCCACTTGTGGGTGTTTAACTGGGGAGTGCGTGGATCATTCCTGGATTCTGTTTGGGTTTGGTTTGAAGGCTCACTCTAAGGTTGCTGTATGAAGAACGGATCTGGAGATAAGAAGCCGGGGTGATAAAGGCAGTTAGAAAAACAGAGTAGTGGGCTCTGATGATGCCATTGACCTTGGAGTCATCCTAATAATGCGGATGGACAAAGCAGGGGAAGGAACTAAAAAATTGTAAGGAGATGATAGAATTATCTGCACTTTGTCACCATTTTGATGTAGGGTGAAGAACGGTTTAAGTTGCCTCCCAGTTGTCTTGTTAGGGGTGAGGGGCAGGGCAGGTACTTACTGAACAGTGATGAAGGGGGCAGTGGCTTGAGTAGAGAGTCAGAACTGTAAGAAAGTTAATTAAATTTAACTAAACCCTGGGAAACATAATGAGCAAAGTACAACAGCAGCAAGGATTACTTTATAAAGTATGTTGAGACGTCTAGGATTTAGGATGTGATCAAAAATAACATCATGTATTCTTGCAGTAATTATCAGTTTACAAAACCTCACTTTGATGCTGACCCTTACATGCACATACAAACCTGGTGTTACAAATACAGTAAATGGAATTCAGAGGGATGGAGGGGCATGTTCGAGGTCACACAGCTGCAGCAGAGGTGGGACAAAGAGTCAAATTGTCTCTCAGTCCTAGAGCAAAAATGGAAGGACAGACTGAACACCTATAGAGCATTTTCCTTTTCCTCTAGAGATATTCCTGCCATTGACACTGGGAGAGCTGCCTCCAGCCTCTAGTTTTGTCGGGCAGTTTCCCCATCAGGTCCCCAGGCCACATCAGTGGAAACTTGAAGGTCTTATTTGAGTTGCCTGAAATGATGTTCAGCTAGTAAGGCCTTGACATTCCTGAGGCTCGCATGACCCATTACCTTAGAAGTATCTGAAATATTGCCCCCCCCATTTGTCATCCTAAGACCTGAAGCTGAAGAGGAAGAGGCAAATCTATTGTCATCTTTTCCTTTTCTGTGGAAAGCGGAAAGCAAAACACAGAAAAGCTGCTGTTGCCCTCAGGTCAAGTGACAGACACTGACCCTGGACATTCGATTCAGAAAGCTCCAAAATAAACAGAGAATGACGGAAGCCTGAAGAAAAGAAGCCAAATTAGGGATATCAAACTCTCTCTTGCCTAGACAAAGGACAGCTTTTCTTAGTACTCTAAATAGGGCTCTGGAAGAGAAAATAAAGTTACTTAAAAACTCAATTATAAATTAGACAGCGCAGAATGCAATGTCCTTTGCAGCTTCTCAGAAGACAGCGCTGCACACAGTTGGAAAATCTATAAATGTTAGCTTAGCTTTCGTAAATTTCATGAATCCACATCTTCCTCCTATGCTTATTGGCTAGAATTGAGGGAAATGTCTCCTCACACAGTATTCAAACAGGTGGAGAAAAATGTATCATGATTCTTCTCTCATTGAAAAGAGAAAAATACTCTGATTTATTTGCACAGTTAAGCTTAGCCTTGGGAGCAGGTGTTGTCATTCAATACATCTTCAATTTCAAACTGAAGCATTTGAAATTGAGTTGTGTCAAGTTCAGCATTTGACACAACTGAGCCGGACCCCTCCTTCCTAAGTGCTTTTTTCTCTTGATATCCTGGACACCACCTCCTCCAGGTTTTCCTCTTTCCTGCGTGCCCCTTGTAAAAAGCCTTTATTGGGTCCTGCCCCTCCTCCTGTTGTTGCTAGCAAGTCTCACAACTCTGTCTTTCTTTCCTCTCTTTCCTACTCAGACCCCAGTGACCTTATCCAATTCCATGCTTTGTAACCTCTATCCTGATGAATTCCCAAATCACTTCACTGGCCCTGATCTTTCCTATAAAATCTATATTGGTATAACCAACAGGCAACCTGACATCTGCACTTTGGCATCTACCAGCATCTTAAACTCACGCACAGACAGACTTTGATCACCCACTCACTCTTACCCTGAAGCTCACGTCCCCTCACATCCCCTGCCTCCCCACCTCTGCAAGCGATGTCACCACATCGCCGTCTTCCAGTGGTTTAGGGCAAAACCCTCGGAATCACCCTTGATTCACCTAATTCTCTATCATCCCACACCCAACCCATCGGCAAACCCCCCCCACCCCTGCTCTCCTTTCATGAGACATCCCAAAGCCAACCTCTCCTCCTGAGCTCCATCATCTCTCACATGAATTGTTGCAGTCACTTTGCAACTGATTCCCTGCTTCCTCTCTTGTCTCCCTAAGTCTATCACCCCTCCTCCTGAAAAAGTTACCTGTTAAAAATCGAAATGAAATCATGTGACTCCTCTTAGAATAAAATCCAAACTCCACGCCATGATCGTCACAAGTTCTCCTCTGATCTTACCTCTTGACACCCTATGTTTCTTGCTCTGCTCTGAACACACCCACTTTCTTGCAGTTCCTGCATATCCGTATCCGAGCACGTCCCACCCAGGGCCTTTGCACATGCCACTCCTCTCCCTGGTATTCATTCTCTTCCTGAAATTCTTTACAAAGCTTAGTTGTTATCGTCCCTCAGGTTTTGAATTAAATGTTACTTCCTCAAAGAGGCCTTTCCTCACCACCCAAACTTTTTGCCTTCTATAATCTGCTCTATTTTTCTTGAAAACGCTATCACTACAAAAATGATATATACCAATTTTCATTAGTTTACTATTATTCTTGTTTCTCCCCACCGTGTTAGTAGGGAGCATTTTTGTATCACCTATGTATCCTCAGTGCTTGAAAAGTGCCTGATATAGTATTGTAGTGGGCACTATATAAATACTTGATGAATGAGTTAATGAATGAATGTGTCTATAAGATTCAACCTCCCTAGTAAATAATTTTTTTAAGTCCCAATTTGTGTAAGATAAGCAATATGTGTGTGGGTGTGTTTCCTGAAGCTAAAGCACAGAAATGATTGATCTCAACATTTCCAGCAATCTGAGAATTAACGTCATAAGTTTAGAGACACTGTCTCTTCCAAACATGGGCTGGATGTTATTACTACTGGCCGTCAATAAGAGCAAGCTAAATATGGAATGACTTTCTCCAGAATATTCTAACTATAAAGCAGATACTGGCATTACCGGATGCTCTTGGGTATATCCCTTTATTCTCTCATGCAAAAAGAGTGACTGAGTGCCTACCATAAGCCAAACACTGAGATAAATACAAAGACACATGGCTGAAAAGACAGGCAGAATCCTGCCCTCACGCTGCTAACGGGGAAGCCAGACATTGAAGAAATAATTATAAAGATGCAGAAAAATGTTAGAACCGTAGAATACTAGAGGAGACCATGACACTCATGTTTATAGACAGGAGAATGCACCTTACAGAGAAAATATGGCTAACTCCAAGCACACCACTGGTTTATGGTGGCCTCAGTATACGAACCTCAATCCGCTATTTATCAAGTTTTTGCTGTAGATAAGGTGACATACAACCCAGTTTGGCCAGGACAGTGCTGGCTTATCCCTTCACTCTATTGTTTCTGTTTTTGTTTTTAAATTGAAGTATAGTTGGTTTACAATAGTGTGTTAGTTTCAGGTGCACAGCAAAGTGATTCAGTATTTTTGCAGATTATATTCCATTACAGGTTATTATGAAACACTGTGCTATACAGTAGGTCCTTGTTGCTTATCTATTTTATATATAGTAGTGTGTGTTAATCCCATACCCCTAATTTGTCTCTGTTCCCTTCCCTCCTCCCTTTGGTAACCACACGTTTTTTTTCTATGTCTGTCTTCAGTCTATTCTTAATATCTCCCTCCTTTCACTCTCAAATGCATCCTGGTTTGGATAATATAGCATCTGAACCCTCTCGTGCTGCCTGTACTAGAGTAGAACACATGACACTGGAAGAGGCTGCCACACCCATCGGTTTTACTAGAAAACCAGTCTTGCTCCTTGTATAAAATTGCCATACTTGAGGCCATTTGATTCTAACAATAGTTATTTGGACTAGAAATCACTCCCAGAGAATCCCCACAGGTCAGGTGAGAGAACACCACCCAAGGGGTTTTTAATTGGATGGCAGTTAATTGATCATCTTTTCCAGGAGTTCTGAGCTTGAGATCTAGTCACAGCGAGAGCAGAGGGAGGCAGGGGAATGGCAGAGACAATAAAGTATGAGCCTCAAAGGAAACACTTCCGAGGAGCAAAATGGCCAGGTCACTAGGGCTGCTGTGCTGTCATGAACATCAAAAAATATCTTACGGTTGACTAAAAAAAAAAAATAAGCACAACCTAAAAGTTGAGAGTTATATTTTACTCCAGGGACTTTCTGAGTTCTTGAACCCGAGATGCAGCCTCTCAGATAGCTCTGAGGGAGAGCTCCGAAGAAGTAACAGAGGAGCCAGGATATATGGGGGGTTTTGAAACAAAAAACCCAGGTGATCTGAACATCGAAAGATTACTGTTAATTAAAGAAAACCAGACATCTCAAGTTAATGAATTTAGTGCTTTTCTATGTATGGGAAGATGCAAGAGTCTGGGCTTATTGAAATCACCCCTTTGATATGCACCTTAACTATCCAGGGTCAGTATCCCGTTTTTTCTCCATCCTGAATCCCCTCAGGGTGCACAGCCAGAGGCAGCTGCAGTGGCTGATGGCTTGATGGCCCCAACATCCTTTGTTAGCTGATATGGAAGGTGACATTTTTTGTCCACATTACTCTGTGAAGTGTTCTGCTCAAGTACTAATGTTTTCCTTGATTTCCTTATATTTCTTACAAACTGAAAATACGTGGTACGTTTATAGTTCATGGATACTCTCTCTTTCAATGCCTCCCCACATGATGCAAGCTGGGGACCATCCAGGTCTCCACTGTTGTATTCTAGAGTTCAAGTCACATTGCACGACACACACGGCATAGGTTACGGAACAGCGACCACTGGGAAAATTCACGCATGACAATGTCAGCTCAGGTCCACCTAATCCTCACATTATCCTGCAAGAGGCTTGCCTAGGCCAGGATATCCACATGTGTTATATGTTACATATATAATAAAATTATTTCAATAATAAACACAAATATTATTATGTTATTAGAGCTAATTTTGTGTATCATGGCAATATTTATATTTTTGTTCCTCTAAAGTACCCAAAAGACTACTACCAATGTCTAAACACTACAGAAAAATATAAAGCCAAAATTGTCTTCTCGCCCTCTACAAATTTTTATCATAATAAGGATAAGATAAAGAAAAATTAAGAGTTCAGAAATGGATAAAATTTAAATTAAATTTCTGATTCTTTTATTTCTATTTGGTTTTAATAACCCCTCTTCGAGGCTGAATTAGTCACATCAGAACAGTCACCCCTTATTCAATAGATATGAATGACACAGATGTTACTCAAGTGACCACCATCAGACTCACTTTAACTTCTTAAAGGAAAAGTATTACAAAACATAGGAGGAATAAGTCGTCCTTGGCATGAAATTATACGAGAAGGACTGATGAAAGACATCTTTTCTCAAAACTATCTCCCCTTTGCAGATCTAGGCCCTAAAATTCTATTATTGCAAATTCAAGGCTTTTGGTTAAAATTTTCTGAAGCGTCAAATAATTCGGAAGGTTAACACATTAACTCACAACTAACCATTAACACCTCAAAGTGAATTAGTCCAGAATACACTTTTCAGACTGTATTATCCTTAAGTGTCCTAGTATCAATATGATTTTTAAAAGGGGTTTTGGTTTCTCAAAAAATTAAACATAGAATTATCATCTGATTCAGCAATTCTACTCCTAGGTATACACCCAAAAGGCATGAGGCAGTCAAATAAAAACTAGTACACACATGTTCAAAACAGCACAATATTTTGTGCTTTTTTGTTTTTTCACAATAACCAAAAGATGAAAACTTGAAATGTCCGTCAACTGATGAATAGATAAACAAAATGTGGTATTATCCATACAATGGAATATTACTGAGCCATAAAAAGTAATGAAGTACTGATACATGCTACAATGTGGTTGAACCTCAAAAACATTATGCTAAGTGAAAACCAGACACAAAAGTTTACATATTATGTTGTGTATTATATTGTGTGATTACATTTATATGAAATATCTAAATTAGGTAAATCCATAGAGACAGAAAGCAGATTGGTGGTTGCCAGGGGCTGGGAGGAGGGGCAATGGAAGTGATAGCTTAATGGATACAGGATTTCCTTTTGGGGTGATGAAAACTACGTGCAACTAGATAATGGTGGTGGTTGGACAACACTATAAATATACTAAATGCCACTGGGCTGTATGGTTTAAAATGATTAATTGTATGTTATGTGAGCATTTTAAAGACTCTGAGAACTCCTGCAATGACTTAGATTTAACTGAGAATTTCTCAAGTGCCTTGCAGCACAGAAAACTCAGTGCTTTGTATGTGTATGTGTGTACGTTCAACCAGTCTCAAAGAGAGAGACAGCAAAGTCCACAGTAGGCAGCCCTTAAATATCAAGGACAGACCAAGAGGAGAAAAAGACAAAAGATGCAGGAAGGAGTGGTGGGTAGGTGACTAAAATTCAATTGCAAAGTAACACGGATGATTTAATGAGATGGGGACCAGGAGACTTGTACTCATGTGTCTTAGGTCGGGTTCTCTGGGAAGTAGACTCAGAGATGAGATTTGCAGGCAGAAATCCCCAGGGATTCACATCTGTAAGGGGTGCGGAACAAACGATGGATGGAGGAGGAAGCTGAGCTGCGATGCAGGCTCAAGAAAGATGTTAGCCAATCCCGCAGGAAGCCTGGAGCTGCCTGTCCTTGAGAGTGGTCCACGGCCCCCGGTCCTCTGCACCAGCGAGCGTGGGGTGCTGGCTGCCCCAGATGTGCAACCTTGATTGAGGAGGACAACCCCTGCAGACAGACTTGTCTGTAAGCCAAAGGAAGGAAATGCTCCTGGAAGCTGGGTGATCAATATCTCTGTGCTGAAGTGGGGATCGGGAGGCCACACCAGAGCATCCTCTACCCTAGGCCGCGATTTTCTGAAAAGTGCCCAACACCCCACAGAGGTCATTCCAGTAAGACCTCTTCCCACACTCACACATCAAAGGAACATCACCTTCAGGAAATCTGCACTCAGTGATACTGAGAGATTTCCTATCCCCATGCACTCTGATTCAGCAGGCGTTTTCACTTTGTGAAGAAAAGGAAAAATACAAGTCTACTTTCTAGGAGAAACCCTCTCTAGAAAGTTAGCCCACAGAGTTTGCATTAACATTACTTCAGAAAGAGTTGTTACAGATTAATCATCCTCAAATTGAAATGATTGTTTCTTGCTGCTATCCCCAGAAGTTTCATTAATTTACATCAAATAATGCCACTACTTGCTTTTGGTCCCTGCTCCTTCCATTGGAGTTAGCCTGTTAACAGGGAAGAGCCAATTTTGACTCCACGTTGGATCTGTTTCTTTGACTTTAACCTTTGCTTTTCGTTGCTTTTGTTATTATAATCATACATAATGGCCTGCCTCAGGGAACCCTGCCCCTCTGCCTGAATGTTAAACTAAAGTGCCTTTGTTCAGCCCACAGGGAGATAATCTGACCCTGCCCACTTGTGAATGGCTGCAGAAAAGAAGAAATTAACACATCCCTTCCGGGATGCTGGCCAAGCCAGGCAAAACTAATGGCCTCTTTACTTTACTTCCTCACCTCTTCTCCCTCTCTGTTCTATAAAAGAAACTGGCATCCAGACTCCAATAAGATGGGTATTTTGAGACATTAGTCTGCCATCTTCTCTGTCCGCCCGCTTTCCGAATAAAGTCATATTTCTTGCCTCAACACCTCGTCTCCCAATTTACTGGTCTGTCGTGTGGCGCGCAGAGCGAGCCTGGGCTCCGTAACAAGCCCACCTTCTACAGTGGAGTCATTTCAAAGGGGTGAGGGGCAATAGCTAAAACTAGAGATTTCTGGTGCCCCTCCAGATGATCTGTACCAGAATCTCCGCGGAAGAAGCACAGCAATCCATCTTTTGTACTTTATGATTCTTGTGGATATAAACATTGGAGAACTGCTCTTAGGAGTTCTCAAACCTATCCTAGTTTAAGCAGATAATTAGGGAGTCATGGGCTTATGGTCCATCATATTGGCTTCAGTAGCCCTCCTTTTACTTAATTGCACTTTGGCCAGATGCCAGGGTTACCAAACTCAGGTTGGGCTGCTCGCTGCTGGAAAGTTGAGTGTTGGCTGGAAAGGAAAGGCTACTTTATTCAGGAGGCCAGCAACTGGGGGAGAAGGTGGACTCATGTCCAAAAACCAACTCAAAAGACTGCTCAACCACGAAAGTTTTTAAAGGGAGAATCATTTGGGGAGGGGGTCAGAGTCTTCGTTACCTTCTACGGTGTGGAGAATTTCTTCTGACAGGTTGGTGGTGAGGTAACAGGAATCTGTGTTCAGCCTGAAGTTACCGTCCTCCACCTGGGTGGGAGCCTTAGTTTCTGCAGAAGAACTCCAGAGATATGTTGTTCTGTATATCCCTTGAGGAGGAACCAGGACCCTGCCCCAGGGTGGCTGCACTAGTGGTTCTTGCCTGTTCCTCCTTTGTTTCTGCATTCCTTTCCCTCCCTGATTAGCAACTGTTTGAATCTGCCCTTGGATCTCAGGGAAGGCCAAGGAAGCTGAATGAAGCCTATTTCCTACAAATAAGAAACAGGGGACATGGAAAGGATTTGTACCAGGGCCCCCAGGGTCCTGCTCTGTTTCACCAGAAGCCCGTAGTATGGCGTGTTGTATGAAACTCCTCTGTACAACTATGTCTGTGTTTACTGATGAGATGACGTTTATGACATTTCATGGTGCCCTCTCTATAAAGACTCATGGGAGAAAATTCTGATCTCAGAATCAGACAGAATTGGTCATCTCTTGAGAAACTAGATAGTTTTGACATTATAAATGGTGTGAATCACACATTTATAATGTTTCCTTCCTTTCGTTGGCTAGCAGAAACTTAAAATCAAGTTTTTGACACACTTCTAGAAAATATGCATGACTTCATAGTGTGATTTTTGTGTCCTGACTCACCTCTGCTTCTACTGGACTTTCCTGATTCATTTTTCTCATTTATTTGCTATTTCATATGTATCTTAGTAAGTTGTTTTAAATCCTTTCTGGAAAAAGGATGGGTATAAATAATCAAATGTTTTCCAATTATTAACAGTTGGACACACACTGGACAAATCCAATACATCAGTGAAACATCTTAACAGTAAAGTATTCCCTGCCAGTATATTCTAAGTGTTTCTGCACAGAAAACTGTGTGAAGTTATTCTAGTAAAGCTGTAGCCAATTAATTGAATAGAATTTCAACTTTTGACACCAAGAACTGGTCTAACAACATTCTGCGACTTGGTACATCAGGGGACATAGAAATAATACACCTTGTACATTTCCAAAGAATTACTGAGGAAGGAATTTAGAAAATGTCCTACAATTTTAATTCTCTTTCCTTCACCCCAATCTTGTTTGCTTATGCACGTGTAGGCATAAAAATAATACAAAGGTTACAGAACCCCAAGATTTGAGTAAAATATTTCTGGTTCTCTGAGGTTTTACACAGAGCAAATTCCCTCTTTTCACCTAGCTGAAATGCATGTATTACACTCTGCTATGGCATGAGGAAATTCCCAATACATGTTTGTTGCCATGTCTTCGTTCACCTTGGGAAAGTAAAAGTTAAACTGAAAATATTTAGAAGCTTGGAGTTAATACACTACAGATGAATTTGCATTTTGTAGTAGGTATTAACTGTAAGAGTATATTATAATTAGTGCTGGATATTTCCTAGAACTATATAAAGTATCTGAGTCTGCCAGAGATGAGCTCATAATTCTAATGACTTAGGAGTTAACGAGTGGATCATGAAACAACCCCCTCCCCCACTTTTACTGATGTCATCTTGGGAAAGATGGAAACAGCACAGGCCTCTGCTTCCGATAACAGATATGGAAAGGAAAGATGGAGCGCTGGAAAATCTCTGGGGCTGTTAGAATTAGCCTTCCACCGCACTGGTGGGTGACACATCACATAGTAGTTAAGCAGGCTGTGGCATCAGATTGCTCAGAGCTAAACCCTGGCCCTATTACATATTAGTAGCAACATTTGGGTATTCAACTTAGTCTCTATGTGCCTCAGTCTCTCTTTCTGTAGAGTGAGGATAGTAATCCTATCTCACAGATTTGTTTTGAGGGTCAAAGGAGTTAATCTATAGAGACCTGGACAATAACACAAGTTTAATAAATGTTAGGCTTGATTTTAACTCCTCTCTGGATGATGCCTTGAGACACAGATTTACCTGCATTCTTTATTAGGAGATTTGACAGGAAATTCACACCGAAAGGAGCCATTACCACCATAATTCTTCCTGACCCCATTCCTAGTGGAAGATGCCAGGGGCAACATGGTAGACATGGTCAGAATGAACCAGCCTTGTATGCTTCACTAAGGAGTTGGAACTTTATCCCAGAGACAAACAGAACCACTGGAAGGTTGTAATGAGAAGAATAAAATGACTAGAGTTGGCTTTTAGAAGGATTTTTTGTAGATAGAGATTTGTTAAAGCGAGAGAAAAAACACAAACTAAGAGTGGCCTAAACAAGATAAAAGTTTGTGTGTGTGTTCTGGGATGTGTGGGTGTGTGTATAGTTCTTTCTCTTCCTCCCTTCCTCTCTTTCTCCCTCTCTTTCTCTCCTTTTTTCCATGCGAATGAGATGTGCCCAGTCCCAAGCTGGAGGCTGGTAAGGCAAATTCTCAAACTCATCTATGACCAAGACTGCTCTGTCCTGCTTCCTCTCCATCCTCAAAAATGTGGACTGCACTTCGAGATTCAGGATGAGTATTCAAGACGCAGGCATTATGTCTTCATTCCAGGCATCAGGAAAGGACAAAGAAAGGAAGGCTGTGCATTCTTCCTTTAAGAATACTCCCTGGAAGTTACACATGAGACTTCTGCTTACTTCCTTTAGCTGAGCTCAGTCACGTGGTTTCCCGAGCTGCAAAGGAGTCTGGGAAATGTGATCTTAATTCCAAGTGAACATGTAATTTAAAATATCTTATTATTGGGTGAAAAGAGAAAGGTAACTTTAGGGGACAATTAGCAGCTACCACCATTTGGCAATAGCTATTGGGGATGTCAGAAAGCTAGATCTTATAGGACCAGCTTCGTGTAATGGGCACAGTCAGCAGTGCCCCAGGTTTCTGGGTTTTGTGAAAGGATAGATAGGAAAATCCACTGATCTAAGGAAAAACTAGTTTGTACGGAAAATCATGTATTCATCTTTGAGCATATTAAGCTTGAGATATTTGTGGGACAACCAAATGGAAAATATATCTGAACAGTTGTATTGAAATTTGAGGAGCTCGGAGGATTCATTCCAGCTGGTCATACAGAGTCATTGGTATAGAAGGTGGTTAAGGACAAGATAGTGGGTGAGACAGCATGGGCTCCACCTTCCTTCCCTAATTATGGCCTCGAAGGATGAGGGATGTGGCTGGTAAAGGCTCCGGCTGTGACAGACCCCACGTGGCCACTCTGAGCGCTGGGATGACTCTAGACCCTCACACAAGCTGGGAAGGACACGTATGGAAACAGGAAGCATAGTAAAGACAGACAAATAAAAGCATGTTGCATAATTTTAAAAAAAGAACAGGTAGAAAAGAGATTCTATGGAGTCTGTGGGTGAAGAAGGGTTTATTCAGAAGAGGTGGCTGGATAGGCCACATGATGATGGGCAGCTGAGGACAGAGGCTCAGATGTCATGGCGGGAGGCCTTGTCTCTTCCCTGAGTCCTGGCAGCTGCTAATGCTTTAGGAAAAGGGTTTTCTCCAGTGATTTCTCAAACCATGGCTTTTGCATAGGTAAACCTGTGTCCTAAATCCAAGCAGCAGCAGAGGCCTAAGGACCCCACAGTCTGAGGTCCTGGACCACAGTCTTCTGCCTGTGCTCAGTGCTTCAAGGGAAGCCAGGACAAGGGGTAAGTCTGAGACTTCCTAAGATGTGGAAATGTTTGCAGGGGTGCATCCTACCTGTCCAGGGGGTAGAGGGAGGGATCTTCTAATTTCTCTATCCCATGAGCAGCCACCTTCAGTGGCTTGGAGATATGTCCTCAGTAGATAAACCAGTTACTTATGAGGACCCGTTTAGATCAAACGTTGGTAAACTGGAGCCCAAGGGGCCAGAACGGACCCACTTCCCCTTTTTTTAACAAAGTTTCACTAAAACATGCCCTTCCTTTAGGATTATCTCTGACTACTTGGGTGCTACAGCAGCAGAGCTGAGTAGTTGTGATGCAGACCGTATGGCCTGCACAGTCTAAAATGTTTATTACCTGGCTATTTACAGAGAAGGTTGGCCAAGCCCTAATCTGATAATATATACAAAGCACTTAATACAGTAATCTAGCACATAGTTAGTGCTGATGATTTATAGATGTTTTTATTTTTACCTCTAAAGGCCAAATCTGGATTACTAATGTCTTTGTGATTGGCAGCTTGCTTTTAGATGCTCTGGAAGAGCAATCCATCCTTGCTAATTTACATGTTGGTGGTGGTAAAATTTACCTATTTCTCCATTTTCTCTAAAGGCATGGATATATCATTTCAGCCATATGGATCTTTACGAGTGTGGAGACTGTGCCTAATTCAACCACATGGAAATTATTTTCAACTTAAAAGCATTAAAACCAACAGATGATTTCATCTCTTATATATGCAATTATTATGAGAACTAAAATGTCCTACTTTTGGATGCCAGGACAAGTAAATTCAAGGGTCTTTTAATCACTAACATTGACGATAAAAAGGGAAGTAAAAATGCGATTCAATTAATGTGTAATATTCATGGTTGTCACATATGAAAATTAATAATGTGCGAGAAGAGCAAAGCAAAACAAAATGAGACTCACGTATCCTATAACCTATTTTCCATTTACTTTAAGCACATGGTTAAAAGATTTCAGCCTTGAAACTAAAATGCTGTGATACGGTAATACACTAAATGTTAACCCAAATGATATTCAGAGTTTAGTGGAAAGAAATTCCTTCTATAGAATATGGGAAATATACCTAGTTAATATATTTGATTAAATTTAATTGCAATCGTCTATAAAATGTAATTTGAGAAGAGGTGGACTGAGTTGACACCTTATAAAGAAATACTAAAAAGTGACTCGTAAAATGAAAGGTAGTAACTGCTGGGCCCCCCTGCAAGGAGACTTCGAGTTGAGCGCAGGTAGTGATGGGAAAGGAAATGACTCATTTGGGGAAGTCTGGGCGTGTTGTGTTCAATCCTTAGCATCCTGGAGGGGCAGAGAAGTTCATGTCCCATAAAATCTCAGGCCTTGGCCAAGGTCAGATTTGAAGCAGTCATAGGCTGTTTTCAATCCCGGTCCTGCTCCTCTTTTAGCACCTATCTACCTTCTTGTGGAGTTCTTTCCTCCCCTGGCCAAGGCCAGTACTGCGATGTTGGAAATGTCCCATATCTGCACTGCCCACATGGTCGCCCCTTGCCACCCGTGGTTCCTGAGGGCTTGGAAGGTGGCTAATGCACTGAGGAACTGAATTTTTTATTTTGTTCCATCTAAATTAATTTAAATTTATGTTTACATAACCACACGTGGCTAACAGTTACCACACTGGAATCACAGGTTCTATATCAAATAGGTTTCAGATTATCTTCAGAGCAAAGAGGAAGGCTGGGGATGTTTTCTGTAAGTGACATTGATGGATTATAGCTAGAAGATGTTTCCTAACATTGTAGGAAACCTGCCGGATATGATCCACTACATTCTGTACCTCTCACTACCTCTCATCCTTCAAAACATACTTATCCCGTGTCCCATTTCTGAAATTCTTTTCTTCCAATCACTTCTCTAATTCATTAACTCAGCAAAAAATTACAAAGCAGAAAGTACTGATACAGTGTCTTCCCCCCAAAGACTTTTTTAGTCAGTTTTGTCCAGAGATAAATACTACAAATTTTTAAGAAAAAAATTAATCATTAAGGTTAAGATTGAAAAATTCACTTAGAAATTGTGGGAAATCCTTATAACATCATCTTGGTAAATATCTGATTATCTAGCATGATTCCAATTTTGTTTGTGTACATGTGAAACAGGAGGGAAGGGGGCAGGGCACAACCTTCAAAAGAATGACATAGCCCGAGGACACGACATAAACTGATTAGAACCAAATAGGTCCAAGATGGTGGACGAGTCCACTTCCACTAGACCTTGAGCCTCAGTATACACTCATTGTAACACATCAGCTAAATGACATACCCACAGGCGCCATGATAGTTCCAAGGCCGACCATAAAGGTCAAAAAGTGGGGGGTGACCCAATTTCTGGAAATCCCCACCCTTTTCCCAGAATAGCTGGAATACTCCTCCCACTCATTAGCCTATGAAATTACCCATCCGTATAAAAACTGACAACCCCATAGCCTGGGGCCTCTCTCACCTTCTGAGATGGCCCACACTCTGTCTGTGGAGTGTGTTTCTCTCTAAATAAATCCACTTCTTACCTATCACTTTGTCTCTCACTGAATACTTTCTTCGATAAGACATCAAGAACCTGAGCTTCATTAAGTCCTGAGACCAGGTGTGTGATCTCAGTTAAAAGAACATGGGTTCAAGTCCCAAACTGGGTTTTGGCTGGGTTTGAGTCCCGGCACATGGGTTCAAGTCCCAATCTGAGTTGCACGGTTTCATGTGTATAATCCTTAGATGTCCAAGTTATTAGACACAATGAAAGTGTTATTCTATAAAAGCAGACAAAAAAGTAGCAAGACAAGACTGACTCTCTAATAAAAGGACTTTCTAGAAAATCTGTAAAATGGAAAGATTTATATAACCCTGGACTTTTTTTAACTTTTCTTAAGTAAAGGCCTGTGCCTATCTATTGGGATAATGCGAGAAAAAATCACGTCAACTCCATCAATGACTAAAGTGAGTAAATCTCACAAATCGGCCACCAAAACAAAATCTTGTCAATGAGTTTCCTGACTCATACATGAGGAAATTATTTTCTTTTGTTTTCTGAGTTTTAGTTTCCTCCTCTCCAATGGAGATAAAACATGTGAGGGGCGTCCCCATGACTCAGAACTCAGGGGATACACTGCCTGGTGTCACTGGGCAGTTGTGAGAATGAAAGCGAGCAGGATACTGTAGGCTCCTGGGCACAAAAGACTTTCAAACAGCTGCTAATCAGGGAAGGGAGGGGATGCAGAGACAAGGGAGGAGCAGCCAGGAAACAATAGAGCAGCCTTGGGGCAGCGTCCTGGTTCCCCCTCAAGGGATAAACATTAACAATATCTTTGAGCTCTTTACAGAACTAAAACCCTTGCAGAGAGAGGGTCACAGTTTGATAACCTCAAAGCTCATCAGGAGACCACCTGAGGCCAGATTAAAGGAGCGCAGGCCTTGGCACACCCTGATCCTTATCAGCAACCCGGCACTTGAACCGTTGCTATAAAACTCCTCACCAAGTCGCCCTGGGTTGGGACACACAGTTTGGAGGGCATTAGCTCGCTGTGTCCGCCTTTGCCTGGCAAAGCAATAAAGCTATTACTTTCTACTTCACTCAAAGCTCCATCTCTGAGATTCAATTCGGCACCAACACCGGTGTACAGAGGCTGAGTTTTTGGCATCAAGAGGAAAAGATGACTGTCTTCTAAAGAGTTTTAAAGAGTAGAATGTGCTGTCCACCACGTAGCATTGATTTTCATCCGGTGATCACATTTATGTTTTAGAGAGACTGTTATATTTCAAGAAGGAATTGGAAAGAACTGGCCCACCTCCTTCAACGCCCTTCTTAGCTACATCACTGCTTTTCCTACAGGTAGACCCTACACAGAGTCATCACAGCCTGACGTGGGAAAGTGACTTCTCCAGCCAGAGTCCAGCCTGGGGAGAGAGGGAGCTGCATGCCTTTATCAAAGAATAAGGAGCATTCTCTGTGGCTCCCACCAGACCTGGCTTAACTCCCAGGGTAGCTATAACTCAGACACCTTGCTGCCACTCACTGGCTGCCATGTTATACTATCAGTTGTCTGTATTCTAAATTCTTTTCAAACTTATGTACTTAAAATTTTTAAATAAAATTCTTAGGATTAATAGAAAATTAATGCTTGATATATACACCTGAGAGGGATATTTTAAATCCCTTTTAATATTCATGGGACACCAACAGTGAGAATTAAAATGAAGGCCACATTTTGATAAACTTAATATTAACAGAGAAATGAATTTTGATACAAGTCACTGCCTTAATTAGATTGAGGTGATATAATAAAAGATAGCAAGAAGTGCAATTAAATCTTTTTTTCTAAATTGATGTCAAAAGAAAGATGAAAAGGGACAAGTTACGTAGGGAGGGGGAAGTAGAAAATGATGATGTCAAAAAAGTAAAGTATACGTAAGATTGTAAGCTATGTGCCAACTTTTTCAATTTTTAACATAAAAAATTGTCCAGTCTCACTAGCACTTTACACAGAGACCAACCCTTCAGGCCCCAACCTCATTCTGAGGGAACTTGGAAAAATTCCATTTTAGAGCCTTGATCTCAGGAGGAAGGAAACCTCTGACCTCCAAGTTAACCATGTTTCTCTTGCATGAGGTGAGCCCTCAGCAGCATAGGTGAGATTTACAAACCAGATACATGTTCGTCTAATCAGAGCCAAAAAGGGACTCTCTGCCAGTAAGAAGTGGAAAAGGCATTGTTCTGGGCCAGAAAATTCCAAACTGTTTGATTAAGATTACATTTCTAGGGAAGGTCGAAACTGCAATTAAGTAAGGTATTAAATCTAGGTTTGCTTTTAGCCCAAGCGACACCATTTTGGGCCTGTGGATTTTGGTCACTAGGGTGAGCCCTTATCTAACATGACTGGTATCCTTATAGGAAAAGGAGATTAGGACACAAACACACATGGAGGGAAGACCGTTTGAAGACACAAAATGAAGATACCGAATGAAGACCGTTTGAGGACACAAACCAAGGAGAGAGGCCTTAGAAGAAACCAAACCTGCCAACACCTTGATCTTGGACTTCTAGCCTCCAGACTGTGAGAAAATAAATTTCTGCTGTTTAAGCCACCCAATCTGTTACGGCAGCCCTGGCAAACTATATAGGCACCTTTTCAAAATTTCTAAATCCAGTTGGTGCCTAGATCAGATTACACATAGAAGAGTAGTTAAAATGTTTCCTTATCACTGTCGACTGAAAAAATTTAAAAAAAAGCACAACCTTCAAGTTGAGAATTATGTTTTATTCCTTGGACTTTCTGAGGACTCAAGCCCAGGCAGGAGGCAGGCTCTCAGCTCTGAGGGACAGCTCTGAAGAGGTAAGGGAGGAGCTGGGATATACAGGGGGTTTTGCAACAAAAACCAGTAGTCTGAACATCAAAACTGTTAACTAAAGAAAACCAGACATCTCAAGTTAATGAATTTTAGCACTTCTCTATGTATGAGAAGATGCAAAAATCTGAGCTCACTGAAATCTTTCCTTAGATATGCACCTTAGCTACCTACATCCAGTGTCCTGTTCATTCCCATCCTGAATCCCCTCAGGGCTCATCAGGGTGGCTATAGTGGCTGATGGGCTGATGGCCGCTGTATCCTTTGTTTGCTGATATGGCAGACAATGTTTTTCATTCACGCTAGGAAAAGAAGAAATACCATCAACCCAAGATCTGACTTCTACTGGTCTACTGGTGCTGAAGCCAAGACTTTCTCACTCCACTTTTAAACACAGATCCTCCCCAAACCTGAGGCTGCGTGCTCATTTTTCTACTTTTAAAATGCTTAGCAAATGGACTAAGTAATTAATAACAGATGGTGAATAGGAGAAGTAGAATAAAAGAAAAAGCTATCTCCCCATGGCACTGTTACCAAGACCTTTTTCCTAGATGGGTTTGTAGCAGAGGAACTATTCCAAACAAGCAACTGAGAACTTTAAAATGTGAGCTCCATGGAATAATCAACCTGCTTCCCGGCACTTGAGTCTTTGTCAAGCGACAGGAACACCAGAATTACCCTAATGGAACAGAACAATGACTTATTTATTCTGATATCCTGTCTCCTACTGAGACTTATGCCAGGTTGTTTTGAGGAAAGGCTAAACACCGCATAAGCACGTAGTGTGTACCACTTGCTCGAGTGCGGAGGGGCGTTCTGGGGAGTATGTGAAGGGTGGTTTTCTTCCTGAAGCATATATGGGATGTATAAACAGTATCCAATCATCTGTCCTCCTAGTTTGGATTTCTAGGGACCTTGGTGAGCAGGATTTCTGAGCTGCAAGAAATATACTATGAATAGTGATAACACACACACCACTATATATTTTATTCTTTTCAATCACTCCTTGGTTTCTCCGTGCCTCACCTTCTTTGATCTCTAAGAGGGTCACACTGCCACCTTTTCTAAGCTTTTTATTTTGACCTTGGGTAAATGTTACATATTCAATTTTCCACTCTTGCCTATGGAATACTAATAACTTCTAGAAATCCATATTGATTAGATCCATTAAAAATGTATGATCTCTAACTTTACCTGGAGCATCAAGACAATTATTCTATTTATCTCTACTCGATGTTTGTTTATTTACACAGCTGTTAAAAAAATACTGTTTTCACTCTGGAATGCTTTGAAAATCCCAAATGCATCCTTGCATTTCCTACTACTTGCCTTATTTTTTTAGAATCTAATGTTTACTCAGTGAATTTTTTATTATATAATATTTTATATCTATTCATGAAGTTTCAAAATATGCCAACAATTTTCATTTCTTAACTGAGTAGCTGTGTATTCTTATAACAAGAAACATAAAAGTCTCAGAATACATCCTCATTATATCAGGGTCCCTGGTTCTGTCCACTGTAGCACTAGTGATGTGATGCCCTCAAACTATACAACTTGAAATCTTTTTTATATGGTAAGAGCTACAAGAAGATGGATAAAAACTCACAGGAAACATTATTCGAAAGCAATTTGCTCTGAAAGGAATGCCCTCACCAAAGCGACAATAGAACTCATATGGGAAAATGCTCCATTAGAAGCACTAGGAACTGGGGTGTATTCCGAGCAGCCCACGGGGTAGATGAAAAATCAGTAGAGGATGAAAGGGCAAGAGCCATTCACATTCCATTGAGCTTTCACTTATTCTGACCCATCTCCTATTGTCTGGTTCTATAAATTTGTTTTTAAAAAATTTTATTATTTTCATTTTATGAGAAGTAATTTTATTAAACTCAATGCATGCACTGATTCAAAATGCATAAAATACAAAGTAATCTTCCCATATAACCTGAAATTTATAATAATGCAAACAACTTGGGGAAATATCCAGAAAAGAAAATTATAACAGATGAGATAAACAAGAAAAGGAAAAGACCAACAAATGAATCCTGTTTAACTGAATCATCCATGCTCCAATCAACAGTCCTGGCCCCAGGAAACTTTGCAGAAATGGTGGAATAGTTTCCATGTAGTAACGTAGTGGAAGAAAAATCTTTTTCCTTCTGCATTTCTAGGTTCAGTGACTGTGGCCTGCAAATTAAACTGGTAACAGACAGACTAACAAGAGAAAACACAGTTCTAATTATAAATGTGTGCACTAGACTTCACAATGCAAAATGAGGCTCTAGGAGGCAGCCAGGTGATTGAGGTTTGCCATATACCATGTCAGGCTAAACAAAGGAGAAGGGCCTCTGGGCTCCTGGGCAGGGGAGGCAAGTTTTGGGACGTCCACGGGAAGAAAAGCATGATCAGTAAGGGTAGTCTTGCTATGTAGACTAGAGTCTTTCAGGTGATAAGAGTCTTTTCTCTGATACAGAGACATCTCTACAATGGAAATTTCCATTTATAATAAGTAAATTTATTTAATTTATAAAAAGGGACATTTATATTTACTTTATTTGTAGACAATTAGGGGGAGGTGAAGAGCTTTCCCAGTGTCTGCTGGCTCTCAATTGCCTTTTGCTCAAAATATTCCTAACAGCAAAGTGGCATATTTCGGGGTGCCCTATTCTGGTTCCCTTCAGGGACATATTACCACAAATTAATGAAGGTGAAATCCATCACTTCCCACTCTTCATGTCTATTGGAGAATGAACAGACTTCATTTCATCCCAGGAAAACTGCTAAATAATTTAAGAATATAGTGTGCTGCAAAGCCTTTTATTTTATAACAAGGATTGGAAAAACTTTGCTGTAGAGCGTAAATACACAGCCAGGACTAGGGTAAGGCAAGTGAGGCTTCTAAGGCACAAATTTAAGGAAGCTCTCTCTCATTCAGGGTCATGCAGGTGCCCCTGGGAATGAGTACCTACTTAAATTTTACACCCCAGGCCCCCTCCTCACCTCACCCTCGTCCTGATCCCAAGTCAATCTGTTATGCTTTGCAGGCCAGATGGGCTCCTGCATCTACCCAACTCTGCCATTGTCCCACCATCACACCATAGACAATGCCACATGAATGGGCGTGGCTGCGTTCCAATTAAACTTTATTGACAAAAACAGGCACTGGACCAGATCTGACCTGAGGGCTCTAGTTTGCTGACTGCAGTTTTATGGGAAAATTTAAAATTAATATAAATGTTATATTATGTGATTTGCCCATTAAATTTCATCAGTATGCAGAAAATGTTTTATGTCAGCAAATGACATCTATTAAAAAACAAATTTCTAGAATACTGACTGGACTTATGTAATGCTGGAAGGAGAGTTCCAGAATTGGGATCCCAAATGTCACATGCCTCTGGGTTAAGGCATGTGTATATTTTCACACCTTTTAAATTTTCTTTTAAAAATTTCTTTCTTTTCTTACTTTTTTTTGGGGGGAGTGGCTTTCACCTACCCACCTCCTAGTCCACTTGTCAAAATGCTAATTTTTTTTCTTTAAAAGCTAAATTTAAAATTTGCTTCCTCTATGAAACTGTCCCTCTTGGTCTCATCTCCTCAAATACAACATTACTCGCACTCCCTCCCCAAGTGGCCTTGGGTTACAATTTACTATACATGTGTCTAATCCTCACTAAATTGGAATGGCAGGGCTCTTCTTGAATCACCTATTTTCCTAAATACTAAAGCATATTGCATTCTTGGTGGTCTTTAAATATATATCGCAATAAAGTGAATTGATGTTTTGCATTGATTTGTTCTTAAGGTTTATAAAGCACCACTTTTACAAATCTCTCTCAGACCACTGCCCTACAAAAAGAAGTGCCCTGAAACCATGTGGGAAGCATGTTCGGCAGACTCTTGGCTCCAGACCATGATCACAGCCCACACTTTGTATTTTAACGAGCTGATAAACCACCCACCAGTTAATTATTATACTCTAATTTTCTGATGCTACGTAACTCAGAATGAGAATACTCTAACAGCCCAAACAGGCCATGCTTTATTAGAAAAAGATTAATTGCAAACGATTTCTCAAAGTTATTCCACCAAATGCTTATGACATCTGGGATTCTCTTCGTAATAATCTAGTGGGGCAGGGGAAGAGAGGGCAGAGATGAACCAAGAATGGTCACGAGTTGATGATTTTTATACTTAGGTGCTGGATCCATGGGGGCTTTTGTATATTTCTCCCCGGTTTTATGTATGCTTAAATTTTTCCAGTAATAAAATAATAGCATTCAGCTAAAAAACAAAAGTCTGCCTTTGCCTTTGGTAAATACATTTTTAATTAGAGGCCAATCCACAGGGAAACAGAAAGGAAGAGTAGGCAGATAGATGAATGGAGAGAAAGATAAAGCATTTCCCATTGAACTCATTTTTCTGATTTCATTTGTCTTGCCCCAATTCCTTCTAGACCTTCATTTATTGGTCTGTGCTTATGTTCACAGCTCTGGTAATTTTCTTACTGTCTTCGCCAAAAGCAGAGTAATGTGGCCTAATGGGTGGGTGGCTGGGTTCTCACATTAATACCAGCTAAATATTGAATGTGTAATAGAGACAAAACACTGAAGTACTGTGTATTCATACATTTCATACATTTAATCAAGCAGCCTTGTATACCAACCAATGAGTTCAATCCTGTTTATTATCCTATTTTGGAGACGACAACTGTGTAACTTGACCTGTGCAATTCTGCTTATATGTCATTGGTCAAAATTGGGTCACAGAGTTATTCATATTTGCAAAGAAGTCTGGGTCAGTATCTTTATTTTTTTAAGTTTCTATCTGGAAGTATAGTCTCAAGAAGTCGCAAAAATCTTACCAAGAGATCCCGTGTAGCCATTACACTGCTTCCCCCAGTGTTAACACCTTCCATGACTATAGTACGTTATCAAAGTTAAGAAATTTACATTGACAGATTGCAATTAATGAGACTAGACTACTGACCCCATTAAGGTTTCACCAGTTTTTTTCATGAACTCTGTTTTTGTTTTTTCTGTCTGTGTATGTAGTTCTGTGACATGTTATCACCTGTGTAGACTCATATTAACTATGGTCACAATCAAGATATGGAAAAGTTCCCAAACACAAAGGAACTCCAGGAGATGGGTCTTTTAAACTACATACATTGCAGCCCTGAACAAAATCAGGGATCCTGCTAGGAAGGAAGAAGGGAAATGGATTTGGGGTAGGCAGCAAGCAATACCTGCCACAAAGGGCAGCTATTTTAAGCAGATGGAGTTTTCCATGATCTTGGAGGTATGAATAGATTCTGTCCACCCCCATCCTTCCTCCTGACACATACACTCCTTTTGTTCTTTAGAAATCTCTCAAACAAATGCCATTCAATTTGATTTATCTCATGCTGTAGGGCTGTAATGACCCCATTGAGATGTGGAATTCATGGTTTCAAGAAACAGAAAATATATGTCTGAGTTCAATACCACTAAAACCACCCAAGAGACCAATGAAAGTACAAAGGGTTTTTGTTGTTATTGTTCTAATGAGAATAATTCCTTGACACAAGACCAAAAGGCAACAAGTATAGGGAAATGAAAAACCAATAGGTTCTCAAATTGCATTATGTTTGGACAGGGAGCTGGGAGTAAGGGTGACCTCTTAACTAGAGAACCAACCATTATTTGCTGTTCAATTCCAGAATTTCCTAAGTGAAATCCAGCAATTTGATTATCACGGGACCTGAGGAACATTCAATCTTGTTGACTAACATGCAAGTTCTTAAAGTGCCAATAATGAGGATAGAATATGAAGAAACATGTAGAGAATTTGCACATTCATAGTAGGAAAAAATTATCTTCCAGAAAGTACAAATGTATCTAATAAAATAGGATCGTTTATTGAGTGCACTTTGATTGCACTTGCTTCGTCAAAACAAGGGCAAGCTTGATGTGATGTGGTTGATTGGTGACAAACAAAGGCAACTTGGGGACATTCTAATGACTTAGACAAGACTTGTCCTCCCTGTAACTATTAGCTATGAGGGGTCTGCTGCAACCACAGCTAATATAATTAGCAACAGGCTGCTCAGACTCTGAGGAGAATGACCCCACCCAAGTAAAGAAAGAGCAACGGGGAAAGCAGTTTACTCTCCTGAGCACATCCTCTTAAAATGCTGCCTTTTCCACCATTTTTGAGGTTGTGATGGAGGTTTAGATGGATGATGTAAGACATCAGAGTAAGCAGTGAGAAAATAAGGGTCAATCGACTCAATACTGGGTTGAAACCTTAGTGTTCAAACTACCAGAGAGCCAGCGAGAGTAACCAGAGGGTGATACCATTGTTATGTGGCAGCTCCCTCAAGATGGAGTGATGCCTGTGGCATTCAACCCTCCCCCAGCTCACCTGGGCCTCAGTTCTAGGACTTACCATTAGCAGCTAAGGGTGGGTGATACATATTTTATGTACTCATTTCCCTTCATGATAGAGGTGACCTTCTGAACCAAAAGACTTGAAAGACCAGAGAAGGCCATAGAGCTAATAATGCCTTCTCAGGTTTCAGCCCCTACACAAGTAACATCCCCAAGGGAAGCAGATCAGTGCATTCCCATAAGGAGTAGTGAGGACCGTGCCTAAAGGTAGCATGGATACCCTACCAGGGCACGTTCAAAAACACAATAAAAATACAACAAACAAAGAAAACAAACACAAGCACAATGATATGCTCCCTGGATAGTGAGGGACAAATTCAATCTGGGGTGCTCCACTATGAGACTTCTGAGTAAAAGGCAAATATGAGACCAGTTGTGTTCTTCCAACACTCTCCACTTTTCCTTTATTGCAAAGCTGAAAGCCAATTTTCTGCCTTCCTCATGGTTTCTTCCATTCATAAGCATTTTGCAATAAGTTAAACCTCGATATTTGATTATTCATCTCTAAGGCAGTTGATTCACCTTTCAATTGACCTACTCAGCCTGAAAATTGGCTGATGGATGAGTCTTGCAGTTTGGATGCTGAGCGAGGACCTCCGGCAGCATCCAATAGCTTCACGGACGTGACAGATGTCTAAGCACATAACTGCCAAGTTCTAAGGGCTTGAATTCTCTTGTGGCTCAATTCACAGAAGACAAAGTCGAGATAGCCCACCTTAAAATCAAGAAATCCTGCACATGCTTTATAGTACAAAATATAATAGCTTTATTGATACTACAAAAATATTAAAGGATTAACAGCTCAATGGTTTGTGTGGCCTTTAAAAGTCCCCAAACACAAATTTTTCCTAACGCTGTTTAAACTGTGTTGCATCAGCAGCACTGGTGAGGCTGAAGTGGAAATGTGTTTCCAGGCAGTGATGAAGCGGACATGTCCTGGGCTGGAGCAGGAGGGTAGGTACTTGATGAGATAAAGATGACAGCAAATTCTTTACTTTTTTCCCATTGGGACATGGAGTCTGATCCTTTTCCCCTTGAATCTCCATTGGTCTCTCTGTTTGCTTGAACAACAGAATGCAGTGGAAGTTATATTCTGGAACTTGTAAGGCACGTTCTTAAGATGTCTTGCAGCTTCCACCTGGGTCTCTTGGACTACCCGCTCTGAGAAACTTGGGCCACCATGTGAGGACTCTGATTGTACAGGGGCTGCTAATTTGGATAAGTCACGTGTAAGCTCTCTGCAGGACAGTCCCAGACTTCCAGTCACTACCCCCAGGTGCAAAACACATGAATAAAGCCATCCTGGGCCCTTGGTCAACTTAGCACAGCCACCAGTTGAGTCCCACTGAGTGATCTCAGTCAATGCCTAGAGCAGCAGAGAAATTACCCATGTGAGCCCTACCAAACTTCTGTCCTATATAATTGTGAGACGTAATAAAATGCTTTTTAGAAAATTTTTATTGGAGTATAGTTGCTTTACAATGTTGTGTTAGTTTCTACTGTATTGAAAAGTGAATCAGCTATACGTATACATATATCCCCTCTTTTCTGGATTTCCTTCCCATTTAGGTCACCACAGAGCATTGAATAGAGTTCCCTGTGCTATATAGTAGGTTCTCACTAGTTGTCTATTTTATACATAGTATCAATAGTGTATATATGTCGATCCCAATCTCCCAACTTAAAATGTTTGCTTTTTAAAGTCACTAACTTTTGGGTGAATTTTTTTATGAGGAATAGATAAACTGAACCCTAAAAAAATACGTACCATGGTGTGATATTGTAATTGATAAGAAATATATTTGATCATTTAGACGACCAAATATATTTCTCATATATTTGGTCTTCATCCATGTTTCCTGGATCAGAGTTCCCCACACCCTTGCAATTTCCTTACCAATGAGAACTATGGGAACATCTTTCATTATAATATTTGGTGTCTTGTCCTTAGTTCCTGAAATCTTTTCACAGCCATAAAGGCAAAGTGGGTATCTTATTATTCATAACAAGCCCTTTCCATGAAGACGGGGTTTATGCTAATGAGGTGACTTTAGGAAAGCACCTGAGGATGGGGGCTGGTTTCCAGGGGAACGAACAATGAGGAGAGGGTTGAAATCCCCTGATCTCTGAGGAGGGGAATGGGGGTTGGAGGTTGAATAAATTATCAGTGGCCAGTGATTTAATCAGCCATGCCTATGTAATGAGGCCTCCACAAAAACCCAAAAGGACAGGGTTTGGAGAACTTCCAGGTGGGTGAACACATGGAGATTCTGGGAGAGTGACTCGCAGAGGGCAGGGAAGCTCCCAGCTCTTTCCCATACTGTGCCCTACGCATCTCTTCCATCTGGCTGTTCCTGAGTCCTATCTTTTTCATAATAACCTGGTGATCCAGTAAGTAAAATGTTCCTTTGAGTTCTCTGAGCCACTAGCAAATTAATTGAACCCGAGGAGGGGGTCATGGGAACCTCTGATCTCTCGCCAAGAGTCAGAAGCACAGGTGACAACCTGGACTTGCAGTTGGTACCTGATGCTGAGGGCAGTCTTGGAGGACTGAGCCCTTCACCTGTGGGATCTGACATTACCTCCAGGTAGATAGTGTCGGAATTGAGGTGAATTTTAGGACACCTGGCTGCTGTAGGACAACTGCTTAGGGTGGGAAACACCTTCCCCCTACCCATCTACACTGGAATTGGGTGTAGAACATTTTAGATGGTTTAGTTCAAAGCCCTACATAGGATAATGACATTTACATAATACTTACTATGTGCCTGGCACTGTAACACATGCCGTTCTCAAAAAACCTTATGAACCAAGTGTTATCACCCCTACGAGGAAACTGAGACACAGAAGGATTACAGGACTTGTCCGTGGTTACTCCGCTAAGAGCAGCAAGGCGAGGGTTCAAAGCCAGGCAGCCTGGCTTCAGAGTTTGTGCTCTTAACATTTATACTAAAATCACAACACTTCTTTTTTGAAAATTAGATTCCATTTATTTGAGCTAAGCAAGGACTATGGGAATGTACGCCCTAAATCCTTCTTAGGCGGTCTGTGTAGGCAGACCATCTGTTCCCCTCTACTTTGCTTTGGGCCAAGCTGACCAGCTCCAGGAAGGACTGGGCAGGCTGGTGCGATGGCCACTGTCAAAGGGAGCCTCTGCGAACAGCCTGACCCCATTACAATGCTCCATTTACAAAGATCCTTGAAAACAATATTCTTCCTGACATTAGGATCAGGAATAGTTACAATTGTTCTGAACAATTGGTTGGCTTTGAATAACGACTACTTGGTTTAAAAACAAATATACGTCCCGACAATAGAGGATCTCAGGCTATGCATTTTCTCTCTTCCTCTCTCCAGGCTCTGTTGGATGCCCTAACCCTTGTTTCTGGTTAGATTTCGTCCTAATTCTTTTTATTTCATGTGTCTGCAATTTGTGAATGCTTGTAAGTTTTTCTAAACACATTTTAGAGTAAGACAAGGTAGATATCAATCCATTAATAAAATGATGGGTGAGAGGACAGTTTTGAGTACTTGTGTAAGTTACAGAATTTAACTTAGGATGCTCTAATATTTTCATCTTGAATCTGAAGTGTGTGTGTGTGTGTGTGTGTATAAATTATACCATACGTCACCCAGTTAGAAACTCTGGAATATTACTAAAAAAAAAAGTTCTGGGCCAGAGAAGAAGAAAGAGGTTTGCTGCAGACATCAGTTAGAATGCTCTCAGGTAAACGAAACGAAAATCCTAAACTACAAGGAGACACAAAGTTGAAGCCCATTGATTTTTATTTACCAAGAAGTCTGGAGCAGCCCTTCCAGAGTCATTTCATCAGCTCCTCCATGAATGCGTGGGGGACTGGTGTCGGATGTTCTCTTGGACTCTGCCCTGAGGTGGCAAGGTGGCTTCTGTCACTTCCTCCATCACTTCCTCGGGTGACTGCTTCTCAGGGCAAGCCAGGATGGCAAGAAACCTCTCCTTGGATACCCTCCTGTTTTCATCACGGAGGAGCAACGCTTCTAAGAAGGACTCCAGAAGACGGCCTCTTCCATCTCCTTGTTCAAAACTATCTGACACGGGCATTCTCAGCTGCGAGGGAAGCTGGGAAAGGCAATGTGGAGCTTTCCATCCTTCAGAGTGGAAAGCAAGAAAGCAGAAATGGGGCTGGGAACAGTTGTTCAGAAGCCAAACATTGCTGTCTGCCACAAGAATTCAATAAAAAACACTGATTATATAGAATATTTACTAAAGGGGATGGCCTTGGGCAATGAGTGATCAGAACAGAGGTGGCCTTGAACAGCAGGTTAGACTGAAATGGGGTTGCCCTTTACATATTAGTCTCGACTAGATACAAGTCCCCCAAAACATTAGCGAAATTCTCACAAGAATGTTCGTGTTAACTGTGTAGTTCTTCCCAGGAAAGAGCTAGAAGGGCTTTTGTGGAATCAAGCTTGAGGAGAGAGGTAAGCTGGTTGTCAGCAGCCCCGGGGATGCTTCCTGGGTCACCTCTGGAGGTTGAAGGGCAGGTCAAGGCTGCGGGTTCTTAGAATGACCACCTGCCTTTGTCAGAGCAGCTCTGTATTTGTTATCTTTCTACACAGAGTTTAAAAAGCATTTAGAGGCTCACAAAATGTCTGATAAACACGGGTAATTTGTTGCAGCTGTAGACTAGGGTTTCTCAAAATGTGGTCTGCACCAGAATCCCCTAGGCCTGCTTGTCTAAAATTCAGTTTCCCAGATCCTATTCCAGGCCCATAAATTAGATATTCTGATTCACTGATTTGGGGCAGGGACAAAGTTTCTGTATTTCAAGCAAAATCTAAAGTTGGAAACCCACCGAGATTCCCTATAACCAATAATGCCCTAAAAAGACACCTATTTCAATAATTAGGGATGTGAGCAAAGATTAAGTTACAAAGATGATGATCCCCTTGTCTTTGAAGTTGATTTTTTTTTTTCTTCTTTCCTAAATTCTTGTGTTTGACATTCAGCCTTGAAATTCTCATACAGATTCTGAAATTACATTCCTGGTTTCTCTTGGCTTGTGTCTATGTATGCAAATTAAAAAGTGAAATATTCATTGAAAGTGTTATATATAAGTCACTTTTTGGCTCCTGCCAGGAATGCTTTGTTCATTTCATCAATGAGGCAATATTTTAGAGTAATTGTTTTAAATGCAGACTTTTTCTTTTCCAGGAGTTAAATCAAAACAGGCAAGTACAGACAAATGCAAGCAGTGCTTTGTGAATGGCTGAAATTCAGGTACCCTTTCATTACATCACAGCAGCAAGAGACAGATTAAATTTCAAGTATGGAGACTTTCAATATTGTTCTTGTGATTGCAAAGCGTCCACAGGCATTCCTTTGCACTAATAATTACCCTTCTCAGTTAATGCAATTGTTCCTAAAAATCAAACAGAAAGGTCCTAAGAAAATTAGTTTCTTTTTGTTTATCCCAGTATGACAGGATCAACTGTAGACTACTTAAATGCTCTTGCTTCAGTTTCTGTACGGTGGTTTTCAATTCAGAGTTAAGCTTATGCTTTCACACTTAAAAGCCTGTTTATAGGATCATTTTTAATCCTCTTCTGAAAAGGTTTAATTTACAATTGAGCATGCTCTCTCCTCCACTTTAATTGTTCACAACAATGCAAATGGAAATGTCCTTTACAGCATGGAAAATGGGGGATAAGAGAATTCTCACATGTTGACTTTCAATATGTTTTTCTAATTTCTCCAGAAATGGCATTATATTTGAATAAGTGCCCTCTTCAATCACAATGGAAACATGGACCCAAAGAACGAGAGAGAGCACAGGTTTGTGTCGCAAAGGCAAGCACACCAGGACCCAGCACAGTAATAAAGAGTGACAGCTTTGATTAATGACTAAAATGAGTAATAATTCTGTCCAGGCTTTATTTCCTTGCCTTTGCCTTCTGATTCCCTGCTTCCCTTTTCCCCTTCTTAATTTCAGTGACTACTCATCTCTTGTTCATCTTTAAAAGTTCTTTGTAGGGTTTCTTCAAAATTATATTTTGTATATTTTAGAAAAATACCAAGGCAATAAGAGAAGATGAAGAACTGAAATGAGCAGGGAGAGTGAGCTGCAGTAAATCGCAAGTTCAAAAAAGGGTCCCTAATAATTGACTGCTCAAGTTGGAAATGTTAACGCACACAATGCGCACACACACAAGCGCGCTCACACACAATGCGCACACACAAAAGCACACGCACACACACGAGTATATTAAAAGCAAAGAGTAAAGATAGTTCTTACTTAATGTGCCCTTTTAAAAAGGGTATGACCCTACCTTTCATCATGAAAATAAAGAGCCTTATTAGCATGAAATGATTCTGTCCCTTCATTCTGTCTACTTTGGGAGTTTCCATTTGCTTCATTTCCATTTCTATTTGTATTTATGTCTTAATAGCAAAAGTCAACCTGATCCCAAATGGAGCTCACAGCCATGATGTAGAATAGAGATCACTGATAAAAGGTAATCCCCTTTGCTCCCAGCCTGGTGGATGAGATCTGGATAGATTAAACAGATTTGGACCAAACCAACAGTGCACTCCCTGATTTATGAAAGTCCAAGCTGTGACCTTGGTATCACACCAGAAACCATTCTTTGGATGCCCGACCCAGGAAATACAGTCACTCCTCTTCTTCTCTGGCAAGGTGGAATCATTAAGGAAACCCAAGGATCAGAAAGCTCACCAAGTTTGGAGACCATCAACTGGCCTGCAGATATATGTTGTTTGGCTCATATAGGTTTTTAATATTTTAAATTCATTGCCAGCATTTAAAAACATGAGATTTAACATAGAAAAGCAAGATAATTGATATTTTTTGAAAAACTAAGATATCTGGCAGCACCAAGCCTGTGCGTGGCAGTGATTGGCAAGAACAAAGTAGATGCTACTCCCCCCTTTGGACAGAAGGGGTGCCCTCCTTCCAGTTTTCAGTCTCCACCCCCACCTCTTGCCCATGGCCTGCCCACTTCACCCACAGCTACTGTCTGCCTGGCCTCTATTGACATCTGAATTTGAGTCTCCTGATTCAGCTCAGCATCTGCACTTTTCCAGGTGAGGAGACACGATCGTAAGAATTGAAAGCCTTGACTGAAGTTGCAAGTTCAGTTGAAGCCAGCTTATCCCTCAGTGGGGTAAAGAGGAGCAGAACACAGTGAGTCAAACTCCCCTGTGCTGAGCAGGTGATGGAGCGTCATTCCAGACACCAGTGAGTGGGAACCCCAGAGGACAGGTGTGTGGGCAGAATTCCTTACACCTGGATATGCTTCTGCTTTCTCCCAGTAAACTTAGAGTCTCATACCAGGGATTAGAGGTTTATTGTTACTGTTACTAACAACATTAACCTTGCTGGAAAGGCGAGGCCCAATTCCTGGGACCTGATTAGACATGATTTAGTTCTACCATCTAGCAAAGATTGCCCAAGACCCAGGGCATACCAAGGGAAGCCCAGGAGTGGCTGGCCCCCACTGCAGTCAGTAAGACAGGGAAGTAGTGCATGTAGACAATGCTAAAACAGTAATAAAACTGACTAAAAGTCAGCCTACTTTTTATTAATAGCACATGCTAGCAAATCTGAATGATGCCAGTGATACTGAGATGCTCCTCTCTAAAAAAGTATGTTGTTAAGTTCTAAGCAATTGCTGTGGTTATAACTGAATTTTTTTTAAATACAGAAGCAGAAAAATAGCATATTATTTCTACATGAAACTCATAAAATCCTCAGTTAGACATCCTGGCCCAGAACACCTAGACCCAGCTATGTGAATTCACTTTGACAGTAAGTTTTGTGACAGTTTGAAATCCTTTGAGCTGACTTCAGGCTAAGTTTCTGTTTCTAACCCCTGCTGTACTACATCTTCCTGTGTTTAAACAGTAGCTTGGAAATAAACAATGATGGCACAGTGATTGCAGAGACAAGAAACAGAACCTGAGTAATGAATTCTGTCATTGTATGGTGTTTTAATTTGTGTTTACAATCCTTTAACTGCAAAAACCTTTATTTAAAGCCCCTACAATCAATCACACTATCTTGAAGAAACAAATACATGGGTAGTTGCGTTTGGGGAGATTCATTATAAAATGGAATTTTTATAATCTCTGCCAAATTTATCCTCATGTTTAAGATTTTGCATAACTATTTTGTATACGTTGCTTAATGTGAAACATTTTGAAATTAAAATGAATAAAACATGTTCTCTGATCAACTGTGAGTGAAACTGATTTTAAAAATCTAGCTATCTTCTTTTTTTAAGGAATGTGTTAAGATTAATTTTGATGAGGTTATCAACAAATTGGCAGAAATGAAGCCTCAAAAGCCAACTGTAATGTTATTATTCATTACTATGAGTGAACAATATGATGGCTTACATCTTCCCCTTTGTTCAAAGAATACATTAATATAATTAAAAGTTTTAAACCATTACTCTGTGTTTCTTTTCTGACCATTATTATTATGAGTATTATTACTGATCATAATTTTATCTAATAAAGAAGGGTAGTGTTCAAATAGCATGAACTCTGGGTCATGACTATGCCAGAGTTTTCCCATTTTGAAGTGCCATGTTCCACCTTTACCCCAAACTAGATTCCCATGACTTCTCAGATGTAGGTGGCAGGTTTTCACCTGTCCTGCATGTGGACTGGATTTAGTGCCAGCTTATTATCTACAGTAGAATTCGCTGCAATGTGAAATTTTCTCAGAGATCTGGAGACTTGGAGAGCAGTTTACTCCTCAGTTGATTCCACAGCACTTTGCTCACAAATATATATGTCATGAATAAATGTTTGCGTGACCATCTCCCCCAGCAGACATGAGCTCTTATAACAAAGGGAACATGCATTAATTATACTATTTCTATGACATTTCAGGCACCTAATAAACTCCACTGAATGAGTAGACAGATGAATGGATCGATGGACAGAAGGATGGATGGATGGATGAATGGATGGATGGATGGATGGATGGAAGGATGGAAGGATGGAAGGATGGAAGGATGGATGGATGGATGGAAGGATGGATGGATGGATGGATGGATGGAAGGATGGATGGATGGATGGATAGATGAGTACTATCTCATTGAAGAACAACACTTTGCAAATATATGAGATTTACATTCCTACTAAATTAAACAGATACTTCTGAAAGGAGTGATACTTTTTCTTTAAGAGCATACGCTAACCCTAATATCATTGATATCACTTTAAAACTACACCTCACTTGTGTTAAGTATCAGTAAATCTGAACAAATTCTTTGAAATCCTTAAAAGCCCATAGCCAATCAATGATATGGCAGCCTAACATAGCGCAGAGTTTCTCAGACTTCAACTTTATTGCATACTACTTCATCTTTTTGCCCAAACTATTTTATGTGATTATTTAGTAAATATTTTTGTTTAGTTCTGCTTTTTGCTTTTTTAAAACTTATCTTAATACTTTAATTCTGTTATAAGAAATAATACCCATGTATATTTCAGCTTTATGTGCCTCTTATGTTATTTTTCTAATGCACTCTTAAATAAGCACATAAATATCGAAACATATCCTGTCCATCTTAGAACTAAGATCTAGATACCAGCACAGCAGAATGAACATAGGCTTTGGGATAAGATGAACGGGTGTTCAAGACATAGCTTTGCCATTTCCAAGGTAACTTAATGTCATTAAAAGGTAATTCCTCACATACATACGGAGTAAGGAAACTAACCTCACAGAATTGTGACGATTAAATGAAAAACATATGCAGATCTCCCAGTAGGAGCCTTCCATAAATTATTTAGGTGCTCAGTCAGCTGCTACAATGGTGTTGATGGTTTCACTTTTTAAACAAACCCTATTCTTTCTTTCTGCACTTCTCACTCTCTCTAAAAATCTGTTGACCATTCTTATTCTAAATACAGCCTCATAGAACCAACATGCCCAATTTTACGCAAAACAAGCATCAGTCATAGCAACTGCATCGAATAAAAATAAATATGAACAATATAAAAATAAATATGGACAGCTCTCAGGGAGCAAGAGTGGAGAATGGAGAATTCTCCTCCAGACAGTGCTTCCATGTTTCTCTGCCACCTCGGAAACAGCCTGTGGCCCTCCAGACCTTGGGCTCTTTATCTAATAAAACTGAGGGAGTGAATTCTTTTTCCATGTAAAACATTAGTTGGTGAAATGTTCACTGATACACCATCCCTTTGCTTTCTTGGTTTGCCTTTTTCTTATTCTCATTGTGAGAGCATATGTAGAGCGAACGCGACTATGAAAGTGAAAAGATCTTGTACTGGGGTTTCAGGAAAGGATTTTTCAAGTTCAAACAAGTTTTAACTGAAGGTCTCTTAACCCTTCTGCTATTGAACCATCAGCCCAAGCTCTTATCAGGTGTCTGATCCACCCCCCCACACCCACACCTTTCACCCAAATGACACCAACTTGCTTTTATTTATTCTTATCGTGTTGGGGGACTTGCACTCTCAGAGAGAAAATAGATTAAAAACAAGAGCAGAAATCAATAGCTGGAATCTGAACAGTGAACAGAAATTTTAGTTTACATTTTTTTTTTCCCTGAGAGAGAAAAGTGCTTCGAGTTTTGATTGTATAGTACTGGCCTCCAAAGCATTTAATTAAGATGTCTGAGGCAGATAATAACAAATATGAAGGACTTGGTTCCTCAAATGATCACCCTGCAGACATCCCAGAAACAAACAAGCACCAGAGCAAGAATACATGTTTCTCCTCCTGCCCATTCATCCTTTGGACTTAGCAAGCTGGTCATACATGTGCACTCGGAGGTCAGCCTGATTGTGGGTAGAAGAACAAAGAATCTGCCTTCAGGCAGATCTGGGTTCCAATCCTAGATCTGCCATTATCAAAGGTAGATCTGCAAGTAACTTAAGATCTCTGACTCTCAGTTTCCATTTTATAAAAATGGGGATTATGCAAGGTTTTGTGGAAACTGATTAACAAACTGTTCTGATTATTTATTACTGTATAATGCACCACTCCAGAATTTCGTGATATATCAATGACCATGTTATTTTGCTTATGAACTTTGTGGCTCAGGAATTTGGACAGGGAATAGCCAATGTGGCTTGTCTGCACTGTTCTGCCTGGAGACTCGGCTGGGGAGACTCAAATGGCTGGGGCTGACTTGAGCAGATGAGGCCTGGGATTACCTAAGACTTGTTCCCTTGCATGTTTGGTGCCTGAGCTGAGATGATATGGATGGCTGGGGCTCACCGGATCTCTCTCGGTGTAGCACTAGGGCCTCTCCAAGTGATTTCTCCAAAAGGCCTTATCACCATGGCGACCTTAGGATGGTCAGATTTCCCACACGGCAGCTCAGAATTCCAACAGCAAGTGTTCCAGCAAACAAGGTGGAAGCTGGATGGTCTTTTAGGACCTAGCCTTGGAAATCACACAGTGTTATTTTCACTGAGCTCTGTGGGTCGGAACATGCCCTGCTCTCTCAGACTCAAGGGGAGGACACATAGGTACTGTACTTAAAACATGCTATATTTAAAAGCATCAGCCTCACACCTGTAATATTAATCTCCAGAAATATTGTAGATCAGAATCCCCCAAATCAATTCCCTGTTGTAATCATACTATAATAAATAAATCATAAAATATGTGAGCATATACTTCATAAGGCACTTTTATATCCATTGATTCATTATGTTACATTATCCCTATCTTAGCAGGAGAAATATTTTTTCATATATTGGAAGTAACATTCAGAGAAGTTGAATCAGTTCCCCAGGATCACTGGTACATCATTGGTAGTTAATTACACCATTGGTAGCAGCATCCTCAAGCGCTAAAAAGACACGTGCATGCAAACTCAGGAGTGAGGTTATCTATCTCTAATTATCATTAGAATCTGACCTGCATGCTCATTAACTATTTCTCATTTCATATACCCTCAAGAACCTGAAAGTTAAATGCTTGAAAATGCACTGAGTGCAATACACTGACGAAATACCACATTCATATGCCTGTAAAGAAACACTTAATATTGATGCTACTTTGATAATAAATTATATATATATATACACACACACACCTGTACATATGTATATATATATATATGTTATAAAGAGCTTTCATAAACACGAGCACGTTCGATTCTCAAGGAAATATAGTTATACATGATTTTTAATTAAACTCTGGTTTTAAGGTAATTATAGATTCACATACAGATACAAGAAATAAAGCAGAGAGATTCCATGTACTCCAAACCCACTTTTCCATTAGTGGTAACACTGCAAAACTATAGTACAATATTTCAACCATGACATTGACATTCATGTTGCCTTCTCCTGTAGCCACACCCATTCCCCACTGCCTTCCGCCCTCCTTGACACCTGGCAACCACTAATCTGTTCTCCATTTTAATACTTCTGTCGTTTTAGGCATGTTATTGACAGGTTTCCCGTTCTCCGAAAGTAGAGCGTTCCTATGAAACCTTCATAAGCCGAAATGGTGTGAAGCAAAGAAGTGATTACCTGAGGACACATCTTGATAACGATGCACTAAATAAATTGAGATAAAGCACAGATGTTCCCAGACACAGGGAACATAGCCTTTTCAAAAAATGGTGCAAAAGCATTTGGACTTCCACATGCAAAAAACAAAAACAAAACAAAACTTTGACCTAATTCTCTTATTTTATAAGAAAATTAACTCAAAATGGATCACAAACTTAAATGTAGAAAGCAAAACTACAAGGATTTTAGAAAAGTAAACCTAGGAGGAGAAATCTTTGGGATCTAGCTGTAGATTAGAGTTCTTAGTCTTGAGAAAGTCAACAGAAGAAAAAATTGATAAATTAGACTTCATCAAAATTAAAATCTTTGCTCTGTGAAAGACACTTTAAGAAGATGAAAAGACAAGCTACAGGTGAGTAAAATTATTTGCAATCCACATATCTGATAAAGAACTAGTGTCTAGATCACATAAAGAATTCACAAAATTCAACAGTACAAAGCAATTAGGACATGGGCCAACAATATGAGAAGATGTTTCACGAAGGAAGACATACGGGTGGCAAATAAGCACATAAAAGATGTCCAACATCAATGTTCATTGGAGAATTAAAGTAAAGCCACAAAGAGATATCACTGCATACCTATGAGTGGGGTTAAAATAAAAAATAATGACAACACCAAATCCTGGTGACGATGTAGAGAACTTGGGTCACTCATACGTTACTGGTAAAAATATAAAATGGTGTGGCCACTTTAGAAAAGTTTGGCAGTTTGTTAAATAACTAAACATACAACTATCATATAACTGAGCAATTCAACTCCTAGACATTTTATCCCAGAAAAATGAAGATACTTGTTCACATCAAAAAATGAACAAGAATGTATAGATTTACTCATCATAAGCCCCAAACTGGAAATAACACAGATGACTTTCAACAGCCGAAAACCTCCTTTTGTTGGCCCTTAGGATGAGTGAAGTTTTGAAATGTAGAGATGATCTCTGACATTTCTAATGGATACCTGCATGTTCTTACTATGTAAATAAAATTGCTGGTATGAAGTGACATTAAAGTTTGTAAGTAAATGAATTCTTCCTAACTTTACTCCCAGAAGGAAGTTTAGATAAGCTATAGCTTTTTAACATATAAATCTACTTTGGAACATAGCAATACAGCTTATACTGTATGAAAGTCTTATGACTTTTTTCCTTTTAGATTTTTGTAATTGACTGAAGAATTATTACATCTCCATTTTTGCATATGAAGATAAATGACTTGCTCCAAGTAACGCAGGTAGTAAATGGCTAGAATTTGAACTGTTAAATCCATGCTTTACTGCCTGTAAGATTCTTCTAGAACAAATCTGATTGTAGACTATTTTGTGTGTATGTTTGTGTTTTACTTGATCCTCAGGGGAAATAAGGGTGTTAATACTTTGATTTTTCAGATGTTGGAAATAATTCTGGAGAATCAACTTGCCTGATGAATGCAGAGCTTAATTGAACTGTCTTGATTCCAAATCCTTTAAATTTGACCTGAAAACTTCCCTTACTGGAATATCTTTTGGTATTCTCATATGGTTGCATATTTAGTATAATATTTGCCTCTATTTCATTTTGTTGGTTACTTAACTTTTTGGTTCATCTCAAGTTGCAATCTGATTGGGGACAGAAGCTGGAACTTGTACATTTATCAACTTTTAAATCAGTTTTAAGACATTGCTACCTTTTTACTGAGTATAAAAACAAGACTGAGTAAATTTAATTATATGGAAACACAGGCAAGGGACTGGAAAATTGATTAGAAACTTTCCGAAAAGTCAAGTACTGATTTTTCTTTTCCTTGAAAAGAAACTATTTCGGGGACTTCCCTGGTGGCGCAGTGCTTAAGAATCCGCCTGCCAATGCAGGGAACACGGGTTCGAGCCCTGGTCCAGGAAGATCCCACATGCCGTGCGCCACAGCTACTGAGCGTGCGCTCTAGAGCCCACGAGCCACAATTACTGAGCCCACGTGCCATGACTACTTAAGCTGGCGCGCCTAGAGCCCGTGCTCCGCAACAAGAGAAGCCACCACAATGAGAAGCCCGTGCACCGCAACGAAGAGTAGTCCCCACTCGCCGCAACTAGAGAAAGCCCGCCCGCAGCAAGGAAGACCCAACACAACCAATAAATAAATAAATAAATAAACTATTTCTACTGCAATTTCTAATGCCAACTATGGCTTCCTCTAACTTTTCTCCTTTTTTACAGAGAACTGTATTTGCTTCCCAAACAACAAAAAAATCCAGTGAGATACACACCTGATATAAAAGTATCCACAAGTCCTTACAGTACCTCTTTTTCAGTGTTCCTACTCATCTCCAAAAGAGCAAGGACAGGATAGGAAAGACAGCATTTAGTTTTTCATGAAGTGTAATTATTAAAAGAGATTAATCCTGGAAATTATGCTTTTCTATGGTAGTCCTTAATGTTTATGGATCAGGAAATAAAAGAGCCCACTACTCCACAAACATAACCAACCTATATAAATAATGAAATTACTCACACTGTGAGGCCGAGAGCATACTCCATTCTCTGTTTTGGATTTGCAAAAGCGAAGGTATAAGTTCGTGTGTCTTGGGAATGAATGATGCATAAGTTTGAACCATCAGAAGGGTTTTTCATCATAGCTGAAGCCATTTTATCATGTAGAAATTCCCTTTTTCCTATTTTACGTAACGAAAGGCCATTCTTAAGAATACGTGGTCCGACAACTAACACACTCTCAGGATTTGTTACTTGTCTGTGATTTATACTGACTCTGCCTTCTGTGATCACCTGATACCCTCAGGGACCATCTGGAATGGCATTTACTTTGCAGCAAATCTAGGATGCTTGTTCCAGGGTCAAGAAGTAATTCAGAAACGAAGCTTCTTTCAACAACTCTTATAACCCTCGATCGCACATGACCTCCAGTGCATCTATGCTGCTAAAGGGTTTGTGTGCACCTTTTAGCAGAGTCCAGCCCTTCTCGTTCCTCAACGAGCTTTGTGACTTATGCAGCAAGTCGTTTTTGAGGACCCCGCTTTTCTGGCTCTTTGACATGTAGCTGCATTATGTGGTCAATCTCTGCAAGGGGCAGAAAAGTGAAGAGCTTCAGGGACCTTTCTACCCAATCATCTTGCTGCCTGACAAAAAATCGATACCATGAGCCAAAAACAGCGTTACCAGCAGACTTTCCCAGTTTTGCTCCAGCTGTAATTAGAGGAACAGAGATTCCAAATATAATACATCTTCTCCAGTCAACTTGTGGATGAACTCAGATTCGGACATGATATTGTTTAGTTGATCAGATCCACCCAGCTGGACCCGGCATCCATAACGATGGAACATGTAGTAGAAATCAGAGGCCTGTAGCACCTGGTATTAAAACTCGGCCAAACTCCTGCCTTCGAGGCGCTTGAGGTTCAGCCGCGCGCCCATGCGGAAGTGGCCGCGCAATGCCGCTAGGGAGTCCACCAGGGGCTGCTTCCGGTACCAGGCGGGGTTGTGCAGCACCATGAAGCTGCCCCAGGTCTGCCCATTAGTGAACAGCCGCTGGGGATGAGCCTCTAGTCCTCGGAGCAGGCGCGCGCGCACCGCTTCACACAGGCTCCGCGTCCAGCGCCTAGTGCTCTGCGGTGCCGCAGCTTTGGTCTCGCGGGCGCGCCATGGCTCCTCCCACCAGCGTGGTCACGTGGGTGCGCGCTCGCTGGAAGGGAGGCCCCAAAGCGCCAGCAGGTGCCCTACAGGAAGCCAGTCCGCCGCGGGGTCGAAGCCGCCGTGGATGGCCTGGGGAAAACTGCTTGCCAGGCCGCGGTCAAAAAGCTGGGGGAGCTCTGTCTTCGTTTCTCTCTCTCTGGGGAGAATTCCTTGAACCGACCCCGAGCCTTCTGCACCGCCAGCAACCCCTGGGCGCCCAAGTGGGCTTTACACAGCCCCGGGGCAAGACCCCTGACCGGCCTGGGCTCCCAAACCACCGGCCCCAGGAAATGCACCGCAACAGGGGCGTCGCCATCCTGGCCGCAGCAGGAAGGAAATGCTGCCTCATGTGGGTTTATTTTTTGTTTTTTTCTGTTTGTTAATTTTTATCTTATATTGGAGTATAGTTGATGTACAACGTTGTGTTAGTTTCAGGTGTACAGCAGAGTGATTCAGTTATGCATATATATTTATGTTCTTTTTCAAATTTTTTTCCTATTTAGGTTATTACAAGATATTGAGTATAGTTTCCTGTGCCATACAGTAGGTCCCTGTTGATTATTTTATATATCGTAGTGTGTATATGTTAATCCCAAACTCCTGATTTATCCCTCCCCCCAGCATCATGTGGTTTTGATGAGAAATAAGATCACGTGTGTAGAGACTCTTGGCAAATTGGCGAATGCTACCCCAATTTTATTTTGAGGTCTGACTAAAGATTGTACACTTCGCCCAGAAGTAGAATTTTATGTACAGAATTGTTATTTTTCTGTAAAATATTCATGTAGAAGATGTGATTTGAAAACTTTAAAAAGTTCTGTGGTAAAACGATAATCTCATTTTCTCTAGCTGGAGAAAAATGTCTTATGGGTGTTCCCTATAAGAGAAGCAATATGTTTCGTTGGAGCAGTTGGCTGAGATGGAAGAAAGGCAAGCATAATAAAAGGTGCCTATAAAATCAGTCAAGTAAAACATCAAGTGCTGGAAAAAGAGCTCAGCGTTTTAATTGTCTTTCAGGAGTTTGTTCTGGGTGTGCAGGCAAAATGATAACGGCAAATTTCAAAGGCAGCCTCTCTGAACGACTTCCTCTGAAATCCTACAGAACTGGTAGCATTCTGATAGTCTCTAGGTGAGAAATGAGGACGCAGAGCAGGTGGTTGAATGTTATTATGACTTGGAGATAAGCATATGCCTTGGCAACTCTAAACAAGAACCAATGAGTCTGCTGTCAACTTCAGGAAGGAGGCAGCCCTTTGAAATGCCTGCAGCGCAAGTGACCCATGCTTTCCCAATGATTCAGCAGGTTAATAATTAATAACATCTGAGTCTTGTGCAAATGATTACACAAGAGCACTGCGTCCCACTATGAATTCTTCACCCCTGATACACTCGGGCCGAGTGTTTTGTTACCAAATACTCTCTGCAATCATTCTTAGCCATTAATCTAAAGTTTCTGTGTTTGTAGAACTGCTGTGAACGGACCAATTTGTCATTGACAAATATTTGGTTACCTTCGGTTGATGAGAGAAGTTGGAAATGGATCAGAACTCCAGGTCTTGCCACGTCCTCACTACCAGGTAACGCTTCACAATAAAAGTGGGTCTCAGACTGAATTCTGCTACGTGTACAAATATTTGTCAGCAAATCAGCATTGGCTTCCTCTGTGGGAAGGCGAAGACTCTGCTCTCAGTCCTTTCATATATTCTGAAAGTATTTTGCAGGAAATGGTCACTCCAGGAAAATGTGACCATTTTCTAGCAGTGGAATTCAGTTAATCTGAGATCAGGGGTCAGACTCTCCCCAAAGCGGCTGAACACAGGATACTGGGTGAGGTCCAGGGCACCACTCCTTTAAGCCAATCTCCATATCCTGAGCACCAATTATTTCACCAATGAAAATTCACTTCTGATCTTCTTTTTGTCAATTGACAAACCCTCTGGAGTTAATCAGAGATAAAGATGGCTTGGGAATTCCCTGGCCATCCAGTGGTTAGGACTCTGTGCTTCCATTGCTGGGGGCCTGGGAACTAAGATCCCACAAGCCATGTGGTGCAGCAAAAAAAAAAAAAGATGGCTTAAATAATGGCAGAAGCTGCTTAGGGGGTACAGTCTTTTGATAAGGGCTTCCTAAAAGCTACCATTACCCTCCAAATACTTATCTTTAACTAGGGTACAAAATTTTTACCAGAAAATCTCAAATAGTCATTGAATCTAATTAGCACACATGCATGTTTTATGCTCTGAGCTGTGTAATAGCATGAATTTGAAGTACAAATTAAATGTAGCTCTTAAAATGGTTACTAATCATTTCTCTGACACCAGCTAAATAAATCCACCTTAGGATACTTATATTTTTTAAGTCATTGAACCTGTACTGTGAAGTGATTTTGTACTTTTGTGAAATGAACAGTTAGAACAGTTTGTTGTAATTAAAGTAATAACTTTTGTTTGATTAAGTTTCCAACTTTCAAGTCTTGCAATGTATTTTAGTTAATAACTATTCAGTTGAGTGATTTTGAAGATTGGAAAATAATGTCAAAATGAGAGGGAAGTTGTCCAGCATTTCTTAGGAAGCAAGTATAGTCAGCCCTCTGTATCCACAGGTTCCAAATCTACAGATTTCAACCAACCACAGATGAAAGAGACTTGAAAAAAAATTCCTGAAAGTTCTAAAAAGCAAAACTTGATTTTCCTGAGCTGTGGACAACTATTTACATAGCATTTACATTGTATTTACAGCCATTTACATAGCATTTACATCATATTAGGTATTATAAGTAATCTAAATATGATTTAAAGTATAAGGGATGATGTGCACAGGTTATAAGCAAATATTAAGCCATATTATATAAGGGACTTGAGCATCTGAGGATTTTGTATCTGAGGGGGTCCTGGAACCAATCCCCTGTGGATACCAAAGACAACTGTATTGTTAGACAAAAAGATTTAAAGCCGTTTTGTTTTAATTTTACCTTCTCAAAAACTTAAGAATTAGAGATGGATGTTTTACTAGGATAAAACTGATTAACATAATTGTCAAACACATAAATCCTTTCCCTGGGTGAAATCTATCCTCATTTGTACCATTTTTACTTTGGGAAGCATTTTTCAGCATTTTAAGAGGAAGTTTATGCTGGTGTTTAGATCCCTTGACAAGCATTTCTGGCCTCATTTGGTCATCAGGCATTGAGGGCACCACAGATTTTATTTCCCAAATTCACAATCTGCAGACTCTCAGTTCTTGAATATTATATATTATGGAGTTTATTCAATGAATCATCCTCTCATTCACAGGTATTTATTAAGCAACAAATATGGATCAGGCACAGGAAGATAAAGCTATGTGAAACACAGTCCCTGCCTCAAGAATGTCACAGTCTAGTGGGGAGACTGGGAGGTAGCTGGTGTGATGGCAGTAGATGACAAAGTTGCTAAGAGCCTGGGCTCTGCAGCCCTCTTGCTGGGCTGGAATTCTGACTCTGTCATGACCTAACCTCCCTGGGGTTCAGTATCCCCACCTGTAAACTGGGTATGATAATACTATCACCTGCATAGGGCTGTTGTCAGGACTAAAGGCAGTTATTCATGTTAAAAACTCAGAACAGGATCTGTCACATAATAATGAATGTGTGGACAACACGTGTTGGCTACGGTTATTATTAAGTGTAGGGTACTTGGGGATCTGCTTCCGCAAGAGTCCCTTTGGTTCATCCAAGTCAATTCAGACACCAATTCCCTCCAAACTGAACTCATTACCTTTCTTATCTAGGATTTCCCTTCATTCCTGGTCATGACTCTGGTAAGAGTTGTTATTTCACACTTCTTTTCCTCACAGAGTCTTATGCCCTCAGATGTATCTTTCAGACTTCCCAGTCACTTATTTGAAAATCTTATATGATTATCTCTGATCATCTCCCTCCCCTGATCAAAATCTCCTTCAATGTCTGTCATCATCTTGAGTATAAAATACAGACTCTTCAGTCTGACATGAAAAACAGGGCCTCCCAGAGCTCAAGTTATCCTGGGTCCCTCTTGGGTTTTGAGATGCCTTATTCATGTGTAAAAATGGAGAACTGCTAAAATAAAATCTCAAAATTTTGGTACATTTACATGTTTGCAACATATAGTAAACAAATACAAATGAATATCTATTTATTTATGACAACAAATGCATAAACATACAATTGTGTAATTCACAAGATAATTGGAAAAACCTTACAGATCTTAATTGATAGTTGATGTGGTTCATATTTGGTACACAGGTTGACAGCCATTGGTGACTGGAGCACCTTCCTCTTTCCATATGATCGGTGAACTTCTTTGTATTAGTTAGAAATGATTTTTGACTGGAACTAATGAGTTGCGCAGTATCAGTTTATTACGTCCCTTGATTCTGCCATCTGGATTGGACTCACCTTGCTGAATCTTTTCCCTCTGCATTTGCTGGGGCTGGAACATCCAAGATAGCTTCGTTACTCACATGTTTGGTTCTTCAGCTGGGGGGCTGGGGTATCTGGTGGCTGACCAGCTGTCTCCTTCTCCATGTGGTTTCATGTGGCTAGCTTGGGCTCCCTCACAGCATGAAGATCTCAGGGCATGTAGACTTCTTACCTGGTAACTGGTTTCTGACAGAGGAAGTCACTCTTTGAGACTAGTCCTAGAACGGGCGCTGTGTCATTTCCATCATATTCTGTTGGTGAAAGTAAGTTACAAAGCCAGCCCGTTCAAGGAGAGGGAAAATAGAAAATAGATCCCATCCCACCTCTGGATGCGGGAAGCAACGTGTGAGTACGGTGAGGGGAGGAAGGGATCGCAGCCATCTTTGAGGACTTTCTACCCCAGATAACGTCCGCATGGAGATAGTTACTGTACTGATTCAGTGGGTCTACTCTGATACTTTTGGCTTCCCTCTCGTTGTTGAAAGTTTATTGCATCTCCTCTGTTTCAGCCTCCCCTAATCATGTTCAAAGGTAGGAAACAGAAGTAGTGAGGGGCACAGTGGCTTTCCTTGGTCGCTTCTTTCTAACCACGTAGAGAAAAAAATCTTTCTCACGAGCCCCGATCAGATTTCTTCTTATATTTCTTTGTGCAGAATTGGATCGTATATCTACCCTTAAAAGGATGGGTCCTTTCCCTAAGATGTAGTTAAATTTACATCCTAAACAAAATTGGACTTCTGAGAGCAATATGGAAAGGGGAGAATAGATTTTGTGCAAGCAAGTAACGATGCTGGCCATGTTCTGTAACTGCATATATAACCAAAATTGTAGAACAATTATGTAATTGTATATAATTTCAGATAACACTGAAATATCCAAATTAGATATTTACCATCTACTGTCCGCATAACAAACCCCATGCTAGTATTTGACCATGAGAACCCTTTGCCTCTAGTGGGAGAAACTACATAGACATGAGGCAAAGAGCGTGAATTCAGGGAGGGGTGCAGAATTGGGGCCAAAACATTCCATCTAAAATCCCCTCAAATTTATACTCCAGGCATTCTGAAACCTTTGCATTTCCTTACCCACTTCAAGCTCGCACGTCTTGTCTTTAAACTGCTGATCTGTGTACCTGTAGCATCCTTCCTCATGCCTTCACCTGACCATCCTTCAAGATTCAGCTCAAAAGGCATTTCTTCCCCTGGGCCTTCTCTTATTCTCAGGCTGGGTTCATGGCCTCTGTTGCCTGCCTTCTCGCGTGGTACTCTGAGCTCATCACTACTGTGATAATTGTATTATCAGATTTGTTAATATTATTTGTTTACTTATATATGTTTCACATCAGATCATAAGGACAGCCTAATGCCCTGCAATTAAGGCTAGGAGTACATTTTCTGAGTCCTCATATCTTCAGCACTTAAAGAGTATTTGGGTCACAGTAGAGAATCAAATGCTGGTTGACTAAATAAATGGCTGGGCAGTAGCTTGACATTCTATCCTGAAGGCAATGGGAAGCCACTGGATAATTTTAAATGTGATTGTTATTTTTGTATTTTTGGAGGGGAACATTTTGGTAGCAGTGAAGGGTGTAGTAGAAGGGGTGAGACTAGAGAGGCAAGAAGATCAGGAAACTGACATAAGACTATATGAAATAACAAGAGCTAGAACTAAAATAATGTCAGTGTTGAGGATGAGAACAGAGCAGACTCAAGCGATATTTAGAGAGTAAAGAGATAGATCCTAATTCCCAGTTAGTTCTGGAGGGTAAAATAGAGGCAAACTCTTAGCTGATTTTTATGTTTCTGCCTTGGGTTACCCATTGAAGATAGAGCCTTTTCTTGATGTCAGGAATGTACCAAGGGGCGGGTATTCTGGAATCCAATTTTAGAATAATGAGCATGTGGTACCAGTGGAACACCCATGAAGAGAGCTGAGTAGGCAGTTGGAATAATGGTAGCTTAGGTGAGAAACCAGAGCTTGATAATTAGATTTGGAAATGATCATAGATTAGTGAAGCCATAGAAATAGCTGTGTTCCCCAGGAGGAATGAGAGAAGGGGCAAAGAACAAACTTGGTAAGAACTAGCACTGACCAATGAGTGGAAGAAAACAAACCTGTAAAGATACTGAGAAGGAACATCTGGATAAGCATGTAGGAAATGGGGTGGGCTAGTTTGCTAGGGCTGCCATTGCAAAATACCACAGACTCGGTGGCTTAAACAACAGAAATCTGCTTCTCACAGTTCTAGAGGCTGGAAGTCTAAAGTCAGGGTATTGGCAGGTTTGGTTTCTCCGGAGGCCTCTCTTCTTGGTTTGTAGGTGGCCTCCTTCTTGCTGTGAGTTCACATGGCTTTTTCTCTGTGTATTCACAGCAGCATCCCTGGTGTCTCTTCCTCTCCTTATAAGGACATTAGTCACATTGGGTCAGGGTCCTACCTTCAAATATAGTCATGTTGGGTAGGGCTTCAACCTGTGCATGTTGGGGGATACAGTTCAGTCCATACCATGGGGATACAATAGCAACATGGCAGTCAAAGGAAGGAGGTGACATGCTAGTATCCAAGGCACTAGACAAGGAAGCTTCCGATTGAAATGTGCCCATGAGTTTTGCTGGTTGCAGACAAGATGTGAGCTAAACAAAAGGACTTTCCACTGGACAAGGGTCTGCAGTGGCTGATTAATGAGTAAGAGATGAGGAAGCAACAGCAAAGGGTGGTCTGATCATTCCAGAGTCATCTCAAAGTACTAGGGTGACCAGGCCCATCAGCCACCTGATCAGTTTATCCTAGAGTGGAGACTCTGGAGCTGGACAGTCCTCATTCACACGCTGGCTCTGGTCCTTACTAGCCCTGTGACCTTGGCCAAATACTTAATCTCTCTAAACCTCAGTTTCTTAGCTGGGAGGTGAAGAGTAACGTAGTATTGTGAGGACGTGCTCCAAAATGTTAAGGGATTATCTTTGGGTGATAGGGTTAAGGATCCTTTTTATTTTCTGCCTTTGGCTTATCTGTATTTCAGATTTTTTCTACCTAAAGTTAACATACATTACTTTTGTAATTTAAAAAAGTTATCTTTTCTCCAAAGGAAACTATTCATGCTTTCTGTAAACGTGTGGCAGTTTCTATGAATATCTGTGATGAATTGCAAACAAGGAAATGGATTAGAGAGGGACTCTCGTTTTTCCCTCTAGTGAAGACAAGAAACATACGTTGAGTACTGCAGGGCACAGAATGGGGTTCACGGTTGAGAAAACAATCTGTGCTTTCAAGGACTTTACAATTAGTGGGGTAGAATTCCCCCAAATAAATGAGTAACAATAATGCACTCCATGCCAGAACAGGACAAACATTAAAAAATAGGTTAAATAAACTAAATGCTTCTGGGGTTCTCCCTGGGGGAGGAGGGATGACATTAGGCTGGAGGAATCACAAAATGTTTCCTGGAAGAGGTAGCATGCTGGATGACCTGAAAGGTGGGGGGCGTTCCCTCGCAAGTTCACTGTTGTCTCAGTGCTGTTGGTCTGCTTCACAATGGAAGGAAAATTGGCCCAGAGATAAGAGATAAGGATGCAGAACGACCAGTTCACATGGAGAGGAATCTCCCTGTCCACTGCTTTAGTTGCCAGTAACCTCAACAGCCATATGTCAGAAAGCACAGGGGAGTCAAAAGTTCTTGCCTCATCACAACCGGGAGATGCAGGGCTTACAGTAACCACATTTTGATCCAGTCCAGTTGTTTTCTGTGTGTTTGTTCAGAGTTTGTAAAACTGGGAAAACGAAGATATTCCAGCTGTTTAACTTTCATTCCAGTTGGTTTTTATTGTTTTACAATTTGATGAGAACTTAAAAATTACCTTCCTTGTTTTTCAAACCCTGAGTCACACTTTTATCTTTTTGTTTCCATCTGCAAAAGGCCCAGTTTTTGTGATTGTATCTTAACTGCCTATGTGAATACACAGAAAATTATATTAAGTTAAATATACAACTATATGTGAAGACCATGGCTTAAGGGTATCAGACTGCTCTTTCAGTGAGAATTCCTAAAGGAAGTTCATATTGACAAATTTGTAAGATTGTCAAATTGCAGTATACACAAGTTTACGTGTCTCTGATTGCACTTCAATGCTCTTTGAAAGATGAGTTTGCACTTGGCAATGCCAAAGTCAGACTCTCAGTTTCACAGGAGATTGAGGATGAAATTGGAAATATTAAAGGCAAACAAAATTAAAATCAACATTAGTCTTGTATGATGACAGAGACCACCAGTTAAATATTCCACCCTGGAATCAAATACCTCAAACCTGGCCTCTAACAATGTAAAATATCTGTTCTTTGCAATAAATATAGAAAAGAAGGCCTTTGGAATCAATTGGGCATTTATTTGCCTCAGTGTTTCTGGGAGTAAGGAAGTGTATGTATACTGTCCAGAGGAACTGGGTGAATTTAGAAAAAAAGAAAAACAAAACAAAACCACAGACTTCTCCATTTTTAAGAAAAGGAAGTAGTATGACATCATCCTCGGCTAAAATCTATCCTGTTTATATCTCAGTTTGTTAAGTAATAGAATGCCTTTTCCCGAGTTATAAAATAATTAAGATGATTAAGTACAATTTTCTTCTGAATCTTGATTACCTCATTCGTTCATTCATCCAACATATGTCTATTAAACACCTATTCTGTGCTAGGTCCTGGGAATACAATAGTGAATGGAGGAAAAGATATAATTCCTGTCCTCAAGAAATTTGGACTTGATTTGGGAGAAGGGAAAGGAGGTGTAGTAAGTGCTAAAAAGGAGAGGCATATGGTGCCAAGTGGACCCATAATAAAATGTCTATTCAGGGACTTCCCTGGTGGTGTAGTGGTTAAGAGTCTGCCTGCCAATGCAGGAGACATGGGTTCGAGCCCTGGTCCAGGAAGATCCCACATGCCACGGAGCAACTAAGCCCGTGAGCCACAACTACTGAGCCTGTGCTCAGGAGCCCGAGAGCCACAATTACTGAGCCCGCGTGCCTGGAGCCCATGCTCTGCAACAAGAGAAGCCACTGCAATGAGAAGCCCGCGCACCACAATGAAGAGTAGCCCCCACTCACCGCAACTAGAGAAAGCCCGCACGCAACAACGAAGACCCAATACAGCCAAAAATAAATAAGTAAATAAATAAATAAATTTATTAAAAAAAAAAAAGTCTATTCAGGGAGGTCAGGGAAAGCTTGCCCATCAAGGAAGTCATGATTCACCCAAGGAAAACCAGGAGAGGGCTGGGTGGAAGGAAGGACAGAGGAAGGGAAGTGTGCCCCGGGGGAAGTGGGGAGGCTCTGTGTGGGAGGAACACAGGGGTGCATTCTAGGAATGTGGAGGTCCTCTCATTGGGAGAGGAGAAACCCAAGGTTACAAGAGAGAAGGGGCTCAAGGCACCTTCAAGGATCTCATTTCTATCCTCTGTCTCAAGAGCAGTGGGAAGCCATCAAATGATTTTAATAGAAGGGTTGGGATAATCAGGTTTGCCTTTTGAAAATTTGACTTTCGCTAGGTTTTGAGAAATTGAGTGAAAAGGCCCAGAATGGCCCTGATTGGGGGTGAGTGGCTGGGAGACTCCTGCTCAAGGGGTGGCGGTGGCATGGGCAGGGCCTGTGGAGGAAATGGGGAGAAACAGATTTTGAACTCAACTTTCCTCCTTTGCTCAAGTGGCTTTGGCAAGGAGGTTGGTGGGAAGGAAGATGCCCAACCCTGCTGATTTCACGCCACTTCCTGCATCCTAAATTCAAGAGCTAGGAAGTGGTCTTTTCCTAAAAGTCAGCTTCTGTGTTGGGTGGAACAATGGTGACAAGACTTAACTTCCAGGATCAAGCAAAAGAACTCTCAGATTGACAGGGAAGATTTCAGGGGTTGGGTTTCCAGGGAGAGCTAGTTGCCTTTATTCCCAGTAAGCCTGGCCACCTGCCTCTGCAAACAAGCTTTGTCTCAGATAAAGGAGTGTATTGTGTAACCTGCTGGAAGATCTCCTGACCAGAGAGAGGGCTATAGTGAATCTAACTCTTTGAGGGGGCTGGAAGTAGGATGAGCATATGAGTCAATATCCCACCAAGACACATGGGAAAGAGACAGGGGGTTCTGTTAATAATTCAACTTTGAAACAGATGTACACCAGGATAGTTTGGGGGCAAACCTGGTCACCTTAGCAAGAAGGGAAAGTTGAAAGTTCGTCCTGTTCTGCTCCCACCGATGTCCCCTTTTGCAGGGGAGGGGCTCAGAGTTCTGTCCCTTCACAGGCAGTGTTGGAAGGCAAACCCTGGCACTTAGCTGACTCCCAGGCCACTTTTACTTTCACACTTTCTGCCATACCTGATACATTCTGAAGATAACATTTCCCATTACCATTATCACTCTGGGATGGCTTGTCGTTTGTAATTGCTCACTGAGTCACCCCCAGGAAGAAAGAGGCGGCTCAAAATGGGAGGCACCACCCAAGAGCTTATCAGAAATGCTGCCTCTTAGATGTACTGAAGCAGAATCTGCATTTTAACAAGATTTTCAGGGGGTCCATGAGCACATTGAAGTTTGAGAACAGACTTCTGGACTTCCACCTACAGTAAAATAAACATTTTACAATGTGATGGTTTAGGCATACACAATTGAAACAAAGTTTAATGAGGAAATACTTTTACTACTTTACTTGAAAAAAAAAAAAAAAAAGTGCTCACAACTTAGATTTCAGCATCCACTCTTGGGTCGCCACTTGGAGTTTGAAAACCAGCTCTGAAGCACTTAGGAACAGCCCGAAGAGGGTTGTGGGGAAGGGGAGGATGCTGGTGGGGGTGCTTTGGAGAGCGCAGACACTCTCTGCGTTCAGTGACTTTCTGGAACGTGTGCACTTAGTGCTCCGTAGTCAATCTTCGGAGCGGGAACGCGCGAGGCCGCTGAAAGTTTGCCAAAGCCCCGGAGGGGCCGGTCCCGGGGACGTGATTGGCAGCTGCGAGGGAGGGCGAGGACCGGGAGCCGAGACGGGGAGCAGGCTCGGGGCGGCGAGAGGTCCTGCCCAGCTGTTGGCGAGGAGTTTCCTGTTTCCCCCGCGGCGCCCGGGCGAAGTCGTGAGTCACTCGCGCGCCCGGCCCGACGACACTCCGCGCGCGCACCCGCCGGCCGGGCCGGCCTCCCGCGCAGCTCCCCTCGGCCGCCGGGCCCCCCGCGCCTCGCCCACCGCCACCCTCTGCGGCGCCACATCTGGCCGCACCGCTGCCCCGCGCGGGTCCGCAGGGCGCGGCGCGGAGGCGCGGCGTGCGCGCTCGGGCCGGTCTATGCGGAGCGGCGGGGGCTGCCATGGGCCGGGGGCTGCTCGGGGGCCTGTGGCCGCTGCACATCGTCCTGTGGACACGCATCGCCAGCACGATCCCGCCGCACGTTCCCAAGTCGGGTGAGTGGCCCCCGCCCGGGCTTGGCGCCGGGGTCCCCGGGGCCCCGCCGGGCTGCGCTTGACAGTCGGCCCGGGAGGCGGGCGGAAGCCGGGACGTGGCCCCGGTGCCCGCGCCCCAGCACCCTGCGCTGGGACGGGTGCGTTTTTCTTTCCAAAGACTAGGAAAGTGGTCTCGGCGGGGGCGCGGGGCGCGCCCGGCCCCCTTTGTGCGGGCAGGAAGGGCGCTGCGTCCCGGGCCGCCCCCACCCCCGGAAAGGGAAGTTTGAGAAGTTGGTGATCGGCGGAGGCAGGACGCGGCCCGGGCGGCCTCCGAGCGAGCGGCGGGCACACCTGGTCCCCGGCCCGGGATCGCCCAGTGCCCCGAAAGGGCAGGGCCCCCATCCTCAGCTCTTGCCCAGGGCCACATGCCCCCGGACCGGCTTTTTGGCCCGGAGTTGCTGTAGCAAAGTTTCAAGGAGAAGGGCGATTGCCAAAGGAAACTTGTCTCGCTCCACTGCGGGCTGGCGTGGATGCGGCAGGGAGTGGGGCTTGTCAGGTGGAAGGCGGAGTATTATTTACTGAGTGCCTGCTAGGTGCTAGTTGCTGGAGATGTTGCCTGGAGCAGGACAACCCCGTCTTGCGGTCTTGAAGGTTCTGTGCAATTGTTTGGTGTAAATGAAACGGAAGGGTTAAAATCATAAATCCCCCTGCTCACCTGATCTTGGTGTCTAGGAGGTTTTGAGGGGAGAAAAATGCAGGAATTGAACTCTGAAGTATTTGTTATGTAAAGTACCGAACCCCTGAGACCTTAGAAGTTAGAAATTTTGTAGCTCTTTGCTACAGAACTAAGAACCTGCATCTGGGGTCTGGTAATGGAGTCTTTGGAGTTTTGGGACGTTTCTGGGCCTCAGTCTCCTCATCTGTGAAAGGACATGGTTAGATTTGGATCATTTTACGTTCCCTTCATCTTTAACATCTTTTGTCTCTCTACTCCTGTTTGGTAACTTGGAGATGCCCTGTGTGGATTTGGGATGAAATGTGGAGGATCTGACAGCCTCCGTCACTCTGAGGCACACATTCTGTTTACCAAGGGCCAGAGGCAGACTTACCTTTGGTCTTGTCTAAAAGAAATATGGACCAGTTTCTACATGGGACATTTCACAGTTCTTGAAGTGGATTGAGAATTTTTAAAAGTTATATTTTTTTACTGAAGGTGGCATGGAGATGGGAGTTTTCAAGATAATGAGGAAGGACTATTGTAAACAAAAAAATCCTAACACAAATTTGAGTTCTACAGTCTAATAAAGTTCCACTGTTTCATCCTTGGAAGCTTTCTTACTTTGCAGTACCAGAATGTTCGACTCTCTGATTATATACCAAACTCTTAAGAACTGAGTTATATTTTGCTAATATTTTAAACGGCACCCTTAATTTTCAGTGTACCTTAAAAATCGTTAAAACTTTGGTTTTAGATTACGAAAGAAGGAAATTAGCGGGCCCTGATTCTGTTAGTCTTTGCTTAGGAGGATAAGATTTATGATTTGCAAATTCCAGACTCAGTAGTTCATGAGTCAATCTCAGTTCATCTATATACACACTTTTAAACAATTAGCTTAAAAGCCAACTGGCTTTTTATTTGGGCTTTTAAACAGTGTTACAAAAGCCACAGATTTCATATTTTTATGGAATTAAAGCCACAAAATGGTTGAACTAAGGAATCATTTTGGATTAGTATTCATGTGAAATTACATTTTGAAGATAGTTGAAGGTCAAAGGTAGCTATAATGGAGGTGGGAAACCTAATTCCACTTGCATTTCATTTTCTATGGAAGTAAATGGTTTCAGGATTTTCCTAACGTAATTGGTAATCTGTCACTACATTTTTCAAAATATATTAATGCATGGTAAGATAAGAGGAAATGAGATTGTTCACAGCCTTCTCTTAGGTTACTTAAAAAATCCATCTTATATTTAGTATATTGACAAGTGAGCCAAGGACTTCAGTATAAGAGCAAACTTCACTAAGATACATACTTAAAGATATTTTAGTTTTTGTTTTTGACTTAGTAGATTCACTCTTCCTAAATGCCCAAAATTAAGTAATTGCTCTTTGGGGGAAAACTTTAAATGCTTGACAACTCTTCAGATCTGAAAAATATAACTTTTACTTTTCGAATACCTAACAGGAGATCCTTGTTGAGGACTCAATGTTGGTAAAAGTGTTGTACGGATAAATTTCTTCCCCCAAATCACTGCTGATTTTGTCAGGGTTCTGGAAACTGCTAGGTCCAGAATTTGATCTTTGGTCTGTTTGCTTTTGTTCCCAGAAAGCACATTTTTTACCTCTAGGCCATTTATTTTTAACCAGTTATGGTTTCTATAAGATACTCATCACATTTTGGATTCCTTGCCTTTATTTATTTATTTATTTATGTATTTTTGACCACGTTGGGTCTTAGTTGCTGCGCACGGGCTTCCTCTAGTTGCGGCGAGTGCGGGGGCTACTCTTTGTTGCGGTGCGCGGGCTTCTCACTGCGGTGGCTTCTCTTGTGGAGCACGGGCTCTAGGTGCATGGGTTTCAGTAGTTGTGGCACACGGGCTCAGTAGTTGTGGCGCACGGGCTTAGTTGCTCCGTGGCATGTGAGATCCTCCTGGACCAGGGCTCAAACCCGTGTCCCCTGCATTGGCAGGCGGATTCTTAACCACTGCGCCACCAGGGAAGTCCCTCCTTGCCTTTTTTTCAAGGTAACACCCCACCTTGAAATGATGAGTCCTCATTGCTGTCTGTGGAGCCGGCATACCTGCTACATGGTCTCCATTTCAGTTATCAACACAACTTTAAAAATTTTCTTTTTTTTAAACCATATTTTTCCAATTAAGAATGACACTTCATTGGTGCCATTGCAGAAAGTGGCCATTACCCATTTCTTTCTTCTCAACAGTATCTATAGAATGTCACTTTTTGCCAGGCAGGAGGCTCAGACCTGGAAACAGTATTCTGAGTGAATAAGACAGGTCTGGTCTTTGCCTCCATTGAGTCTAACATATGGGGGGGTGGTGTTGAGGCCCAGAGAAGGATGTATATTTTAACCCTGTGTACTTGGAAGCATTATTGACTCTAGACCCCTTTGTCAAAAGCCCACTCTGTTGGGTGTTGAGTGTTTCCTTCCATTCCCTCCACTGTCCCTCTGAACGTGTTTTTCATTGATCTATTCTTTTCTGTGCCTGCCTAATTCCGGGCCCCCAGTTGGGCCACCTCACTTTTGTTCAAGCTGCTGTCTGTCTGGAACTCTAGCTACCCTGGATAATTTAGATTCATCTTTTAAGACTTGACTTAAATGTCATTCTTAAGCAAACCTGCTTTCAACGCCCTGGGTGGAGCTAAAGGTTCCCTCCTCCCGGGGACAGGCCTCTCTTTTCTTTTCGCTGCTAACAATAGTAAGACAGAATTAGCTCTTGATGAGACTCCCTTACCCATTCTCTCAAAGGCACTGGGTTTGTCCCACTCATTTCTCTGTCTCCAGGGTCTCTGGCAGTGCCTGGCATATCACTTAGCACCCAGGAAATGCTGAGCTGAGCCTCCGTTCATCCTCCTAGAGGCACTGCAAGTCAGTCGAGCATTTCCACAACCAGGCAGTCACTATTTGTTGGGTGTTTGGTCTGAATGGTAAAATCTTAACTGAGAATAGTTTGGCTTTGATCTCAATAGGCAATTTGGCTGTTTTATACTGTGTTATTGGTTCTTTTATTCTGATGACCTATGGAAAAAGATGACAAACATGTCAGCTTCTGACAAACATGATGGAAAGCTGCTAGAAGTTTTCATCCAACCTCTTTAGCTGTACATTTGAATTCATGTAGGGCAGTCAAAGCCATTGCAAAACTTTTTCAAAGTCTTACCAAAGACATTTGCCAGTGAATACTGAATCTTCTCTTTTTTTTTTTTTTCTAGAAGGTTGTTGAAAGGAGACTTTCATTAAAAATGAAGTGCCGAAATCTAAACTTAGCTTTGAAGTTTCTTTTTTCATCAGGGTCTTCTGTTTTGGTTTATAAGCAGTGAAGTGAGTTGGTCTAAGGGAAGTGCAGACCTGGGGCAGCTGCTATCTGCCGAAGAGCAGTGTGGCTATTATTTAGGTCTGATGCAAACCACCGAAACAGTTTAAAATAGGGTGTGGAGGAAAAGTCCTTCCTGGCTACAGCATGGCGTTATTTAGCCAATTTCCACAGAAAAGCATAACTCTGTCACCTTGTTGGCTTCTGCCCTCGGGGGCCTTCTGTACAGCTTCAGCAGATTAACTCATGATTTGCAGTAGAAATGATTTAGCAGATAGGTATTAGCAGCAAGAACGCTCACCATTTGTTTTGCACTCCTTCTTTCCCTTGTAATATGTTGCTTCCTACCTACTTGTGGCTTCTGACCAAGGCAGGATAACGATGATTCTCCTTCTTGCCTGGCGTGTCATGAGGGTTGGGAAGCCAAGCAGGTAAATTGGCTCATCTCAAGGACAAGTGGGGAGAAGGGAGAAGTAACATTTGAGAACCTGTTCTGAGCCAGCTGCCTGACATTATTATCTAATTTAATCCTCAGAAGAAACCGACAAGATAATTTTCATTACCTTTATTTTATAAATGGAGAAGATAAGAGTCTGCACAAGGCAACTTGACGTTTGCCTCTGTGTGTGTCTGTGTGTTTTCTAACCTTGTCTTCCTTGTGTTCTGCTCGGCCCTTTTCCTTGGTGTATCTGTGTGTATGTGTGTTGGGATGGAAGTTAGGGAGTGAGTAAAGGGATATCATATTCAAGAAAGGGGAACTTACCATCTAATATCCATTCAGTGCCCCTGAGATCATGATTTGCTTTGCTTGCATGATCTGCCTCCTTCCTGATTGTCACCTGATTGTCATTGTCCTACAGAAAATCAGGATAGGGTAGAGTCTCTTTGCCCAAGAAAACTCTGCTGTTCCTAGTCTGATAATGGCGTCATGGTGGTGGGACCCACTGCGGGTGACCTGTGCCTTGACCATTGACAGCAGCTGGACATGCGCTGTTTTCAGAGATATATACTGGCAACCCCAGATTCCAGGCATGTAGGAAGAGCTGCTGGGGAGGGTGGGAAGAGTAGAATTTATCCAATATCACAAAGGGGGATGATTTTGAAGAGTAGAATTTATCCAGTATCACAAAGGGGGATGATTTGACTTTTAGAAAACTTGTAGGTGGTTAATATTCTTCTCCTCCCAAAAGGATCTGTCTTTTATTTGCCATAATCAGCTTTTTAGGTCTTGGCACTCAACATGGAGCAACTGCCTCCTTGCCTGTGGTCAATTTAGGATCTCCGGCTTGGCCTCTTTAGGGTTTCCTAGCGTCTGTGTTTTGTTCACAGGGCTGAAGCTATAGATCATTAGAATGGACTTAGCTCAGGGCAATTGCATGTGATGGGTGAGATTGTATCTGGGGAAGGCTGCCTGCTCTCAAGATAAGCGGCTCGTTTTTATTTTTGCTCCTTTCTGATGAGATATTCCCCTCCCCCCCAATTTTTCTGCTCAGTTAAAATATAGGCCTAGTATACAGGCAAAAGGAGCCTCTGCTCTGGGATTTAGAGGGCACTACTTTTATTGTTCTCTGGTCAGCCTCTGTCTATGGGGTGAGGAGACTCCTGGGTCTCTGAGTCCAAAGTCTCCCCTTTATAGATCAGTTTCAGGTACCTGGAAACCCAAAATATGCTGCTCGGATGGCCGTAGACCAACTTTTACAGCCTACATGGACCTTTGGACCCATCTTCCTGAGGGCCATTGTAGCCACTGGTCTGTGGGCCTGAGGGGTGGTGAAGGGACAGCTGTGTATGTGTGGGGTGTGGGGGTGTGTGAGTGTTAAAACTTGGGTGTTTTACATGTTACAAGGTCCCTCTTTGTGCCGGATGGAGCAGCCAGTGGAAAAAGGAAGGTAGGTTGTTGGCCGGGTCTGGGACAGTGTTTTCCCCAGTTCCAGGGCTGGTCTCTGAGCAGGTCAAGAGTTTGAAGTTGAACTTGGTCTTTTCTAAGACGTTATGGAGGTGCATTTGTCAATCAAGGTAGAAGGATAAAACCTATTTTATTGAACAGTTTGTCAGTGTGATTTATAACTTTCAATATTCTGACCTGTGGTCTGTGGGCCACCATTTTTCCCCCCGCCCTGGGTCTTCCAACACTGGGGATTGATCTGCACCAACAACACGCCTTTGCAGAGGTGTTAGGTACAAAATTAGTTATTGTTGATTATATCATATTTTCCCCGGAGTAGAGAGGTTGCTCATTAATGAAAAAGCTAAGAGTTTGGCTGTAATCATAGTGTCGTATTTCCTTGGGGAAATTCAGTTTTTCATGGCTTGTCTTTTCCTGCAGGAAACTTCAGCTGTATTCATTTGACTTGTTCTATCCAGGATTTCACTTACACAGTTTCTTTAAGATTTCCCAGTGCCTTGGTTGCATTTTCTCTGGGTATTGGGAACATGAGGCAAGGTGCAGCTTATCTGGACGTCTTCTTCTTCATTGTAAATGTTTTATTTGAGTGATCCATGGCCTTCTCAGGAAGCCTTTTTAAGGAAACAAGAATATCAGAACAGATAAAGAAGTAAAAAGCTGTTAGGATACTATACAAGGTATAGGATTGTGAAAACTGTGCCTCGCAGGGAGCTGGGGGCTTGGCAGAACAACCATGAGTGTCTTTGAAGGAAAATACAGAGTCAGGTTCGTATTTTCAATATTTGCCACTTTATCTGTTAAAGTTGTAAATCGTCATGGAGGATTCATTTGCTGTGGCAGGAAATTCACTCTGCTGCTTTGTGGATGACCGCTGGTGATCCTAAAACTCTGCAGAACTTTCCTATGGAAGGAGATGACAGTGGCTCATGCCCCTCTGAATGGTGTTAGTATCTTGAGGAAGCTTCACTCGAGAGATTTTGTGGGCAGGTTTCCTGCTAACGCATAGTAATGATTGTAGCTGCACTAACTGCTGCTGCCTGGACCATGCTGAGCACTTCACGTGTGTTATTTAACCTCCAAACAGCTCTGCAAGGTCGACTTCATAATGCTCATTGTAAGTCCTCTAGAGATCAGGGAAATTAAAGCCACTCAATTAGCAAATGATTAGGCTGGTGTTGAACCTGAGATGGTCTGGTTTGGGGACCTAGACCCTAAGTGCTAGGCTCTACTGCACCAGGCTGCCTCGATTGATACAAACCACTTCTCCATTATAGCGTGGGTGCTGGGAGACTCTAGGGGTTAAGAGAAATAATGGTAAGATCCAACATTTTTCTAATGCTTTGGTGTTCTTCATACGTTATCCCATGTAATTTGTTTAGGTAAATAAAATAACGTTTGATCCGTACACCAGGTAGTCAAATGTTAGGCCTGTCTTGTGACCTTGATGGGAAAAATGAAATATACACATCAGGTGATGCAGTCCTGCCTGAATCATGGCATAGTTATGCCATCAAGGAATTTAGTAGGTATTCTGAATAGAACAGGCACTTTATTTGGAAGAATTGGAGGAATTCAAGGATGCATAAGTAGGTGGGGGATATATATGGTGTGCCAAGGTGTATTTACCATGATGTGGTTGGAACCTCAAGGCTTCTCCCTGGTGCAGGCCCCCTCCTGGCTCTGGGAGGGGCCCTGGCAATGTGGTTAATGAGTGTTATCAAGGTAGAGAATATTTAAGACATCTTGCGATGCCCTGAATATTACAGCTCACCTGGAAAAGCAACTTCATAGAGGTTTTCCCAAAACATTTATATGACATTACTTATAATGAGTTATGAAGCTGGAAAAAACTTCCAAGTTATCTCAAGAATAAATTACAAATTCTGATCAACAGTTCTAGAGGAAAGATTGAATTATTTTAAATTTTCCCTAAAGAGAATATCGTGAAATATCATTGGAAGAGGTGATCAAAGAGAATGTAACCAAAAAATGTAGCAATAATATTTCAGAGGTGTATCAGGCAGTTAATTAATAAAAATATTTGTTTTCTTTTAACTTTTATATTTGTGGTATCTGCAGCCTCTTAAAATTTGTAATGTGTAAGCTGCCACTCTAAATTCTAACTATTCTCTTTCATACCTAAATTTCTATTCTTAATTTTTATATTCTTTTTCTTAACGAGTGCCCCTGAAATTTATAAGCTTCGACTTCCACAATACCTGACTACATGCCTAATGGCAGGATTTGCTGGTTGGCTTAGAAAATAAATTCAAAGTGCTCCTCACCCCCAACCCCATCCAAATACTCTGGGGTCTGCATTGTTACATCACCAAACCAAAACTTTTTTTTTCCCTAACCTCTTCATCATTTTCCTAGTTTAGAGGCCCCATACCAAACAGAAAAGAAGTTGCAAATGTGTAATGATCACAAAACCTTGATCTTGAATGCTCTAATCCAGCTCTGACCCTTAGTTTGAGATTAAGAATCTGCCTCGGAGACAGCTGGTGAAGATTAAACCCTGTCATACTAGCAATCAAGGTGTCTGGGGGACCTGGTTACCTCCTTTGGTCTCCCTGGGTCTCATTTTTCTTCTGTGTATAGTGACAAGCATTGAACTAGATGAGATTTTTACCTTTTTATGTTCCAAAATGTTTAATTCTGGATGTTAGTAAAGGAAATCATTGTTGTTGACTTAGAAAACATAATCCTTAGCTAATCAAAATAGAAAACTATCGAAAGTCATCACAGGTTGGAACTAACAAATACCACAAACATCCAATTGGAGTTTGTTGGAGACAACTGCTGTTTAAAAAAGAAAGAAGCCACGTTTATTTTGGAATGTTCCTAGTGCAGGTGCCTGAGCAGACATCCTAACTAAAGGGCATGTTTACTGCAGCTCCCACTTTCTCCTTGCTGAAGAAAGGCTGTCTTGGTTTGGGTGGGAATACCATTTCCCTCTGGTTAATTACGGTGTTTGCATCCTCTCCTTTCTTTGAGCTGGTGAGAATGTCTGTGAAGGGTTTTCCTAAGTTAGAGAATTATGAAATGCTTTGCTATGTCTAGGAAAAGAAAGAAAGCCCTAAAGGAGCGTCTGTGTTTTTTTGGGAAAAAAAGGAAACTTGTCTGAATATAGTCTTGTCTTGCCTTTCAAAAATTTCTCCACCTCTTTTCTTAAAATATTCTCAGAAAAGACAGAATTTGCTCCACATTGGCAGTTTTCAGACTGCTGTTTTAGGCAGGGGAGTAACTGTGAGTCCTATAATCGCATTTGTATAGTCAGCAGTGGAGGAATCTTCTAACTATTGCTTTGAATGGCGGTCTTGTTGCTACAGCTCATGTTTATGTTTTATTCTCTAAAACCCAGAGTATTAGGCAAAAAAAAAAAAAAAAAGAGAAAGACCATATGTGAGAAGGGACAAAAACACCCAAGAGTAACATTTTGTATTCACTATTCTGGAATCCCTTGAAGTTCATTGTTCCTAAAATACTTTCTAACACTCTCAACACACCCTGGGCACTCTTACTTTTTTTCTTATAATTTCTTTCTTGTCACCTCCTATTTATTCTAATGAGCAGCGGGCCAGCCAGCCTTTTCCTCTGTTGCCCTCTTCTGTTTTCCATCCCCTCCTCCTGCAGCCCTGCTGGCTCTACTTTCTCACTCTCCAGGAGCCTCATTCTCCTTTTCACATCTACTTTTTATGACTTAGAGTATGCCTTGAGTCCCGAATCTTGAGCTCAGAAGTGATGCCTTTCTACCATCCCCTGATAACAGCCACTAAAGATGCTCCAGCACTTTACTACTCAAAGGGTGGTCCAGCCGCCAGCAGGATCAGCGTCACTGAGGGTTATGGGAAATGCAGAGTGTTGGGCCCCTCCCCAGACCTATGGCATTGAATCTGCATTTTAACAAGACCCCCAAGTGATTCGTGTGTGCATTGAAGTTTGAGAAGCACTGTTGTAACAGCATGAAAACCTTTCCACAGGGGTGTCAAGTGCAGAGATTTCAGTGTGTCAGATCAGACTTGTTTCTGTCACTGAGAAAGAGAAGGATTCAAGGAAGGGTAGCTGCCCATTTTATGATGGTGCTTCGACTCCTCCTCAGCTACAGGGCCCATTTTAACTGGGGGTAAGTAATGCTCTAAGGCTAGCAGGAGAGAGATTTGCTGAGGGCGAGTCAGTTAACGAGTGGGTTTTAACCCATCTCTTTTCCCAAAGCATCCTTCTAGGCTGCTTCCTCCACTCAATGTCCCTTGACCACCAAGTGTAGCTCCCAGGAATCCTTTTCTCTGCTGAACTCACACCATTCATCATGTTTACTCCTTAGGTGTTTAATCACAGACCACCTTGACATCTGTAGGCCTTAAATCAGTTTGGAGCTATTACACCTCAGCCTTTTTTTTTTTTTTTTTTTTTGGCATTTCTTAAAATATGTCGCACTCCCTTGTATGCAAAGTATGTCTCCAATAAATTACTGAATTAAGGTCAGGATTTTCAGGAAGTGGTTCTACTTCTCAACATTTAAAAAAAAAAATCTTCTTCTTTTGTCTTGAGAAAGTTATTTGGTCAGTGCTCAGTGAGGACTCAATTTTTCTTGAATCCTTCAACATTAATTTTAGACTGTTCTGAGAGCCCCATGACTGGCTTTCTCACTGATGAGCTTCTGTATTTTACTCAACATAAGGCCATGTTTGCACCTCAGTTACTTTTGTCTTCAAGAATTATGGGTCCCTGTCAGTTGCAACAACCGGTTCTCACAACTACTTTCTGATTTTTCCAAATAATTTTATTTTCTGACTTTTTTTTTTTTCTTTTGACATCTTACTTGGCAAAAACAAAGACAGAAAATACTTCCCATTGCAACCTGGTCTCATGTTGCTTCCTGTTTCATCAGATCTCAACTTCAACTTATCAGAATAACTTTCAGATTTTAATACCTAGAGTCTCTTAATCAGACATTATTTACAACAGGAACATAGTTACAGGAAATGCAGTTTTGCTCTTATATTATGCTACCACAATGCAAGTCTGAGCTCCTGTTTTCTGTCATCTGTAAGGATCTCCTCGTTGGTTTCTGCCCGTGGACGCCCTTCATCTCTTCAATACACAATACGTCGCCATCAGTTAACTCTGCCCCTCAGATGTCACGTTGAATAGGTGACCTACTGGAAGCCTTCTGGGGATCCTCTGCATGGATCCTAGGTGACTGCGTGGCCCTTGCTTCCTTTTTGAGGTCAGGGCATCCCTGGCTCCTAGGACACAGAGGAGGGCCCCAGCATAAGTTAGATCACCGGAGGCCTGGACGGTGCCAGCCTCTCCCCCAGCCCCCTTTCTGCCCTCGTGCATCCTCAGGCCCTGGTTTTACTCAGCTTTTCTAACCTGTGACTCCTCTGCTCCCCACGATTTTCCCATTCTCTCTTCATGCCCTACAGCACCTCTGTTCCTTTGAGCCAATGCTTGGCCGAACCCCACTTCTTCTGTCAGGTCTGCAGTTGGATTTGTCCTATTTCTCCCCTTCACAGCCTCTCCATCAGGCCTGGCTTCCTCTCGGGCGGCCCTGGTGGGAAGCTCCCTGTGGCTGGACGTGTGTGTGTTTTAACTCCCTTCCTAGGAGGAAAGCTCTTTGAGGGAGAACAGTCTGTCTGATTCTTCCCTGGCGCTCAGCATGCATTGTCACTGAAAGATTGTTGCTGTTTGAAATTCGTTGCTTTTAAAGGCCAGGGACAGTGCTTATAAATGCAACATGGGGGTGACAAGATTTTTTTTTTTTTTTGCTAGACTGCCTGCCTTTCCCCCAAGTGTGTTGTCAAGGGCTTTGTTATTTATAGCCACGTGTGGTGGTGTGTGAGAGAACCGTGGACTTGTGGGAAATCTCGAACGTTCTGATTTGTGTAAGTTGCCCTTTACAGTGGAGATTTTCTGTGTGTTCAGCCTTTATTTTCTGTGAGTTCAGGGGAGCTGCAGTCTGTGGGTGGGGAGGGCTGTTGTTTTTCCATCCATCACAGCCTGCCTTTGATTCATTTATCTTCTTGTGTGCATCTTTTAGAGGGCTCAACGTGTTATGACTGCAGAGGCCAGGAAAAGTCAGAAAGCAAATCATACCACCTGACTTAGGATGGTTTTTTTTGTTTTGTTTTGTTTTGTTTTTTGGTTTGTTTTTTTTTTTTGCCAGTCCTGCCTTTCATTTTCTGACTCGTAGGTTATTCCCTGTGTTGGGATGGCTGGAGAAGGGGCCGTTGAATAGGGGGGTATTGGGGCAGTGGAGAGTGGCTGAAGACATCCTTCCACCTGCCTGATGCAAAACATCCCACATACAAGGGGACTCCTGGTTGCACTTTTGGGAAAGCCCTGGTAAAACAGCACATGCTCAGGAGACTTAGGCAGGAAGGCTGCCTTAGATGGACGCTTAATATGGATGGGTCTCCAAAGAAGGCCTGGAAGGCCTCAGCACCTCCATCACTGTGGTCTCCACAGCCCCCTGCTGTCTAGACTCCATCACTAGTGTGCTTCCTTGGTCAGCACGGCTTCCAGACACGTCTCCCCTCCTTTCCAGCTGAGTCATCACCCCTGAACCCTCCTCTGTGGAAATTCTGGGGCGGACTTCATAAAATTATGTAGACATGCGTTAGCAATGCCCTCTCTGCTTTATCCATGGGGGAAAAGGAGGCGAAATAAGAAATTTGTGTCTTAATGTTTCTGTGGCACTGACTAGGCAGAAAATACTTTTTTTTTTTAATTTAATTTAATTTATTTTTTTATACAGCAGGTTCTTATTAGTTATCTATTTTACACACATCAGTGTATACATGTCAGTCCCAATCTCCCAATTCATCCCACCACCACCTCCCACCCCACCACTTTGCCCCCTTCGTGTCTATACGTTTGTTCTCTACATCTGTGTCAGCAGAGAATACTTTAAATTTGATGTACTGTTGGTGAGCTCTCAAAACTGTTGAAAACATGAATCTTCCAAGATTTTGATGGTGGTGTTGGTGGGGATGTTTGTGGCAATTATAGAATCACTTATATTTATTCAGCACTTTGCAAAGCAGTTTGTCAAACTCAGAGTGTTTCCTGTTACCAGTTTGTGAATGAGATGCTTCTCATGTCTTCAGGGCCCGGGAGGGAATCTGGCTTCTTAACAGTTCAGTGGTTACTTCTTGAATAACTGTTGGAGCTCCAACAAACTTGAACCCCCTCTGCTCTAAGCCTATTGGCTTTGCTTTTCTTTTGTGTAAAAGCAATGGACTGAATGTTAGGTGTCTATGTTACTTGTGTTCTGCCAGTCAAAGCAGTTTTGTTCTTCTCTGTATGTCTTTATTTACACATTTAGCTTTAAGTTCTGGAAAATGAAGCCCCAGACAATACTTGACCTCTGATACACTGGTCTGTTTTGATGATGACCCATACTCTAAAATAATTTATGTTCAGGAGAGTTTTTGGAGCAAGCCCCTGAAAAGTCTCGGCACTTTTCTTAAATCATCTTCCCGGGTTACACAAGAAGCCCATGGAAGCAGACATGGCCATCATGCTTTCTCAGTTGAAGGGTCTTGAAGTTATAAGAAAACCAAGAGATGAGGGTGGATAGTTGAGGATTGTGCTGGTTGAAAGCAGCCGCATAAACCTCAGGACACTACGGGCTTGTGTGCCTTTTATCAGCAGCGACCAGGGCTGCAATGGATCCAGGACCTTATTTCAGCGAACATTTCTGCCAACCGCCTTCTGGTGCATATCTCTTGGGAACATATACTGTGTCTTTCATTGTTAAAATAGCTGTTAAATGAAAATTAAAAGCACAACAAACGTTGTAAAACTAGTCATTTACTTACTTGTCCAGGAAGATGGAAAACTAGTGCCAGGGAAACAGAAAAGAGAAGTGATTTGAATAACTTTACTATCATTGAGACTGATAGGGGAAAGAACACCAGTGGAAAAAATCTAGTCAGATAACTTTGAAGAAAACATATTGACCATGTCTGATTATAATAGTTTTTTAATAATCCCATACGTTCATAGAGTGCTTTGTTATCTGTAAAACACTTTCCCTTGCCTGTCACCTGTAACCTTGGAAACAACCCTCTGAGATGAGTCTAGTTATCCCATTTGACATACGTGGAAACGGAGGTCCAGAAAGGTGAAACCACCCGAGGCATCATAAAGTGTCATTTGTCTTTTCATCATTTTACTGTTTTTAGTCATTGTATTCCCTCGCTGCTTAATTTCTAAGTAAATATAAGATCAAAACTCTGGTCCCATTGTGTTTTTATGTTTCCATAACAAAAGAGGGGATGGAAGGGTTGGCATCAGAAGCCTCGTTGTTTTGCCTTGAACCTGAGAAGCCGCATTTAGGACTGGAGCATTACCTTCTGCCAGACATTTCTTTGAGGGTTTTGTCCACCAGTCTTACTGGAGTTCAGACTATGTCGTGAGTCATTTTCTTTTTCCCCTTTTCTTGTGGGGACTGTTTCTCTTTTAAACACCATGCGGTCTGCTTTCTGAGGGTTATGTCACCATTATCAGGAGGCAGATGTTGCCATTTATAAAAACCTGTGGCCATTGCCCCAGTCCTGTAGGTTTGCTCTTCCCCAGAGCTTCGAGGTGCATGACATGGTCAGGGATATGGGGGTCTTTATGTAGGAAGGCCCAGAGGTCAAGGACTGTCTGGGGTTCCTTCACAGATGTTCTTAAAGATGGATGTCTGAAAAAGATGGAGGGAAGAACAGAATTGTTTAGACTGGCAGAACACGAGTGACATTAGACATGTAATGTTTGGTCAAATTACTTTGATATTAAAGAAGTTATACCTTGAGGAGTAGCGAAGACTGTGCCTGTGACTGTGACATTTTGAAAGGATTTGGTAAAAAAATGACCTCTTGGCAGAAGCATTATTCAGGCTGCCAGCACGCAAAGCTAATTTAGATTCCTGCTTCCTGCACCGTGCTCTATATAAATGTTATTTTCCCCACAACATAAAAAAAGAAGTTGGGTTGTGTTGTTGTTTTAATTAATGTCGGTTAAGGAAACACATTAAAGCAGCCCTGTCTGTCACATGGACCTCTTTTTCTCCCCCACCAGATCCGTCAGGATGACTTCCTGGACTCAGGACCACAGATCATTCTGATCCTTCCTCCTCAGTGAATGTTTCCTAGAACAGATGAGCTTCTTTACATAATGACTGGGTTCATGAATTTGTATTATAATTGGAGAGATTTTCTTCAAACTATAATACATTTCAGTGTTACCTTTTATGCACTTTCTTTTTTAAAGGGATTTTGTAGTAAATCCTCTGGAATAATACCTTTTATATAATCCTTTTAAAACTTATTGTTTTTACATACTGATTCCTGTTAATGCAAATGTAATTGTACGAAGGAAAATACTCACATTTTGAACATTTCAGAAATGATCCTTTTTTAGACCTATCATATAGATGGTGCTCAATATATGTTTGTTTAAATAGAATGAAAAAGAAAAACATCCCAAAGACTAGGAAGAGAAATTACGTTGCAGGAACATGTTGACTTAAAACTTATCTTTTGTGTGTGTTTTATCTACTTAGCTTTGTGATTTTCTGAAGGAAAAGCTTATCTACAACTGTTAACTCTGATCTAAGGAACTGTGTATCTTATTAACTTCTTTGCTAGTTTCTCTAAAGGGAGATACACTTTCTCACGTTCGTCTCCTTGAACTCGCTGTTCATTTTGCCTCATGGGGTCAGAACACTTGAGAAATTCAGCTTTCTCAGGAAGCCTGCTCCTCAGATCTTTCAAACAGACCTTCCTTTAAGCTTATTGTCCCCTTGGTGATTGGCAGAGGATTTCCACCCTTTAAATGATAGTAACTTGTAAAATCTGTGCTTAAAAATTAATCTAAAAATGATCTTCCTGGAAGGAATATGTACAATAGCAAACGAATGCCTTGGGGCCATTGTGTTTATGATCCCTGCCTCATCCCAAAAAGATTTTTTATGAGTCACATAAGATTGCTTGGGTTGGACTTGACCCTACCTGTATACATTTATAATAAGGTACAGTATTAATGCAGTCTGTGATTTTCCTAACAGCAGGCCGAGTGGGGAAACATGGCTGGTAGACCTGGCACCTCTGTCCGGTACTGCCATGCCTCCGTCTCTACGCCCTAAGTTTGTCCCCAGTGAGTTCTTCACTCCATATAGAATAAATCCTCCCTGAACAGTATTTATTTTTTTAATTCTGGCTGCACATTAGAATCATCTAAGGAGCTTTTAGATGCCTGAGCCAAACCCCTAAAAGTTCCGGTTCATTTGCCCTGGGGTCGGGCCCTGGCATCAGTATTGTTTCAAAAGATCCCCAGGTGATTCTCATGTGGAACCCACTCAGCTAGGTTACAAATGGAGAATTTGACCAAGGGACTTACTTGATGTCTCCTAGCAAAGAAGTACCATTTTTTAGGTTCAAAAGCTCACATCTTCTGACTTTAAATCCTGTATAACAAGAGCAAGGTTTTGTTATAGAGCTGTAGGAGAATCAAAATCCCTTTAATTCTGGAAACTCACCTTCAGAGTGGGGTAAATACAGGCCTACCTCACCATAAAGGTGGTTAAAAGTCAAGGCCAAAGGAGGCAGAACTCTCTGGGTTGGGTTGGAGATTGATGACCTTCCAAAGGGGGAAATGGTTGACCTGCATCTGAAGGGCTAAGTACCACTCAGTGGCACCACTGTCCATTTGTTAGCCGGAGTCACGCTTCTGCGTTTGCTGCAAGGAAACAGGGGAAGCTGGGAAGACGCCTGCCTGTGATGTGTGCCCACCGAACACACAGAGGCCGACCTCCAGCTCCCAGACCGCAGCCAAAGTGGGCATCAGCCTGCTGTGGACACCAGGCCTCCTTGGAGAAGCCATTCTCCTGGTCACAGTCAAGCTCACAGCTGCTGGCAGAGGCACTGAACTCTTTCCGGGGCCTGGGCAGGCACCTTGGGGGTGATCCCTTGGCCTTGCACAAGTAGATCTTGGGAGAAGGTAGAAATGCCAGGGGTGAGGAAGGCAGAAGGCGTTAACATATCAAAGGGTTTCTGATAATGGGTTTTTTAGCAGAAAGATAATTAGATTATGGGGGCCTTCAATGCCAGGCCATGTTGTTTAGGCTTAATTCTCCAGTCACTAGCAAATCATAAGTAGGGGCATGTCATCCTAAAACCATTGCAAGGCCAGGAGTGTGTGATGTTCAGTCAGTGGGCCCCTTTCTTCTTTTCCCATCATGCTTCTGCAATGAGCAGAAGGCAGGGGGGCCCGTCCCAACCTCCCTACACGTCAAGTCAGCTCCTGGACCCTTATTTCTGACCCCATGGTGGGGCTAGGGTTCCACCAGCAGTAGCATTTCATGAATTTTTTAAAAAATATATTGTTAAAAATTTTATTGAAGTATAGTTGATTTACAATGTTGTGTAATTTCTGCTACACAGCAAAGCGATTCAGTTATCATATACATATTATTTTTTATATTCTTTTTCATTATGGTTTATCACAGGATATTGAATATAGTTCCCTGTGCTATACAGTAGGACGTTGTTGTTTATCCATGCTATATGTAAAGGTTTGCCTCTGCTAACTCCAAACTCCCAATCCTTCCCTTCCCCAAACACTTCATGATTTTTTAAAACAATAGTTCCTTCATTGCACCTCAGAAGATATATAGGGAAGCTCTGAAGAGTCCCAGAACCTTTGGTATCCCCACCTATCCTCAGGTTCCATCTAGACCTCACTCCACGCACAGCCTGCTGACTCCTCTGAAATATGGTGTGAAAAAACAAACAAGGAAAAAAACAAAACAAACAAAAAAAACAAACAAGGGCACAGATTCATTAATTCCAAGGGAGCACTTTCTTTTACCAAGTCTCACTCATAGATATTTTCCTGGCATGTCCGCACCACGGGTAACTCAAACATACACTTCATACTTTTAGAAATCTAAAGAATTTAGAGTTTCAATTGAGGAGAGCCTCAATGGAATCCTTTTATTATATCTGATGCCATTTGAATGGGCCTGAGCCCTGGGAGGTTGATTTGATTGTACAACATACATAACCCTCTGCAAGGAATTCACTAGGGTGGAGAAGAATGCCAATAGCCCAGAAACGTGGTATTCAGGGAGCTTTTTACTTCATAATCTCCATGATGTTATTGGGACACATTACGTAGCTGTCTTGGTGAGCAGCCCTGTTTAGTAGAACTTTCTGCAGTGGTGACCATATCTTATATCAGCACTGTCCACCGTGGTAACCATTAGCCACATATGGCTTGAAATGTGGCAGGTGCAACTAAGGAACTGAATTATGTTATTTTATTTCAATTAACTTAAATGTAAATAGCCACATGGGGCTGTTGGCTACCATAATGGACAGGACAGTCATATCCTTGAAATTCCCATTCTCCTCAAGTCTTCCAGTGAGGATAATCAGGTCATTTCTTAGGGGAACAGATTGAATTATTTGCACCTTTCCATTCCTGTCCTTTGGAATTAGAGACTGTCTCTGTCCTGGATCCATGATATCCTAATGTTTATGGAAATACTCAATAGCAATACGCTCTAATTATAATACCTTCTTTTCAATACACACTAATTATAATACCCTCTTTTATTATCTGTGTTTTTAGTTTTAATCTTTAAAGGGCTGGACAAGTAGTGTTGTCTTGCAGGAGAAAAATATGCTTAAGGTCTCTGCCCATGGAGAGCTAGGGATCATAAACCATTCCTGCTGGAAAACCAGGTAGAGAAGTTAAAGAAGCAGGTAGAAATCTCAGGGAGAAAACTTGCTCTGAAGGAATGCTTTTCATTGGGATCAGCTTCCTTCAAAAGTGTCCAGTGGAAGTGGCTTCCCGGAGGGCACTGGGATTTTTCCCCTGTGAATAAATTCTCCCCCCTTGGTCACCTCTCTGCTGTGTTCTTCTGGGAACTCACCCTTCTTTGGCATGCTGTGACTTACACCCTCCCAAAAACCTTGAAAAAAAAAAAAAAAAAAAGGCCAGTATTTTTCCTGAAATGTTCATTTCCTTGCTGTAGGCTTATGTGGGCTCTGAATGGAAACATGATCTGTGTGCCTCGCTCTGGATTTGGTTCCAGCCGTTGAAATGGGGTTTAATAAGAACTGTTTGGTACCTTAGGAGTCAGACGGGCCTTATTTCGTGAGCAGTGTATTGTCTTGGGTAGAGGGATTTGCATCTTGAGAGGTGGCGCCAGCTGACTTGAGCCCTCCCAGGTGCCAGCTTGTTGCAAACCTAGTTTGGTCCATTTTTTCTCACTTCTGGAATCTTCTGCGCTGCCGCTCACAGCTTATGGGTTTGCTCTGGAACTCTAGTCCCTATCCCTGACTGTCTTCTGTCCCTCCCTCACTTGTAATACTGCAGATGGCCAATCGTTTAATATAAAACACATTCCTTATGAAGTCAGGATAGTCAGGATGGAGCTTTAATTTCCAAGGACATCTTAGCCAGTATGCACATCTCTCCTGGGGGACTTCTTTTCTGCTTCTGCCCTGCTTCTCCTTCCATATCCCTTGGAGCCTTTGATTTCAGAGCTCCTTGGAAGCTGAGGAACCTAGGTTTTTTTGGATTTCTTTAGATCAGTGTTGTCCAGTTGACCCTGCTGCTGTGATGAAAAATGTTCTAAATCTAGCCTGGCGACATGCGACTACTAAGCCTTTGAAAATGGCTAGTGCTGCTTAAAACTGGAGGTGTGATTTTATTTAACTTTAGTTAATTTAAATCAAAATGTCAGCAGCCGTGTGTGCTCCTGGCACCAGGTTACACAGTGCAGCCCCGTATAATGTCCTTGAACTTCAGAACAGTGCGTCGGAAAGAAGCACCTTCTCATGGCTGCCCCCGGTCCTCCACCTTTGTGAGCCAGCTCTTCCTGGGAAAGAAACTCCCTTTGACTTCTTTTTAAACAATGTTATTGAAGGGACTTCCCTGTGGCACAGTGGTCAAGAATCTGCCTGCCAATGCAGGGGACACAGGTTTGAGCCCCGGTCTGGGAAGATCCCACGTGCTGTGGAGCAACTAAACCCACGTGCCACAACTACTGAGCCTGTGCTCTAGAGCCCGTAAGCCACAATTACTGAGCCCACGTGCCACAGCTACTGAAGCCCGCGTACCTACAGCCCGTGCTCCACAACAAGAGAAGCCGCCGCAATGAGAAGCCCACGCACCGCAATGAAGAGTAGCCCTTGCTCTCCACTACTAGAGAAAGCCCACGCACAGCAACGAAGACCCAATGCAGCCAAAAATAATTTAAAAAAAAAAGTTATTCAAGTATAGTTGATTTACAATGTTGTGTTATTTCTGTGCAGCAGTGATTCAGTTATACGTATATATATATACATTCTTTTTCATATTCTTTTCCATTATGGTTTATCACAGGATGTTGAATATAGTTCCCCATTCTGTACAGTAGGACCTTGTTGTTTATCGCTCTGACTTCTGAACTGACTTCTTTATACAGCTAATGTTGATTAACCAATCCTCGAGGTTTTCATTTTCTTTAAACTCTGCCATGACTACTTATACCCTCCATGCCTGGGTCCAGTACATCTTTTTCCCCTATTTCCTCTGTGAGCATATTTTTATTCCTGTTCCAGCAAATATGTATTAATTTTTTACAAATGAGAGGAATTTATCAGGAGGGTAGAAGGTTTCTCTTGGAACCTAAGGAAGGGATATGAAACTTGACTTTAGAAGACTAAGGGAAACAGAAAACTGGAAACAGTAAGTGTTTATGGAGGACCAACTACCACGTGCCAGGCAGTGTTCACGATTCTGGAGCATGAAGTCCGTGTGTACAAGTGAGTAGAGAGTGATGGTTGTCATACCCCTGTCGGAAAAAGGCAGATGTCTGGGGCAAGAACGTTCTGGTTGGAGGGAACAGCAAGTTCAAATGCCCTAAAACTAGAGGCTGCCTGTCACCTCCCCACGCCCACCGTCTCTCATCTTTACTTCTCTCTTTTTACATTTATAGACACATGTTTTTATATTGGACTCCACAAGAAATGGAGCCAGACTGCAACTCCATTGGTGTTGGTAAAAAGATAGGACTAAGACGGGTAAGAGACTGTGAAATGGAGTCAGAAGGTACTTTCTCGGTCACCCCCGGGGCCATGTAGCTTTTTACACATCTTGGCCTTCACTCCAGCACTGGGTAGGTTTAATGAATGAGATTATTTGACTGCAAATCAAAGACGCCAAAGTTAGCTGCATACAAGAGCTTGCTTAAAAAGTCTTCTGAAGAACTAGAAAGTATTGTAGTTTGACTTCCTAATCAAAGGTAATTCACAACATTTCAAAGTTGAAGTTGCGTACTCCACCCTTAGCCCTCATACTGAATGGTATTTCAGTATGTAAAGGTGGCCATCGCCCATAGCTGGGAGCAGCCCATTGGATTCCAGTACCAAGTGAGAAGACGCACTTCCAGGGCTTTGTGGTTCTCATTTTTCCGTATTCAAATGACTGCTGGATGAATAAAGAAGATGTGGTACAAATATACAGTGGAATACTACTCAGCCATAAACAGAATGAAATAATGCCATTTGCAGCAACAAGGATGCAACTAGAGATTATTATACTAAGTGAAATAAGTCAGAAAGAGAAAGACAAATACCATATGATATCATTTATATGTAGAATCTAAAATATGGCACAGGTGAACTTATCTACAAAACAGAAACAGACTCACAGACATAGAGAATAGACTTTGGTTGCCAAGAGGGAGGCAGGGGTGGGAGTTGAGGATGAGCAGATGCAAACTATTATATATAATATGGATAAACAACAAGGTCCCACTGTATAGCACAGGGAACTATATTCAGTATCCTGTGATAAACCATCATGGAAAAGAATATTTTAAAAAATTTATATATATATATAACTGAATCACTTTGCTGTACAGCAGAAATTAATGCAACATTATAAATCAACTAGACTTGGTTAAAATAAATTTAAAAAGTAAAATAGGGCTTCCCTGGTGGCGCAGTGGTTGAGAATCTGCCTGCTAATGCAGGGGACACGGGTTCGAGCCCTGGTCTGGGAAGATCCCACATGCTGCGGAGCAACTAGGCCCGTGAGCCACAGCTACTGAGCCTGCGCGTCTGGAGCCTGTGCTCCGCAACAAGAGAGGCCGCGATAGTGAGAGGCCCGCGCACCGCGATGAAGAGTGGCCCCCGCTTGCCACAACTAGAGAAAGCCCTCGCACAGAAACGAAGACCCAACACAGCCAAAAATAAAATAAATTAATTAATTAAAAAAAAAAAAAGTAAAATAAAATAAAATGAGTGCTGGGATCTATCTTGACCCTACTGCAGCCTGTTGACAATCCAACATCATCATGTAAATGCTGCTTTCTCTTCTCAACAGCGTGAGTGGGACTGTGGGGGCCGGGAGGGCTATTGACTTCTCACTCATTGGAAGATAGCATCACACAGATCGCAGCTACGTACCTCCCCAGAGCCCTTCACACTGTTTACTGCAAATAACAGTAAGGTCATGACAGCCACGAGTGCTGCCCAGGAAGGGCAGAGACCACCTCACTTTCTCATCCAGCTGCACTGTGAGAAAACAAGCCAAGTTGCCCAGTTTAAGGGCAGATTCTCAGATTTTGTTTCAGATTTCCTACACTTTGTTGTCCTTTCTTGAAGGCTTAACAACGCTTGAAACTTGTTTCTTTTTCGTTTCACTTCCTCTGCTTGAACAACATGCAGGGGGAGGTTTAAAAGTGGTTGGTGTTATCTTAGAAACCAAACTGAATCTGAGCGTGCTTTTTGCTCTTCTTACGCCAGTGAGTCAAGGGTCGTTTGGCTGCTGCTAATCGATTAAAAGTACCCCCTGCACACGAGTTCTAAAACTGGGTCCCTGCTAACATAATGCTGAGACTAGGAGTGCTTTTTACTTTCATTTCCTTAAAATTGGCTGTATTTCTTTTCCTTCATTTGCATTTTGGGGAGAATCAGCCTTAAATAGATGGCATTGTGGTTGGAGCTTGATTTTGAATTTTGGCCTTTAACTCAGCCAACATTTATGGACCCCCTAGTATGTGGCCGACCTGGGCTGAGGCTGTCTGTCCCGGAACAAGACAGGTGACAGTCCTGCCCTCATGAAGCTGCCAGCCTCTGCCTGCCAGCCTCAGCTAGTTATTTAAACACTTCCCTGTTCTGTAAATGGGAACAGTCATACCAATGTTTCATTAACTGTTTGCCACACGTAATCAAGGCATTGAGCAAGCAAAAGGCTGTTTTTGTATAACCATACCTGTTATTAATAGTTATCATTCAGGCTGATCCCAGAGAATGGATCCAGGGTAACCACAGATGTTTCAAATGCTGAAAGTTGTTGTTTGAAACTTTACAGTTAAAGTGTCTGTTCTAAATCAGAATTTCCTCTACATCCCCTGTAAAGTCAGAGGAAATGCCTACAGGGGCTGAATGGAAAGTGATCCTCTGTCACCTGACAGCATTTTCCTTCCTTCCAACCTTATGATGCACGAATAACACTGTACTTTTGTTCTTGGAAGACTGGTCAGCTGCCCTGATCAGGTTTAAGTCTCTGCACATGAAGGGGGGATGTGGTCCTTCATCAGCGTGCCGAGAAGTGGCACAGAGTGGATTTCTTCATTAGCAGAGAAAAAAAAACAAAATGATAGTCTTGAAGCCATTTTTCTTATATAAACGGAATCATGGCATCTCGTGCTATTTAAGTAGGGGTGCCAGGTCAGTGCTGGGACATGTTTGAATTACTCAGCTTTCATGACTTTGGGGGTGGAATTGTGAATGTTTTCCAAAATGAAAAGGACCTTAAAAATCATTGTGTTCAACCCAGTATTTGACTGGCAGAGGAGGGGCTAACTGCCCTGGAGCTTGGAGCCAGCTCACCGTCATCTAGAGCTTTCTCCACTCCCAGCCTGGACAGTTCTCCAGTATGACTCTGAGAGCAGTAGCCCCTCATTAATTTTTACGAGACTAAATGGCCTCAAGGAGAAGAGATTAAGGACTGTTGCTTTCCATACATCTGAATGGCATTCCTTCTTAACTAGACACTTAAAAATCTAGTAAAGTTGCTGCCGGTGTCCTCCAGTTTTCTGGTCAGCTGTGAATCTAAGTGTCTTGGTTTTGTTTCCTTTCTTTCATTCTCAAAGAAAGCCAAACATAAGCTTATTTCAACATGTTAGAGTTCCAGAATCTTAAGACGCCTCCTTGCCTCCCCGTCTCTGAGTGTCAAAACTCACTAATTTTATCAGCACATTGTCAGGTAACATACTAGGTGTTGCAAAGCCAAAGCAGATCAGCTCTGGCCTGTTGCATGTTGTGCAAGGGTCAGCAGAGGATTGGAAAACTGAACTTGATCTTCAACTTACTGCCTATTTGCGAGACCTAAGCTGGTTATGACCAATATTTTAAAACCAGGTTATTTGGTTCTAGAAGGGTTGTTTAAAGACCCTAAGCACTCCTGGGAACTTTACAGTAACAATGACTGATTTCATTCTATCTCTTTGAAAGCTTTGGATCATCGCAGTAACAAAAGTTATTATATTTCAGTTTGTTTACTCAAATGTCCTGAAAGATTTCTTAGAAGTCATCAAACTGCTGCATTCTACTGATAAGTGGGAATAGATTTACCGGACTCTTAATTGTCTTGTCATTGGCATGCCTTTCCTGTAATTTCCTTTTGGGAGAGAGAGCATTGCCTGCCCTGTTCCTTTTCTCGCCAGGGAGTGCTTGTGTGGCACTTTTTACCGTCTAGACAGTTTTCACATGTACGTCAAGCATGTTTTCTCTTTGTCTTGACCCTAAAAAGTACCATTTCATAGATCAAGAAATGGAGGTTCCAAGAAGTTAAGTGGCTGGCCCCCAAACCTGAACTCACACTCAAGTCTTTGACTTGAGAACTCTTGGACTTTACTAACCTGCCCTTATTACAGATGTATCCTAAAATAAAATAAGTGAAGTAATTGCAGAGAACCAAAGCTGTCTTCCAAGAAACATACTGCTCTCCCACCCCTACCTGCTCCCCTCAACTCCAGCTGGCCACACTCAGTCTTTGCCTTCAGCTGGAATGAGTGTACAGCTCTGCTCTTAAACCTCTAGGGGAATCTCTATTTTCTTGTTCATATCAGGAGGGATGAGGGCTTGCATATGACCTGTGGCTTTGTCTCTCCTTGGCTGTCTCTCGTTGCCGTTCCATAAGTTACTTCACCTCTCTGACCCTTAATCATCTATAAAATGATGATGACAAAATTACATGGCATTTGTGATGAGTAAATGAACTAATCATTACAGCACTTAGCACTGGACTAAGCATTTGGTCTGCATCCAGGAAATGGTGATAATAGAAATTATTATCGTTGTTGTTATCATCATTTATCCCACACAGATCTGATTTCTAAAGTAGAAAATTTTCCTTTTCCTTGAACTGAAATGTGAGTATCCACATTAGAGAATAAAATGCATATTGGAAAATATCCATATTAGAGAGTTAATCATGAATTTTTACATTCCTGTGAAACCTCTAATATGGGAAGAGAGAATTGAATGGGCATGTTAAATACTCACTAATGGTACGTTCAGGTGGCCAAAGGGGCAGGGGGTAGGAGACACAGAGGAGCGGCGGGGATGAGGCCGACTTAAGGAGGGGGCACCGCCCCTCCCCGCCAGATATGGTTGTCACGGAATGATGTTGCCCACTGTTGCCCAGTCTTTTTATTTTCTTAAGTGGAGTTGGAAATCCAGCTTTTCATGTGACATCGCCTCATTTTCAAACTTGGTTCACATTTGAAAAAGAAGAGAAGTTAAGCCAAACGATACATCTGGGGGCTGTCCGCGCCCACCACCCCCGCGTAGCGATCTTGGCTGGGCTGCAGCATCTCCCAGCCTGGTCCAGCCCCAGGCTCCTTCGCTGCCAGAAACCAAGCCTCTGAGACTCACCATCTGAAGGAGTATCTCTCCCGAGTGCAGTAGTGTTTCGGCCCTTTTCCAGATCACAAATATGGGAATCATCTGCTTTGACTGATATTTTCACATACTTCATAAAACTGTAATTGAAAAACCTTTCCGGCACCGGGCCTGCATCAGGACACTGCAGCCCATTTTGGAAGAGAGGTAGGGAAAAACCACCACAGAAATTTAGAAATGTAAAGCTGGATCTCACAGGAGATTGATATTCCGACCAAATTCCTTGCTCAGTTGAAACAAACGGCTCAACCCAGATGCCTATTTTTCTGATTCTCAAATAGCTGCTACCTTTTTAAAAAATCCCTTATCGGATTTTGTATTAGTTCTGGCATTTTGCATTCAGTGGCCTCAGCATTTTGAGTTAAAGTACTGTTTAATTCCTAAATAAATAACTTAATGGAAAAGCATATCTTTGGGTAGACCGTTTCCAAAGTTCTTTTGCTAAAAATCATTTTTGTGCAAGTTTTTTATTTCCTGTAGGATCATAAGCATCTTGAAAAAAGAACCATGCCCTATTCTGTCCAACCTTTCCATAAAGGGTTAATTTGAAGGCTCTTCCAGAGCAGATAAATAATGCATGTTTGTTTATGTTGGCTAATATTTCTGGTAAGTAACAAATGATTTTAGCTGAATTGGAATGCGATAATGCTCCATAAATCTTGTGCTCATTATCTTGCCTCTATCAGACTATTTACCAATGTTGTTTTGACTGTCACTAAGAGAGTTAGTTAATCATCTTTTATTTTCAGTGATCTCTGGGTTATTTTCCTTGTTGCTACAGCCCACCATCCAAGTCATATCAACTGAGGGAGAATTGTTTTCTCAGTTACTATTACTTTATGTAAAGGGCCAACTTTAAAGCCCTTCCTAGCGGGAAAGTTATGATTTTGACAGACTATGAATTAGCGCCACAGTCTAATCTTCACTTGATGAACTATCCCATGTGCATTGATATGGCTTCATTTTTTCAACTTGTTTCCTCTCTTCCTCAGCGCCAGCCCTGCATGCTCTTGGGTTTGGGCTCATTTCAAAAACTATACAGTTAGGATTTGCCAGATAAATGCACTGTTAAAATCAGCTTTCTCAATGATAAACTAAAATTGGCAAGTATGGATGGTGGTATTTGTTGCAGACTGCTCACCTCTGTCCAGCTCTCAGAAGGGTGTTTTATGCATGAGATCCCTGTTAAAGATGAAGGATCTCTATTAAAGTTGAGAGTGCTAAAAGTGTTTCAACTCTTTGAACAGGGCCCAAGTGCCTGTATTCTGAAATACTGCCTCTGGCAACAATATAGATATTTCCATCTGCAAGAATCATTTTAAATGTTTGGGTTTTGTCACCTGATATGTGACCTGATTCTGGGACATATATCAAAAAAAAAAAAGCAAATTCAACAACTTGTTTGAGAGCTCAAACTGCATTTCATTGCTTAGTGATCCAAGAAATTCAGGGATAAGTAAGAAAACAGAGCATGCCTATTTGGGAGCTATTTGGAATTAGAGGGGCTGGGGAGTGTTAAATAGGGAAGATGCAGGTGAAACTCCTGCTCAGTTATTTTATGTTTGTCACTGGAAAAAGCAATTATTTTTCCATTCAGTTACAGCTTGTTTTATACTATATATAACTCCTTTAATATTTCCTTGTAAATCAAAATTTAAAAATCCTAGTTCAAAGGCACAATCAAGGGACTTCCCTGGTGGCGCAGTGCTTAAGAATCTGCCTGCCAATGCAGGGAACATGGATTCGAGCCCTGGTCCGGGAAGATCCCACATGCCGTGGAGCAACTAAGCCCGTGTGCCACAACTACTGAGCCTGTACTCAAGAGCCCGCGAGCCACAACTACTGAGCCCGCATGCCACAACCCACTGAAGCCCGCGTGCCTAGAGCCCGTGCTCCGCAACAAGAGAAGCCACTGCAATGAGAAGCCCGCACACCGCAATGAAGAGTAGCCCCCGCTCGCCGCAACTAGAGAAAGCCCGTGTGCAGCAACAAAGACCCAACACAGTCAAAAATAAAAATAAATAAATAATTTTTTAAAAAAGGAACAATCAAGTTTTCCATTTAAAGTACTGTATTGAATTAATCCCTTTGAAACATCCCTTAATTCCTTAATTTGCTACAAATTTATGTTTATACAGTTCTTCTTAAAACCATCCATAGTGAACTGTTAAACTTATGAGCCAAAAAGGCTAAAAAAAAGAAACCCTTAAAGCTAAGTTCCCTCAGTTGAACAAGTCAAAGAGGGTGGGGAATTATACACATAAATGCACACACACACTCTCACACTCACACACACACCTCTGCCTCCTTTCCAGGTCATTCACAGTTACCTATATAACAGTGAATTTAGGCTGGAGTTTTATTAAGAGGGTCTCCAACTGTCCAGATTCAGTGGTTTATTCACCAGCCCTTGACTTTTAAGTTTTTAAACCAGGCATTGAGTTTCTTCAGTTCATTTTTAGAAAGGAATAGTCCTATTATGAGACTAGATAGACAAAATTGGATTCTGTTCTTGCCTGTTGTGCTCCTGCTGGGACATTTTTTATGCCTCGTCTATCTTCTTGCCTGTTCTAAATCCAGTTTTGGCCAAGCCATGCTATGACCTGAGTACACACCTCAGACATCGTGTACCTCACCTTCTGTCCATCTGTAAAACAGAGGATGCATGTTTGTTGAATAATTTGCTGTCTTCAGAGATCCTGCCCCTAGATTGTTTAGATCCCCTGTTCTGCTCAACCTCTCCTGGTCTATGCTCTGTTCCCAATCAAATGCCTTTCTGTCCTCTTGTGCCTCTCAAAACCAGACTCTGGCCTCCCAGTTACCTTAGTGGTGGTTTCTCCAGTACTGATCCTGGTTCCCAGAGACTTTGGGGGACTTTCATTGGAGAAAAGCCCCTCCTTTCCTGCTTTCAATATACTTATAATTATTTAAGGGATGAGGGTTAAAATACAATTTAAAAACTAATAAGGTATCGCCTTGTATTAGAAGTTCCAAGTATGCAGTAGAAGTTCAGAGAAGGGAAATCTTCCTAAAGTATCTTTGACTTAATTACGAGGGTTTTTTTTTGTTTTATTTGTTTGTATTTAGCAGTTGGCCAACTTATTTGACTCGCTGGGGAATGGCTTTCTTTCATGACGAGTCATGAAGGGCCCTGTGAGTTGTTTGAGTGGCTGCTTTGTTCTGGAGGGGATGGCGCGTGTGACAGGCCAGTAGACTGGTCCCACCGGGTCTCGGGGGCCATGGGTGTCTGTTGCCAACATCGCAGACCATGGCGGCTGGCTGCCAGATGGTTGCCTCTGTGTCTGACTCTGAATGCCAACTGCGATTAAAAACCTTCTTGCGGAGAACAAGTCTTTCCATTGTGGCCCATGTGGTGATCAGAGCCTCTGGGCCCACGATCGTTTACAAGGCCAGGAGCAAGTGAGGAGCAGATGGAAAGAACTGTAAGAGGAGACCATGCCTGGAAAAATGGTGAGGAGGAATCGGTATTCGATTTTGCTAGATCCAGAATGAGTGGAGAAAGGGAAGTCATGGCCAGCCGCAAACTGGGTTCTCCGCTGACTTCCTGCCCAAAGTATGGACAGGCACGAGCGTCAGCTGAGGACAGAGTCGCTGTCCTACCCTGGATGGTACCTGCGAGCGCCTGGCGAGGCTCTAGTGCCCTGGTCTTTCATCACGCACGAATCTGGGGGTTGCTGGGAAGGTAGATGATTGACAGCTACAATCAGTTGACTTTCTGGAAAGTAGATTACCCTCAGTCATGTGAATGGGCCTCCTCCAATCAGTTGGAAGGCCTTACAGGCAAGAACTGAGGTTTCCTGGAGAAGGAATTGTGCCTTAAAACTGCAGCACTGATTCCTGCCTGAGTTTCCAGCTTGCCGGCCTGCACTAGAAACTCCAGACTTGCCAGCCCCACCATTGCATGAGCCAGTACACTCCATACACATACCCCAGCGGGTTTAACATATTCCCACGTGATCTGTGTGCTTGTTAATATCTGAGGAGCACTGCTCTGAGTCATAGTCTCGTTTGCCAGTTGCCGTGGATTATTCTTTGAGATGCTCCACTTGGTTATATCAATTTTAATGATCCTGCTATGAAATTTATAGCACAAAGCAAGACATCCACAGGTGTTTGTGGAAAAATGAATTCCTAAATGCCCCCAAAACATGCCATAAAACAACAGTAGATAGATGCAGGAATTCAAAGATACGTGAATGCATTTCTGCCGAAGTGTTTGGGATTATGTCTGGAATTTTGAGACTTTACCTAATAGTTCAGCTAATAGTAGACACCATTCCAAAGTTATGGAGTAACAATTTGTATGCAAAATTCCTAATATTTATCTGGAATAATCTAACCTTTATTAGGCTGCTCATCTATGACCTTCAAAGACAGTAGTACTATTCCAGAAATAGACATAGCTAAGCATTTACTTAGTTCTTATTCTCAAGACTCGGAACCTCTATCTCTAGGTAATGAGTTTGGGGAAAATGTGCCCTAAAATGAGGAAGGCAGTGTGATCTAGACTGAAGGTCTTGCTATTACTCATGGGTCTGTTTGAAGAGAAGTGACATGTGATGGGCCATGTGATACTGTCATATGCTGGAGGAGGCCGCCCTCATTCACTTCCTTTACTGGATGGCTTTCCAGGTGAGAGATCTTCTCATTCTGGAGAATGTTATGAAGAGCTCATTTGCCTGTTATAGGTAGAAAATTCCCTGAGGATGGTCAGTTGCTCACAGAGCGTCCCTAGGTAGGAAAATACACCTTAATATGAGATCATCTTAACTGAAGACACTTAGGAGAGTAATTTTCCAACCTGCGTTGGAAGGAATTTTGAAGTTGTTTGGGGTTGGCTGTAGGGTTCATTAGGTGGTGTTTGTTATGCTGTTGTTTAGAGGAATATCTTTGTCCCTGGCTACTTACATGCGTGCATTAACTCTTCATTCCTTTGGCTTTATGATGTTGTTTGCTATGACAGTAGCTTTTTCTGTGGACTGGAATGCACAAGAGGCAGTTCTAAGTGGAGTGAATCACCATCCCCCCCACATTCTGCCCCACTGGCCCTGCCCCCCACTCTGATTAGCCTTGAACTATCCAGCATGTTCTCAGTGACCTGTGAGAACTCCGGGGTGGGCCTCAGATTCTTCACCTGAGGCTATGGGCTTTCAGGGAATCTGTGAACCAGCCTCTGAAGCCATGAGCAAAAGCTTGTATGCATTTCTCTCTGTCCCCTCGCCCCAAAGTGAGCACTTAAAGCCTTTATCAAGATTAGGTGACCCCCAGTAAAGGTGAAGGGAGCCATGCTCCTGCACTTACCTCTCTATCCCACCACTGCACCTGTTCACAAAGGACAACACTGGCCTTAAGCGGAGCCTGGATGCTATTTGCTGGTGGAATCATCCAGATCAGGAGCCTCCTGGGTCCGCTAGTAGGGAGTGCCTGGTGGGGGTGGGGGCATGGCAGTGACTATGCCCTGTGTCAAGGCTTTCGAACTTTTCCAATTAAAAAAAAAGCTGGTCAAGCTACAAAGTCTGCTCACCTTAGCACCGGTAGCTGTTACTGTAACAAAGGGAAAAATGGGGCCCCCTCACTGGGTACTCAGGAGGCCCTATGTGATAACTTAGCACTTTGACTAGCACATAGTAGGTGCTTAATATGGTCAAGTTCTGGTGTATGCGTCCCCCTCCCTCCACATGCCTGTGCCTCCGCGTGTGGAGTCAAGTTGTCCTTTTGCCTTTTCCCCAGAATTCAGCCATGAGATTTCTCTTTTTTGGCCTCTCCATCTGGCAGGAGGGCTGTGCATCTGCCTGTCTCCCGGCCCCCTGAGCCCTGCAGCCTACTGGACCCTCTTTCTTCTTCTTTCTCTCTTCTTTCTTTTTTTTCATGACCCTTTTTTTGTCTCTTCCCTGTGGATTGTGTTTTGCAGGCATCAGATCTGAAGCACTTGCACTTGTCAACACATCTGTGGTCGCCACTGCAGCTCCCAGCACCAGTCACATCTGGTTTTTTTCTCTCCCATCACTCCTGACTCTGCCACTTTTGTCACACTTCTTAGCTTTTGTTAGAAAAGGATCTGCCAGCCCAGGGAAGGACTCCTTTCCATCAGCAGTGTGTCAAAGTGCTAATTACGTGGCTTTAGGTGTATGTTTTTCACAAGGAAACATCTTCCAGCTTTATTGAGGGGCTACCCCACCACTGTCACATACATTATATATGTGTTTGTGTGTTGGGGGCAGGGAGGGTATTTTTGTGCTGATTTGTTTTGTGCCAGTTATGTCGTTTCCAACTAATTCCAGGTCAGGGTCTCAGCCTTGGTTGCACGCGAGAATCGAGAATTGTCTGAGCAGCTTCTAAAAGACCTGGTGCCCAGGCCACCCTCCAGAATAATTAAATCAGCATGTCTGGGGGGTGGGGCTGGTTCATGAGTTTTTAAAGCACCCTAAGTGATGGATTCCAACATGGCCCCAAAGTTGATAACCACTAATAGAGGCTAAAATCCTAAAATGCTGGAAGGCTGAATTCCAAGTCTTGGAGGCTTGATTTTATATTTAAAAACAAAGCTTTCTAACCAGCAAATAGCTGTTTGTCTGAAACTACTCTATTAAAAAAATCAAATAAACAGAACATGGCCTAGCTTTTTTTTGTTTTGTTTTGCCTTGCCCATGTCTTGTAGGGAAGCCTGAAGGGTTAAATTAGCTGTTTCACAAATGGATCCAAATCTAACCATTGTAGAAAATATATATATATTCATTGTTGTTTTGGTCCCAAATGGAACACAAGATTCAGAGAGCATTGTGGCCTGTATTTTTAGCTAAGCTTAGTTAGAGCTCTTGGTTTGGGAGACATTGAGAATTTCAAAATAGTTTGTTACCTAAAAATACACTTCCTGAAATGAACTTGAGGCCTGAGAGGGATGAATGGGTTTATTTTTTTGCTTCTATATTTAATGTACCACAAGAAAGCAAATCTTAAATTTATATAGGTTTATATTTTTAGAGACCCAGGAAACAGGTGCTATGCCCAAGCGACAAAGACGTCTGCGTGGCAAAGTGTCAGTGACAGAAACTAGAATTCATGGGCAGGGAGCGGCCATGGGAGGTCTTGGAAGCTGTGCATCCGGACTTAGGCTGGAGCGTCCTTAACACAGAAGAGGACGAGGAGGATTTGCTCAGGCCTTTCCAATGGTGACCGTGGGAGAAGCACCCTCCCGCTTCCTGATGGAGTCTGGTCTAGTGCCCCCTGCTGTCTGGGTGCTTAATCTTTCCTAGTCTAGCAAAGAAGTGTCTTTGAGTTCACGTTTGTTGACAATAGCCTGGTCTCACTCTCCAAACTCATGCCTTTAGTTACCACCATTGCCAATGGAAAAGGATCTCATTGAGGAAAAAAAGAGGGAAGGGGTGTTACACCTTTTTAGCGCGTCTCAGCATGCAGACATGTGTTGCCAAGGACAGTTTGTCTTCAGTGTGTTACTGGTGAATGTGAGTGAATATTGCGTGTATCATCACACTCCCCCAAGGGGAGGGAGGAAGCTCTCTGTCCCTTCCCACCTGGCGCCAAGGCCAGATGTGAACTTCTTGTGTTCATTCCTTCGTGTATTAGCTAGTCACCATTGATTCAGTACGTTTGTTTGGATGTCTTCTATGTGACAGCCCCTCTTCTTGGCCCTGGAGAAGCAGTGTGGAAACAAGGCAGAGAAGGCCTCATGGAGCTTGCATTTTGGTGGTTGGAGCAGAAGCCAGTGAGTGATGGAGATTGTGCAGAAGATCAAACAAAACCCTATGTTGGTTCCTTGTGGGCTGCTTTAGGATGAAGAGGTGACATTTAACCAGAGATCAGGAAGGTGACAAGAAGGCAGGCAAAGGGCACAGCAAGGGAAAGGCCTGAGGAAGACAGGAGCTTGGCTTCTTCCAGGAAAGGCCTGTGTGTCTTAAAAGGTAGTGAGTGAAGAATAAGAGGGTGGCTGGTGGCGGTGGGAGGGATGAGGTCAGAGAGGTTGCCGACAGCAGACCCTTGAGGTGGAGCTTGCTGGCACTAACCTGTGGGACTCCAGGCCTCACCTGTGTGTGTGTGTCAAGGAGACACACTTTATCAACTGAGTTGGCTCAAGGCAACAGGAAGCAGTCAGAGCCAGGCTCTTGCAAAGAAGGCCCCGATAGCTCTGTCGGGTGTAGGTCAGGAAAGCGATGGCAAAGTCCCCCCTCACCCCCAGGGTCTCCTCCGAGCTGGCCGACCCCCTTTCCCCCCGTCACAGCTCTGCTCCTCGTGACCCCTCTCTGCCCATGAGGCGGTGACTCTCGTCTGGCTCCCATGTCTTCCGTGCCTCTCTTTATTTTGGGTTGCCCTGCCCTGGTCTGTTTTCGTGTCCATCCACCAGCTAAACTATAATTTCCTTAAGGGTATGTTCCCCAGCACCCAGTGCCATGCAGTGGGGTGACGCAACCTCTGTCTCTGGATTGAATGGGGAGGCTTTTGTAGAAAGAGTGCCTTATGACGATCACTGACAAAGGCAAGAAGTTACCAAACCTCCTCCACCCCAACCATCTCCACCCTGCCCTGGCTTTCATTACAAAATTCTAACCTGATGTGGAGGCATTATGTGGCCTTTCTCCGCATTCATGCTTCTGACACCAGGTTCATTTGAAATTGCATCGTATCAGGAATCCACTGGCAGCTGATTATGTTGGTTAATCACGTAATGCATCTCTTTTCCCTCCCAGTTAACAGTGACATGATGGTCACTGACGACAATGGTGCCGTCAAGTTGCCGCAGTTGTGTAAATTCTGTGATGTGAGATTGTCCACCTGTGACAACCAGAAGTCCTGCTGGAGCAACTGCAGCATCACGGCCATCTGTGAGAAGCCGCAAGAGGTCTGCGTGGCTGTCTGGTAAGGCTGCCCTGTAACACCTTTCTTTCCCCTTTTTATACGCAGTGTGCGTTCGTGGTACGTAGTCATGTGTCTTCATGCCCGAAACTTCGACATCTGTCCCGTTCCCTTCCCTTTAGACCATCTCTTTTCCAGTCGTTCAGTGTAATTTCTAGAGATACTCTGTACATTTTCAAATACACACATGTACCTTTACTATTTATAAGTCTGGAAACCATTCCTTGTGTCCAGGAGAGGGATTTGCCACTTACTAGTCATTTAATTGAGACCCCTTGGGATCCCCGTAGTGACGCCAGGAGCTTTGTTCTTCTGACGCAAACTCAGTCCTGTTTCGTGGAGATGAAAGGTGGGCTGTTGCAAGAGGGACGCACTTGTCAAAAATGGGGGAAGCGACTCGGCATCAGGAGACAACCTATTCCTTAGTCAGAAGCCTTGGCCAGTGCCTCACACCACTGCTGGGCCAAACACGGCGTCTTCCTCTGGGAGCAGGACCACATCTTCCTCTTGGAGCAGATTCCCTTCTCTCCCTCCCTCTCTCCACCCCTCCCTCCCCTCCCTCCCCCCCTTCCCCTCCTTCCCCCCTCCCTTTTCCCCTCCCTGTCCCTCTCCCTCCCTCCCTCCCTCCCACCCTCATCCTCCCGTCTTGCCAGGCATGCACACACACACACACACACACACACACAAACACACATACACAGTGGGTGCTCATGAATCATTTGATTAACTCATAGTTATGAATTGGGAGTATGAGCCAGAGATTAAAAAAAAAAATAGAGATCATTAAGAGAGTCCTTATTTTATAAAAAACTACACATTCATTAATGAAATATAACATTTTGAAGCCTTATTCTGATGGTTTCAATTTATCAGCTATTTTTTTAAAGTAACCTCTGTGTCTCCTGGCCATTTGCAAATGAGAATGTAAACCCAGATATCTTGCCCGCTCCTTTTGGAAGGCGTCTTTTGAGACTTTCTCCAGACCGTTTATACTCAGCCTTGATGATAAATCTGAAACCCTGGCACATTTCCCTATGTACCAGGACATGAATTAGGTTCTTAAGAACTAAAGGAATGTTAACAGCAAAGATCTGTCACGGCAGCTTGCCATACCTGCCAGCTGCACTTGTGTCCAGCTCTGAGCGGTGCTTTTGAAACAGGGATTTTGACAGAGATGGTGTTCAGAGCAGAGGCACGAGTGTGATCAGAGGTTCAGAAGCATGCCATCTGAGGGCGGGTGGGGGCAGTTGGCCATGGCTAGTCCAGTAAAGAGGACGTGGGCTCTGTTGAGAGATCTGAAGGGCTCTCAAGTGGAAAATACAGTAAACTTGTTGTGCAGAACTCTGCAGGACAGAAGGAGACCCGCAGCATTTACAAGGGGACAGACAGACTTGTACTCAGGATCAGTTGAAACATTTTCTCAGTCGTGGTTTCCTGCCAGTGGGACAGGCTTCCTTCTCTGGAAGAGTCAGACCAAGTTCAAGAGAGGATGGAGGACCACTTGTCAGGTTCGGGGCAGGAAGCCTCAGACCCCAGACCAGGTGACCCCAGGCTCCTCTTCCTTTCTGTTTTCTGCTGACTGTCTTTACTTAAATATCCACTGGAGGTGAGAACATACTTCTGCACCCAAACAGGCTCTTTTCATTAAAGGTAGTTTCCCTACCCCAGTACAAGTCCAAGGGGTGGAGTGTGAATCACGCGTCCCTGGCACTGAAGCTTTGCTGTCTCAGAAGATGCGGGCATGTGGGAAAGCCTCTCTGTGCCCTCTGTGTCTCAGCCCTAACGATTAAATACAGTGAACGTTATTTTTACCTTTCTGGGCAACGACACATTTGGATGCGGAGAGAGGGAGGCGCCAGGGATGCTGCACTGCACCCCCGCCCAGGCAGCACTGAGGCGCTCACCCTGGGCTGAGGGGTCACCCCAAGCCCTCCAGGGGTGCTCCTCCCCTCCGCTCCCCGAGCTGCTTCACTGGAGTCCGGCAGGTTCAGCCTCTCTGTACCAGCAGCCAGCATCCCAGGACTGGTTGCTGCAGGGGCCCAAACGCCTGACCGCTTTGCCTCAGCTTGGGACAGCTCTGATGGGCCATCCCAGCCCCCAGCTGCCCACAGGTCAGCAGGAGCCTCATTGCGACCCCCTCCCTGCTCCGTGCAGCATTGCTGCCTTTGGTCCCTGCAGGGGAATCTCCCTAGAGCTCCTGCACAGGGATCCAGAGATCTCACAGCCTCAGAGTCTGCGACCGGGGCACGCACACTCGGACACCAGGCTATCTTGGGAATAGCCCAGTGGGGGAATAAAAGACTCTGCTCTCTGTGGTGGTGCTCTCCCATGATCAGTTGTAGTGTTCTTTTCATTCACTCGCTGATTCATTCATTCACTGAACTAATGCCAGTTGTGTACTCTTACCACGTGAAATGCTTAAGTCCTTTTCAAGGATAGAAATATTTTGGAACCAAAATTAATTTTCATAACTGGGGTTCTTTTGTCGCAGATATGGACAGCCTCTTCAGTAGCAGGACGAAGAAGTCTGTATTTATTTCACTGTATCCTCCCTTTCTGTGCTCCAGTGTACCCACAGATGTTTTGCACAGTGGGCCCTGACTGTCCGGGAGACCCCGTTACAGCACTGAGTGGAGGAAGCAGTTGAGGGCCTTACGGAGCCTCAAGCACTGTGGTTGAGTTTCCTCCCTCTGATTCTAGTTCTATAGGCAGCGGTGGGTGGAAGGCAGGGGGCTCTGAAAGAGCCGCCCCAGGGCTGCAGAGCAGCTTTCCTTCGTGGCTCACAGTTTCTTCCTTGTCCCATCCTGGGACCTCTGGAGGCTTCACAAGGCAGGGACACCATGCTTTTCCCTGGGATCCCGGAGGACTCAGCACGGCTTCATTTTGTTACCAAAACCAAACACAAACCCCCACCTACACAGGCGGGCACACAGCTATGGGGGCAGGGAGGGAGGTCCTTTTGTTTCATGGCCACTGTTTTTGCCAAGACCTTCCAATAGCTTGGGGGTTAAGGATAGGTAGGGGTTTTGGGTTTTTTTTTTAGGTTTTTTTTTCAAAATTTATTACTTTTTAATTTTTTATACAATCTTTAAAGATAATGCTCCATTTGTAGTTATTACAAAATATTGCCTATATTCCCATCCTTGAGCTTGTCTTATACCCAACAGTTGGTACCTCCCACTCTCCCCACCTCCCCACTGGTAACCACTAGTTTGTTCTCTGTGAGTCTCCTTCTGTTTTGTTACATTCACTAGTTGTATTTTTTAGATCCCACATATAAGTGATATCATATACTATTTGTCTTTCTCTGTCTGACTTATTTAACTTAGCGTAATGCCCCCCAAGTCCATCCATGTTGCTGCAAATGGCAAAATTTTGTTCTTTTTATGACTGAGTAATATTTAGCTAGATTCTGTCCAACAAACTAGAGATGCAATGCTAGCTTCACAGTGCGGTCAGGATGGAAGGTTTGGAGTCACCCCGAGGACCTAGCGATCTCCTGTTTCCCCACGCCCTCCCTTTAATGATTTAATTAAGGCATAACGTGTAAAGTTCTCTGACAGGTTTGTCTCCAAGGAAAGCCCTCACGTTATGATCCTAAGTGGGTTCTGAGATAAGCAAAGGAAAAACTGACGTGCATGGAAAAGCACAGGAGATGACGGGACAACCTGTAAGTGATGGAGAACAGGAGGCAGCGCTGCTGTTAGAAACAATGTCCTGATGGAGACACAGCCCAGACTGCTTCCCTGTGGGACCACACTCACCCCCTCCTTCTCTGTACCCCAGGAGAAAGAATGATGAGAACATCACGCTGGAGACGGTCTGCCATGACCCCAAGATCGCCTACCATGGATTTGTCCTTGACGACGCTGCTTCTCCAGAGTGTATTATGAAGGAAAAAAAGGGGTCTGGAGAGACTTTCTTCATGTGTTCCTGCAGCTCCGAAGAGTGCAATGACCACATCATCTTCTCCGAAGGTGAGTGTTCCTCTCAGGATGGTCTGCAGGCTCAGGGCACATCCCTTCCTGGCGGGTGCTGGAGGGTGGGCTCACACTGGGGACCAGGCCCCCTTCACCTGCTGGAAAGAGGGGCTTAAGGGGTAGCAGGGTTGGCTCTGGTCTGTATCAAATCTGGCTCCCGGGGCCCACATGATGATTTGTCACTGAGAAATAGTTTGTGTCACCCAGAGCAGTGGTTCTCAAAGCGCAGGGCCTGGAACAGCAGCAGTGGCATCACCTGAGAACTTGTTAGAAATGCAGCCTCCGGGGTGCCACCCCTGACTGTGGAACCAGGAACTCTGGGTGCGGGCCCAGGGTGATTCTGAAGCAGCTCAAGTTGGAGAACGACTGGTCCAGAGTTGGGAGGAGGCTGTATGATTCAGGAGGGAGACTTGCTTTAACTCAAGTTGTTGTGTGTACATACTCCTAGGATTTGTCTGAAGGGGAAAGTACATTAACCTCAGTAATGATAGCCTGTTGGATGCACACTTGTCTCTATCCATCATGCATATTGTATTGGCCAAAAAGTTCGTTCGGGTTCTGTAACATCTTCCACAAAAAGCCAAACGAACTTTTTGGCCAACCCAATATTATCCCTCCCTCTCTCCCTCCTACCTTCCCTCCCATCTTCTATCTGCCCATCCATCCATCTGCCCATCCATCATCCATCTGCCCATCCATCCATCCACCCACTTTGCCATCTCTCCATCTGCCCATCCATCTCTCCATCTGTCTATGCATCCATTCATCTATCTGTCCATCTGTCCATCCATCTCTCTGTTCATCTATCCATGTATCTGTCCATCTGCCCATCCACTCAAACACCAGTCCATCTGTCCATCCATCCACCATCCATCTGTATATCTGTCTGTCCATCTATCTGTCCATCTGTCCAACCATTCATTGCACCCACTCATCCATCTTTCCATACAAATAGTTGATCATACTATAAATATTACCTGGCAATATTTTTTTTTCACCCACCCTCTTTTACTTCTCTTCTAAACAAGCAATATAAGTAGATATATTGTACACCTTTTAATTGTTGTCCAGAATTGCATAATATGGCATATCTTCTATGAGTGACTTAACCATTCTTAACTTATTCCCAAATAAGTTGGTAGCTTATTTTAGGTGTCTCCAGTTTTCCACTTAATGCTACATTGACTATCTTTGTTAAAACATCTTATACATTTGTGCTAGTATTTCTGCAAGACAGATTTCTAGAAATGAAATTTCCGGATCAGAGGTATGCACATTTTAAATTTGGATAGCCACTATGAAATTGTTCTCCTCCCCCAGAAGATATATAAGCATATGAATTTCCATCTACTTTCTCCAGCACTGGAGATTATAAGCCTTTTAATTTTTCCAGGCTGATGATGCAAATAATATTCTCTTGGTTTTAGGAATATAAATTCAGCATGGGGAAAGGTTATTTTAGCCCCAGATAGGTCCAATTCAATAAAAAATCCTTTTGGAACACAAGTGCTGGGTCGACACACTATCCCTGCTACTGTGTGTGTCCCGACTATGGAAAGTGATGAGTCTCATGCTTTGTGTATGGTGCTCATGGGCAGTGCAGACTTACCTCTTGCTCTCCGTGTGTCCTTCAGCCAGTTTCCCTCCCTTCCTGTTCCACTCCCCACCTGTGCCAAGTTCTCAGTGTACAAAGGCAGGCATGTACATCTTGTCAGCGCAGCACTTTCCAAAATCACTCCCCTCTTCTGTTTTTTCGTCCTACAAGCACTCCATGTCTCTCATTTTCCTTATGTAATTTGAGTTAGGAGGGACATTGTAACTAGATTAAATCACACTAAAACATGGTAACCTTGATATCCTGGTTTACCATGTTAACCTTCCCCAAGTACTTCACCTTTAAAAACAAGGCCCAGGCTAAGCCAAAGGAATTAATCCCTAATAGTGGAATATCCAGACATGTTTATTACCATCTATGAAACTTTTCTCTCCTTTTGCATACTGGCTTATCCACGATGGAAAAATTTATTTCATTGAAAGGGGACAAAAGTTGATAAATGGCTTGCAAGTTGGATATATTTTATATATATGTATATTACTATAAGCTCTTAAGGTATTTATGACTTCAGTTTTCAGTGTATTTTCAACTCATGTGATAATCATGGGCCCACATTCATGTTTTTCCTCTTATTCATTATCAGACTGTTTGTTTCTTTATGAGGTGAGATAATCAGCATAAAGGTGGTTTCTCATTGTACAACTCAAGAAATCCAGCACAGCTGATGACTCAGATATTTGAGTGATTTCAGAGTCTTCTAAAATGCTCCAGGGAGTATGCTTAAATATAACCATCTCTCTTCTCTCTATTTGTTGTAGGGGGATATTTTCCTCCCCTACAACATCAGGTATTAGGAAGAACACTTTGGGGTCCATTTCTCTTATTGCCACCATCTCTTCTTTATATTAAGGAATGAAAACTTTTTTTTTAATTGAAGTATAATTGACTTACAATGTTGTGTTAATTACTGATGTACAGCAAAGTGACTCAGTTATGTACATATGTGTGTGCATGTATATATATATATATACATACACACACACACATATATATATATATACACATTTTTTAATATATTCTTTTCCATTGTGGTTTATCATGGGATTTTTTTAAAATTGAGGTATAGTTCTTTTACAATGTTGTGTTAGTTTCTACTGTACAGCGAAGTGGAGTTCCCTGTGCTATACAGCACGTTCTCATTAGTTATCTATTTTATACATATTAGTTAGTATATATATGTCAATATATGTCAATCTCAATCTCCCAATTCATCCCACCCCCACTTTCCCCCCTTGGTGTCCATATGTTTGTTCTCTACTTCTGTGTCTCTATTTCTGCCTTGCAAACAGGTTCATCTGTACCATTTTTCTAGATTCCACATATATGTGTTAATATACGATATTTGTTTTTCTCTTTCTGACTTACTTCACTCTGTATGATAGTCCCTAGGTCCATCCACATCTCTACAAGTGACCCAATTTCATTCCTTTTTATGACTAATATTCCATTGTATATATGTACCACATCTTCTTTATCCATTCATCTGTTGTTGGGCATTTAGGTTGCTTCTATGACCTGGCTATTGTAAATAGTGCTGCAATGAACATTGGAGTGCATGTGTCTTTTTGAGTTATAGTTTTCTCTGGGTATATGCCCACTAGTGGGATTGCTGGGTCTCATAGGATATTGAATATAGTTCTCTGTGCTATATAGTAGGACCTTGTTGTTTATGCATTCTACATATAAAAGCTTACATCTGCTAATTCCAACCTCCCAGTCGATCCCTCCCCCAACTCCCTCCCTCTTGGCAACCACCAGTCTGTTCTCTATGTCTGTGACTCTGTTTCTGTTTCATAGATAGGTTCATTTGTGTCATATTTTAGATTCCACATATAAGTGATATCATATGGTATTTGTCTTTCTTTTTCTGACTTACTTCACTTAGTATGATAATCTCTGGTTAATCCATGTTGCTGCAAATGGCGTTATTTCGTTCTTTTTTCTGGCTGAGTAGTATTCCATTGTATATACGTACCACATCTTCTTTATCCATTCATCTGTTGATGGGCATTTAGGTTGTTTCCATGTCTTGGCTATTGTGAATAGTGCTGCTCTGAACATAAGGGTGCATGTATCTTTTTTGAATTATAGTTTTATCTGGATATATGCCCAGGAGTGGGATTGCTATATCACATGGTAATTCTATTTTTAGTTTTCTGAGGAAGTTCCATACTGTTTTCTACGCTGCACCAATTTACATTCCCACCAACGGTGTGGGAGGGTTCCCTTTTCACCACAATCTCTCCAGCATTTGTTATTTGTAGACTTTTTAATGATGGGCATTCTGATTGGTGTGAGGTAGTACCTCATTGTAGTTTTGATTTGCAGTTCTCTAATAATTAGCGATGTTGAGCATCTTTTCGTGTGCCTGTTGGCCATCTGTATGTCTTCTTTGGAGAAATGTCTATTTAGGTCTTCTGCCCATTTTTCGATTGGGTTTTTTGTTGTTGTTGAGTTGTATGAGCTGTTTGTATATTTTGGAAATTAAGCCCTTGTCAGTCGCATAATTTGCAAATATTTTCTCCCATTCTGTAGGTTGTCTTTTCATTTTGTTTATGATTTCCTTTGCTGTGCAAAAGCTTGTAAGTTTGATTAGGTCCCATTTGTTTATTTTTGTTTTTATTTCTATTGCCTTGGGAGACTGACCTAAGAAAACATTGGTACAATTTATGTCAAAGAATTTTTTGCCTATGATCTCTTCTAGGAGTTTTATGGTGTCACGTCTTATGTTTCAGTCTTTAAACCATTTTGATTTTATTTTTGTGTATGGTGAGAGTGTGTTTTCTAACTTCATTGATTTACATGCAACTGTCTAACTTTCTCGGCACCACTTGCTGAAGAGACTTTTTCCCATTTTCTGGCCTTCTTTGTCAAAGATTAATTGACTGCAGATGTGTGGGGTTTTTTTTCTAGGCTCTCTATTCTGTTCCATTGATCTGTATGTCTCTTTTTGTGCCAATACCATGCTGTTTTGATTGCTGTAGCTTTGTAGCATTGTCTGAAGTCTGGGAGGGTTATGCCTCCTGCTTTGTTCTTTTTCTTCAGGATTGCTTAGGCAATTCTGGGTCTTTTATGGTTCCATATGGATCTTAGGATTATTTGTTTTAGTTCTGTGAAAAATGTCCTGGGTAATTTGATAGGGATTACATTAAATCTGTAGATTGCTTTGAGTAGTATTGCCATTTTAACAATATTAATTTTTCCAATCCAAGAGCATGGGTTATCTTTCCATTTCTTTGAATCATCTTCAGTTTCCTTTATTAATGTTTTATAGTTCTCAGCATATAAGTCTTTCACCTCCTTGATCAGGTTTATAAGGTGGGAAAACTCTTGAAGCAATTTTTATTTTTCTACTCCAAGTCAAATAAGATGGTGAACACAAAAGCTCTCTGGAGTGTTCTGTGTGGTATTTTTATTAGGACAGCACTCTTTTCTTGTTGATTTCTGATCTACAAACAATGGATAATGATTACTTACATCTTACATTTTTCTTAAATATGTGAGGGAAAAAAAGTTGAGCCACAAGATTTACTCTTGAAATATAGATCTTTATTTTCAGTGCTACTATGAATGATAGCTGACATTCAGAGGGAATGTAGTTGCTGTGTTTGTTGCTAAGCCCCTTTGATGGCCTGGCCTCATTTAATCTCATAGCCACCCCATGAGGTAGGCACTGCTAGTATCCCCATCTTATGGATGAGAAAACCAAGCTCAGAGAACTGTAACACCTTGTCCAGAATCCCATGACTAGTGGGTGGCATAGCTAGGATTCATAATGGGCTGTGTATAAAATAAAACTTCTGTGAGGGTTTTTCCCCCTTCCTTCTCTTTTTATTTCCTTCTTTCTTGCACTCTCTCTATCTCTGTCTTTCTAAACAGATAATATATGTACATATTAAAAAATTCAAATTCGACAAACTGGATACAGTGAAAAGAAAGCCTCCTCTTGGTCTGTGATCATCCATTCATCCAGAGAGATTTTTCTGCATGGAACTCTGCATGGAAATCCTAAACTTGGTAAATCATATCATTGAGATTTTTTTTAAAAGTCAGATTCATTGATGTATAATTTACATAAAATAAAATCTACCGTTTGAAGATACTATTTTCACTGAATTGTGACTAATGTATATAGCTGTGTAACTACTACCACAATCAAGATACAGAACATTTTTGTGACTCCCAGTAACTTCCCTTATTCCCTTTTTCCATCATCATTGGGATTTTTATCCTCATTTTAGAAATTTGGTTGCTTTCTTCCTGTATTTGGTGATTTCCATTTACTTAACCAAGGCCATGACCTCAGTCCTCCGAAGAATGGACAGGTGGGACAGCCCAGCCTCAGACAACAAGATACCACTGTGTTCCTTTGCCTCTATAGGCACCCAGGCCTACTCTACCAAAAAAAAAAAAAAAAAAAAAAGGGACAAATGCCAACTCTTTGCATTATTTAGCACCGATTTTCTCTCCTGCTCCATGTTGCTTGTCTGTACACCTGGCATGAAGCCTGAAGCCTGGCAGATGGTTTGGGGGAGGATGGGCCTCTACACAAGCCACCAGTCCTCCCATCTTCACTCCTTTCAGGTTCCCCGAGGTTGGTGTGTAGTGATGGCTTGTATGCCTCTGGTCTTGTTCACCTTGTCGAAGCACCTTTATGTTCTATACCTGAGAAATGTGCAGAGAATGTATTGAAGATACTGAAGATTCGTTGAGATAATCGTCTTAAGGCCCAGAAAGATGATTAGATTACTGTCCCCAGGAGATGATGGCAGAGAGCCAGGAACACAGAAGTTAGGTGACTTGCCTGTAGTTACTCAGCTAGTTAGTGGCAGAGCTGGGCTACAGGTTTGGTCTCCAGACTCTCACCAAGGTCTGTGTCCCTAGTACAGGGTTTGAAGTCTGTATTCCGAGGGGCATCAGGGGCTGCTCTGAGGAACTGAGGGAGAAGGGAGTAAATCAGCTCTCCTTTACCTGCCATGTGTACCAAGCTTCAGCAGAAGATGTGAATCACAGAAAGGTGTTGCCAGCTTTCATGAGTTTGAAACCAATGTTCCAAAACAAAGGAATTAAAGAGACCTTGCTGTCTTTCTTTTTGAACCAGGTACCTATCTTTTCCCCCAAAACCCCCCAGTGGTGCCTTGTGCTATGCCCGGTGGCTCCCTGCTTCCCTAAAGTAGATCAATTAGAATGAGGCCGGGGTCCGTTCTTCCAGCTGCTCTCCAAAAGTCAGGTCTCCCTGTCCTGTCTGATGATTCCTGCTTGGTGAAAGATGTGTAGAATTCTGAGGAAGTCATTATCTCCCCCTGAGCTCACCAAGCCCTACAATTCTGGTTAGAAGAGAAGGCATTTGTCTGGGTCCTTATTGATGTCCTGGTGACAGCTGTCAGTCAAACAAGCCCTGTCAGGCTCCTGGACCAAAGTGAGCCCAGGATGGGGGTGGGGACCCCAAGCTAACGGCTCCCTGTTCACTTGCAGATGACATGTCCACTTCGCAAAGTCATGATGTGGGTAGGATCGCTCATTAAGCCTTGAAGAATCCAAAAAACCACTCCGTTTTATTCATTTCATAAATGGTTTCCAAGTGCAGTAAAGATGCTTCATTTGCAGAGTGCCGGGCAAGGAGATGATTTCTGCTTGTTTTAGGTACGAAATAAACAGTCTAGTGTAATGGTTAAGATGGGTCTGTGGTGGGTTTCTGGAATTTTAAGGCCCATTCTACCACTTGTTCGCTTTGCCACATTGGGCCAGTTACCTGATGTCTCCTAGTCTGTAAAATGGAACTGAAACGGGGGGTGGGTGGGGTGCGGCTAGATTGTTACATGCAGTGCTTACGACAGCGCCCCATCTGTTAGCTGCTGGCATTATTTGGGGTTTTATATCCGATGGGGACTTTTGCTCACCCTGAGATGTGAAGCCAGGCCCGTCCGGCCCTCTGGTGTGTGCCAGCACTGAGGTGTGTGGTGGAGACTTGACCACAGTGTGCAGCAGGCCACTCAGACCTCCTGTGTATGGCGCTGCAAGGGTCGGTACCGCGCTGCAAGAGTTTGGGAGGGGCTTATGTTGCTATAACTCGTGCCTCGAGCAGCTTCTGTCTTCTCCACGTGCCTTCACAGAGGTAAGGGGAGCATACCGAGTCCACAGTGTGTAATCAAAGCTAACCACATCCCTCCATCGTCGGATAATATCACACATTAGGCGCGTTGTTCCTATTTTGACGCAGAATCACAGTAGGAGGTGGCTAAATTCGAGTGGGAGGACTCACAGCGCCGTTCAGGTCAGTGCTCGGGGCGATCGCAGTTCTGTTCTTGCCAAAGGGCTTCAATCCCTCTTCCTCTTCTCAGCAGAAAGCTGCTTTGGGCCGCATGGCCGCCTCATTGGATGGCTGTGCCGCTGTGGACCACTTAGTGCGGATAGTGATACCTATGGCCTCGGGATGCCATGGGGATTGAAGGAGGTGAAGCTTGGGAGGGCCAGCGTGGCAGCTGGTACACAGTAGGTGCCTCCATTCTCCCTCATTCCTCCGGATAAGGAGTGCACTCTTTGCTGGGGAGAACCCCTCCTCTGAATGGGGAACCCTTGCTACTCCAAGTGTCCACAGACCAGCCGCAGCATTGCCGGGCAGCTTGGTAGAAAAGCAGAACCTCAGGGCCCTCCTGGACCCACTGCATCAGTATCAGTGTTGTAACAGTGTCCTTGGTGATCTGTTCTCACACTGAAGTGTGAAAGCGCTGGTGTGAACTCACCCAGCTAGGAATGGAACCGGAGAACCAAAGATGGGTCTTGTTAGCTTCATGCTGGTAACTTGCCCAGCTGATCAGTCAGCCCAAGAGGAATACATTTGGTCTTAAACCTGGTCATTTGGAAATGAGCTAAATATGCTTTACTCCGTCCTTTCGTGTAACAGAACTCCCCACTGAAATGGGGGTGTTTTTCCATAGCGATAGTGAAGTCATTTTTTGTATGCGTTACAAACTTTGTGCCGGCCTGGAGCTCCGCGTAGAGAAGATGAGGTGCCTTTTCAGGAACATTTCTTTGGTTTCCGTGATAATGTTCACATACTTTATCTATGGGATCATACTCTACTATTTCCCAAAGCAAGAAGACATGTAGGAATACCTTCAAGAAGCATTTCACAAGATGTTGTTCTGAACTGGATCTGTTGATACAAGGGAGTTGTTTGGTAGCCCGGGGGGAGCCCCGGACAAGGAATAGGGAGGCGTTAAAAGGAGTTCGCCTGAATCGGTTTGCTCTTCAGTTGTTTGTTATCATCATCTGCTGGGTTAGGATGGTAACTTGGCAGATTGAAGGAGGTGTGCTTCTGGACTGCTCCCAGCTCCCAGATGGCTGGATCCCTGGCCATCCCACCTTTCCTCCTGACTTTCAGCTGAACTGCTTCTTCTGGAAATGACAAGTCTCCATGGCCATGAGGGAAAGGCAATCAGCATTAAACTCAAGCCTGGACTCTGAAAAGTTTGGTTTCAAGGCCAGAGTCCCACCCCCTTCCTTAGCTGAAGTGCAGGGGAGCTGGCACCATGCCCAAGGCCCAGACCATGGAAATCCCTAGAACAATAGTAGCGATGGTCTCTGCCCTGGGGTGAGAGCCTGCTGTGGTTGGTCCACCTGTGCTAACTGCTTTCAGGTGTGTTGCCTTGTTTCCTAGAGTCATAACTTTTTTTGTTGTTTTTTTAATGTTTCTCAATTTTGGGTAATTCTCTTGGCTTTGTTTTCTTTATTAATTAATTAATTAATTAATTATTTAAATTTTTGGCTGTGTTGGGTCTTCGTTTCTGTGCGAGAGCATTCTCTAGTTGCGGCGAGCGGGGGCCACTCCTCATCGCGGGGCGCGGGCCTCTCACTATCGCGGCCTCTCTTCTTGCGGGGCACAGGCTCCAGACGCGCAGGCTCAGTAGTTGTGGCTCACGGGCCTAATTGCTCCGCGGCATGTGGGATCTTCCCAGACCAGGGCTCGAACCCGTGTCCCTTGCATTGGCAGGCAGACTCTCAACCACTGTGCCACCAGGGAAGCCCCCATAACTTTTTTTTGATGTCACGTTCTAGCATTTTTTCAAATTTATTGAGGTATAATTAACAAATAAAGTTGTAGATATTTAAAGTGTACATCATGGTGACTTGATATACACATACTTTGTGAAAGGATTCCCTCCATCTAGGCAGTTCACACATCCATCACCTCACATATTTTCCTTTTTGTCTGTGTGAGAACATTTAAGTTCTACTCTCTTAGCAGATTTCAATTGTACAAGACAGTGTTATCAACTATAGTCACCATATTTTACACTAGATTCTCATCACTCATTCATCTTAGAGCTGAAAGTTTTACCTTTTTACCAACCTCCCCCTCTTTCCCCCACCGCCCCCAGCCCATGGCAACCACCATTTTACTCTGTTTCTGTGAGTTTGCTTTTTTTTTTTAGATTCCACATGTGAATTATACCATGAGGTATTTGTCTGTCTCTGTCTTATTTCATTTAGCATAATGTCCTCAAAGTCTATCCATGATGTTACAAATGGCAGGATTTCCCTCTTCCTCATGGCTGAATACTATTCCATTGTATATACACCACATCTTCTTTATCCATTCATCCCTTGGTGGACATTTAGGTTGCTTCCATGTCTTGCCGGTTATGAATGATGCTGCAGTGAACATAGGAGTACAGATAGCTCTTTGAGATCCTGTTTTCATTTCTTTGGATAAATACCCAGGAGTGAGATTGCTGGGTCATATGGTAGTTCTATTTTTAGTTTTTTAAGGAATCTCCATACTGTTCTCCATAGGAGCTGTATCAATTTACATTCCCACCAACAGTGCAAAGGGGTTCCCTTTTCTCCACATCCTTGCCAAGACTTGTCATCTTAGTCTTTTTGGAGTCGTAACTTTTTTTATGCTGAAATGAAGCCCATACAATTAGCTCGTCCAAACTTTTCATTTTACTGACAAAGAAATGGATTTCTAGAGAGTGGTGTGAATTTCCCAAGATTTCGCAGTTGGTTCTCCACCATTTGTCCACAGGAGAGTTGGAGAATCTTGTCTCTTTTTTCAGGGAGTACCATCAACCCTCCACGTTCAGGTGTGTGGGGGGTGCCTGTTAACAACAGTCTTACCCCCATGTGAGGCTGTGGACACAAGCCTGAGTGCTAATCTGTGCCCAGACTCCCCATTCAGCCAGTCCTGGGCAAGCAGCACAACCAGAGGCTGTACCATTCATGGGCTTGTTAGGAACGAGCTTTATAAATGACGCTCAGCAGGATGCTCATCTTTTGAGAAGATCGTGCTCTCCCCAGTGAGATTTTCTGGGTTCAGATCTCAGCTAAGCCATTTATGAGTTGTTTGTCCTTGGGTGAACCAATTTACCTCAGTTTTCCCCTCTGAAAAATGGGGATAGAAATAGTGCTCACTTTGAATAGGATTTTTGTGAGGATAAATGTGTTTATTCATGTAGGGAACTTAGAATAGTACCTGGCACAGAGCAACTATGCAATAAATTTTGGCTGTAAAGTGTTACTATTACTCCCCTAGATTCAAATGTCTTGTCTTTGGATTTAGCCAGATGAGTGAGGCACTTTGTACCAATGTCGTGTTGCATCCTCCCTCCTGAAAATTCCTTCTGCTGACTCGTCTGTAAGTACCATCCATCATCAGCAACAGTCCTGTGAATCAGAGGGACAGGTTCACGGTAAAGAACGCTGCTAAGGAAGCTGTTCTCTGCATTGTATTGTCACCTTGCTGAGGAAGCCAGGAGAAATTTCTCTCAGCTCTCTGCTTTGGAAAGATTATTCCCCTCATGAGGACATACTTGCTTCTGACCTTAAGGACACTTTGAAGCATATAGAGCTTCAAGTAGAGCAGGGATCAGCAAGCTTCTTTGGTAAAGGACCAGTTCATGAATATTTTGGGCTTTGCAGGCCAGAGAGCCTCTGTTGCAGCCACAGGCAGTATGTAAACAAATGGACGGACCATGTTCCAGTAAAACTTTATTTACAAAACAAGGCTTCAGGCCAACCCCTGATATACATGACCATGTTTTGTTGTATTTCTCCCTACCAGAAAAGCTCGAGTCATGCTTCTAGCAAATATGTGGGCGTGTACTTTGCATACTGACATCACCCCTGCTTGCCTGTTTTCCTACATTTACCTTCCCTTTGTCTCGATCCCAGCTCCCATTTTTACTTTTTTTTGGTCTTCCCCCCACTACTGTGTCTATCTCTAGGTTGCATGAGATTTTTTTTTTTTTTTACAGGATGGAACTGTCAGTAAATACGTCAGTTATATCTAGTTAACTTAGGAACCAGGACTCTAGAAACCACTCTGACTCAGAGCTCACCTGCTGTGGTTAAATGCTCCTGGCTGACCCACAAGCTGCCTGCAGGCCCCGCAGGACCCGGAGAGGCTGAGAGCGAGGAGACGAGGAGACAGGGACTCCTGGTAGCCACAAAGTCTCCATCTTTCCTTTCTCATTGTTGTCGAGTTTCTTTTAAATGAAAACAGCCTCTTTGGTTTGCAGGCCTAAAGCTGGCAGGAAGACAAATGATTTTTTTTTTTTTACAATATCAGACACGCGGTTTCCTGTCTCTGTTTAACTTGCTAGCAGATCATCTCAGCCAGCTGGGTCCCCCTGGACCTGTTGTGACCTTAATAACGTTGCTTCCCGCCATCCAGCAGACCCACTCCGGGGGTGCATCACGCGCCTTGCGTACTCTACGGACTCCTCTTGGCTTCTGAGTCGGGGAGGGCTTGGACGTGCTGCCTCCTTTCTCTCCAGTCTCATTTTGTGTTCGTTCTGCTCCAGCATGCGGCAGCTGGCTTCTTGGGGGAAGCTCTGAGTTCCTGCGTGTGAGAAACCAGCAGAACGATGGTGCTCTGGCAGCTCTGGGCTCTGGGTGTGCTGCTGCCTTTGAACTGTGCCCTCACGACTCAAAATAGCTGGCTCGCCAGCTGTGCTTTTTTGTTTCAAGAGAAACAAACCAGATTTACTTTCTGGTCTCAATGCAAAAGGAAAAGAAACCTAAGTGTGGAAATTTGGTGGAGAAAAGTTGTTAGAAGAGGAAGAAAATTATGCATTAAAGTCACTCGTCTCATTCCGGGGAAGAGAAATCAGTTATTTGAGGGGATGACTCAGTGCTGAGGGAGACTTGGGTCGTGAATGAGTTAGAAGCATCCTCTGAATCCCTGAATACAGCCCCATGTCTGGCCAAGGAAATCATAAAGATTGTGCATGCCAGAGGGCACTGTGACTCAGTCCAGTGAGGCTTAACGTGTATTTGAAGTGTCTTCAGGCAAAGCAACTGGCTTCTGTAGGTTTTTTTTTTCTTTTTCCCCTAAGCAGCAAAGTAAACAAAGATGCTCTGAGGCCAGATGTGGTTGCCAGCTGTGAATATTTCTACCCTGGAACCTCATCCTGACGTGAATCACAGCCGAGTGGAATCCATTAAGGACACAGTCTGTCTCGAATCCCATCCCCTAGATGTGAGTGACCAATTAATCAGTCGAGCCAGCAAGGCTGGCGTTGCTGTGAAGCTGTGGTGAAACGTCTGCAGTCTCTGCCCTCATAGTGGCCTTCTCGTGTTCTGTAAACAACACACAGATGGGTGATGGCAAAAAGGGTCCAGGAGATTGTTTGCTACTTTCCAAGTACCTCAGTGTCCCACCAGTGGAAAAACACTGGAGCTAGCTAACCACTGGGAAACTGACCCTCATTTCCTCCCGTCCTGAACTCCAGAGGCTGTATTTACCTCCAGTTGGACATCCGGCTGACTGGCTCTTGGAAAACCTTTTCTGATCCTCAAATAACTCTTACACCTTGCTAATTATGTAAAATCTCAGTGTTCCCAGCAATAATTATGCCTTATAAAAACTAATATTAACTTTTAAAGAAACAATTCATATTTGCTTCTTTACTTTAAAAAAATACATACACCTCATGCCACTGGCTCCAGTGTCAGGAACAATGGATCCTAAATTTAGTGATTAAAATTCCTTCCATGCCTTCTCTTTTTTCCCAGGTCCCATCCCAGTCTCCCGTCAGGCCGAAGTCGTTGTTCTCGGCCTTGGCTGCACATTGGAACCACCTGAGAAGCTTTAAAAATGACTCATTAACTGGGTCTTAGCCCTGCAGTTTCAGATTTAATTGGTCTGGGGCCTGGTGTCAGGATTAAAAAAACAACCCGCCAAGGTATTCTAATATGCAGCCAATGTTGGGAACCACTGAATTCAAGACAGTTTGTTCTGCCACATCTTTTTGTATTTTTCATCATGTTCCCCATATAACTTGAAAGAGGATGGTAACAATTAGAGAGCAGTAACCACCACAGGAAGTAGCTAAATTCAGCCCTCGAGGTTAGAGGAGAAGAAAAACAAGCAAACTCACACCTGGGTCCCCCCCTCCCTGGGGAATAATAGGATTCCTTAATACAGGATGTCACTGTGCTTGCCACACTTTACAAGCAAGTACCTCAGAACGAGGCCACGGGCCTCGCTGGGTAGGCATCTGAGGTTTTAGAACTGGTGAAATGATACATTCAGGGCAGGCACACTTGCAACCTGAAGGTGTGGATGGCAGGGTCTGGGTGCCAAAACCCAACCACAGTGTGGTTCAGGGGGAGCCAGAGAGAAGGCAGGAGGTGTTTCGGTGACGTGACAGGTATTGATAATGTGCATAACTGATGTGCTTTTCTAAAGCCGGCGGATCTCCCTGTTGGAGAGGATAGTGGGGTAACTCAAGCCCTCTCTCTCTGTTTTCAGGTTTCCTGAAAACATGAAGGGCCCCTAGACGGGGTGGAAGATATGATCCAGACAGGCAGCCAGGACAAGAATGAGAGAATCGGGGCAGCTGGGGGATCTTAACAAAGCCCAAGCTAAGTTAGTGGTCAGAGGACTCTAACACAGAGAAGGAAATGAAAAAATCCTGCTCCAGAGAGCACAGGTCAGCCCGTGGAGGATAGATATTCATAGGACGTGTCATTGTGTTGTGGGCAAAGCCTGGCACGTTTCAGGCTCTCTCTTCATGTGGGAAGGACGATCAGCACAGGGGAAGGAATGCCTAACGGCAGGGACAGGATCAGGGTTCTAACTGCCTGAAATGACCGAGATATGAAACTGAACAGATACACGTCAAGCCAGGCCTGTCTGTTCACACAGTTGATGGCAAAAGAGCAGCTTGTCAGAAAGCTGGCTTGGCATCTGCTCAGGCGATAAAGACCCGGGGGGTTAGAGGTGAGTTAAGGTCATTCTGAAATTGGGGTGACCTGGTGGAGAGAATCAAAAGGAAACGAGAGCACACAAACCAGCAGTAGTCTGCGCTCATTGGTAAGAACCGTGAGAGTCCTACTGTTACCTGTCTACACGGATTACGTCCCACGTATTGGAGCTGGGCCTGGTGAAACGTCACAGAGAATCTTGAGAAGCAAGAATGATTTCAGAGACCAGATCACTTTATACTTAGACCCGGCATGTATGGGGTGCCTGCTCCATGCTGGCAGGCGGGAGTCTGATAAACGTGCCAGACTTTAGGGTCTGATCAATAGGCCTTTTTAGGAGTGACTGAAGAAGACAGAGATGTTCAGCCCGAAAATGAGATGATTTAGGGAAATGGGTTAAATGCCAAACAGCATTTAATGGGAAATGGGTTAAATGCCAAACAGCAGTTTGAGAGCTGCCATCCCATAGAAGAAGGAGTCATTGCATTGTCTTTTGCTTTAGAGAATAGCACGAAAGCCAGTAAGTGGACTTCCGGGAAGGCCATATTTGATTATAAAGAATATATTTTAAAATATCCCAATGTTGAGACTTTCTCCTAATAGGTCTATTGGAGTTAGATTATGGTATGATTTATAGAGGAGTGGAGTCCCTCTGCCGTAACACTTATGACAGGGGTTTCCTCTGTACCTTTCAGGAATACTCTGGAAGAGGTTGTCATACTGGATTAGACTACATGTAAGACCCTTTTATTGGGGAGAGAGGTAGGGAGGAAATAACCTAAAGGAGACTCTGCAATGGGATGTGAGGTGAGGCAATAGCTTAGTTTTGAAATATGTACAATGGGAATAAAACAATCAAATGGACTGGAAAGAAGAATTCTTCCATCATTTGGGGAAAATGTATTCTCAAAGTCTGTCTAGAATGTCAAACAGTGCTGTCCATATGCTGGAAGTTAAATTAGGCCCTGCATGCCCGGTGAGCTACTGTCCTGTTGTTTAATTAAAATGATTTTTTATTGTTTGCCTGAATTTAATTGTTACTTTTTCTTGAGATGATGGATGGGGAATTATATCTCATTCTACACTCCTCTTGAAGTTCATTTGACTAGAACATTCTTACGGACCATTTTCTCATTGGCTAGCCCTGAATACAATTGCCCTAGGGCTTTGCAAGCAAGTCCACTGTGAATTTTCTCTGTAAGAGGGAAACAACTCTGTGGCAGAATCCCAAGGGATGTTTGCTAAAGCAGTGCTTCTCAAACTTTACTGTGTAAATGAATCTCCTAGAAAACTTTATAAAATGCAGATTCTGCAGTCAGCAGTGTAAGACAGGGCTGAGATTCTGCGTTTCCAGTAAGTTCCCAGGTGCTGCCTGCTGATACTGCTGGCCTGGAGGCACCAAGAGATCCTTTTTGTATCATGCCACCAGAAAATATGCAAAATATTGGAACTCCCGAGTTAGAAAGTATGTATACAGTATGATGGATTGGGGTGTGTGTGTGAGTGAGAGATGGGGCAGTAACAGAGGAAAGCTGATAGGATGTGGAGTGTCACAGAATAAGGAGGCAATTTGCTTTGCTCCTTAAGAAATCCTGTATCTCTCCCTCTAGGGATCCCCATGTGTCTGTGCCCGGCTAGGGCTGTGACTCAGTAATGCTCCCTTTGTCTGTCAAATGAACATACTTGGAACATAGCCAGTAAACGTCTAGCGGATATCAGTACCTTTTGTTCACTTTCATCATTTTCTTTATTATAACTGGGTCCAACTTCACTAGATGTGATAAAACTGAATTTTGTCTCTGGGAAAACAGAAACCAAACCAGACAGCCAAAAAGCATCTGCCTTCCCTTCTCCCAGCGCAGCCAGACTGACTCCCTCCAAAGCCTTCTACCTGTTTTTCTAAAAAAATTGAAGTATGGTTGATTTACTTTAAGGTGTACAGCAAAGTGATTCAGTTATACATATATACATATATATTCTTCTTCAGATTCTTTTCCATTATAGGTTACCAGAAGATATTGAATATAGTTCCCTGTGCTCTACAGTAGGTCCTTGTTGTTTATCTATGTTATATACAGTAGTTTGCATCTGTTAATCCCATACTCCTAATTTATCCCCTCTCCCGCACTTTCCCCTTCGGTAACCATAAGTTTATTTTCAAAGTCTGCGAGTCTGTTTCTGTTTTGTAAATAAGTTCATTTGTATCATTTTTTTAGATTCAACATGTAAGTGATGTCATACGATATTTGTCTTTCTCTACCTGGCTTACTTCATGTAGTATGATAATCTCCAGGTCCATCCATGTTGCTGCAAATGGCATTATTCCATTCTTTTTTATGGCTGAGTAATCTTCTGTTATAAATGTACCACATCTTCTTTACCCATTCTTCTGTCAATGGACATTTAGTTTGCTTCCATGTCCTAGGTATTGGAAATAGTTGCTGCAGTGAACATTGGGGTGCATACGTCTTTTCAAAGTATGGTTTTCTCTGGATATATGCCCAGGAGTGGGATTGCTGGATCATACAGTAGCTCTATTTTTAGTTTTGTAAGGAACCTTCATACTGTTCTCCATAATGGTTGTACCAATTTACATTCCCACCAACAGTGTAGCAGGGTTCCCTTTTCTCCACACCCTCTCCAGCATTTATTGTTTGTAGACTTTTTGATGATGGCCATTCTGACCAGTGTGAGGCGATACCTCATTGTAGTTTTGATTTGCATTTCTCTAATAATTAGCAATGTCGAGCATCTTTTCATGTGCTTTTGGGCCATCTGTATGTCTTCTTTGGAGAAATGTCTATTTAGATCTTCCACCCCTTTTTTAATTGGGTTGTTTATTTTTTTGATATTGAGCTCCATGAGCTGTTTGCATGTTTTGGTGATTAATCCCTTGTCAGTCGCTTCGTTTGCAGATGTTTTCTCCCATTCTGTGGGTTGTCTTTTCGTTTTGTTTATGGTTTCCTTTGCTGTGCAAAAGCTTCAGAGTCCCAAGTTCTTAAAAACCAACTTATACTACCTCTAAGTATACAGAATAGTGTCTGTAAAGTTTTTCTTTTTTTTTTTTTTCCGGCCACACCACATGGCTTGTGGGATCTTAGTTCCCTAACCAGGGATGGAACCCAGGCCCTCGGCAGTAAAAGCACAGAGTCCTAACCATTGGACCACCAGGGAATTCCCGGTATCAGTCAATGTTTGAATTGCAGAATCTGCTTTGATTATTCTTAGGGCTTTCCATTGCCTGATAAAATATTACTTGTTTGAGCCTAGAACTATTTTTTTTTCTTCAAATTGTCAAAAAAGGCAACTTCTCTGTGTGCATTGAGAAAATCATGAAATCGAATCTCAGCTCAGTGTGGTGTCTGGACATATCATGGTTTAGAGGCAAAGAAGTAATGTGAAAGTATATCACTTAGATTGTAGACTTGGAAAGCTCAAGAGAAGTCCTCTTCCAAGAGCTGCGGGGACTTCAGGATTTGAAGTGCAGTCTCTGTTGTGTAATATCCTGCACAAAATGTGACCTTAAACCCCCGGCAGCAAACACAGCGTGGCAAAGAGAGATGATTTGGGGATGTACAGGAGACTTGGGATAAAAATCCTCAAATAAGCTCTTTTTTTTTTTTTTGAGAAGCTTTTCTTTTTTTTCTTTATTTATTTCTTTATTTCTTTATTTATTTGGCTGTGTTGGGTCTTCGTTTCTGTGAGAGGGCTTCCTCTAGTTGCGGCAAGCGGGGGCCACTCTTCATCACGGTGCGCGGGCCTCTCACTATCGTGGCCTCTCTTGTTGCGGAGCACAGGCTCCAGACGCGCAGGCTCAGTAGTTGTAGCTCACGGGCCTAGTTGCTCCGTGGCATGTGGGATCTTCCCAGACGAGGGCTCGAACCCGTGTCCCCTGCATCAGCAGGCAGATTCTCAACCACTGCGCCACCAGGGAAGCCCAAATAAGCTCTTTTAACAAAATGTACTCTGTGGGCTTCCCTGGTGGCACAGTGGTTAAGAATCCACCTGCCAATGCAGGGGACACGGGTTCGATCTCTGGTCTGGGAAGATTCCACATGGTGCAGAGCAACTGAGCCCGTGCGCCATAACTACTAAACCTGAACTCTAGAGCCCACGAGACACAACTACTGAGCCTGCGTGCCACAGCTACTGAAACCCACATGCCTCAGCCACTGAAGCCCGCATGCCTAGAGCCCGTGTTCCGCAACAAGAGAAGCCACTGCAATGAGAAGCCCGTGCACCACAGCGAAGAGTAGCCCCCGCTCGCTGCAACTAGAGAAAGCCTGCACGCAGCAACAAAGACCCAACGCAGCCAAAAATAAATAAATAAATAAATTTATTTATTTAAAAAAATGTACTTTGTGTTAGTCTCTTTGGAAATATAGGGTTTTGGGACTGAATGTAAGAGTGCTTTTAATATTGTGAACTTCCTGTCTTCCCGATATCAAATCATCCTTTAAATATAAATTATCTCATCAGAAAAGCGGCCACCTGTCAGTGGATCTGTGTGTACAGTAGATGAGCGAGCACAGTGACATCTGGAGACTAAGAAACACTGCCCAGGTGTAAAGGACCAGGCGAGATGAGGCTGTCGATGTATAGACCTTTTTTACCTGGTACGGCCTCCCTTTTGCCTTACTGTGCTGGTTGGTTGGGATCTGTAATTCATGTTGACTAGAAATAGCTACAGTTGGCCTCAGTGCCTGAACTGTTTTTCAAAGGAATGCATTTAAAATGTCCCCATTACAATAAGGTTTGCTGAGGATTGTTGGTATATATATTCCTTACGGAGGCCTTTAGCTTTGTCATATACTTTCTCTATATCTACTGAATTGATCATACAGTTTTTTTCTCATTTAAATTATTAATGTGGTCAGCGATAGGAGTTGTTTTCTTTGCATATTTGTTTTTAATTTAAAATAATACTTTTTATTTTATACCCTTGACTGGATTTGGGTTGCTGCCATTTTTATTTAGAATTCGTTTTTTTAAATCATGGTACACGAGTGAGATTGTTCTGTAATTTTCTTACATTCTTTTTGTCTGCTTTTGGTTGTCCTATTTTCAGAGAACGCTTTTCCTATTCACTGAGTTTGTGTGACACTGAAATAACCTACTTCTCGAAAGTTCGGTGGCTCTCAGCTTCATCTAGGACAGGTGTGTGTCTGGGGCTTCGAGGGGAACACTGTTGCTCAAATGTTTTCGGATACGTTTTCCCCCAATTTTTACTGGAAAAAAATTAAACTTTCTGAAAACTTGAAAGAATGGAACAATGAGCCCCTGTATACCCTTTCCCTTTCTCTCTATTTACCATGTGTTAACATTTTACCACCTCCTCATTTCTATGTGTGTGGGGAGGCACTGGGGGTGGGTGTGTGGGTGTATTACAGTCCACGTTCAAATTTCCCCAAAGCAGTGGGGTTGCTGCTCTTCCAGTCAAGGACCACGCGTGGCATTTGGTTATTTTGCCTCTTCAGTGTGTTTCTTGTTTCTTGTGACTCTGACTGGAAACAGGTGGGCCATTGATTTTATAGAGGCACATTCTGGATTTATCTGATGGTTCCCACTTGTTTAGACTACGATTAAACATTTTTCTAAGATTTCCACTGGCATTTTTATTGTAGGAAGTTTTTTTAGGGGGTTGGCAATTCCACAAAAATCAAATTCTGACGTGTATTCAGTCATTGATACTAAGAAATTTGACAGTAAAAGGCTTAAAGATAAAAAAATTAGGGTTATACTGTGGAAGATTTTTAACTACTCAATTTCTTTAATGTTTGTAAGATTATTCAGGTTTTTCTTGGGTCAGTTTTAGTAACTTACACATATAAACTTTTAGGACTTTGACCAATATTGTTTTAAGGTTTCAAACTTATTGGAAAAGTTTTTCAGATCCCTTGAGTCTTGGCTGTGCCCGTGATTCTGTCTCGTCCGGGCCTTTGCCCTTGGCTATGTTTATCAGTCTCACCGAGGTTTACGTGTTGTGTTGATCATGATACAACCCATTCAGGGTGTTGTTGATTCTCCCTCTTGTAACTTTGTTTTCTATTCCACTGATTTCAACTTTTATCTTTACTCTCTCTTTCCTTCTCTTTTCTTTGGTTGTGTAATCTTGTCCTTTTTCTAAATGCTCGTATTGAAGCCTCTGTTGGCCAGAGATCCGGGGAGCGGCTGTCAGCATCCCTCTTGAATGACACTGCCCCTCCAGCTCGCCACTAACTGGCACAGCAGCCTGCTCTGCAAGGACCGCAGCTCACTGTACACACAGGCTTCCATCGGCACGTCTAGGAAATGGGAACTGATTCAGATCTAGCAGTGTGGCTGCAGGGGTTCAGAATAATCCACGTGAAACCCAGTGTTTGGCATTTAGTAGGTTCTCAATAAATGAATGCTGTGCTTTTAAATATTACAATTAACTTGACTTAATTAATGACTTGAGACAGGAAATTCTCCTTTCCCACCAGCGTATCTCTCTTGAGCACAGTTTCCTTCTTTGGATCTCAGCCGGTTGCATATATATCCTGTTGCTTTAGATGAACATGTTGGCGTGTGAAAATCTCTGTGGTTAGCGTGTCACTGACAACTTCAAGCATCTCTGTGGTTGTCTTGCAGTGTTCACCAACGCACTGAGGTGTACAGAAAACGAGCATCTCTATCCCTTTCTGTGTCTTGGATAAATTACTATCTTGGTAAATTTTTGCCCAAACTCTTCACTGAGTGGAGGAGTTGCAGAACTAATTCAAATATTAAAGTAGGAGCCCATCTGTCAAATTCAGCTCTGTTAATTTGGTTTTTATCAAGATGCATTAACCAACCCACATAGGCATTTTTACTCTTGGCCTTAATTTAATGTCCTTTTTACTATGTGATTTTTTGGAAAAAAAAAAGAATTATAGAGATTCAGTTTTAAGTTCCTTTTAGTAATCAGTGTTGGGTTTGGGCCTCACAGAGGACTTGAAAGAGCCTGGGAGCTACATGTTTCCATTGTGTTGCATGTTGTGTGCGCACCTGTGTGTGCACGCCTGTGTGTGTGTGATTAGGCAACTTATTTACTTTTAAGTCACTCTGGAGGAACCTATACCAAGGAATTTCCCCTTGAGGTTTTCTGCCAGTTTGTGTTTTGTTTTTTTTTAATGGCGTACTAACATTTATCTTTGACATTTGTCCTTAAAAACTGTTTATTTATCAAGATTCTGACATTTGCAAATGGCTCCTTATTTGCAAGTCAGTTTGGCTCCTCTATGTGGGACACATTTGGTTGGAAAATTTTGGAATTATTAAACGGGCCTTTGGTTCATTGCTAGGGAGACATCTTGGTGGCGTGGAAAGAACAAGGGCTCTGGAGCCACTCAGACCTGCGGGAAACAGGCTCTTCTCAGTTTCTTTCTTTCTTTTTTCCCCTCTTTCTTTCCTTCCCTTCCCTCCCTCTCTCTCTCTCTCACTCCCCCTTCTGCCTCTCATTCCCCCCCCCCACTTTGCCTTTCTCTCTCTCTCCCTTTCCCTTCCTCCCTCCCTCCCTCCCTCTCTCCCTCCCTCCTCACCCCTCTCCTTCCCTCCCTGCCTCCCTTCATCCCTCCCTCCCTTCCTCAGTAGTTTCCTCTATAAACCAGGGCAATGAACAGAACCTGACTTGGCTGTTGAAGAAATAAAGTGAGATGCTGCTGATAAAGTGAATGATCTGTGCCCAGTTCGATAAAGCCCGTGATAGGGGAGTTATCTCTGTTGTCCTTAAGAGAGTTCAGAGAATTTCCCGTCCTTTTCCACTGCAGAGCTCCCCTCGCACATGACAGAATCCACCCTTGTCCGTGGGGCACACAACATATCACCCCAGGAGGGTCCGTCATTGGCACCCGTTTCCTTCCTTACTAACTTCCCAGAGAAACAGATGAGTCTGGAAATCTCTGCTCTAGGAAATCCTGGCAGAGAGGCTAGGGCGTGATGCCTTCACTCTGCCCAGGGCTCTCTGGTTTTATGTGTGTGCCCTGGACTTCTGGGACGTCTGGCGAAGCCTGTGGATCTCTTCACAGTGATGTCTTCAAATGCATAAAATAGAACACACAGGAGTTCAAAGAAGATCAAACATAGTGTAATACAATTATCAAATATTTTATAAAATAAATTTGTGATGTAGTAATATTTACTTCTATAGTAATGGTTTAAATAACAAGATCTAGCATCAGATCGAACAAATTGAAATGGCTAAGTGATGAATATAAAGGATTCACCGAGGCCTCTGCAACACACGTAAAGCGGCATGAAAATATCTGTGGTTTCTCTTGGTGACAAAGTCATAGGTGTGGCTAATGCTGGGAAATGTGAAATTTTAGTTAAAGGTTAGAGAAAATAAAAAGTGTCATTTTGCCCGTTTAAATTTACATACTCCCAGAAGTCTATCTCTGGAGCCCAGGCTAAGAAAGTCTGCTGTTAACAGTGGAGAGCTGCGTGTGTATGAACCCTGGAAAAGTTCCCCTCGTTTGTAATGCCCCCCAAAACTCTGTGTGGCTCAGTGTTACATAACAAGGGAGTGTCATGTGAACATCACCTTTTGAGCACTGGTTACCTGTGTGCCCAAGAAACAATTCATGGAGGGTTCCATATCTTGAGTGCCCTACATTCTAGGTCCTACGAAAGATTTTAGGGTTCTTCCTTGTGTAAGACTTTTCCTTCCCAGGCAGGGAAAAGATGCATATTTGCAAGAACACTAGTCTATTCTGGTTCTTAGTTAAGAGCCAAGGGGAACAGTCTGCACACCCGACACGTTGTCTGAGAACTGCCCATAGTTCAGAGTTAAACCTTAGTGGACGGCCGTGAAATCACTTAGTCCAGCCCCCAGTGAAGAAAACCACTTTATCAAATTGAGAGCTTGTATAAAGTCATTCTTAATCAGCTCCCACTGATGTGAAGTTTAGAGACAGTATGGCATGGGGTTAAGAGCGGGGGTCTCTAATCAAACAGAGCTTGAGAAATTATTTAAACTGTCTGACCCTTAGCTTCCCTATCTGAAAAATTGGGTTTATAATAATAGCAGTATCTACCTCATAGGGTTTTTCTTTCAATTAAATATAAATATTATATAAAACTATTGGCACACAGAGAAGTACATAATTTGTATTCGATAATTACGAGTTTCTGTGTAACTGGGGGCTGGCAAAAAGAAATATTTCCTGCTGGTCTCTGAGTAAAGGAGAAGCTAGCTTGTACCTACTATAGCTATAGCTGTTGGTTTTTCTAGGAGCAGCTCAAGGGTTAACTCTGAGAGGGTGTGGGTGGCTTCTGTTTAGATAAAGCCACATCCCAAAGCTTCCTTTCAGCCTGATTTGCTATTGTTTGGGTTTTTCACCACCTCTTTGAAGTTTCAAGATTGACAGATGTTAATAGATAATTCCTTCCCCACCACATTTTTACCTGTAGGTTTTCAAAAAGAAATCAAAGGAAATTTGAGGGGAAAGTAACACTTTGGTTTCTGACATTGAAAGGGGGATTTCTAGAGTCTTCTTCAATTAATAAATTAAAGGAGATTTCTGTTTTTGTGTTTCCCTTAGCCTGAAGAAGACTAGAAATCAGCAAGGAAGACCCTTTTACATATATGGACAGGAATTAGAAAATAAAATTATCAGTGATACATGAACAGTTCATTTGGATGTTTTACACCCTTTAATGAATTGGAGACATAGCTAAGTAATTATGCAGTTAATATTTAAAATTTTTTCGTTGTGTTGTTTTCTCATACGTAAAAGAATATTCACATTGGACCAGAATGAAGTCTCTCCAAATTCTGCCAATGCATTGCAGGTTGTTAAAATAAAACCAATAGAAGAGGGGCTAGTAAACTTTTTCTGTAAAGGGCCAGGTAGTAAATATTTTAGGCTTTCTGGGCCAGATATGATCTCTGTTGTATGAACTACTTAGTTTCTTTTTGTATTTAAACAACCCTTTAAAAATGAAAAATTCACAGCTCTTGAGGCTGTACAAGAGCAGCCTGTAAGCCCCGGGGCCATAGTTTGCCAACCCCTGCTGTAGGGCATAAAGAATGGGAGGGATTTTTTTTTTAATTGAAGTATAGTTGATTTACAATGTTGTGTTAATTTCTGCTATACAGAAAAGTGATTCAGTTATACATATATATATATATATATATATATACATTCTTTTTTTTTCATATTCTTTTCCATTATGGTTTATCACAGGATATTGAATATAGCTCTCTGTGCTATAGAGACCCTGTTGTTTATCCATTCTGTATATAAAAGCTTACATCTGTTAACCCCAGCCTCCCACTCCATCCCTCCTCCACCCCCCTCCCCCTTGGCAATGTTCTCTATGTCTGTGATTCTGTTTCTGTTTCATAGATAGGTTCATTTGTGTCATATTTTAGATACCACATGTAAGTGATATCACATGGTATTTGTCTTTCTCTTTCTAACTTACTTAGTATGATAATCTCTAGGTCCATCCATGTTTCTGCAAATGGCATTATTTCGTTCTTTTTATGGCTGAGTAGTATTCCATCATTGTATATATGTACCACATCTTCTTTATCCAAGAATGGGAGGGATATTGTCCCACAAAAGTAATTATTCATTCAGCTTCTACGGGAAACATTTGCTGAGTACCTAAGTGCCCCGCCCTGAGTCAGCTGCTGGGTAGAGAGTGGTGATCAATATGTGTGGATTTACCCTTGTAGAGCTTACTTTTTCATGGGAGGAACAAGCAATCAGAGAATCAAACCCATTTATTTATAAGACATTCTATGTTGTTAAAGACAAGTGGCCACCTGAAGAAGACACGCCCATTGGATAGTTCAGATAGTAGAGGTGGAGTTATAGGAGGGGAACCTTATTTTCTGCTGCATCTCAATATCATTTCATCTGTCCCCCCAGTCTTGATCTCCAGGTTCATTCTTTGCTGGACAAGAGAGACCATCCATACTTCTGCACAAGATCTTCTGTTTCACTTGTAGTTCCAATCTTTCTTGTAATCGCTTTGTCCCACCCCACTGAAGCCTCTAGTCCCACCTTCCCTGGGTCCCACTCAAGCCTGACAGTGTAAGAACTTAGGTTTTCAAGATTCAATCACCAAATTGTTTCCTTCTTCCTATTCTTTAAAATTTTATTGAAGTATAGTTGATTTACAATGTTGTGCTAATTTCTTCTGTACAGCAAAGTGACTCAGTTACACATACATATATATTCTTTTTTCATATTCTTTTCCATTATGGTTTGACACAGGTTACTGAATATAGTTCCTTGTGCTATATAGTAGGACCTTGTTGTTTATCCATCCATATATAATAGTTTGCCTCTGCTAATCCCAAACTCCCATTCCTTCCTGCCCCTACCCCGCTCCCCCTTGGCAAGTCTGTTGTCTATATCTGTGAGTCTGTTTCTGTTTCGTAGATATGTTGATTTGTATCGTATTTTAGATTCCACATATAAGTGATATCATGTGGTATTTGTCTTTCTCTGTCTGGCTTACTTCATTTAGTGTGATAATCGCTAGGTCCAGCCATGTTGCTGAAAAATGGCATTATTCTTTTTGATGGCTAATATTCCATTGTGTGTGTGTGTGTGTGTGTGTATACACACACACACACACACACACCACATCTTCTTTATCCATTCATCTGTTGATGGACATTTAGGTTGTTTCCATGTCTTGGCTATTGTAAATAGTGCTGCTGTGTACATAGGGTTGCATGTATCTTTTTGAATTATAGTTTTGTTAGAGTATATGCCCAGGAGTGGGATTGCTGGATCATACGGTGACTCTAGTTTTAGTTTTTTGAGGAATCTCCATACTGTTTTCCAGAGTGGCTGCACCGATTTACATTCCCACCAACAGTGTAACAGGGTTCCCTTTTTTCTGCACCCTCTCCAGCATTTGTTAATTGTAGACTTTTTAATGATGGGCCTCTGACTGCTACGAGGTGGTACCTCACTGTAGTTTTAATTTGCATTTCTCTAAAAATTAGCAGTGTTGAGCATCTTTTCATGTGCCAGTTGGCCATCTGTATGTCTTCTTTGGAGAAATGTCTATTTAGGTCTTGTGCCCATTTTTTGATTGGGTTGTTTTTGTTGTTGTTGTTGAGTTGTATGAGCTGTTTGTATATTTTGGAAATTAAGCCCTTGTCAGTCACATCTTTGCAGATATTTTCTCCCATTCTGTAGGTTTTCTTTTTGTTTTGTTTATGATTTCCTTTGCTGTGCAAAAGCTTGTAAGTTTGATTAGGTCCCATTTGTTTACTTTTGTTTTTATTTCTATTGCCTTGGGAGACTGACCTAAGAACACATTGGTACAATTTATGTCAAAGAATTTTTTGCCTATGATCTCTTCTAGGAGTTTTATGGTGTCATGTCTTATGTTTCAGTCTTTAAGCCATTTTGAGTTTATTTTTGTGTATGGTGTGAGGGTGTGTTCTAACTTCATTGATTTACATGCAGCTGCCTAACATTCTCAGCACCACTTGCTGAAGAGACTGTCTTTTTCCCATTTTGTATTCTTGCTTCCTTTGTTGAAGATTAATTGACTGTAGGTGTGTGAGTTTTTTTCTGGGCACTCTATTCTGTTCCATTAATCTGTATGTCTCTTTTTGTGCCAATACCATGCTGTTTTGATTACTGTAGCTTTGTAGTGTTGTCTGAAGTCTGGGAAGGTTATGCCTCCTGCTGTGTTTTCCTCAGGTTTGCTTTGGCTGGGTCTTCTATGGTTCCATATAAATTTTAGGATTTTTTGTTCTAGTTCTGTGAAAATGTCAGGGGTAATTTGATGGGGATCACATTAAATCTGTAGATTGCTTTGGGTAGTATTGCCATTTTAATAGTACTAATTCTTCCAATCCAAGAGCATGGGATATCTTCCATTTCTTTGAATCATCTTTAATTTCTTTTATTAATGTTTTGTAGTTCTCAGCATATTAAGTCTTTCACCTCCTTGGTGAAGTTTATCGCTAAGTTGTTATTTATTTATTTTTTTTGATGTGCTTTTAAAAGGGATAGTTTATTTACATTCACCTTCTGATATTTCATTGTTAGTGTAAAGAAATGCAAACAGTTTCTGTATGTTAATCTTGTATCCTGCTACCTAGTTGAATTTGTCTATTCTTTTTAATACATTCATGTATCTTCCTCCAAAATAGTGATTTTTTTTTTTCTTTTGGTTGCTGGAATTCTGATGTTTGGGGGTACTTTTCATGTTTTTAGTGGCATCAAATAGATGTAAGACCTAAGGCTTTCATCTAGAATAGTCAGTGGAAGTTGGCATTTCCACTTAGAACTTCCCTTAAGAATAGGTAGTTAATCATAGGGCCACCTGACATCGTCTTAGTTTCATTTCTCTCTGTGCTTCATTAAGTGAAGACATCAAATACCATTTAGGTAATGGATTCCCTTGGAGAGATTGTCTCTGTTCCACCTGGACTGTATTCTCATCACTTTTTAAAATACACCGCCAGTGGGTGAATACTGCCAATTATATAATTATGAATCCATCCTTGGACGTGATGTCTGGTCCCAAACCACCTACCCAAACTTTCCTCTCTCTTCCTTTGTGCACAGTTGTCAGTTTGGGACTCCTGCTCTTCCTCAGGTAGATCCTGTATTCTTACTTCTTCACATAACATTCCTTCTGCCATCACTGACTGCTTCCCATCCTTCACTGGCCAGCACACAGTCCTTACCACTGTGCCATCCCTGTCTCTCTGTCTTTCCCACACTCCAGCATAGATGGGGGCACGCATTAGCTTCCATCCCAGACTGCTGGATGTTGCTAGGCAGGTGTAGACACATCCTAACTTCTCTGCTGGGTCATCCCCGCTTTGAGGGCTGTCCCATCCCCTAGTAGGACCTCAGTAGTGCTGTGTTTAATGACTGAATCTAGCTTCTGAGCATGAGGACTGCTCCTTAGTGGGCACCTTTGAGAGAAAATGAATGGCTGATAAAGTAATAGTCTAGCACAAAGCTCTCCCTGAACTATAACTATGTTTCCCTGACTCTTGCCCACTGAGCATCTCCATCCACATTCTTCTTCCCAAGAAGAAAACTATTTAACCAGAGCCAACCAAGGCCAGCTCATGAATCAAAGTTTGAGGAACAAGACATTGTAGTTACTTAGCTGGTGATAAGGGCTCTTCTCCATCCCCCACAGAGCCTGCCTCAGTGGTCCCAGTCAGGAAACTGGCCTGCACTTCCTTCTATAACGTCTCTCACTAATGTTTCCATTATTGCTACTAAATATCCCTGTTCTATGAAGCTATAAATCACATGACACTGAAAAGAGAAACATTAGGGGGATATAAGGTAACTGACTTCCAAAGAGACCAGTAGGCTCAGAGCTGATGTTTCGTGGTAGCCTGGGTGTTGAGCAGAACAGGACAAGTTAGAGTTTACAAAAGAGCACAGACTGCGGCAGGACTGTGGCTGTCTCTTTGTTTTCACCAGATACCATATACGTGAGCACTTTGGAGGCAGGAGTTGTCATTTTCTATATTCCCAAAACCTCCTGCAGTGCTTGGAGCTTAGTGAACACTCAGTAAATGCTTCATCCATTTATTCAACACTTAATAAGGCCCTCATGTGTGCTAAGTGCTGGTTACAGTCATGGAGAAGAAAGGCATGGTCCCTGGCAGCATGGAGCTCTCAGTCTGCTGGGGTGGGGAAAGTAGGGAAAGGCAGATATGGAACCAATAAATGGAGTCATAGTTATTTAACTCAAATTGTGCTCACTTGTTGCACAGGAAAAATGTGGCATGCTATGGGAATATATAAAATAGAATGTTTTCCTAAATTTCCTTTAGGGAGTGACGTTTAAGCTGAGTTTTGTGGGGTTTTTTTGTGGGTTGTTGTTTTTTTTGTTTGTTTGTTTGTTTTTAGCAGAGAAAGATTTATTGCAGGGCCAAGCAAGGAGAACAGGTAGCTCATGCCCACCACCCCCCCAAAACCCCGAATCTCCCACAGGGTTTCAGCAAAGCATTTTTTAAATTGAAGTATAGTTGACTTACAATGTTGTGCTAATTTCTGCTGTCCAGCAAAGTGATTCAGTTATACATATAGGTACATCCTTTTTTTAATATTCTTTTCCATTATGGTTTATCCCAGGAGATTGAATGTAGTTCCCTGTGCTATACAGTAGGAACTTGTTGTTTATCTATTTTATATGTAATGGTTTGCATCTGCCAACCCCAAACTCCCAATCCATCCCTCTCCCACCTCCCCTACCCCTTGGCAACCACAAACCTGTTCTCTGTGTCTTTGAGTCTGTTTCTGTTTTATCGATAGGTTCATTTGTGCCATATTTTAGATTCCACATGTAAATGATATCATATGGTTTTTGTCTTTATCTTTCTGATTTACTTCACTTAGTATGGTCATCTCTAGGGCCGTCCATGTTGCTGCAAATGGCATTATTTCATTCTTTTTTATGGCTGAGTAATATTCCATTGTATATATATATGTACCACATCTTCTTTATCCATTCCTCTGTCGATGGACATTTAGGTTGTTTTTATGTCCTGGCTATTGTGAATAGTGCCAGCAAACCATTTTTAAAGACCAGGCGTGGGAGGGGCATCCCAGGGTATGTGATTAGCTCGTGCACAATTCTCTGATTGGTTGATGTCGAGTTTTGATTTCTAAGATGAGTTTTGAGGGAAGAGTAGGAGATATGGACTAGATGGCCAGAGGCAGGCAAGACTGGACAAGTGCACAGTAGCATCCATGCCCGTAATAAAAACTCACCATATGTTGTCCACAAAAACTATGCTGAAGGTAAAACCTACGATGCTTGGGGTGTGGACCACTTCCTTCCAGTGCACACCTGCTGACCCAGCTCCTTCTCTCCTTTGTTTCCACCTCAGAATACGCCACCAACAACCCCGACTTGCTGTTGGTCATCTTCCAAGTGACAGGTGTCAGCCTCCTGCCGCCGCTGGGCATCGCCATTGCTGTCATCGTCACCTTCTACTGCTACCGCGTCCACCGGCAGCAGAAGCTGAGCCCGGCCTGGGACTCGGGCAAGCCGCGCAAGCTGATGGAGTTCAGTGAGCACCTGGCCATCATCCTGGAGGATGACCGCTCCGACATCAGCTCCACCTGCGCCAACAACATCAATCACAACACAGAGTTGCTGCCCATTGAGCTGGACACCCTGGTGGGCAAAGGGCGCTTCGCTGAGGTCTACAAGGCCAAGCTGAGGCAGAACACGTCTGAGCAGTTTGAGACCGTGGCCGTCAAGATCTTCCCCTATGAAGAATATGCCTCCTGGAAGACGGAGAAGGACATCTTCTCGGACATCAACCTCAAGCACGAGAACATCCTGCAGTTCCTGACAGCTGAGGAGCGCAAGACGGAGCTGGGCAAGCAGTACTGGCTGATCACCGCCTTCCACGCCAAGGGCAACCTGCAGGAGTACCTGACGCGCCACGTCATCAGCTGGGAGGACCTGCGCAGGCTGGGCAGCTCGCTGGCCCGTGGCATCGCGCACCTGCACAGCGACCACACGCTGTGCGGCCGACCCAAGATGCCCATCGTGCACAGGGACCTCAAGAGCTCCAACATCCTGGTCAAGGGAGACCTCACCTGCTGCCTCTGTGACTTCGGCCTCTCCCTGCGGCTGGACCCCACTCTGTCTGTGGATGACCTGGCCAACAGTGGGCAGGTAGGGCAGCCCCGGCCCCCTTGGGCCCCTCCCCTTGCTACTGGCACCCCTCCCTCTCATCTCCATCAGCCCTGCACTCTGACACTGGTCCAGGGAATCCAGTTAATCCTGACTGCACCCCGCTCTCGTGCCAGGGTACCTCTGCCAACAAGCAGCATTTCTCTCCCTGGTTCTCCAGATCCTTACCAGCTTAGGACAGGCATTTCTCCTTGAGTCAGTCCTCATTTCTCTTCCTTTTGGACATTATTTTCCTTTGCTTCAAACACTGCTAGTACTGTATCTCTATCTTTTTCCTGTCTTAGGGTTGTACTCAGCCCTTGCTACTCTGTAATCTTGGTCCTTATATTGGTTTTTTTTTTTTTTTTTTTTTTTTTTTTTTTTACCATTTTAGAAGGCAGTCTCCTTGAAGTCCAAATCCACATCTATTTGGTCACATCCATCACAAGGCCTTGAACAGGGAAAGTGACCAATAAGTATTTGTAGAGTGAGTGACAGACTGGGTGAAGGAAAAGTTCCTCTTTTGAAGCATCTCACAGATTAAAATTGAAACCTTTTTGGTTAAGGAGCTATCAGATACTAACATTACCGTCATTCTTTATGTTTCACACGCCGGAAGCTTGGCTGTGGATTAGAGTGAAGTGTTGAGAGCGCTGTTGTTTCCTCTAACCAGGCTGAGGGGAGTGCTTTTGAAGCATCTAGTCACTGCTCAGGCAGCTCTCCGGGTCCATGGCCACACATCCAAGTGTAGAGATAAACATGTTGAAACACGGACAGATTACTGTGCCAGGGTAACAAGTCATGCAATGACCTATTAAAAAGAAAAATTTCTTCTAATTTATGCCAATAAGAAGCGTTATTTGGGGTGATATTATCAACTCACTTGACGTTCCCTGGATCCTTGGGAAGATAGGACTTCACTGTTATTTAGTCAATCTATACAAGCTACATTATCAAACATTCAAGTGATTTTTTTCCCCCAGAAGCATTTCTTCTATGTTCCTATGTATCGCAGTGTTTTCATACTACCAGTCATCGTTCAAATAAAACTACATAGCATGCCCATCAAAATTATAAAATGACCAGGTTTGGGCTCTTAATGGAAATACTTTCATACAATTCAATTTAGCAGAGATTTTATGTAATTATACGACATCCTCGGCACACTAGAATGTGCCATGGGGTAAACAAAGAAGATTAAGACAATTCTCAAGTGACAAAAAATTAATGGTAATTATTATTTCACCACAAATCTTGGAGTTACAAGGGTGAAAAAATATTTAATTTGCAAAAACAAAAAATCAGCATCAAAAATATCACTGATGTGGTCACTCAGGTTCTCTGCAAGGATGTTATTGTATACGTGATACGATGACATATGTCACGGGGCTAAACAAAGCAGCTCTGGGGTTTGGCATTTCCTTATTGTGGCATTTTTTTTCTTTATATTCATTAAAGGGTTTTCAGGGAGAGAACACCTATTTTTTAAAAAATAATTACATAAGCTGTACCTTTCTGTGCAGGTCTCGTTACTTTTAAAAGCATTGTGCTTTTTAAAGGTCAACTACCCGTGTAAGGGACAAACATCAGCTATATTTTGAAAATAGGTATGCAGCTGGAATTCAGTGATGGGCCTCAATGTCTGTTTTTGCTTTAGGTGGGAACGGCGAGATACATGGCTCCAGAGGTCCTAGAGTCCAGGATGAATCTGGAGAATGTCGAGTCCTTCAAGCAGACGGATGTCTACTCCATGGCCCTGGTGCTCTGGGAAATGACATCTCGCTGCAGCGCAGTGGGAGGTAGGCATGGACACCGTCGCGGTGCAGTGGTGCCTCACGCGCCTTAGAGCGTGATGTCGCGCTCTTTGCTTCAACACGGTTCCAGGGATACAGAGCGCTCATTGAGATCTGGTAGGACACAGCTATTCCAGAACGATCTGGAATGGTGCTAAAAAGCCTAGGTTTTATAGCTGAAAGCCAGGTTTGGAGCATAAAGCATTTTATCTCCTTTCCTGAAGTTTATAATTACTTTTCTCTTGACCCATCACGCCACAGATATTTACATATCTGGCAAGAGATGAACACTAGTAATATTCATAAGAATTATTTCTGCATATCAAATGGGTACCATGATTCAGAAAAGTATCTGACTTTTGTTTCATTTTGTATTTTAAGGTTTTTCAGAATTATATGGTCCAGGAACTGGATTTGACTCAAAATTTACTTTTATGGACATAACTTTCCTTTGTCGAACAAAACAAGCAAAATGGTTTGACATATTTGTTTAGGTTTTGAAAAATCTAGTGAAGAGAGGTTATTGAGGAATGCAGTATTCTTCAGGGGTACAGGGGGCTGTCATCGTTTTAGAGAGCATTGTCCCCTGATCTTCTTGGAGATGGGATTGGCTGATGTCTACATCACTTTATCCTTTTCTGACCCTGCTCTCAGTGGTTTTCGTCAGGGTCTTAGGTCTCACCTTAGAAAATTGATATATCCCAACCTGGTCCTGGCTAGATGCTAAGTCAAGCCAAGCTAACTCCAATTTTAACCCTTTGTTTTGTAATAATGTTAGACACACAGAATCACTGCGTGAGTAGCACAGGGAGTTCCCATATGCTCTTCACCCAGCTTCCCCTTGTGCTAACACCTTACCTAAACCAAGCACAGCTGTGGAAGATTGGACATTGACATTGGTACCATGTCTTTAATTAATCTATAGGACTAACTTGTATTTCCAAGCCCCTAGTAATGGGGAACAGGATCCACTCCAGGATTCCACGTTACCTTAGCCACCAGGCCACCTCAGTCTCCTTTGATGTGTGGTGGTTGCTCAGTCTGTGTTTCTTTCGTGACCTTGACACTTGGGAAGAATTCAGACCAGGTATTTTATAGACTGTCTCTCACTTTGGGTTTCTCTGATGTTTTCTCATGATTAGATTGAGAATGTGCATTTTTAGGCAAGAATACCACAGAAATGATGTTGAGCCCTACTCAGGGTGTCACATGTGGGTGGAGATGCCAGTGTGCTGTCCAATCTCATCACGTGGTGAAGGTGTCTCCACATTTCTCCCTGTAAAGATACTACCTTTTCCATTTGTAATTAATACAAATCTTGTGGGAAGGCACTTTGACCTGTTTCTACTAAACACCTGTTTAGTAAGGAGACTAAACCTGTTTTTTTACCATAATTTTACTTGCTAATTCTAGGGTCCATCAGTAGCTCTTGCCAGCTACAATTATTACTGTAATGTTTGCCTAATGGTGATTTTCTGTTTTTCTTCTCCCTTCTACATTTATTCATAGATATTCTGCGTACGAAATATCTGTCCTTTCTCTCACCAGCCCCTTTTATTTGTTCATTTTACTATGTATTTATATGAGTATGAAGTTGTGGATATTTATCTTCTTCTATGGGTATTTAATATTATCAATATTTATTTTGTTGCTTAGATTATAACAGCTTTGGTCACTGGGCTAAACTACCTAGCATTTTGCTCCAGGTGGATCTGGTTGGCACCATTTCCTGCTCTGATAATTCCTCCTTTTGAGAACTTTCTTAGCTGACTCTCTAGGATGGGTCCTGCTGGGACCCTTGCTGTCCCATCACCTGTTTCCCTGGGTCCCTGCATGGAGATGGCACTTCCTGTCTGGCTGACCCTGTTATTTTCTGGTTTCCTGGCTGAGATATCTTCCCCCGTAGCACTTCCAAAAGTAACAGTTTTTTTTTTGCACAGTGAAATTTGTTTAATCAAGTTTCAGCCACTGAGAATCATTTTCTGCTTGAAAGCTTTGACAGCTCGAAAATGAATCCTCAGACCAGACCAGTGTGAGTTGTGTCAGAAGAGACAATGATGCTGTTGTCATCGTCTCAATAAATTTACCTCGTCTTCGGTATCTCTCTTATCCTTTCAAGCCCGTCATTCTATAAACGTGAGCTGGAAGACTGTGTCTTCCCCTCTGGCAGTGCCGCCAGCTTCTTAAGGCCTGATGTGAGCTCCCTGCTTCCACGGTTATCAATGACTGATGCCCTTTCCTGTTGATATTTGCTGAGTGTGGAAGAATTCAGGCTAATGGGGAAGAACCGAGTTCACCAGCTTTTACAAGGTCTAAAAATGGATACAGTATAAATAAGTTTTCCCAAGGAAGGAACAGGGTCCCATTTGTTCAGCAAGCCTCAAAAAACCTTTCATAACCTTTAGGATAAGAACAGACAGCTTTAGGGAACCGGAAAGAGGCCATCCCGGTTTTCATTTTGTTTGATCTTAAGCCCACAGTACTGTTCCTCCCATCTCCGCTCAGGCTGCAAAAATCAAAGTTCTTTGTGTATCCTCACTTTTGTCCAGCAGACAGCCCTTCACTTGATTAAGTGCGTGAACTCATGTATTAAACCCTTTCTTTTGCCTTCTTTTAAAAGTACTGTTTTTTTCTGTTTTGTTTTGTTTTCTGTTTTTTTGTGTCTGTGCTTCAAAAACCGTGAAGGCAGATTTTCAGCGTAGTCTTAATTACAGAGACTTTTCTTTTATATTTAAAGAGCCCCTTAGAGGGTACATTAAAGTTAGTACCTTCTAAGGGAAGTTAGGGGTGTTCCCTCTAACCTGCTGTACAAACACAGATGGAAGGACAAGTATTTCCATGAAGAAGCTTGCTGTCTACTGATGAAACAGACTTTTTTTTTCTCCTTTACTTTTAAAAACTTTGCACATTCAGACACATTTCTTACCTTACACATAAAATAGACAATATCCCTCTAGTTGATGTTACGCTTTAATTTATACAGAGAGAGGGCAGGATATAAAAGGGCTTTCCTGAGGCTTAAACTTCTTTCTGTGACTTGAAATACAGCGTATGTAATTACTATTTTTCATGGACAGTCTCATTTCAGAAAAGGAAGTGTGGAAAATGCTTACCTCAGTGTGATGAGTTATAGATTGATATTTTATTTCACAATATAGATCCACTGATATTCTCTCCCATTTATTCTGAGTAGCAGGACATCTAACTGAATGAAGGCATCAAAGGAAGGTCTTGCAGGAGGAGAAGGTGAAATCCCAGCTTTCCTGACTCGAGTGACCCTGTTCTGCTCTCAGGGCTGAGCCCAAACTCTTGGCGTGGATGCCCAGCAGGCCTCGCCTGCTTCTCTCTGCGTTTATCACAGGTCTTAGTGCTAGGCTTTGTCTCGTACTATTTACTGGGCCTGGAACACTGAAGGAGACTTTTTTACAGGCGAGGCAGGGGACAAGGGACTGAGTGCCCAGATTGGCTAAAGGGAGTTCAACAGTAGGGTCAGGCAAGGAGGGTTAGGTCAGCTTTCAAAGGAACAATGAGGCTAAGAAGTGTCCTCTCTGTGCAAGAAGGACAGAGGAAACACAAACAAGAGACAACACAACACTGGAGAAGCCGCACTCTTCTCAGGTGAGAAAATGCAGAGGTGGTAATAGCACCCTTTGGAAGCCAGCTGGTCCAGCTCCCTTACCACAAGATTCCACCTAGGAGCTCAAGAGATGGGTTGTCATAATTGAAGAGAGTCGTCAAAAGGGAAAGACTTTCTGGTAGAAGTAGGTTTGGTCCAGATGAAGAAGGCCACCGAGAAACGATAACTACTGTTACATAAGCAATTGCTTCATGGAACAACTCATTCCATCTACCAAGGACTCTTTGAAGGGTGTGCTGTTACTAGCCCCATTTTACAGATGGGAAAACTGAGGTTTTAGGAGGTGGGAAAGTTGTGGAGACAGGCATCAGAGCCCTGTTGTCTGGCTCTGGCCCCCAGGCCCTAACCTTCCTAGTACAGTGTTGGCCTGACCAATGGAGAGCATGTATAGCCCATGGCAGCTAGGACTACCATTATTATTTTTACAGAAGGGGGTAGTCAGTGCTACTCTGTGTATTGTGGCCTTTGACTCGAAGCCTTTCTGGAAGCATCTGGCAAGACAGTCACACACTTGGGGAACATTCAGTGATGGCCTCACTTCTGAACATTTCCAGTGGTTGACTTTCCTCTCACCTCTGGGTGAGTCTCTGTTAAAAGAATCCCAAGGCTATTAAATGCTGTAGTGTAGTGTGTTACAGCCTCAGTGCCTTAAGGTCTGAGATAACTTCCTTATCCTTATTTCTCTGAAGATATATCTATTCATTCTTTCATTCACTAAACCAATATTTATTGAGTACCTACTGCATGGAAGGCATTACTCAAAGTGCTGAGGGTACAGAGACTCTCAGGAGATGGCAGAGTAGAAGGATGTGAGCTCACCCCCCTCACAATAACACCAAAATCACAACTAACTGCTGAACAACCATCGATAAAAAAATGCTGGAAGCTACCAAAAAAGATATACTACACCCAAAGACAAAGAAGAAGCCACAACAAGACGGTAGGAGGGATGCAATCGTGATAAAATCAAATCCCATACCCATCGGGTAGGCAACACACAAACTAGAAAATAATTATATGGCAGAAGTTCTCCCACACGAGTGAAAGTTCTGAGCACCACATCAGGCTCCCCAGCCGGGGGGTCTGGCATCAGGAGCCCCCAAAGCATCTGGCTCTGAAGGCCCGTGGGGTTTGATTGCAGGAATTTCACAGGACTGGGGAAAACAGAAACTCCACTCTTGGAGGGTGCACACAAGGTTTCGTGCACACCAGGACCCAGGGGAAAAAGCAGTGACCTCATAAGAGCCTGGGCCAGACCTACCTGCTGTTATTAGAGGGTCTCCTGTGGAGGTAGGGTGTGGCTCTGGCTCACTGCGGGGACAAAGACACTGGTGGCGGTAGTTCTGGTGAGTACTCATTGGCATGAGCCCTCCTGGAGGCCGCCATTTTCTCACCAAGACCTGGCCCCACCCAACAGCTTGTAGGCTCCAATGCTGGGACCTGGGCGTCCACCTCAGGTCAAACAAACAACAGGGTGGGGACACAGCCCCACCCATCAGCAGAAAAGCTGTCTAAAATCTTCCTGAGCCCATGGCTTCCTGCTAAACACACCCCTTGACACAGCCCTGCCCACCAGTGGGACAAGACCCAGCTCCAGCCACCAGTGGGCAGGTACCAGTCCCTCCCACCAGGAAGCTGGCACAAGCCCATTGAACCAGCCTTATCCACCAGGGGGCAGACAGCAGAAGCAAGAAGAAGTAAAACCCTGCAGCCTGTGGAACAGAAACCGCAATCACAGAAAGTTACACAAAGAGATGGCAGATGAATATGTCCCAGATGAAGGAACAAGATACCCCAGGAGAACAACTAAGTGAAGTGAAGATAGGCAATCTACCTGAAAAAGAATTTTCATACACCACAATCAAGTGGGATTTATCTCAGGGATGCAAGGATTTTTCAATATCTGCAAATCAATCAGTATGGTACACCACAATAATAATTTAAAGAATAAAAACCATATGATCATCTCAATAGACGTAGAAAAGCTTTTGACAAAATTCAACACCAATTTGTGATGAAAACTCTCCAGAAGGTGGGCATAGAGGAAACATACGTCAACATAATTAAGGTCGTATATGACAAACCTACAGCTGATATCATGCTCTGAGGAAATGCTTTCAGCTTTTCACTGTTAAGATCAGGAACAAGACAAGGATGTCCACTCACCACTTTTATTCACCATAGTTTTGGAAGCTCTAGCCATGGCAATCAGAGCTGAAAAAGAAATAAAAAGAATCCACATTAGAAAAGAAGGAAAACTATCACTGTTTGCAAATAACATGATACTATACATAGAAAATCCTAAAGATGTTACCAGAAGACTACTAGAGCTCATCAATGTATTTGGTAAAGTTGCAGGATACAAAATTAATACACAGAAATCTGTTGCATTCCTATACACTAACAACAAAAGGTCAGAAAGAGAAATTAAGGAAACAATCCCATTTACCATCGCATCAAAAATAATAAAATACCTAGGAATAAACTTACCTAAGGAGGCAAAAGACCTGTACTCAAGAAACTATAAGATGGTGATGAAATAAATCAAAGATGATACATACAGATGGAAAGATATACTGTGTTCTTGGACTGGAAGAATCAATATTGTCAAAATGACTGTACTACCCAAGGCAATCTACAGATTCAATGCAGTCCCTATCAAATTACCAATGGCATTTTTCACAGAACTGGAACAAAAAATCTTAAAATTTGTATGGAGACACAAAAGGCCCTGAATAGCCAAAGCAATCTTGAAAAAGAAAAACAGAGCCAGAGGAATCAGGCTCCCTGACTTCAGACTGTACTATAAAGCTACAGTCATCAAAACAGTATGGTACTAGCACAAAACCAGAAATATAGGTCAATGGAACAGGATAGAAAGCCCAGAAATGAAACCACACAACTGTGGTCAATTAATGTACAACAAAGGAGGCAAGACTATACAGTGGAGAAAAGACAGTCTCTTCAATAAGTGGTGCTGGGTAAACTGGAACGCTACATGTAAAAGAATGAAATTAGAACATTCTTTAACACCAAAAATAAACTCAAAATGGATTAAAAACCTAAATGTAAGACTGTACACTGTAAAACTCTTAGAGGAAAACATAGGAAGAACAGTCTCTGACATAAATTGCAGCAATATCTTTTTTGATCCGTCTCCTAGAGTAATGGAAATAAAAACAAAAATAAACAAATGGGACCTAATTAAACTCAAAAGCTTTTGCACAGCAGAGGAAAACATAAACAAAATGAAGACAACCCACAGAATGGGAGAAAATATTATTTGCAAATGATGCGACCGACAAGGGATTAATCTCCAAAATATACAAGCAGCTCATGCAGCTCAATATCAAAAAAAAAAAAAAAAAACCCAATCAAAAAATGGGCAAAAGATCCTAAATAGACATTTCTCCAAAGAAGGCATACAGATGGTGAAGAGGCACATGAAAAGATATTCAGCATTACTAATTATTAGAGAAGTGCAAATCAAAACTACAATGAGATATAACTTCACACCAGTCAGAATGGCCATCACCAAAAAGTCTACAAAAACGATAAATGTTGGAGAGGGTGTGGAGAAAAGGGAACCCTCTTGCACTGCTGGTGGGAATGTAAATTGGTGCAGCCACTATGGAGACCAGTATGGAGGTTCCTTACAAAACTAAACATAGAGCTATCGTATGATCCAGCAATCCCACTCCTGGGCATATATCCAGAGAAAACCATGGGTCAAAAGGATACATGTACCCCAATGTTCATTGTAGCGCTGTTTATAATAGCCAAGACACAGAAGTAACCTAAATGACCATCAACAGGTGAATGGATAAAGAAGATGTGGTACGTATATACAATGGAATATTACTCAGCTATTAAAAAGAATGAAATAATGCCATTTGCAGCAACATGGGTGGACCTGGAGCTTATCATAGTAAATGAAGTAAGACAGAGAAAGACAAATATCATATGATATTGCTTATATGCGGATTCTAAAAAAAATGATACAAATGAACTTATTTACAAAACAGAAACAGACTTAGAAAACACACTTATAGTTACCAAAGGAGCAAGGTTGGCCGGCAGAGGGGGGATAAATTGGGAGTTTGGGATTGACATATACACACTACTATATTTTAAATAGATACTCAACAAGGACCTGCTGGTGGCTCAATGGTTAAGAATCTGCCAATGCAGGAGACACGGGTTCGAGCCCTGGTCCGGGAAGATCCCACATGCTGCGGAGCAACTAAGCCCGTGCGCCACAAGTACTGAGCCTGCGCTCTAGAGCCCGTGAGCCACAACTACTGAGCCCGTGTGCCACAACTACTGAGCCCGCATGCCACAACTACTGAGCCCGCGTGCCACAACTACTGAAGCCCGCACACCTAGAGCATATCATAGTAAATGAAGCATGGGCTCCGCAACAAGAGAAGCCGCAGCAATGAGAAGGCTGCGCACCGCAATGAAGTGTAGCCCCCGCTCACCGCAACTAGAGAAAGCCCGCGTGCAGCAACAAAGACCCAATGCAGCCAAAAATTAATTAATTAATTAATTAAAAAATAATAATAATACCTGAGAAATGTACAGTATGACTTCAAAGGGAAAAAAAATACTAAGCACAGGGAACTCTGCTTAGTATTCTGTAATAACCTATAAAGGAAAAGAATCTGAAAAAGAATAGATATATGTATATGTATAACTGAATCACTTTGCTGTACGCCTGAAACTAACACAAATTGTAAATCAACTATAGTCCAATTTAAAATAAAAATTAAAAGAAAATGCTAAGGATGCAGTAGTGAAAAAAAAATAGAGTCCCTGTCCTCAAGGGACTGGGTGTCTAATGAAGAACTACTATGCTAGAAAGACAAGTACTGCATGAATAGATATGAAATCATAACTTAAGGGCTGGGGGTGTGTATGATGATTGCAGAAAGAAAAACAAAATAGAGTTAGGGGATAGCTAATAACAGGGGTTGTTATTTCAGGCACTTGGGTCATCTGAAAGTATAGAAAAGAGAAACCAAGAAAATAGGTTTTTCAGAGTTGCTTGAGGAGGGAACAAATGGAAGGAGGTGGCCAGTGCGTTACTGTTTTATAAAGAAGGAGGAAAGCCATGAACTCACCATCCCTCCAGGACAAATCAGGAGAGTTGTTCTCTTCTACAAAGAAGTCTCTGTCCTGGCTTTCGGCTTGTCTGGTGTCCATGCAAGTGTTTGCACCGTGTGTGGTGTGTGGGAAGCGGAGGAAGGTGGGTCCTTCAGGGCCCCCTCTGGGAGCACAGCAGGCACAATAGTCATGTCACCCCAGCCAACCGGGCCCCCAGGCTGGCTGACTTCCAAATCCCTGGCCATGTCGGCCTTTGAATAGCAGCTGACACACAGCAGCCAGCTGAGCAAGTATTTTCACAAGAGGAGAAACACAACCCCAGCTTGCTGCAGCCTGTAAGGCAGACAAAACGTGCAAAAGAATCAAAAGGAAAGGAGGGAAGAAAAAAAAGAGGGGTGGGAGAGGAGTGAGGAGAGCCCGGGATCGCAGCCTTCATCTTCCTGCATTTCCAGGCAGGATAATTTGGAAGGAAGGCAGATATAAAAGTCAGGGTTGTGCTCAGGGGAAAACTGCCAACAACTTCACGGCTCTGTGGAGTTGGAACCACGATCAAAACAGCAGCTGCAGACCAGATGCTGACTTTCAGGGAGTGAGCATCTCCGCTGCCTGGGTCCCCTCTGAGCTCCAGAGCCGGAGACGGCAGACTTTCTCCTGAGAGCCTCCAGCCAGACAAAGAGATGCTGTGGGGCCGGGATGGGGCGGTGGCCCTCAGTGAAAGGACTGCGGGGAGGACGGGATGGGGGTGGGAAGAAAAGCAGAGAGATCTAAAGGTTTCTTAGAACAGAGGCTGTGTGAGGCCCTCAAGGAAATCCCAAGGTCCCCGTTGCGCCTGCAGGGAGGCAGCCAGCTGAGGCGCGAGAGGGAGCCTGGTCCCAGCAGGTGGTCCTGCCGTTGCGAGCAGGGCGTCTGCCTTGGGTTGGGTGCCTCGGGCCCTGGAACAGGAGCCCGAGCTGAGCATTCTGTAGGAAAAAGAGGGCAGGAAAAGCCACAGAGAGAAGGAACAGGCAGTGAGTCAGGAAGGGGAGGGAGCTGATGAGCCCTGTGCTACCAGGCAGTCACCACGGGGACAACCAGAGCATGATCCCACTGGGGACCCTGGCAGTGCACAGAGCCCACGTGCACCTCAGCATCACACCCCCGGCTCAAGGAAGCCCAGTTTATCTTCCAGCCCCCATCTGCTGCTGATTGAGGGCTGCCCTTGGGGCACGTTGGGAGGATGAACCCTAGTCGCCGGCCTGACTCTCTTGGATGTGAGCCAGTGTGAGTGCACAGGGTGAGTGCTGAGTGCTGTGGCCAGCGTCCTAGGGTAGTGAGCGTGCCCTTGGCTGGCATCCGCGGTTCGGCATCTGCGGATCCAGCCACTCACGGATCTTGTACTGTGTTTACAGCCCATGGTTGCTTGAATCGTGGATGCAAAGCTCTCATATACAGAAGGGCAAATATGGGGCTTGTGCATCTGCAGATATTGGTATCTGCCTCTGGTCCTGGAACCAACGCCCCACGAGTACCGAAGGAGGACTGTGTTAATGATGGCCAGCACTTGCGCTTTCTCTTCTTTTGTGGATACAGAAACTGAGGCACAAAGAGTTGATGTCTCTTTTCCAAGTCCTCATCTCTAGTTTATGATGGGTCTGGGGTAAACACAACGAATAATACCCCTACTTATGATGCACACCGTTAGCACTTCTTTTTAAAAGTGCTAAACTCGATCTTACTCTCTAAGCTGTTTGCTTTTTTTTCTTAGAGGCATTTCCAAAATTTTTAAAAGATGGTATTTATTTTAAAAGATGGCACTCTCTGAACTAACCCCACTCACCTTTTGACTTGCTTTCTCTGCAGTTCTTCACATTATTTGATCAAAGGCACAAAAAGAAAAATGCAACAGTCTCATTTTTCTCCATCTCCACCACCATCAGCCTTATCCCAGGGGGAGCTCTGAAGCATGAATTGCACAGTAGTCATCTCCTCTAGAGGCAAGACAGACTGTTAGAACTCCTGTGTTGACCCAGCAATCCCACTACCGGGCATATACCCAGAGAAAACCATAATTCAAAAGGACACATGCACCCCAATATTCATTGCAGCACTATTTACAATAGTCAGGACATGGAAACAACCTAAATGTCCATCAACAGAGAAATAGATAAAGAAGATGTGGTACCTATATACAATGGAATACTACTCAGCCGTAAAAAGGAGTAAAATTGGGTCATTTGTAGAGATGTGGATGGACCTAGAGACTGTCATACAGAGTGAAGTAAGTCAGAAAGAGAAAAACAAATACCGTATATTAACGCATATATGTGGAATCTGAACAAATTGGTCTATACGATCTTATTTACAAAGCAGAAATAGAGACACAGATGTAGAGAACAAATGTATGGATACCAAGGGGGAAGTGGGGGGGATGAATTGGGAGATTGGGATTGACATATATACACCACTATGTATAAAATAGATAACTAATGAGAACCTGCTGTATAGCACAGGGAACTCTTAGTGCTCTGTGGTGACCTAAATGGGAAGGAAATCCAAAAAGAGGGGATATATATATATATGTATAGCTGATTCACTTTGCTGTACAGTAGAAACTAACACAACATTGTAAAGCAATTATACCAATTAAAAAAAAAAAAAAAAACTCCCATGTTAATTCATCATTGGCTACAGACTGCCCTCCAGGCCAGGAAGCTCCCATCAACCAAGGGTAATTCTCCATAGAAGGGAGAAATTGTGACCCCTTACAACTCAGCGTTTGCAGCAGCTCGGGGCTGGTGTTCTTGGCTTGGTAAAGGGGGTCTAGGCAGGCTGCCAACCACATCTGCTATGGCAGCCAAAAGAGTTGGAAATGGAGAGTCAGTGGACTGATACATTGTCTAAGGAGCAGTTTATGTCATATGCAAATCATATTACACTAATATTATATTTATATTATATTATATTATATTATATTATATTATATTATATTATATTATATTATATTATATTATATTATATTATATTATACATACCTCAGGGCATGGCACTAAGAGAGCATCATTATTTGATTAGATTGAATTACAGGATAGCTCTGGAGGGGGACATGGAGGTCATCTAGTTCAGCCCATTCATTTTATAGAAGAGAAAATTTAGGTCAGAGTAAACCCTTACTGGGAGCTTAGCTCTTGCTTGAATTCAAGCCAGCTCATATTTATAGAAAGCCTACTGTGTATAAGGCACAATTTCAGCAGACACAAAACTCAGCCTCTGCCTTAGGCCTTAGGAGTTTACAGTCCAGTAAAAGATAAGGGACTAGAAGAAAGAAAGAAGGTGTATAAATACTATGCAAATCAAAGTTCAGATCTCACCCCAAGAGCAGTACAGATTAAGTGCTATGGGCACTTGAAGGCAAATGCAGACACACAGAAGGATGGTTTGTGCTTGTGTCAAAGTGGTGGAGGAGGGGAGGCCTTCATCCCAACTAAGGAAAGAGAAAATACCCTGCCAGCTCTTCTAGTTGGGTGAGGCGGAAAAAGATAAATATGCAAGTAAGGTTCTGGGAAAGGGGGAAGATCAAATAAACAAGAACAAGCCATCTCTTTTCAAAATGTCATTTCGCCTTAAATGCCTCTTCAATTCTCAGCCTGGAAGGGCAAATTATTGAAAGTTTCACTCATTAAACAGGGTTATTTTGAAGTAAAGGCCAAAGGTACTATTTATTTTGGAGGAAAATGGCGAATCCAGCCCACTCTTCCCTTTTGGCTCAGGCATGTTTCAGTACTGGAGTGATTTTATTTTCTAAATTGTCCTGTGATGCACTGACATGGGTATTGTCCCACCCACTTAAATTAGTAGATGTTCTAATATTCACCCAGAGTTTATGCATTGGCCACTTTGGACAGGATCTAAGATTAATTCATTCATTCGCTCAACAAAGCATTTATTGAGAGCCTGTTGTATGGGAGGCCCTGCCGTGGGTGCCAGGAATACAAGCATGAGAAAGGGACTCTGAACCTGCCTGCAGACGCTCACCGTCTGGTCGAGTGAGACAGATAAGCAGTGGCTGTACACCCTAAAATAGAGCTCTGCCCCCAGACGTCTAATAAAGAATGGCTCTGGGGATATTCAAGGAAGCTTCTATAACGATACCGACCCTAGAACATGAGGGGGGATCAAGATGGCAGAGTAGGAAGACCCTGAGCTAACCTCCCCCCATGAACATGGCAAAACTACCACTACATATAGAGCAGATCTCTCTGAGAATGACCTGAAGATTAGCAGATCAGCTCTTCTACAACAAAGGCTATAAAGAAAGAACCACACAAAGTCAGGTAGGAGGCGAGGACAAGTGATCTCGTCCAGACCCACACCCCTACTGCATGACCCAGAAGAGGAGGGAGTATCACAAGCTCAAGGATCCTCCCTGGGAAGCAAGAGGTTTGAGCCCCATATTAAGCACCCCAGCCCTGGGGTCTGGCACTGGAAGATGAGTCCCCTTGGCTGGTTGGAAAACCAGTGGGGCACACCAGAGGACTGTAAGAAACCGAGACCCCACTCTTGAAGAGCACACAGACAGATTTGCTTGCTCCCGGCCCCAGAGCAGAGGCAGCATCCCAGGAAAAGACACGGTCCATGCTCACTTCAGATCCAGCTCTCCCACCAAAGCCACAAAGGGCACATGCAGACTGCATAGGGATGCACACAAGGATATGCCTTCAAGATCAGGGTAGATAACTTTTTCACTTAATTTAAGAGAGACAAACAGAAATAGTCAAAGTGAGAAGACAGAGGACTCTATTTCAAATGAAGAAACAAGATAAAACCCTAATGAAACACAGATAAATAATTTACCTGATATAAAGAATTCAAAGCAATAGTAATAAAAATACCTTGATACAAATGAAAATAAAAACACAACTTTTCAAAAATCTATGGGACATAGCAAAAGCAGTTCTAAGAGGAAAGTTTATAGTGATACAGGCCTACTTCAAGAAACAAAAATCTCTGACACCTTAACTTTCTACCTAAAAGACTTAGAAAAAGAAGAACAAACAAAGCCCAAAGTCAGCAGAAGGAAGGAAATAATAAAGATCAGAGAGGAAACAAAATAGAGATCAAGAAAACAATAGAAAAGATTAATGAAACCAAGAACTGGCTTTTTGAAAAGAGAAACAAAATGGATAAACCTTCAGCCAGGCTCACCAAGAAGAAAAGAGAGAGGACCCAAATAAACAAAATAAGATATTAAGGTGGAGAAGTAACAACTGATATCACAGAGATACAAAAAAATCGTAAGATAATACTACTAACAGTTATGCCAACAAATTGGACAACATGGAATAAATGGACAAATTTCTAGAAACATACAACCTGCCAAGATTAAATCAAGAAGAAACAGAAAATTTGAACAGACCAATCACTGGAAGTGAAATTGAATTTGTAATTTAAAAACTCCCAGCAAACAAAAGTCCAGGGCTGGATGGCTTCACAGGTGAATTCTACCAAACATATAAAGAAGAGTTAATACCTTTATTTCAAAAACTATTGCAAAAAAATTGAAGTGGAGGGAACACTTCTAAACTATGAGGTCAGATTTACAATTTACAAATTCTAAGAGGTCAGCATTACCCTGACACAAAAGCCCGACAAAGGCATTATAAAAAAAAGAAAATTACAGGCCGTTATCCCTGATGAACATAGATCTTCAACAAAATATCAGCAAACTGAATTCAATAGTACATAAAAAGTCTCATACATCGTGATCATGTGGGATTTATTCCAGGGGTTATAGATGTTCAGTATCTGCCAATCAATCAATGTTTTACAGTACATTAACAAAATGAAAGAATAGTCATATGATCATCTCAATAGATGTAGAAAACGCATTTGACAACATTCAACATCCATTCATGATAAAAACTCTCAACAAGATGGTATAGAGAAAACACACTTCAACTTAATAAAGACCATTATGATAAAGCCACAGCTAAATAACATTATACTCAATGGTGAAAAGCTGAAAGGTTTTTGTCTAAGATTAGGAACAAGACAAGTATGCCCACGATTGTCACTTCTGTTTAACATATTATTGGAAGTCTTAGGCACAGCAGTCAAACAAGAAAAAGATATAAAAAGGCATCCAAATTAGAAGGGAAGAAGTAAAACTGTCACTGTTTGCAGATGACATGAAACTATATGTAGAAAACCCTAAAGACACCATCAAAAAACTATTCGGAGTAATAAATGAATTCAGTTAAGTTGCAGGATACAAGATTAATATACAGAAATCTGTTGCATTTCTGTACACTAATGATGAACTATCAGAAAGAGAAGAAACAATCCCATTTATAATCAAATCAAAAAGATTAAAATACCTAGGGATAAATTTAACCAAGGAGGTAAAAGACCTGTACTCTAAATACTATAAGACATTGAAGAAGGAAATTGAAGATGATACAGATTAATAGAAAGATATCCCATGTTCATGGAATAAAAGAATTAATATTGTTAAAATGTCCATACTCTTCAAAGCAATCTACAGGTTTAATGCAATCCCTATCAAAATACCCATGGCATTTTTCACAGAACTAGAACAAATAATCCTAACATGTGTATGGAACCACAGAAGACCCTGAATAGCCAAAGCAATCTTGAGAAAAAAGAACAAAATTGGAGGGATCACACTCCCTGACTTCAGATTATACTACAAAGCAGCAGTAATGAAAACAGTATGGTACTGGCAGAAAAACAGACATATAACAGAGCTCAATGGAACAGAATAGTGAGCCCAGAAATAAACCCACACACTTTCGGTCAATTAATCTACAACAAAGAAGGCAAGAATATACAATGGGGAAAAGACAGTCCCTTCAATAAGTGGTACTGAGAAAACTGGACAGTTAAATGTGAAAGAATGAAATTAGAACACTTTCTCATACTACATACAAAAGTAAAATGTATATGTGTGTACACACAACACACACACAAAATGGAATATTAGCCATAAAAAATAATGAAATTTTGCCACTTGCAACAACATGTATGGTCCTGGAGGGTATTATGCTTAGTAAAATAAGTCAGACAGACAGAGAAAGACAAATACTGCTTGATTTCACTTACATGTGGGATCTACAAAATAAAACAAGCAAAACAGAAACAGACTCACAGATACAGAGAACAAATTATGGTTTGTTGCCAGAGGGTTAGGGGTGAGGGGGATTAAGAGGTACAAACTACTAGGTATAAAATAGATAAATTACAAGGATGTAATGTACAGCACAGGAAATATAGCCAGTTTTTTATAATAACTTTACATGGAATAGACAAATCCATAAAAATATTGAGTTACTATGTCGTATACCTGCAACTGATATAACATGGTAAGTCAACTAACTATACTTCAATAAGAAAAATTAGAAGAAAATCAGCAAACTGAATTTCCCTTAAAAAAAAAAAGAAGAAAAGATTTTGTCCTTAGTTGAAACCTGAAGTCCTAATGAAGTGTTTACATCATCCTTCATTATTTTCTTTTTAGCAAGTATCACTGAAGCAAAGTTACCTTTTTAAATTTTGTTTGTTGGTGTTATCAGTCTCTCTCCTCTGTCATCTAAAACAGCATTTCTGAACCTCTTTTTCATTATTACTATTGCAAGGAGCCTTTGTAGACATTTTTTTCTTAATCACTACTCCCCATGATTTTTTTCCCTGTGGGAAAATTATACATGATATAAAGTTCACCAGTTTAGCCATTTTTAAGTGGTTACAATTCACAACTTAAGTGGTACAGTTCGGTAGCATTAAGTACATTCACAGTGTCGTGTAATTATCACCATTATCCATTTCCAGAACTTTTTCATCCTCCCCAACTGAAACCCTGTACCTATTAAACAATATCTCTCTACCTCTTCTCCCCCCATCCCCTGGCAACCACTATTCTGCTCTCTGTCTCTGTGAATTAGCCTGTCCCAGATACCTCATATAAGGGGAATCATACAATATTTGTCCTTCCGTGTCTGGCTTATTTCACTAAGCATAATCTGTATTGTAGCATCTATCAGAATTTCATTCCTTTTTTTATGGCTGAATCTCCCCGAGAAATTTAATACCACATATTAAATCTATTTATGTACTGTCGACCTTTGTAGGGCTACAAACCATTGTAATATGTAAGATTTTTCTACCTCCCAGGAACCAGGATCGCCCCCATTGAGATGTCTGCATTAAAACCTGAATCCCCTGACCTTGTTGGTCTTGTTCTCCGCTCTGTCCCCAGCTGTTAGGACATCGTGGGCACTCAACAGTCATGTGTTGAATTTCTCAAGCTCCTTCCACAACCCCTCCTTATATTTGAACCCACAAGAATTAAAAATTGCCCTTAGTGTAATCACAGGTGCATCACACTCAGTGTCTCAGCTGTGCACACCCTTCTCAAGCGCCCTGTGTTTGCCTGCTCTCTCCAACAGAAGTGAAGGATTATGAGCCTCCATTCGGTTCCAAGGTGCGAGAGCATCCCTGTGTCGAAAGCATGAAGGACAACGTGTTGAGAGATCGAGGACGACCCGAAATCCCCAGCTCCTGGCTCAACCACCAGGTAAGGAGTGACTGTTGCGAAGGGCAAGTAAAGTTCATCCAGAGTAATATCTTAGGTAGGAGAGAATGCCTGGCTATTGGGCATCAATCTGAGGCAGGTCCCTTTGTTTTCCATGAGCCTGTTCACTTTTCTTTATAAAGAAGTTTCAGTAAAGTGGGATGACCTTGTTATTGCATGTTCTACCCACCATTCAGAAAGGGCTCACACAGAATCATTTGACGGGCATTTGTCATATTGTCCAAGCCGTCTTGCTTCTGAGTTAAAATACTTTGTTTGCAGCCTGTGCCACTCACCTCGTATAGGGAGTTTATGTTTTGTTCCCTTCTGGGTTCCAAATGTTTTCTTCTGGGAATCTTCAGCTCTGGCAGGAAATACTTAGTGAGAAAGAAGGGGTGTTTGTCAGCCAGCTGGCCCGCAAGGGGCTGCTGTGCGCTCAGGCTGCGGCAGGTGTGTCGAGAAGGAGGAGGCTGGGATAAAGGAAAGCACAGAAGAGCAAAGGGCAAGGGAACAAATAGGAAATCTGTCTTTCCAGAACTTCCTAATGGCTTCTTTTTTTTTTTTTCTTTTTAAGCAGTGGTAGATAAGACCGTCCATCCATAGCAGCGCAGTGGTTCTGACATACAGGGAGACCTATCCAAATTCCCCTCATCAAAATGCCCCCAGTCGGAGGAGAAGAAGGAGGCATAGGTTGTGAGAGCGGGGGACTGTCAGGCACAGCAGGGAAGAGCCGTGAATGAGGGAGAGGGGCCTTGTGCCCATAGCTCACTGACAAGACTGTCCTTTCCATTGACGTAAACCTTTTATGGCCGCCTTTGGCTGAATTCCCTTACCCAGGGAAGGCTGGGGCTAAGTCATAGGTTTCCTAAGGGCAAGGCAAATAATTCAGATAAGAAACAGAAACCACAAGTCAGGTGCAATCGAGGAGACAGATGGAGCAGTGCCAGCCCTGGCCAAGAGCCACTTCAGCGGACAGACCCTGATAAAGCCGGGGGAGAGCGTGGACCAGGCCATGGCCCAGGGCTTCTCCCTGGGTTTCAGGAAAGCCTCTTTGACTTTGAAAATGCAAGACTATTTTGTGTTAACTCTGAAATCAGAAGGCACTAGTATTGTTTCTTTCAAACTCTTGCTGCCGCCTCTGCTGTACAGTTCTTCTAATGAAGCCATTATTCATGATGATAAAATTCTGGAAAGAATTTGCATAATACATTTTTTCTCTTAATGAGATTTGTTGCCCTATTTATTTCAAGTTAATGCTTAATATTTAATTTAATTTACTACCTGTAATTACAGTGCCAGAATAAAATAAATGTTACTTGTGTACCAACAATAACACTCCACTCTTAACAAGGCCATCAATCAATACCACCAATTAGGTGAATTACACAATTAATTCAACATCATGAACTCACTCACAGGGCGGGAAGGGAGGGTCAGGTTCCTAGGTGTGTGGGGAAAGTTGTTGGTTAGACTGCAAACAGGAAAGTGCCATTCTCAGGGCAGAGTTGGGATTGATCCATCCCACCTGGCCACTCGTGTGAGGGGACACCAGTGATAGGGTTGGGCCTCTGATTGGCAAGAGCACAGTCTGTTTCCACCTATTGGGCTATCTAGTTAATCCGTGCCTGCTTTATTTCCAAAAAATGACTGGAAATAACAAAAATATTTGCAATGCAAAATAAAAAAGCCATGAAAGAAGACCCTTGTCACACATTGTGGGCAGCATTTTCTGGATGGGCCTTTTGAATGGGGCCTTTATGGGGTTAGGTTGAACTCTCTGAAACAGCCTGCAGGACCTACAAAGACAGACAGGGTCCAGCCTGATGCAGGAGAGGAGGGGCCTAGCAGAGGGTCTCCTCAGCAGCTGCTGGAAGATGGGACTTGAACCCAGAAAATGCAACCAGACCAATGCCTGGACTTCACTCAGATATTCAGTCCTGTTTACATAGGAATGTGTATATGATTCCAGCTCTTAAGACTCTCTGGAAAAGGCAACACCATTAAGGCAATAAGCAGATCAGTGGTGGTCAGGGGCTGAGGGGGAAGGAAGGAGGGGTGACGAGGTGGAGCACAGGGGATGTTTAGGGCAGTGGCCTTCTGTGGATACTGTGATGATGGACACATTTGTCAGAACCCACGTCCGGTACATTACTGTGAACCGTGTTCTGGTTGACTTTGGTTGATAGTGACGTGTCAGTGTTGGTTCACCGATTTTAACAAGTGCACCACACAGACGCAAGGTGTTGATGGCGGGGGAGGTTGTCCGCGAGGGTGGAGGGCGTATATGGAAACTCTCTGTAATTTCCACTTGATTTTGCTATGAACCTAAAACTGCCCTCAACAGTAAAGCCTAAAGCTGTGCCCCTCCCCACCAAACAGAAAGGTGTGAGATGGCATTAGAAGCCCACTTCATGGGAATTTTCAGGATTGGGGATGCTGCTGTGCCCCAGAAGCCTACTGGGGGGCCTTGTGCTGTGTCTTCATTTCCCCACTTCCTATGATCAGATGGCCCCGGAACGCTGGCCACCTGCAGCTGCAGTCAGGTGGTGCTGGGGACTGGCCTGCAGGCGGGGACAGAGCGATGGCGGCAGAGACAGGGCAGGGGCTGCCTTGCCCCCAGGAGCCGCCAGCCCCTCTCAGAGGCGTGTGGACCCTCTCCCCCTGCAGGGCATCCAGATGGTGTGCGAGACGCTGGCCGAGTGCTGGGACCACGACCCCGAGGCCCGGCTCACGGCGCAGTGTGTGGCCGAGCGCTTCAGTGAGCTGGAGCATCTGGACAGACTCTCGGGCAGGAGCAGTTCGGAGGAGAAGATTCCCGAAGACGGCTCCCTGAACACTACCAAGTAGCTCTTCCGGCGGCCGGCCAGTGTGGCTGGCCCTGTGGCCAAAGAGCAGAGGCAGCAGGAAGCTGCCCCTGGACGGTGCTTCCTGGAGCCCCGGGGCCGCTCCCTCCCCCCGAGCTGGGGAGGGGGTGACAGGAAGCGTCCTATGTCTTTGACTTTGTCATAGGATAAGCTGTGTTAGCACTTCCTCAGGAAATGAGATTGATTTTTACAATAGCCAATAACATTTGCACTTTATTAATGCCTGTACATAAATATGGAATAGCTATGTTTTATATATATCTATATATGTCTATATCTATCTATACAGCCATACTCTAGAAAGAGGTGAGGAAAAAGATCAAATATGCCCAAGAAATGGGTTGGATGGGCGAGCTTGGCACTGAGCACAGAAGGAAGGGCTCTGGGGCAGCCTCAGCACTTGGCAGTCACTCATGTGCTAGGCCTCTGAGCACACAGGGGTTGGGGGTGGGGGTGGGGGGGCGCGGTCTTTGCCGTCAGAGAGAGGCTCCAGGTCTCAGAGCCTGCTGTGGCCAAGTTGCACTTGCTTTTGCAAAGTAATAATTCCCTGTACTGGGTCCTGTTCTGGCCATGGAGCTGATTGGAGTCGCACTGTTTGGGGACCAGACCCTGGGGTCCCCGTGTGCCATCATCTCTCCTGGACTTGTCACCGGAGCTTCACGACCCACCTCTGGTTTGTGAAGCTCCTTCCTCAGCTAGTTCAGAAACTTTGCCCCATTTCTAATTGCTTAAATGTTTTAAGCCCCATGTTTTACCTTCACAGGCTACAGAAAAATCAGGACACATTTCCCCACCCATGAAATTGCCACGCCTTCTACTAATGAGAAATTGTTATTTTTAAAAAAATTCCCCTCATACTTATGTTACTGTTCCCTGTTTCCTAAAAGGGAACAGGTCTCCCTTCCAGGTTCTTTATGTTTAGTTTTTTTATCACTCTTGGTTTCAGTCTCCAGCTTTCTATGCAACACTAGTAGGTTCTATGCTCTGGGCTTCAGGGGACTCGAGCACATTTTGGCCAAGGGGAAAGTATTTGAGCAGCACAGCACTGCCACAGTCAGGAGTCTCCTCAGGCACTCTGAACGTGTGTTTTGCTTGGCCAGCACAGTGTTTAACAAAATCGAGGCACTTTTTAAATACTTGGAGATTTTGCAAAAAAAAAAAAAATTTGGATCCTCAAGTAAGACTAGAGAGCAAATGGTTTCCAGTTCTCTCTGGGCCACATCATTCACAGACGCAGGTGTGGACACTCTTAGAAAGCTGCTCACTTCCGCCATGAACGTTTGTGTTTTCCACCCACCCCCACCCCAGTCTGGGAATTAAACCTGCTTCCAACCGAGGGCCCCTGTGAGAAATGTGCGTCCACGCACTCCTCTGGCTATAGAGTATAATTCTGATTCCCTTCCTGGGGTTAAGATTTGAAGCTGGCCTTCTTTTGGACTACCGGGGACCTCCTCTGGGTGGTCCCTGTTAACCCAAATCTCGTTTGCTTGTATTTTAAGAGCTTCCCCCTCTGCTTTCAGAGGGAGCCCTTTACTCCAAGAAGCTGTCGTCATAGTTACTGGTCTCAGTCACACCTGCCTTCCCAACCTTTGCAGAATTTGAATGTGGGACACAGGAGTCCCATGTACAGTTAGGAAATCTGTGTCCACAAGGACAAGAACAAAGAATGTGCTTTACTACTCCATAGGAAACTCGTTAATCCACAGACAAGTGTTAATGCTGCAAATAACAATTTTTTAAAAATGTTTTTGAAGCTTATTTTGAAGCTTATTTTCAGCCAAATAGGAATATTGGAGAGGGACTGGCAGTGACCAGCTCTACTTGGGTTTTGGAAGGTCTCATCTCATTGGGGTTTTAGCAGATATGCTGAAGTTTGGGATTAGGTGGAACTTTTAGGAACCCTGCTCGGTGGGGTGGGCTGAGAGAGTTAAGGTAGTTTGACCCGCAATGCCGCAGAAGTGCCCAGAAATCCCCTGCACTTTAGGGCTGGTGAGGCCGTCCCAATAGCTGTTGCTCATTGACCTCTAGTGGTGAATTTCTAGAATACTGGTCCATTATGGGATCTTCCAAGAGTCAAAAGAGCTTTATCACTTCTGGGTGGCCATCAGCATAAACTGGAATGTAGTCTCAGATGATACTGTGGCTTGTTTTATGTTTGTTTCCCTTATTCAAGAAAAAGACCAAGGAATATCATTCTGTAGTTCCTAAAAATACTGACTTTTTTCATTACTCTACATAAAGGGAAAGTTTTATTCTTTTATGGAACACTTCACCAGTACTCATTTATTAAAATAGGAATGTGAATGCTATATACTCTTTTTATATCAACTGTGTCAAGCACTTATTTTCATTCTATGCATTGTTTGTCTTTTATATAAATAAAATGTTTATTCGATTGAATAAAACAAAAATACTCAGGTCAGCTTCCTGCCTCCTGTTCCTATTCATAGAGGCCCACGAGCCTCATTTGGTTATTTTGCAGTTTGTGCACAAAAAGCCACAAGACAAATCCTCTCCAACTTTTCCATATTCATTGTCTTCTTCAACTGACAGTGTCAGGTCCCTGTTTTTAAAAAAGCAGTCACTTCAGTACTGTGAGACGTCGCAGATGCTGGTGGTGGCTTGCCCCTTATCCCAGGTCCGGCACAGTGTCCCTCTACATCCCCGACCACCATCTCCCCTGTCCCCGGGTCCCAGGAGCGGCCCGTGTCCACACATGGCTTCTCACGGGGTGCGTAGCCGGCTCCGCGCATGCCCACTTCTCCCTCCCCACTCCTCACAGTAACAGGCTGCCGCTATCTCCCCACCTCCCACCCCCGCCACGCCCCCGCCCCCAGCCCCCAGCCCCGGCCATGTGTCACGCTTCCTCCCTCTTCCTTTCTACCCAGCCACCCCATCCCACTTGGAGCTTTTTCATTGAGGTATAATTGACATACGACATTGTACGTTTCAGGTATACAACATAATGATGCAATATTTGTATGTACTGAGAAATGATCACAGTAAGTCTGGTTAACATCCGTCATCATACAGTTACAGGATTTTTTTTTCTTGTGATGAGAACGTTTAAGATTGACTTTCTCAGCAACTTTCAAATTGACTTTCTCAGCAACTTTCAAATATGCAGCACAGTATTATTAACTATCGTCACCATGCTGTCACACATTACATCCCCAGGACTTATTTATGTTATAAACTGTAAGTTTGTACCTTCTGACCCCCTTCACCCACTTCATCCACTCCCCACCCCCTGCCTCTGGCCACCACCAGCCTGTTCTCTGAATCTTGTTTTGTTTTGTTGTTTTTTCCAATTCCACATATAAGTGAGATCATATGGTATTAGCCTTTTTCTGACTTATTTCACTAAGCGTGATGCCCTCAAGTTCTGTCCATGTTGTCACAAATGGCAAGATTTTATGTTTTTATGGCTGAAAAACATTCCATTGTATACATACGCTGCTTTTTTTAAATCCATTCATCCATCAATGGACACTTAAGTTGCATGGTTATCTTGGCTTTCGTAAATAATGCTGCAGTGAACGTGGGGCGCAGATATGTTTTCAAGTTAATGTCTTCATTTTCTTCAGATGATAAATACCGAGAGGTGGAATTGCTGGATTGTGTGGTAGCTCTATCTTTAACTTCTTGAGGACTGTCCACACTGCTCGGTCTCCATAGTGGCTGCGCCAGTATGTGCATTCCCACCAGCAGTGCACCCGCCCCACAGCTGCAACAACCAGAAATGTCACCAAACACTGCCACATGTCCTCTGGGGGACAAAAATCGTCACTCTCAGCTGAGAATCACTTAGCTGGATGACGGGGTCCTGTACTACTGTGGGCATTAGTTGTAGTGCTGTCTTAACTAGTAGCTTGGCAGTTTTAGAGGTTACTAATTTTAGCAGTTTCCTGCTCCTCCATTTACCACCTGTGTGACCTGGGCAAATTACTTAAGCTCTCCATGCCTCAGTTTAATTATATGTACAATGGGATTTTACAGGCTTCATCCCATACCAGTGACCACTGTGGTAAGGAATACTGGCAAGGCTTTTGGTGTTGCGTCTTGAACTTGGAAAGCCTTCAGTGCATTCTGGCCAGTGTTCGGTTGGTTTAGTGTGCCAGGGCTGCTTTCCAAAGAGGCCGATACTGAGATACATCCTAGAGGGCGTTAACACAGAGAAGTGGACACACACTGCAGGCCTGGAGCACAGGGAAGCTCCTGTCCTGGGTGAGTACTGGTCATCTGGGGAGGACGCCCATTCACTGAGCACCTGCCGAGGCTAGGTCCGTGAGGTAGGTACTGTGCCCATTTTACAGATGAGAAATCACACTCGGAGGACTCCAGTAAGAAGCCTAGGGTCTCACAGAGGTAGGTCCGCTTGCAAAGCCAAGTTGTCCTGGACCTCAAATTTGAAATAATAATTTGGAATAATGCTTGGTTCTTTTCTCGTATTGTCTCCTGAGGGACCTGGCCTGCCCAGCAGGATGAGAGGGCTGCACCACCATGAAACATCCCCATAGCACCATCATTGTTCTCATCCACCGCCACCCCCCGGGGGTCTGTCTGCACAGTGGGAACAAGGAAGGTGTGCTCTTATCTCTATTGCTCCACTTGCTTCCACTCACATGAGAAGTGCTGTCTAAATTCTTGCCGAGAGCACAACTGGAGGACGAGTGAATAGTGTTGCCTAATGTGTGGAGTGTGCCCACTCCTTCAGATGGTTTCAGATTGTGCCAACCTTTAAAAACATTATTTTAGTGGGTCTGTTTTTATTTTAACATGTACTAGAAAAAATAAACACATTTACCCTGGGCTTTCACAAATATTATTGCTTGAAATATAGCTGGGTTTAAAAACTTGAATTGACTTTTTAAAATGCATTAAGTAGATAACAGTCCTTATTTTTGGCAACTGCAGGGGCTGGGAATATGAATGATGAGGTTGGCGTGCTCCCCACAAGGAAGCAAATCCGTATGAATTGCTAACATTCATGGAGCACTCGGGAAGCACCAAACATCATTCTCTGTGTTTTACCATCTTTATCTGCTTTAATCTTCACCACCAACCTATGAGGTAGTCTTACTTCCATATGAGAGGTGAGGAAACAGGCAGGGAGCAAGGTATTACTAAGAGTCCCACAGTGAGCAGTCTTAAGGCCAGGATTGGAACTGAAGCAGTCAGACTCCAGAGCCCGCATGTAGACCTTGAACACAAGATGAAGCTGGAGTTGAAGGGCAAGGTGGAGTCCTGGAATGCTCGAGGTATGATTCTTTAGGGTCAAATCCACAGGAGGAAGATGCAGTGCACACTGGAGGGGCCAGGGTGGCCATCAGGGAGCAAAAGTCATTCCTCAAAGGCACATGGACTCTGGGCTCCAGCCCAAGTGCTCCAGCCAAAACAGGAGCCAAGGTCCTCTGACGCCCCCCCTTACAGGCTCCGTTTTACCCGGGTTATTTCAGTCCTGGCTACTACAAAGTCGGGAGCATTCCCGGTTGGCAGTAAGTCTCCAAGTGCCCTCAGCGGGGTCCTGGTCCTTGCACCCGTCAGCAGCTTTGGAATGCAGGCGCTCTCTGTGCCTGGCAGTTTCTAGTTTGCAGTGGTGGTTTTTGTTTTAAGCTCGCTATGCAAATGACAGGGTGTACACTAATAGTCTAGTCCTGAGGGAAAACCCTTCCCAGGGTGACAGAGAAGTTTTCATCTATGCAAGTGTGTCCATCCTTTTTCACAAAAGTCACCACAGTTGGCATCCGCAATTCTGTTCATTTTCCTTCTGAAATAGGCTGCCTAATCGTTGCTTATCACATTTCCAATTAGTATTTCTTTTTTTACTTGGATAATTATAGCTCCAGACTATGGGTGTGGGGCTATGGCTTTTGGGCCTACTTTGCAAACTGCAGATAAAGACAAGATTGTGAACCTTCCCCCATTACATGGCCTGCCAATCAGCCTCACACGGTGTAATTTAATTCTAATACACCTCCTGATCTTTGGTGCATTTAAAAATAGCTTGTTAATAGTCTTCCTATTCTAATTAAGCTAAAACTGCACATGGTGTGAAATGTGTGTTCTCCCTCACTCTTTCTCCACACACACACACACACACACACACACACACACACACCCCTGATCCTAAAAACTCACTCTGCGTGCAGCCCATGCAATCGGTGCTGCTGAAACTGTCCTCGAATCTTCCCCCCTCCATGCCTGCTGTGTAGACAATAGAATAATGATAGCCCTGGTGCTGGTGTGTCACCAGAAAGATGAAATGCCTTTGAAATGTCATATTTTGTCTAAATATTCATAACAAAATCATTAAAATTGGGACCTCTGGAGTCAGATCTCCTTGGTTTGGTTCAAATTATTGTCAGCTCCACAATGACTGACATGGCATGAGCCTTTTAATCATTTTATTACTTTGGTTTCTTACCATGTAAAATGGGTAATGACAGGACCTACCTGAGAGAGTAGTAAGAATTACTATAAAAATAGAGTTACTGTTTTCAAAGTCATTAGAACAGAGACTGGTGCACGTAAGCATTAATTATTATTATCTACTCCAAAATGAAGTTGTGATGTCAAATTTCAAAGACATAATGTCTCAACATCCCTAATTATCAGAGAAATGCAAATCAAAACTACAATGAGGTATCACCTAGCACCAGTCAAAATGGCCATCATTAAAAAGTCTACAAACAATAAATGCTGGAAAGGGTGTAGAGAAAAGGGAACCCTCCTGCACCGCTGGTGGGAATGTAAATTGATACAGCCACTATGGAGAACTGTGTGGAGGTTCCTTAACAAAAACTAAGAACAAAGCTACCATATGATCTGGCAATCCCACTTCTGGGCATATGTCCAGAGAAAACCATGGTTCGAAAAGATACATGGACCCCAACATTCACTGCAGCATTATTTACAACAGCCAAGACATGGAAGCAACCTAAATGCCCATGGACGGATGAATGGATAAAGAAGATGTGGTATATACATACAATGGAATATTACTCAGCCATAAAAAACAATGAAATCATGCCATTTACAGCAACATGGATGGACCTAGAAATGATCACACTAAGGGAAGTCAGACAGAGAAAGACAAATATCATATGAGATTGCTTACGTGTGGAATCTAAAAACTGATATAAATGAACGAATTGACAAAACAAAAACAGACTCACAGACTTAGGAAAGAAACTTAGAGTTACCGAAGGGGGAAGTTGAGGAGGGGAGAGAGATAAATTAGGAGGTTGGCATTAACACATATACATTACTATATATAAAATAGATAATCAATGAGGACCTACTGTATAGCACAGGGAACTTTATTCAACAGTCTATAATAACCTATGTGGTAAAAGAATCTGAAAAAGAATAGGTACATGTATATGTATAACTGAATCGTTACTGTACACCTCATAAAAACACAACATTGTAAATCAACCATACTCCAACAGAAAATAAAAATTTAAAAAAAAAGGAAAGAAATGCCTACTCTATTCTCCTCAGGCCTCGGTGACCTGGGCTGGTGTCACATCCCCTGGAGCCTGAGCAGGCTTGGGTCCCAAGGCTGGACTCTCATGGGGCTGAGGGAGCTGGGGAGGATGTACCAGCAAATGAGCCTCCCTTGGACCTGTAGTGCCTGGTCCCCTCTGGATGGGACCACAAGCTCCAGATCCAGGCAGGCCCTTCAAAAGCTAAACCAAGCCAATTGCACCCAAAGAAGGGTGGACCCTCTGGTCTGGAAGAGCTTTGAAAAGTCACCTGGTCTCCACATCTCCTGGTGGTGGGGTTCCCACCTCTATCCTCCTTCCTTACAGTTGCCCCACCTACAGATGACAGCACCCTCAATGTAGTGGTTTTGCAGGGTTGGGGTTTGTCTGGTGGGTGAAGGGTAAGGGGGAAGAAGTAATGAGACACAAGCCCTCAGGAGTTTCTTCTAGCACATTCCACTCTGATAACCCAGGAACGCGAATTTCCTAAGGCTCTGGTTGCCCAAGTTGCCAGAGTGGGGCATATAGAAATGCTGCTGCCTTGTAGGCATTTCTCATAACAAAAACTTTAAAACTGGTGCTTATGGGTACTTCATCTTAACAAGACCTGCAGGGCTATAAATATACCTGCCCTCAAGAAATGTCCTGCAGTAGGTAACCAAAAAGGAATTCAAAACAGGGCCAACTTTCAAGAAGCCAATTTCAAGAGGTAAATTTTACTCACACTGTTTAAAAAAAAAAAAAAAAAACCACATGAAAAGATGCTCAGCATCGCTAATGATTAGAGATGTGCAAATCAAAACTACAATGAGGTATCCCCTGACACCAGTCATCAAAAAGTCTGCGAACAATAAATGCTGGAGAGGGCATGGAGAAAATGGAACCCAACTACACTGTTGGTGGGAAGGTAAATTGTAACAGCCACTATGGGGAACAGTAGGGAAGTTCCTTAAAAAATGAAAAACAGAGCTACCATAAGATCTGGCAATCCAAAAAAAAAAAAAAAAAAAAAGATCTGGCAATCCCACTCCTGGGTGTATATTAGGAGAAAACCATAATTCAAAAAGATACATGCACTCCAATGTTCATGGCAGCATTAGTCACAATAGCCAGGACATGGAAGCAACCTAAATGTATATTGACAGATGAATGGATAAAGAACTGGTACATAGAGACAATGGAATATTACTCAGCCATAAATAAGAATGAACTAATGCCATTTGCGGTAACATGGATGGACCTAGAGATTATCATACTAAGTGATGTAAGTCAGACAGAGAAAGACAAATATCACATGATATCACTCATGTGGAATCTAATTTTGAAAAAAATGAACTTATTATAAAACAAACAGATTCACAGATTTCAAAAACAAACCTATGGTTACCAAAGGGGAAACGTGGCAAGGGGGATAAATTAGGATCTTGGGATTAACATACACACACTACTATGTATAAAATAGATAATCAACAAGGACCTACTGTATAGCACAGGGAACTCTACTCAGTATTCTGTAATAACCTATATGGAAAAGAATCTGAAAAAGAATGAATGTACATATATGTATAACTGAATCACTTTGCTGTACACCTGAAACTAACACAACATTGTAAATCAACTATATCCCAATAAAATTTTTAAAAAAGACATAATGTTCCACAAATCATTGGGTAAAATGGACTCTTGAGGAAGATGAGCCATGTCTTCTGTATAAAAACTTGCCCCTAGCTCTGGTCTGTGGAGCACTCCTAACTACTTTTGGTTTTTTAATATGTTTCAGTTTACCTTTTAATACACATGAATATACCACAATTTCTTCATTCACCTTACTCAAAGACACTGGGTTTTTTCCAATTTTTTTTTATAATTACAAAGTGTTGAGTAGACAGTACGGATCTATTTTATTAGAAAAAGGAAATGATATCAAAATTAATTAAAAGAAGTAAGATGATTTAGATTATAAAATTCATTGAAAAATATACAGATTGAGCCTGACTAGTGAAAAAACAGGATAAGGAGCAGAAGACGGCATAATTGTGACACCTCCCCCCCCAAAGTGAGAAAAGCTCTACCAGTTTAAATGCTAACAAATTGTATGCAGGATCTGTATGCTGAAAACTACAGTAAACTGATAAAAGGAATATAAAAGACCAAAATAAATGGAGTGCTATTCTGTGATCATGAATTGGAAGACTCAATATTGTTAAGACATCGATTCTCTCCAATTTGATCTGTAGAGTCAAGACAATTAAATCTAAACCCTAGCACTTTTTTGGGTAGATATCAGCAAGAAAATTCTAAAATTTATGTAGAAGTGCAAAGAAACTAGGATAGCACAAACAATTCTGAAAGCGAACTAAGTTCTATCTACTTTGAAGACACACTATAAAACTATGTTGACCTAAAACAAATAGACTGCCATTTATTTCTCCAGCAAAAATGGGTTTACTCTGGATCCTCAAGAGATTGCAATTTGGAGTCTGCAACCATGGCAAGTCACATGCAAGTCCCCTGCACAGCAAGGAGAGGAGAACTCTTTTAAAGAGAGGTGAAGGAGGAGTGGGAGGTACAATCTACGGAGTGAAAGATAGGCTCAGTGATGTATTATACAACATGGGGGATACTGCCAACATTTTGTAATAACTGTAAATGGAAAGTAACCTTTAAAAAGTGTATAAAACTTTTTTAAAAATTAAAAAATAAATAAAGAGGGAGAAAAGAAGTTAAAAGGGCTATAGTAAACAAAGAGTCGGCTGGAGGAATTAAGATTTTGAAGAATAGTGGCTTTTCATTGGCTGAGTTGTGACAGTCTCTCATTGGTTGAGCCCTTGCCAGACATAAAGAGAACGTCTTTCTTCTTCCTTTTGGGCTCTGCTATGGTCATAAGATGTGAGAGCTTCCCCTTCTAGTATCCTGACTTTATTTTAATTGAGGTTTCGGTTTACGGCTACAGTCATCAGAATAAACAGCCTACATTCGAGACAGAAAATCAATAAGGCAACAGAGATCCTAAATGATACAATAGAATAGTTAGACTTAATTGATATCTTAGGACATTACATCCAAAAAATGAAGAATATACATTCTTTTCAAGTGCACATGGAACATTCTCTAGGACTGACCATGTACTAGGGCACAAAAACAAGCCTCAACAAATTTAAGAGTACAGAAATTATTTCAAGCATCTTTTATGACCACAATGGCATGAAATGAGAAATCAACCACAGAAAAAGAAACGAGAAAAAAACAATTATATGGAGACTAAACTACACGCTACTAAAAAACCAATGGGTCAACAATGAAATCAAAGAAGAAATTTAAAAATACCTTAAGGCAAATGACAATAAAAATGCAACCATTCAAAATCTATGGGATGCAACAAAAGCAGTTCTTAGAGGAAAGTTCATAGTGATACAGGCCTTCTTTAAGAAACAAGCAAAATCTCAAATAAATAACCTAACCTACCACCTAAAAGAATTAGAAAAAGGAGAACAAACAAAACCTAAAGTCAGCAGAAGGAAGGAGATAATAAAGATCAGAGAGGAAATAAATAAAATACAGATAAAAAAACAATTTAAAAAATCAATAAAACCAAGAGCTGGTTCTTTGAAAGGGTAAACAAAATTGACAAACCTCTGTCCAGGCTCACCAAGAAGAAAAGAGAGAAGACACAAATAAACAAAATCAGAAATGAAAGAGAAGAAATCACAACTGTTACCAGAGAAATACAAAAAACATAAGAGAATACTATGAACAATTATATGCCAACAAATTTGACAACCTAGAAGAAATGGACAACTTTCTAGAAACATACAAGCCCACCAAAACTGAATCTAGAAGAAATAGATAACTTGAACGACCTATCACTAGAAATGAAATAGAATCTGTAATTAAAAAAAAAAAAAAAACCTCCCTACAAACAAAAGTCCAGGACCAGATGGCTTCATTGGGGAATTCTACCAAACATACAAAGAAGAACTTATACCAATCCTTCTCAAACTCTTCCAAAAGACTGAAGAGGAAGGAACACTCTCAAAGACATTCTATGAAGCCACCATCACTCTGATACCAAAACCAGACAAAGACACTACCAAAAAAAGAAAATTACAGGCCAATATCTTTGATGAATATAGACGCAAAAATTCTCAACAAAATACTAGGAACAATCCAACAACACATAAAAAATGTCATACACCATGACCAAGTTGGATTCATCGTAGGGTCACAAGGATGGTTCAACATACACAAATCAATCAATGTGATACACCACATCAAATAAAGAAAGGACAAAACCCACATGATCAACTCAATAGATGCAGAAAAAACATTTGATTAAATTCAACATTGATTCATGATAAAAACCCTTATGAAAATGAGTATAGTGGGAACATATTTCAACATAATAAAAGCTATTTATGACAAACCTACAGCCAATATAATACTCAACGGTGAAAAGCTGAAAGCCTTCTCCCTAAAATCTGGAACAAGACAAGGATGCCCACTCTCACCACTTCTCTTCAACATAGTATTGGAAGTCCTAGCCACAGCAGTCAGACAAGAGAAAGAAAGAAAATGTATCCAAATTGGAAGGGAAGAAGTAAAAGTGTTATTATACACAAATGACATGATACCATATATAGAAAACCCTGAAGATTCCACACAAAAACTACTAGAACTGATAAATAAATTCAGCAAGATAACAGGATACAAGATTAACTACAGAAGTCGGTTGCATTTCTTTACACTACCAATGAAATATCAGAAAGGGAATGTAAACAAATAATCCCTTAAAAATCGCATCAAAAAATACTTAGAAATAAACCTCACCAAGGAGGTGAAAGACTTACATGCTGAGAACTACAAAACATTAATAAAGGAAGTTAAAGATGATTCAAAAAAATGGAAAGATAACCCATGCTCTTGAATTGAAAGAATTAATATTGTTAAAATGGCAATACTACCCAAAGCAATCTACAGATTTAATGCAATCTCTATCAAATTACCCATGCCATTTTCCACAGAACTAGAACAAATAATCCTAAAATTTATATGGAACCATAAAAGACCCAGAAGTGCCAAAGCAATCCTGAGGAAAAACAACAAACTAGGAGGCATAACCCTACCAGACTTCAGACAATACTACAAAGCTACAGTATTCAAAACAGGGTGGTGTTGGCACAAAAACACACATACAGATCAATGGACCAGAATAGAGAGTCCAGAAAAAACCCCACACACCTACGGTCAATTAATTTTCAACAAAGGAGGCAAGAATAAACAATGGGAAAAAGTCTCTTCAGCAAGTAGTGCTGGGAAAGTTGGACAGCTGCATATAAATCAATTAAGTTAGAACACACGCTCACACCATGTACAAAAATAAACTCAAAATGGCTTAAAGACCTAAACATAAGATATGACACCATAAAACTCCTAGAAGAGATCATAGGCAAAACATTCTCTGACATCAATTGTACCAATGTTTTCTTAGGTCAGTCTCCCAAGGCAATAGAAATAAAAACAAAAATAAACAGATTGGACCTAATCAAACTTACAATCTTTTGCACAGCAAAGGAAACCATAAACAAAATGAAAAGACAACCTATGGAATGGGAGAAAATATTTGCAAATGATGCAACCGACAAGGGCGTAATTTCCAAAATATACAAACAGCTCATACAACTCAACAACAAAAAAACAAACAACCCAATCGAAAAATGGGCAGAAGACCTAAACAGACATTTCTCCAAAGGAGACAGTTAGCCAGTAGGCACATGAAATGATGCTCAACATTGCTAATTATTAGAGAACTGCAAATTAAAACTACAGTGAGGTACCACCTCACACCAGTCAGAATGCCCATCATTAAAATCTCTACAAACAACAAACGTTAGAGATGTGTGGAGAACGGGGAACCCTCTTACACTGTTGATGGGAATGTAAATTGGTGCAGCCACTGTGGAAAACAGTATGGAGTTTCCTCAAAAAACTAAAAATAAGAGATGCCATATGATCCAGCAGTCGCACACCTGGGCATATATCCAGAGAAAACTATAAGTCAAAAAGATACATGCATCCCTATGTTCATAGCAGAACTATTTAAAATAGGCAAGACATGGAAGCTACTTAAATGTCCATCAATAGATGAATGGATAAAGAAGATGTGGTACATACATACAATAGAATATTACTGAGCCATCGAAAAGAACGAAATAATGTCATTTGCAGCAACATGGTGGACCTAGAGATGATCATACTAAGCGAAGTAAGTCAGAAAGAGAAAGACAAATACCATATGATATCACTTATATGTGGAATCTAAAATATGACACAAATGAACCTATCTACAAAACAGAAATAGACTCACAGACATAGAGAACAGACTTATGGTTGCCAAGGGGAGGAGGGGTAGGGGAGGGAAAGAATGGGAGTTTGGGATTAGCAGATGCAAACTATTATATATAGAATGGATGAACGACGAGCTCCTACTGTATAATACAGGGAACTATATTCAATATCCTGTTAGAAACCGTAATGGAAAAGAACATAAAAAAGTATATAAATATATTTTTAATATATATATAGAAGTATATATATATACATATATATATAACTATATATATAGTCACTTTGCTGTATAGAATACAACATTGTAAATCAACTATACTTCAATAAAATAAAATAAAATAATAAAGAGCCCAGAAATAGACTCCACAAATATAGGCAACTGATTTTTAATAATTGATGGGGAAGTCTAATATTATAAATAAAATCTTCTGCTAATGAATAAAATCTAGCCACAAAGGTGACAGTTTTATTGTTGACTAAGCATTAAACCAGAGGTTATGTGCAGCTCAGGTAATATGCTAAAGAGATGGTAAAGACAGAAAGAAATCACACAGGATTAGGCACATGAGTGTTTTTCCAGTGGTTTAGCTTTAGCCCCAGGAGGGATGGAACAGGCCCAAATGTCATATAATCTGCTTATGAGTAATCTCCAGGATTGGCACTTCACCCTGGATTGTTCACATTAGGAGACATGATGCAGAAATTCCCACCTAGACTTGATTATGTGGCTGCAACTATAACGCGCATCCAGCGCTTGCAGGAAGCGGAGAATCTCAAGCAGATCCTTATCATTTGCACACCAGATTCGAAGGAATGTGTGTGCTCCTGCCTGGCAGACCAGCAAATCCCTCTAATATGAATATAAGACCTCCCCAGAAGCCATGCAGATTGAGGTATGTGGTTCTGCCCCAAGGATGTGAGAAATACCAAAATTTATCCTCTAGAAAAGTCCTCTCTGGAGACCCAAATGTGAGAGGCCTTAGAAAAACACGGCACTTGGGTTTTAGAACACAACCTAATAATCATTCAACTAAAAATTCAACTCACGTGTTGACTTAAGTAGGATTGGAAGACATATTTTTAGGCTTAGCACACGTTCTCCAATGTGACAGTAGGGTCCTCTTCCACGGGCAGGGAGGTGAGGAGGTAGTGAAGTCCCTCCAGCATCGATGCTCACCCCCTGCCCCACCCAGCCCACCACAGAAAGGCCTCCCCTGCAGAGAGAACAACTGTGTTTCCATTACGGTGTAACAACCTTCTCATCCCTTGGTCTGCAGCAGAACACGACCTGCCCATAGAAGAGCCTTCAAATAACAGCAAAGAATTGTTTAGGACTCACTATTCACCTGTGTTACATTTTGTGGCTATTTGTATTCTACATTGTTATCAGCTATCAGTCAGAATTGCAGAATATGTCAAATATGAGTGGGTCCCAGGCAGTGTTCATAAAATGTTAACCGACCTGTAACTTGTGATTCTTAAAATGAATGTGGCTTTAGCCTGACATTCTCTTGTGAGAAAATATTTAGAAATCAAAATCATGCTTCTCCCAAGAAGAAAAGTTTTCTCATATAAGTCAATCTAAATTCATTTTTAGGGGGAAACTTTTCTCTTTTCCTGCAGGGATGCATATACTAACCAGAACACTTGACATTTCAGTTTGTAGCATGTGTTTTAAGATTAAAGGTGACTTCTGTTGGTGGGAATGTAAATTGATACAGCCACTATGGAGAACAGTATGGAGGTTCCTGAAAAAACTAAAAATAGAATTACCATACAATCCAGCAATCCCACTACTGGGCATATACCCAGAGAAAACCATAATTCAAAAAGACGCATGCACCCCAATGTTCATTGCAGCACTATTTACAATAGCCAGGTCATGGAAGCAACCTAAATGCCCATCAACAGATGAATGGATAAAGAAGATGTGGTACATATATACAATGGAATATTACTCAGCCATAAAAAGGAATGAAATTGGGTCATTTGTAGAGACGTGGATGGATCCAGAGACTGTCATACAGAGTGAAGTAAGTCAGAAAGAGAAAAACAAATATCGTATATTAACACATACATGTGGAACCTAGAAAAATGGTACAGATGAACCGGTTTTCAGGGCAGAAACTGAGACACAGATGTAGAGAACAAACATATGGACACCAAGGGGGGAAAGCGGCAGGGGGGTGGTGGTGGTGTGATGAATTGGGCGATTGGAACTGACATGTACACACTGATGTGTATAAAATTGATGACTAATAAGAACCTGCTGTATTAAAAAATAAATAAAATAAAATTCAAAAATTAAAAAAAAGATTAAAGGCGATTTAAGAGCTTTTTCTAAGACATGAGTTAGTTATTTTACATTCATGTATCCAGGTGTTCCCTAAATAAAGAAGTTATCATCTCCAAAGGCAAACTAAATGCACCTACCTGCCAACCTTCCTCACAGCCACGATTATTTATTAATTACTATGTGCTAAGCCCCCTATGGATATTATAGTCTAATTTTTAAATGCATAGAGATATATAATTACAAATAGTGATACAAATATTTTAAGAAAATTATAGAGAGCTTATATTGGGGCGGATCCCCTTTTGGGTGGGTGGAAGGCAGGCAGAGAACATCCCTAAGAAACAAAGAATCAAGCTGAGATCAGAAGTGTAAGCAGAAGTTTAGCTAGGTGGAGGGGGAAACAGCATTGTAGGAAGAGGCAGGGCTACAGCCAAAGCTTTTGACAGCTGGGGTAAAAAGGAGGGGTGGGATCTGAAAAAAGCCCAACTTCCGGCTCCCATCAGGTGGGGGACAGCACAACACAACCTGTATGGGGCTGGAAGGACACAGTGCCTTGGCAGCCACTTGCAGAATTTGATCTTTATCCCGGGAATTAAAATCACCTGCTTTCGTACAGCTTAACTATCAGGACCGCGATCACCTACGCCAACATGATTTAATTTTGTTCCAGGAGATTTTCGCTCAGAAAGTTCATGTTGTAAATCAGTGAGTAACTTTACTGTTTGCTTTAGGAAATTCCTGCCAACCAGCTTATCCAGAGAAACACTTGACTCATCTCTCCCATCAGGACAAAAGAGGGCTCAGCTGTAGAAACAGCTCACTTATCACACAATTTATTTATGGAGACTTGTGCCAAGACACTCCCCTTGCTGTGCCCACCAACCCGACACCATTACATGGTGGACTGTGTCCCAACCAGTTTGCCTTAAAAGACCCGCCTTAAGCCACTTGAGCACACACCTGAAGCCTGTAAATAGGCTTCTTCAACTCCCCCTTCTGAGACCCCACTGAAACTCTTTCAAGGCAGTTTTGCTCCATACTCGGTAGGGCTAATAAAGTTTTAATTAGCTTTGCTCGACCAACAGCTTTTCTGAAGATCTTCTGCAGAGTTTGTAAAACAGAAAGTGAGAGATAGGATCAGTCTGTGTTTTAATATGGTTGCAGTTTGGTGAGCAGATGGGACAAAGTCCAGAATCAATGTGTGGATGCAGTAAGAAGGCTATAGCTATAGTCCAGAGGAGAGGTGAAAGGAGTTTGGAATTTGGACATGACAATGGAGCTGGGATAAATGGATGGATTGGAGACATGTTTTGGAGGTAAATCCAACAAGGAAGGTCTGCTCGTAGGCTGGACAGTGGGGGAGAGATGGAGACAGAGACATTAAGCATCAATTATAAATTCTGGTTTGCTGAACTAGATAGAAAATGATGTCCTTCGCTGAGATGGAAGCATGGACAAAGGAACTTGTTTGAACAGGGGTGTAGAAAATCCTGAGTCAGTTTTGGGCACGCTGAGTTTGAGTGGGACCTGAGTGGAGTTGTCAAGTAAGCATTTGCCCATGTGGGCATGGAGCTCACAAAGGTCTGAGAAAGCAATGGCCAAATACTAAGAAAATATTTATTCTCACCTCCACTGGGGTCCCTATTAAAATTTCTTACTATTTCAAATCAAAATGCCCTCTAGGCTATTGCCCTCCAACTTCAATGGCAAAAAGCAGACAGGAAAATTCCTATCTTCTGGTTTGAGAAAGGGGCCATGACAGTATGATATAATTATTGTCCTCTTAGACCAACCTAGTTCTTGATGTTTCTGTTTGCCAAGTAACTGTGGGATGTCAGACACAGTCAGATTGCTAGGATTAGTTCAAGATGACCCTTTTCTCTCTATACATCTACAGTAGCAAAGTGAAGAAGTTTAGAGCCTGGGCTCTGGATGGATTTAGATTTGACCCTGGGGTCTACCACTCAGTAGTTTGATAATCTTGGAGAATTTTCTTACACTATTTGTGTACCAGGTTCCTTGATTGTAAAATGCGGATAATAAAACTCCCACCTTGATCGAGTTTTGTGAGGTGTGTGTAAGACCATGTAAATGTACTAGCTGGCACAGTCCTTGGCATGTCGTATGGACTCAGTAAATGTTAGCTATTGTCACCATCATCCTTGGTTTTCTGCATTAGAGGAGGCTCAAACTTGTGGAATTTGCCATGAGAAACACCACACCTGCAGGACTAACAGGCTAAAGAAACAGGAAACCTATATTATCTTTCTCCTTTTGGCTATAGCACTCCACATACTCCCCCTGCCCCAGGGGCATTTACTTTAATGGTCTGGGTGTCCAATGCTTCATTGGTTCAGCCTAACGGCCCCCCAGAAGTTGAGACTCGTAAGTAATTTCTTGTATCATATCTGGTTGGCTGACTTACAGCTCACATTTTACATGACCAAAACCAGGTAAAGCTACTCTTGCAGCCCTCATCCCAGTAATGGCAATTCCTTTCTTATGGTTGCCCAAACCAAAGGTAAATGAAACTATCCTTCATTTCTCATTTCTTTTTAAATACTCTACACCATTAGCCAAGATTCCACCTTTCAGTGCCTCTGGGATCAGACCCGTTTTCACCGCTTCCTTCACTACATCTCTAGCAGAAACCACCATGGTTTCTTGTTTGCACTATTGCAATTGCCCCCATTTGATCTCCACCCTTGCCCATGCACGCCCTATTCTCCAAACAGTAATCAGAGTGATCCTCCCAAAATATAAGCTGAATCATGTCAATACCCTGTTCAGATGCTCCAGTGTGTGTCCATCTAAGTCTCCATCTACATGGTCCAGTGTCCTGACTCCCAGATACGTCCCTGATTCCATAACCCTATCCTGACTACCACTCACCCCAATCATTCCCTCCACTCCAGCCAAACTTACCTCCACGTTGGTCCTTGGATGGATCACAAGGGCAGCTCCTCAGCCTTTAGCTTACCAAGCCCTCCTCGTGGAACACCCTTTCCCCAGATACCCACAGGGCTCTCTCTCCACTTCCTTGATCTCCATGCAGAGGTTCCCCTGTCAGGGAGGCCCTGCCTAACCAACTTCTCTCCGACAGCCAAGTCCATCCTCATTGCTGCCATACTCCATCCCTTTACTCTCTTTTTCTTCAAAATACACATTGCCACCTGACTTGTTACATAGTGACTTGATTGTCAGCCCCAAGGATATAGAGAGCTTCACAGGAGCAGAGATTTTGTCTATTTCAGTCACTGGGTATTGCCTGCACCTAGATAACAGTCTGGAACACAGTAGACCCATTAGCAATATATTTAAAGGGTGAATGAATTACAATTAACCTTTCATCAAAAAATTTTTCTTGACCATTCAGTCAAATACCTGATTGGGGGTGGTATATCTGAACATTTTAAGGAGAAAGGAGTGGGATGTTCAAAGTACTGGTAGCAGTTGTTGTTTTTTTTTTGCCATTGAGCAAGGAACTGTCATCTTTCAAAAAAAAGGCCCAACAGGAGCTGAGCTCGGGCTATTGAGTCTCCCATGGCCTGCCTTGTAGATGAAGGAAGGCTGAACAAGGGGCAAATCCATACTTGGCTATAACTGTTTTTTCCACTTTATTCAAGGTGTTAACTAAAAAACAGACCACTTCCAACCTCCTCTCTCAATTAGTTAACTAAAATGCCAACAGAGCCCAAATTACTTCTAAAATGTATTGGTACCAAATGAACTAATTTACAAAACAGAAACAGACTCACAGACTTAGAAAACAAACTTAAGGTTAACAAAGGGGAAATGTAGTAGAAGGGATAAATTAGGAGGTTGAGATTAACATGTACACATTAATATATATAAAATAGATAATCAACAAGGACCTGCTGTACAGCACAGGAACTCTACTCAACACTGTAATAACCTATATGGGAAAAGAATACGAAAAAGAAAAGATAAATGTATATGTATAACTGAATCAAGCTGCTGTACACTGACAACAAACACAACATTGTAAATCAACTATACTCCAATATAAAATAAAAATTAAAAAAAAGATTTTAACACTTAAAAATATAAAAAATAAAATAAAATGACTATGTGTTACTTACAAAATAAATAAATAAATAAAATGTATTGGTACAATCCAGTAAAGAGGGGGTGACAGGAAAAGAAAAGCCAAACACGGTGTGCTCACATCGCTTTTTATTTCATTAAACCCAAATTACTGCAAACATCAATTTCAGAACATTTTAGGAAGACTTTAAAACAAAAAGGCAACAAGAAATTCAATACACACACACAAATACCTATCACCAGAGACTGAAGTAATTCAGAGAAAGATTATTCTTTGACTGATGGAGATATTGAGAAATGACACACCCTAAAATGAGAATATGGAATAAAAGCAAATAGTACACATCTGCTTTTTAAGTCTTCACGATTTAAATAAGTTAGGGAAGGCATACAAAATGGTTATTGAATATGCTACGTCTAATACTTGAACAATCTTCGATCACGTGCCTTCCAAATCACAGCTCTAACTAGATTCATAATTATACTTTGTTGACCTCTGCACCCACACCTCTGAATTCTGTTTATTTCTTAGTCAAAGAAAATTCTGCTAGAAATCTAGGACCAGGATTAGATAGAATTACAATTATCCATTCTCAGGAGAAATGGAGGAGGTGTTTGCCCTGAAAGACCTCTAATTCCCAGATTCTCTGCCCAATATAAATCACTTAATAGTCTACACTGACATTTCAAAGCTTGAGAAAGGGAATGTTGTATAACCCTGGACTTCATTCTGGTTATTTCCTACAAGCAGAGAACAGGATAAAAAAAGGGCCCCTCAAGCTTAAAGAGGTACCTTATTAGAGATATATATATACCTAACGTCTACTCCCAATTAATGACATGAATGATTTGGGGAAGTGAATTAGGACTATTGCTTTGATTAAAAGGACTACACTACAAAGTGTTTGTCTTTTATCCTTATCTCTAATTTAAATAATTTATAATAGATAATGGCTAATTTTAACTTTTGAGAATAAACATTTAGTCTGCATAAAAGATACTTTTTATAAAGTAACCATCTTATATAGTTTCTCTTTTAAAAAACAGCATTGATATACTTCTGATGACCCTAAACATTTGTGCTACAGATGCCACAGCTGCATTTTCAGAGACCAACTCAGGAACCACTGAAATATTAGATATCCTTTTGCTGGCAACACATCAGAGTGCTTATTCAGTCAATTCAAAGTTGTGCTAAACTACTGGTTCTCAGATTTTACCTTGCCTCAGAATCACCTAGAAGGCTCCTTAAAATTCAGAATACCCAGCCCACCCCCAGAGTTTCTGATTCAGTAGGTCTGGCGCGGGGCTGAGAACCTGCATTTCTAACATGTTTCCAGGTGCTGCTGGTGTAGGGATCATACTGTGAGAACCACTGCTTTAACCCACTGATTTCGATGTTCTTTCAAGAGAAATGTAAGCTTAGAACCCAGAGCCCACATAGTACTCACTAAACTCTCTCCCAGGCTCTGCCCCAGGGATCATCCGTGAGAAAATCCTTTATTGCAGCAGTAGCACCCAGGCAGCTAAAGAGTCCTTAACACTACTTGCTTAGCATTTTGGTTTTGCTGGGCAAGGATGGGGCATGTTTCCTATTTCTCACCAGAAGGGCTGCAATCTCCTATGTGTCCCCAGATGCCCTGGATCTGTAACCCTCCAGGGCAGGACCTTTGCCTCTGGGGGATCAAAAACCACAGCTACATGTCCCTACCCAGAAGGTCTATCTCATCCAGGAGGAAGTCCATGTCCTCCCGTCTGACTTGAGGGCTGATCAGCACCTGCCGGAAGAAGTTGACCTTCCCCCGGTGGGGCTGGTAGCCCAGCATGAGGCTCCCCTTCTTCATCATCCGCTCCTTAATGGCCGGGGCCACCTGCATGGGAGAGGAGGGAGGCGGTGAAAGACCAGAACACCGAGGCATCATGATTGCATTGTACCCAGTCATTGGCTACTCACAGGGCAGCCACTGGTGTGGACGCCATTCTTACACACACAAAGTTGACATTAATAATAATCATCTGCTGAGAACTTATGACATATAAGTACTGATTCAAGCGCCTTAGATAGATGAATTCACTTAATCTTCACAATAACTCCACAAGGGAGATATTATTAATATACCCTTTCCAGATGAGGAAATTGAGGTGCACAGAGATTAGATAAATAGCCTGAGGTCCTGCATTTGTAAGTGGGAGAGCTGAGATTTAAAAGCAGGCAGTCTCACCTAAGCCCACGCTCAGAAACTTAAATCACGATGCAATGATGCCGCATTAAAATCAAACCAGGTGTTCTCAGGGGTCACAGTCTCAAAAGTGTCAAACGTTATGTTCCCAAATTTGTTGGAACTAAAAAATACTCCAGTTCAGGCAACTCGAATAAAGATTAGTCAGAAATGGATAAAAAGCACACAAAACAGCCATGCCTTGACAGTCTACCAAAGAAAACACTAAAACAGGTACTATGTGAGGTTATATTTTGAAGACTACCAGTTTATTAGTTTATTAATAGAACATAATTGTTTGTTAACAGGAAATATAACCACTGTCACTTATTAAGAGGTGTACAGTTGGTAATAAAATTAGTAAGTCCATATTTTAAGGATTTCTGGTGAACACGGGAAGAATGGGCCCTGAGAGTCCAAGTGCACACATTTTTCGAATTTTCCACTTCCATTTTCATTTTAACTCTTTCACAGTTGCTGAGCATGTGCTCAGTGAATATGGGCAAAGAGAATAGAATGAGCGTCTGTCCTCTCCTGTCAGGAAGAGGAGACTTAGCTAGTCCAGAAGGGAGAAACGCATACTTAAATAAAACCAGGCGCAACGTGGTATAAGATGCCCTAGATGAGGGGCATAAATCTCGGTTCCCGGGAGCCCTTCTCAGAGTGTGACCACCCCACACCACTCTGGTTTGAAACACATCTATGATTTGTCAGATACTTCCCTAAACACAAGCCAAAGTACTTCATCCAGCTCTCAACAAAATGATCCAAGCTTATGGGAGAATCAATGCTTCAGACCTCTGGAGATATAGTTGGACTCAACCAAAGCCTTCCGAAGCGATGTCCAAGGGTCATTTTAGCGAAATACTTTTTTCATCATGTGCTCATTTTAGAACTTAAATCTTGTAAAACATGAACTATTACTGTGCTTACAACAGCAAAAACGAAGACTTACTAAGCACAGTCACAGTCATTCTAGCGAAGGATTGGACGTCTCTCACAGTAAAAGGAACATAAAAAGAAAATATAAAAGCTTTAATGAAAAATAAATGTAGAAGAAGAAGATGAAGTCGGAGGTCAAGTTACTGAAAAAATACAGACCATCAGGTTCTATAAATGTCTGGGAATGTGTCACAAATTTTATTCTGAGCTTTTTAGATTAGGAAAACAGGGTTAAACCAACATCACCTCCATTCTCTTTGCAAAACTTAGTGGCAAAGTCCAGTGGATACTGAAGCTGGAAGCTGGTAGGTAACTCTGTGTATGCTTACGCATGCCCATTTGAAACCCTTCAATTTGTATGCTCTTACCATCAGTTTTCTTCCAAAGCTGTCTATGCAAGTACCATTTCTTATTAGAATTATAAAATCTAGTGAAATAGTACTAAGCAAAGGAAAAGTGAAAAGGAGAGTGTTTTCCATAAAAACTAAGTTGAATCCTTTGGAAAGACCAGATAAAGGAGGCGAGGGGCTGCCAGAATTTACTGCCATCAAGTTAGGTGTGATGGGAGAGCTGTAAAAGCTTTAGAACAAAGTCTTGAGAGTCCAGACCAAATCTGCCCACAGGTGGCTGCCTAGGTGCTGAGCACGCTTTCCATTTAAAGAAACCTGAGCTGGAAAGGACAGATGATTCCTGAAGAGTATAGTTTATGTAAGAACCATAGACACCCTCAGAGCATCAGAACTCTGCTCAAGAAAAGCCTCATTTGCTCTTGGAGATCCTCACTTGATGGAAAAAAAAAACAAAAAACCTTTCCATCGAAAGATGGGGAAATTAAAATGCACATAGATGTGTTTTAAGTTAAAATAGTTAAGTTACGTATGCATCACATATTTTTCTAGGATTATGTGCTTTAACTTGACCAATCCTCATCCCCTTAGGTAGGTGGGCTTCTAGTGCATATGTGGGTATGAATGCGTGTGTTTGTGCATGTGTGTATATGTGTATGCAAGCATGTGTGGATGTGTATGTATGTGCATATGTGTGTTTGTGTGGTGTGTATGTATGTGCATGTGTGGGTGTATGTGTGCATGTGTGTGCACAATCACATGTAATTTAAACTTCTAACCCCCCATTTGTCATTTACCGCTCTTAAAATCCTCCTAGTCACAGGGCAATGCAGAACTGTGGGCTGACTTAGGCTCATGACAAAGGTACATTTATTTTTAATTCCAAGAGCGAGTGGGCTCTTGCATGTAACCTGTAGGTGTGAGAGTAGGTATGAGAAGGCATGGCCCACAGTGCCCGTGCTAATCAATGCCAGGAAGATCTGGTCCATGTGGGGCAAATGTCTGCCCAGGAGAGTCACAGACTACCAATTTTAGGGCTTACAGCTTGTGGTTCTGTAGACTTTTTTTAAAATAAAAATTCCCTTCCTATTTATCTCCATCCTCCTCTAGGTGGTACCCAGGATATAATCCGCTCTGGCTTAGAGCAAATTTTAAATTTAAAACAGGCATGTTCTTGGCTCAAACCTAATTTGCATTATTTATTCCTATTTATTTTTCCTCTATTTTTCTTTCCCAAATGATAATTTATGCCTTACCTTTGGAGAGCAGTAGAATTTTGATTCCAGCTCCTAATGCGGCTCACAGGAGGCGCTTATCAAAATGAATGTCAGGTTTGCATTTCTTGTTAGCAAACCAAAAACATCTCCTAATGTGAGCAAGAAAGATAAAACTAAGAGGCACTCAGATGTGTTAATATAAAGATATTTTTGATCTTTAAATTCTTGCTCTTTGTAAGGCATAAAAATTTGCTTCCATGGGCAGAACACTTGGCATCAGAAGCAAACTTCTAAGCCAAATTGTGTCACTGACTTTCAAAAATTATAAAGAAATGACTAAATATCTGTGTGATTCAGAGAACCAGCTAAATAAGGGTTTGGCAGTACAACACACATCTTATTTTCGTACCCATGAATATAAGCTGAATTCCTAGAGGTAATTACTCCTGGCCAAGAGGGGAAAACCTCCTTTGTTTAAATACTTCATGGGGAAAGCAAGCTGTAAGCAACACCAACATCATTCATTAAATCTGCCACAAATTATAATTGTAGTAGTAGCGGTTGTTGTTATTGTTAATATTTTACCAACTCTTTAAAATTTGCAATGTGCTTTTCATGTCTCTGATTCTCATGAACCCAAATTAAAGCTTATTTGAAAAGAATCCACATTTTTGCAATTTAGGGACCAGAATATTCTCGTGACTAGCCAGCTTGTCACCTTTGTACATAAAAAAAAAAAAAAAAAAATCAACCACTTCCTATTTATAAAGCTTCAGGCATAATCCAATTCTTGGCAACTAGGATATTCTATTTTGCTGATCACAGCAGAGAAACAGTCCTAATCCGACAAGATGGAATATTCACAAGGGAAAGAAAATATGCGCAAACTAAATGTAAGTATCCGAATATCGTCCCTAAACGGAGCACGCAAGGAGGAAAGCAATTTAGCAGGAGTGAGATTGCTTTCCAGCTCTCAATTATTTTACTGCTGCTTTTTCCCCCAAATTGTAAATCAAGTTCTTTTCTCCTGCCTCAGTGCTCTGGTCCCTGCATCTTAAGTGGAGGAAGATCCTGACATTTCTATTTGGTTGCACAGGAACTTAATCGACACATTTCTGTAGGGTTGCTGTTTCCCCCCCTTAAATTATGTTTCAGCAATGATTTAGCCATTTAAACAGAATTTTGTTGCCACACCCCTGCTGCATCAACAGCATTTGGTATTTAAAAGTTGCTTAAACCCAAGGAAAAGAAAAAAACAACTCTCTCATTCAGGCCAAGTACAGTAACTTGGTAACAGATAACTGACCAGGTGTCACCAGAGCCTTTTATTAAAATAAAATCCTCAGGTCTATAAAGTGACATTTCTTCTTAAAAATGTGTAACTTATTTAATGTTAAACAACACATTTTTTTTCAATATACAAAGTGTTTCTCAAACTCTCTGTAAGGAAGTTTATTTTTTCCAGTCCATTACATTCTTTTGTGAAATACAATAAAAGTGAATAACTAAATGAAAATTAATTACTAAATAAAAATGAAATAAAAGAGACATAAAAACAAGATCCTACTGTATGGCACAGGAACTATATTCAATATCCTGTGATAAACCATAATGGAAAAGAATGTATGTGTATGTGTATATAACTGAGTCACTTTGCTGTACAGCAGAAATTTAAAAAACATTGTAAATCAACTATACTTCAATAAAATTAATTTAAAAAAATTTTTAAAAAGACACAAAAAGAAAGAAGGTAAAAAGAAGACATAATAAGTACAAGCTAAATTAGTGTTTTTTAAAAAAAATCAACAGTAAACTTACTGTTGTTATAAAAGTTTCTAAACAGTAACTCTGGGTTCCCATGTTTTTCTTATGGCAGACACCCAGTTCATGGATCTGCAGGGTGCTGGAGACCACATTTTGAGGATTGCTGCTCTGTTCTAACTCCCTTGTCTCCTTAGGGGTGTATATAATTTTAGTTATGAATGTTGGTGTTATTTTTCATACTTACTTCTGCATATTGGCATAATCTCCATACCATTTTGAATCGTGTTTTTGTTTTTCACTAAACCACTGTGCCATAGTTTACCTAAACATGTCCCACTTGTTAAGTCTTGGAACTGCTTCCAATGGCACTTCAGTGAAACCATGAACCCAATCATGAAAACTCTAAATCAGTTCTTCGAAGTCTAGTTCAGAGATTATAAATGTCTCAAAATCTCCTAGACATTAGGATCTTTATACAACTTTTCCCATCAGATGCTATAAGGGTGAAATAGTCACATTTTCACCTGCAAAATATGGGGCAGCACAACACCCAGCATGACTGATAAGATAGGCCTGTAATAAAAGGAAGTGATCCTTTAAGCAAATATGAGGGACAAAGACTACATACACTTCTACTGTGACTCTAGATAGCAGAATCATTCGGAGCTTCTAATTAACCCAGCAAGATTTGTGCTTTGCTAAATTCTCCCCTAAATTGATGTTCTTCAAACTCCAGATTTTACAGTTGTTTTCTCAATTTCAATTTAATTAAATCTTCATTCTGTAATCTCTAAGGAAGCAAAGATTTTTTAAGGAGTAGGAGGCTAAACTCATAATAATTTGCACATGTTCTGGGTAGAACATGGAGTGGGCAGGCAGACTAATAAACTGAAGAATAAATTATTAGAGTTTTATTGTAATTAATAAAACTTTTTCTAAGATTATTTTGCCTAAAGGAGAGTTAGTTGTATCAAACGCAGAAAATTATCTACAATATTTTTTCTCTCTATAAAAGTCACTTGGAAGAGTTTTTAATTTCCTTATATTTACACTAAACTTCATACATCTTTGGCACCTTCTGTATTTCCCAGAACAGAGTTTATAACCATACCAAAGCTACTCATTGCAATACATGGTTAAGCAAATAAACACTGAGAAAGCAATATAGTGGGGGCTGATTCAGCTGCTATGTTGAATGTTAGTTCCTCTAGCTCTAGTTTGGTAAGCTTTTTTTTTCTGTAAAACACCAGACAGTAAATATTTTAGGCTTTGTAAGTCATACAAGCTCTGCTGCAAATACTCAACTATGCTACTGTAGCATGAAAGCAGCCCTAGACAATATATAAATAAATGAGCATGGCTATTTAGGGACTTTATTTAGGGACAATGAAATTTAATATTCAATATCATATGATTTTCACATGTCACAAAATATTAACTGCTTTTCATTATTTTTCAACCTCTTAAAAATATTAAGCACATTTGTAGCTCCTAGGCTGTCCACAAATAGGTGATAAGCTAGATTTGGCTTTGGACATAATTTACTAACTCCCTGGTCAAAATGGAAAAAAATACATTACAATGTATAAAATCTACCCCTTAGAAGGAAAAAGTGCATGAATATTAGGTTCGCTGGGCTTCTTTCAGAAACTCTGAATTGAGCCAGGAAATGAAAAAGTTCTTCCTGTCTCTTCTTCTCCAGGAGAGCATGAAACCAGAGCCACACATGGGTGGGCAGGGTTGCCACAGTGGATTTCTTCCAGAACAATTATTCTTGAACCAGCACAACAAGTAGCTTGCTTTATATTGTCTTCCCAAATAATCTGGGTTCCAAATAAGCCCCATCTTCCATGTTAAACTTGAGGTGTGTTCTTCGGAGTAGGATATTAAAATCTAGCTCATGAAAAGAGTTGGCAGGAAATGTCCACACTTGGTACCTGGCACCCAACACAAAACTCTTTCCAAGACTTATAACAAGGTATGTAACTCCTTTCCCCATTTAAGTAATTTTTTTTGTATAGTTTGGGGACATCTCAGATTTTCTGAGCCCAGATAGAGATGCAATGCTGATCAAGGTGAGGGCCAGAATTCAGGGCATGAATAGCAGCAACGGCCAGAATTTAAATGGAGGAATTCCAGTCCAAGAGAAGAATTAGCAAGACTAAACCAGTCAGAGAACTTAAGTGGGCTTTCCAGGGGCCTTCCTTCTTCTGAGAAAAGTGCAGACCAGCACAGTGACAATCTAGGAAGCAAACGGGGCTTTCCCAGTGCATATAAGCTGAAGGCCAATCAATCATCAGAGAAAAGCTACCCTGGAGAGATTCCCCAGGCATTCCTGAATGCCCAGTTTTGCAGTTATAGAAAATAAGATGTGAGAAAGCCTGTAAATCCTTTATTTGTTCATTACTTTCTCTGGTATTTATCTCCATAACTAAAGCATCATGATGGTCCTTGCATGAGCCAGTGAATGGAAGGCCATCATAAAACTGATACTGGATCACAGTCTAAACATAGATTTGCATCTCTTATTTTCCTTTTAGCTTCGATTAAAAAAAGATATACTCTCCAGTGGATAAGTGCATTCCATCAATTTCTGATCATGAAAGAGCTCAAACATATAAGAACTTCCCAAAACTTAAATGAACATTTTTATCTTGATTTCTTCTAACTGTACATAAGAACCAGATACCTTGATTTCTTCTGACTGTACGTAAGAACTGGCTTTTCCAAATTTTAAAATTTGTATGGAAACACAAAAGACCCCAAATAGCCAAAGCAATCCTGAGAAAGAAAAACAGAGCTGGAGGAACCAGGCTCCCTGAATTCAGACTATACTACAAAGCTACAGTAATCAAAACAGCAAGGTACTAGTGCAAAAACAGAAATATAGCTCAATGGACGGGATAGAAAGACCAGAAATAAACCCACAGACCTATGATCAATTAATTTATGACAAAAAAGGCAAGAATACACAATGGAGAAAAAACAGTCTCTTCAATAAGTGGTACTGGGAAAACTGGACAGCTACATGTAAAAGAATGAAATTAGAACATTCTCTAATACGATACGCAAAAATAAACTCAAAATGGATAAAAGACCTAAATGTAAGGCTGGACATTATAAAACTCTTAGAGGAAAACATAGGCAGAACACTCTTTGACATAAATCGCAACAATATCTTTTTTGATCCACCTCCTAGAGTAATGAAAATAAAAACAAACAAATGGGACCTAATTAAACTTAAAAACTTTTGCACAGCAAAGGAAACCATAAACCAAGAGAAGAGACATCCTACAGAATGGAAGAAAATATTTGCAAATGAAGCGACCTACAAGGGATTAATTTCCAAAATATAAAAACACCTCATGCAGTTCCATGTCAAGAAAACAAACCACCCAATCAAAAAACGGGCAGAAGATCTAAATAGACATTTCTCCAAAGAAGACATACAGATGTCCAAAAAGCATATGAAAAGATGCTCAACATCAATAATTATCAGAGAAATGAAAATCAAAACTACAATGAGGTATCACCTCACACTAGTCAGAATGGCCATCATCAAAAGTCTACTAACAATAAATGCTGGAGAGGTTGTGGAGAAAAAGAGAACCCTCCTACACTGTTGGTGAGAGTGTAAATTGGTACAACCACTATGGAGAACAGTATGGAGATTCCTTAAAAACCTAAAAATAGAACTACCATATGATCCAGTAATCCCACTCCTGGGCATTTATCTGGAGAAAACTCCAATTCAAAAAGATACATGCATCCCTATGTTCATAACAGCACTATTTACAATAGTCAAAACATGGAAGCAACCTAAATGACCATCAACAGAGGAATGGATAAAGAAGATGTAGTACATATATACAATGGAATATTACTCAGCCAAAAAAAGAATGAAATAATGCCACTTGTAGCAACATGGATGGACCTAGATATTATCTTACTAACTGAAGTCAGACAGAGAAAGACAAATATCATATGATATCACTTCTATGTGGAATCTAAAAAAAATGGTACAAATGAACTTATTTACAAAACAGAAACAGACTCACAAATTTCAAAAACAAATTTATGGTTACCAAAGGGGAAACAAATGTATGGAGGGGAGGGATAAATTAGGAGCTTGGGATTAACATACACACACTACTATATATAAAATAGATAACCAACTGTGACTACTACTGTAGAACTCTACTCAATATTCTGTAATAACCTATATGGGTAAAGAATCTGAAAAAGAATATATGTGTGTGTGTGTGTGTGTGTGTGTATGTATTTGTGTGTATAACTGAATCAATTTGCTGTACACCTGAAAACTAATACAACATTGTAAATTGACTATACTCCAATAAAAATTTTTTAAAAAAAGATATTTTCATTTTCACGGGTTTAACATATTTCTGCTGTTTGGATATATGTGAAATTATAAATTAAGGAAAAATGAACACTATTATAACAGTGAAACTTCCCATCAAAGAAAAAAAAAAGAATTGGCTTTTCCTTTACACATGCAATTCAGAACATATAGAAATGGGTTTTGAATTCAGCTAAATATATATCCTCCCATTTGTAACCTCTGTGTTACACAGGGAGGTTGTTGCTAAATGAACAGCTATTGAAAGAAAACATTTCCTTATGGTCTAAACATGATATAGTCCAAAGGAGAAAGTGAGTTTTTAGTCTTATAAAAAAAGTTCTTTGTGGTAATGGTTACCTTTACATCCTTAAAATGTAGTAAATGGAATCTCTCACCCGATAAAAAAGAAACAGTTGCTACCTCACAATACAGAAACCATTCCTTTGTATTTCCAAACACTTTAGAGTAATTTGCCCCAAACATACATTCTATATAGAATAGGCATTTGCCCTCCTAACACAGTTTGCTTTTGTCTAAAATTGTTCTGAGCTCACAGCCCTAAACAGCAGAAATTTTGCTTATGGCTGATCACACAGGCAGTCTCCACCCCCCATCAAGGAAGAAACCATTACCTGCCAGAACAACATTAAAGCACTTCCACATTTCTAAGAGCATTTCTGACTCAAAGAAGGAAAACTGCTACTATAGTGTGGATACATGACCATTGGACTATAAACTCTGTTCAAAGCTAGGTCTTCACCTTATTTTTCTTTATATCCCTCAGAACCTAATGTAAAGCCTTGCTAGGAGATAATGCTATGCACTTGTCAAAACTCATAGAACTGTGCACCTTAAAAGGTAAACTTTACGTGTGTGTAAATTAAGAAGTGAATAAATTAATTAACTTAAAAAACAACAGAGATTCTGAGAGGGCCATGTAGATATGTGAGATCATGCAAGTATCTTCAGCTCCTAGTGCCCCAGTTTCCTTATCTCTAGGCAAGAGATAGTAATAATAGTACAGATCTCTTCCTAAGATTGATAAAATATGGAATGTGATATTGTGGGTGAAGTGTGTAATGCTGTGAACAGACAGTCCATGATGGAGATTAATATTCTTACTCAAGAAGGATCTAGAAATACAAATCAAAACTACAATGAGGTACCACCTCACACCAGTCAGAATGGCCATCATCAAAAAGTCTACAAATAACAAATGCTGGAGACGGTGTGGAGAAAAGGGAACCCTCCTACACAGTTGGTGGGAATATAAATTGGTACAGCCATTATGGAGAACAGTATGGAGGTTCCTTAAAAAACGAAAAATAGAGCTACCATTTGATCCAGCAATCCCACTCCTGGGCATATATCCAGATAAAACTGTAATTCAAAAAGATACATGCACCCCTATGTTCATAGCAGCACTATTCACAATAGCCAAGACATGGAAGCAACCTAAATGTCCATCGACAGGTGAATGGATAAAGAAGATGTGGTACATATATACAATGGAATACTACTCAGACATAAAAAAAGAACAAAATAATGCTATTTGCAGCAACAATGGATGCAACTAGAGATTATCATACTAAGTGAAGTAAGTCAGACAGAGAAAGACAAATATCATATGATATCACTTATATGTGGAATCTAAAATATGACACAAATGAACCTATCTATGAAACAGAAACAGAATCACGGACATGGAGAAGAGACTGGTCGTTGCCAATGGGGAGAGGGTTGGAGGAGGGATGGAGTGGGAGGTTAGGGTTAGCAGATGTAAGCTTTTATGATAAACCATAATGGAAAAGTATAAAAAAATAATGTGTATATATATATATATGTATACATAGGTATAACTGAATCACTTTGCTGTACAGCAGAAATTAACACAGCATTGTAAATCAACTATACTTCAATAAAAAATATTAAAACTGAAAAAAAAAAAGAAGAGTCTAGAGAACAAAATCTGGAAAGGAAATGGAGCATGAATTGGGATGTTTCCTTCTAGTTCTACCACTCACTGCATGTCCTTTAGCAAATCACTTGAGTTCTCTGTAGGTCTGAAAATGACAAGGGTCATGTTGACCACTCTTAGATGCAAAGGATAAAGGTATTTTGGACATGGTGGCACTTGAAGCTTTTCTTCATGGTGGGCAGTGGAGACTAATGGAAACTGTATGGTCTGAGGTTTTTTGGAGGCTCTGAAGCACATAAGAGCAAATATACTGGGGCTTCCCCTGGTGGCACAGTGTTAAGAATCCGCCTGCCAATGCAGGGACACGGGTTCGATCCCTGGGCCGGGAAGATCCCACATGTTGCAGAGCAACTAAGCCCATGCACCACAACTACTGAGCCTGAGCTCTACAGCCCGCGAGCCACAACTACTGAATCCCACGTGCCACAACTACTGAAGCCCACGTGCCTAGAGCCCGTGCTCCGCAACAAGAGAAGCCACTGCAATGAGAAGCCTGGGCACCGCAATTAAGAGTAGCCCCCACTCGCCGCAACTAGAGAAAGCCTGTGCGCGGCAGCGAAGACCCAATGCAGCCAAAAATAAATAAATAAATAAACTTATATTAAAAAAAAAGATCATATATACTGTAATAGGGAAAAACAAATCTGACTTTATATTAGATCTGTTCCTTTTGCTTTAACCTTTGTGCTCTGTTGCCTGTGCTTAGTCATGCTGGCTCTGCACCTTTTGTAAAAGAATGTTGCGTATAGCCTGAAATATGCAGGATAGCCCATTCTCAAGTCTCTGACCTTTAAGAGTCCATTCATATAAAGGTAAAAAGTTGCAGAACAGAGAATAACATGTGTTTTGTTGGAGGTTTACAGGAGCATTATGACCTATGGGGACAGCTGCAAGAATGAAGGATTCTGGCACCAAGAAGTTTGTAACTAACCATGCCCCCCTCCCTCCAGTTTGCCTTTAAAAGTGCTTTGCTGAAACCCTTTGGGGAGTTTGGGGTTTTTTGGGCACGGCCCACCCATCGCCTCGCATGGCCCTGCAATAAGCCTTTTCTCTGCTCCAAGCTCCGACGTTTTGGTTGTTTGGACTCACTGTCTGTTGGGCACACGAACTTGCATTCAGTAAGAATATCACTGTACTTATTAAATAGAATTCACACATAATTATAGAAGATTTCAGTTGAGTTGTGATTGACTAAGTTAACATAATGTTCATTATCTGTGATTTTGCAGTTTTTCTTTTGTATTTTGGAGCCATCTTTAAAAGTTAGCAAGTATTTTTATATGCCCCAATTCAATTCTTGTACCCCACCCCATGCTTATTTTGCCTGATGACTAAATAAACTAGCTCTATGCACATATGAGTGGCCAAACATCCACTGTCCTCAGGACAGACTCAACTTATACCTGTAATTATCACAGCACTCCTTTTCACTGTTATAAGTGTCCCAATTTAGAGGCTAAGTTCTATGGTTTAGACTAACCATAAATAGACCAAGAGACTAGTTTACTGACTAGGGACCCAATTCCTGAAATTCTGTGTGACTCTGGACAAGAACTTTGGACTTAAGACTATGACTCCTGTGGGACTCATAGTCCTCTCTTATGAAAAACTGATAATCCCTAGTAGGATTGTCATGTGGACTAAATGAAATAATATAGATAAAAACACCAAGCACAGGGGCTTCCCTGGTGGCACAGTGGTTAAGAATCTGCCTGCCAATGAAGGGGACACGGGTTCGAGCCTTGGTCCGGGAAGATCCCACATGCTGCAGAGAAAGTAAGCCCGCAAGTTGTGGCTCTAGAGCCCACGAGCCACAACTACTGAGCCCACGTGCCACAACTACTGAAGCCTGCACGCCTAGAGCCCATGCTCTGCAACGAGAAGCCACCGCAATGAGAAGTCCACACGGCGCAATGAAGAGTAGCCCCTGCTCGCCGCAACTAGAGAAAGCCCGCGCGCAGCAACGAAGACCCAATGCAGCCAAAAATAACTAAATTAAATAAATAAATTTATTTAAAAAAAAACAACAAGCATAGAGTTGGCATCTGCTAGGCACTCAATAATATGAACTAGTATTATTAATTTCTTAAAATGAATTTGCTTTTAATCAATTTACATTCACACCTGGTCTTTTATTACTCTTATTTCATTATCTCTTGAGACATGAGCATTTGAAAGTGTTGTGAAAACATGACTTGTAACTTATTCTTTCTCCCCAAAGCATTTAAACTGTATTAAATAATTCTGAGAGGTTGTGAGTTACCAGTTTTAGAAATTAAATCTTACACCTCATGTATGCTGCTTCTATATTAATCTTCTATTTATGTTCCAGGTTTTTTCCAAATCAGACAAAAATTAACAAAGCAAACTTTTTTTTTCTTTAAAAAGTAAAACAGTTGTTGATTATCTTGGCCGTTTGATGGTGGGGAGAGAAGTTTCCATTGAAATGTACTGTGGGCAGGGACGAGTTTCTATGGTATTCTAGAAATTTCTATGTGTTGTGTAATTTTGCAGCATACAGAAATATTTTCTAAGTAATGAAGTTACTTCTCCTTTGGACATGTGAAAAGTTCACATATAATGAAAAGGTCATTTGTCCCCATATTCATGAGCTTGTATCCAAAACTTTAGTCTTTGTGTTGTCCTGCCATGTACATTTTTATCAAAGGAAGATCAAAGAGCTGTGTTAGGTGCTTCCCAAATGTGCCTGATGATACACGGCACCTGCATCTAGACCCCAATCCACAGCAGCTGAATCTGAATTTTGATGGGACAGGCCATTGGTCTGTATGTTTACTGACCAGGCACTCAAGTTCTTGCTATCATGATGCAAGTTTGGGAACCTGGACAATGGCAGTCCTTTAACTAGGATGTTGGAGACATATGGTACAGTAGGAGGTGAGAGGTGTTGGACAGGAAAAAACAATTTTGAGAGAGGAAGGAGGTGAGATTGGGAATCTCCCCTTCCTGAATTGCTTATGTTGATTTCATAATAAACGAGTGACCTTCAAAGAAGCTGTCAGCCAACTTTTCTGTTAATCATAAAACATGAAAAAGTATTCAAAACACTTAATTATGGACCAGGAAACAATGAAACTCTTCGTACTGAATGCTTAAAGAATCAATTTTCCTCTCTCGATATATTTTCTGCCATTCCTTACCTGCTCAATTCTTCTCCTACTCCTTTGCCCTCACTCTTTTCCCCTGATGTCTCCACTCTACAATTTAGAGGTGAGCTGCCCTGGTGTGCCTCCCAAGCTTACATTATGTAAAATCGGTGGTCCAGAGCCCATGAAATCATTTGCATCTAAGAGATCATTTCAGCTTGGCAGACATGGAGAAACAGGCCACACTCGGGGCATACCTTTTTTCAAATATGGATTCTTACCCTTATTTTCCTCTGGAGTATATCTCAAAATCAGCAAAACACTAAAAAGTGCTTCACTTTAAAAGCACTGCCCTGTCTATACGCTTCCCAGTACAGATGAGCAAAGCCACAGAAACAAAGAGGTCAGACCTCCAGGAAGAATGAAGAACACAGCTTCACATGCGGTGTTTGTAACGTAGAAATGACAATGACGGCAATTCCAGTAAACCTAATGTCAGTCATATATTCAAGGCAGCCAGAATGAACAGTCATAAAAAGAAACCAAACTGAACTGAAAGCTTTAGCTGGAGAATGGACACAATAAATGTTTTACACACTCTATAAAGTAAAACCTTAATACTCAGTGGTGTCACATGAGCTCACAGCTCCTCAGTAACTGTTGTGGGCCAACCCCCAAACGTTAGCCCACGCTGCGAGATCCCTATATTGTTCCTTAAAATGGCAAGTTATTCGGTAATGCTCAGCCAAGGCTGGCACCACCTCTCAGGGGCGTTTGGAAAGGAGTCCAGGCATTTTGGGTTATTGCAATGACTGACAGCTGCGTGCTTCTTGCACTTGATGTGTGAGGTCAAGAGTGACAAACGCTTCATAATGGTTAGACACAACTTGCCCAGGGAAGAATGATGTTGCCCCAAATGCCAGTGAGGCCCCTGCTGAGAAACGCTGATCAGGAGGCCTGTGGGCTCCAGGAACACCTTCTACACTTTGTCTTGACACCTCTGGGTCCTTTCAGTTTCTCCCACAAGTTACTGACCTTGCTTTGAGTCAGAACAGATGACTCAACTGATGGCTCAGCAAAGTAAATGGGACCCTTGAGGGCAAAAAATAGTATTTTGTTGTTTCCCTTAGATTCTTTTCTTAATGTTTCATTTTAATTTCATTTTTTCTAGCTTTATGAGGTCTATTTGAGAAATAAGAATGATATATATTTATAGTGTCCAATGTGATGTTTTGATATACACTTAAGTAACAAAATGCTTTAGGTTTGCACATGTTGAGCAAATTAACAAAAGTGATTATACATTCTTCCTTATGGAGCTCGCTCAACACTGTTGAACCCAGTACTTAAAATTAGAAGTTGCTTTTGAAGCCACATACAAGCCCCTGTGTCCCTGACTTTTGAAGTAAAATGCTGACTTAAGAGTTATGATTGGGAATTGTGAAGATGTAGAAACAGAGAACAGCTGTTGGGCTGGGGAAATGATGACAATTTAGACTATAAATCCATCACATAGCAGAATCACCTAACTCCCAGTTCCCTGAAAGATACAGATAAAGGCCTGACACACTCCTGAGTTGTTTGTACAGGAAGCAGACCCCCTCCAGGTGAAAACTGCTGACCACAAGCACATAGACCCTAGACTGGTTGAAACCAGAAGGTTGATGATGCTGACTCCCAATTACCTCACCACCAGCCAATCAGAAGAATGTCCATCAGCTGATCACGTCCTCTTTGAACCATTACTATAAAACTCCTCACTACCCCCTCCAGGGGTACACAGTTTTGAGGGCATTAGCCCGCTGTGGCCCCCTTTGCCTGGCAAAGCAATAAAGCTATTCTTTTCTACTTCACCCAAAACTCTGTCTCCAAGATTTAATCTGGTGCTGGTGTACACAGGCCGAATGTCAGCAACACTTTTTCCTTAAAGTCATGGAAAAAGTGTTGGCTGCAGGGTGCTGCCCCTGGAGAGAGGGGCTGCCACAAGAGGCAAAAAGGAGGCAAAGCAGACAGGGCCCTTCTTGGCCTCAACCAAGCTCCTCTTTACCTGTCTTACATGTTGGAGTTCTAGGTAAGAATTTGTGTGACAAAAAGGGATCTGACACTTAAAAAGACCAACTTTGAATTTGATTGGCAATGTATGTATTATTATTTATTCAAGAGCTATCATTTTGGAATATCTGCAAAATAGCCCTCTAGATGTTGGCCTAGGGAATGCTCCCTAGATGCTGAGTCTAAGGGCAGAGAGTGGACCCTGGGGTCTGACATTCCTGACCGGGTTGGGGAAGCTAAGAAAATTCACAGGGAAATATGTCTCCTTGCTAAAACTAAGCTTCTTTTATTTAAGAGTTAAGCATAAGGGGCTTCCCTGGTGGCTCAGTGGTTAAGAATCTGCCTGCCAATGCAGGGGACACAGGTTTGAGCCCTGGTCCGGGAAGATCCCACATGCCGTGGAGCAACTAAGCCCATGTGCCACAACTACTGAGCCTGTGCTCTAGAGCCCGTGAGCCACAACTACTGAGCCCACATGCCACAACTACTGAAGCCCATGAGCCTAGAGCCTGTGCTCTGCAACAAGAGAAGCCACTGCAATGAGAAGCCTGCGCACCGCAACTACAGAAAGCCGGCGTGCAGCAATGAAGACCAAATGCAGCCAAAAATAAATTAATTAATTAATTAAAAAAAAAAGTTAGGATAAGCCATACGTTGTCAAGTTACGTTCAAGTAGAGTAATAATAAATAACCAACAATAATAAATGACCATTTCACATAATTGAACTTAAGTATGTCCCAAGCGCAGCTATGTAACAAAGCCGTATCACGTTCCAGGGGCTCTGTTGCCTCTGGCAGGTAATCATCATTCCATTCCCATGCTCTCACTCTCCTGTAAGTGCCCCAGGGTTTCAACTCATCCGCTGGCCACTTGAATGTCCTCTTTTTAAGAACTGCTTGTTCATGTTCTTTGCCCATTTTGGGTAATCATCTTTTTCTTACTGATTTAGAAGAACTCTTTGTTGGTAAGAACATTATCTGATGGCTTTACATGTTGCAAGTGATTTATCTGCTTTTAACTTGGTTTTAGTAGCTTTAATTACATATTACAATTTTTAACCCTTAAAATCCTTAACAAAACCAAGAAACAAGTAATTGAACTGTTACTCCAGCATTTACTGATTGGCAAACTTAAGAACATATTCCATAACCTCTAAAAACTTACATTTTTCTTGTAGCATAATTTCTCCATAATGTGGTACAAGATGCGTGTTTAATAAACCCAAACATCTTCTGAAGTTCTACTAATTAACAAAAGGCTGAAGTCTCAGGCAAAGTGGGCTGTGTTTGTATTTCAAGGACATGATGAGAGCTAACTTCAAGTTTTCTCCGAAGTATATTTTTGTTCTCTCAGGGTCAGAATTCTGAAAACAGTATTTTATCAAGCTAGCTTTCTCTAACTGCATATGCAAACAGAAACAGTTCTGGAGTTTCAAGAGTTTCATCTTAACCATTTTTTTCCAGAGTCTGAAGAATACCATTGTCATATATTGTTAAAAAAATCATCTTTCTTTTTCTTTAGTCATAATATCATAGCTAAGGTTTTTCTAATGAATTGAACCTGAATTTCCCATTTTACAAAAGACAACAGATACCAATCACACAAATGGAATATACACTCATACACCAGAAAACAGAACTGTCACAAATCCTCCAAGAGATGACTGATAAAGTCCCAAACACTTCCCAACACAAACAGGCCTCGATGTCAGACACACATCAGAACCAACTAGCAAAACACCCAAACGACGCTTCGTGCTCAAAAGAGAAGTTTGCCGGGTGCACACCGGTGGACTTACTGGGTCTTGGAACTCGTCAGCTCGTTCAGAGGCATCTTTCCATTCTACCAAGGGAAAGCATACATTGGTAGCCAGTGCTGAGCAGGGGAGAAACAGGGAGGAGCCCCGAAACAAATGGTTTGGGCAGCTGCTAGGAACGTCCCCCCAAATCCCCCTCTCAGGGCCAGCGAGCCACGAGCAGAGGGCTCCTCGCAGCCATCCCAACACGTCTTCATGGCGGCAGCTCTGGTCGGGAAAACCCAGGAGCCAGATATCGCGAGAGCCCAGCCTCACGCTGGGAACCAAATACTTACCTAAAGTGGGTCCAGCTGCTCGCCGCTCAAAAGCCAATAAAGAGGCAAGCCTCGTGGAAGGGAAAGCTTGCTTTATTTTGGAGGCCAGCAACCAGGTTGCGGGGCAGGCTCTTGTCCAAAGGCCGACTCCTCCCACTGACAATCAGTGGGCAAGAGCTTTTATAGACGGGGTGGGGGGGGGGCTACGTGTAGAAACAGCACAGTCAGCTCTGACGCTCATCTTGAAATTGGTCATCCACCAATGGTCTGACCACCATCATCTTGATTGTTTTAAGTACAGTTAATCTTCAGTTCCAGGGTTGGTTTGTTCCCATTTCTTTGAGGCCAGTTCTCAGAATTGTGGCAGCTTATGTCATGGCTACAGTCTGGTCATCATGTATTAACCTCTTCCACCTGGTGGGGGTTTCAGTATCTATAAGACAGCTCACATGACGGCTCAGAATATTTTCTACAGCCCTTGAGGAGGAACTAAAGGTCCTTGACTTTGCTTAATGACTAAACTATTATTATTTAGTCTTGTTGGACTGTTTTCCTTTGTTTCTGCATTTTCTCACTTCTCTGATTAAACTTATTCTTCGGCTAAAGTTTTCCCCCAGACAAAAGGCAGGCTGAGGACGTGGGGGGGCAAGGACCGTAGGGTCCTGCTCCGTTTCAGATGGACCTAGCGAGGATCATACTAAGTGAAGTAAGTCAGACAGAGAAAGACAAGTATCACATGATACCACTTATATGTGGAATCTAAAAAATGATACAAATCATCTTATTGACAAAACAGAAACAAACTCACAAACATAAAAAACAAACTTATGGTTGTCAAAGGGGAAAGGGAGTGACAGGGGGAAAGGGAGTGACAGATAAATTAGGAGTTTAGGAGTAACAGATATACACTATTTATAAAATAGGTAAACAACAAAGACCTATGATAGCACAGGGAATTATATTCAATATATGGTAATAACCAAAATAGAAGAGAATCTGAAAAATATATATATATATACACACACACACACACATATATATATATATCTGAATCACTTTGCTGTACACCTGAAACTAATATGATACTGTAAATCAACTATAATTCAATTTAAAAAAAAAAGAAGGGATACAAAGAGGAAAAAAAAACTTCTATTGATATGATTAGAATTATATTAGGCCTATATATTACTGAGGGAAAATTAATCTTCTCATCTAGAATTATGGTGTTTTCCAGTTTCTTTTTTTTTATTATACAAATGGTTTATTTGCTTCATCTTATTATGAATATTATACATACTCAGCATAAAACACATACATGTGCATGTACACATACATATACACATCACCATCACCACCATTAAAATATTATAAATTAGACAATAAAGATTATCCAAAATATTATGACCCAGTGAAAATATCCATCTCTATTTCACAAGAAAATTCTTAATTCGCAGATGTCCACAAGCAGGGTATACAAGGGCTATTCTGGATCCCGTTTTCTTCTTTCTTCACTTTATCATTCTTCATAAGTCTTAAATTATTTTTTTGAATTTTATTTTATTTATTTATTTATACAGCAGGTTCTTATTAGTCATCCATTTTATACACATCAGTGTATACATGTCAATCCCAATCTCCCCATTCGTCCCACCACCACCCCCACGCCCTGCCGCTTTCCCCCCTTGGTGTCTGTACGTTTGTTCTCTACGTCTGTGTCTCAATTTCTGCCCTGCAAACCGGTTCATCTGTACATTTTGTAGGTTCCACATATATGTGTTAATATACGATATTTGTTTTCCTCTTTCTGACTTACTTCACTCTGTATGACAGTCTCTAGATCAATCCACATCTTTACAGATGACCCAATTTCATTCCTTTTTATGGCTGAGTAATATTCCATTGCATATATGTACCACATCCTCTTTATCCATTCGTCTGTCGATGGGCATTTAGGTTGCTTCCATGACCTGGCTATTGTAAATAGTGCTGCAATGAACACTGGGGTGCATGTGTCTTTCTGAATTGCGGTTTCTCTGGGTACATGCCCAGTAGTGGGATTGCTGGGTCATATGGTAATTCTATTTTTAGTTTTTTAAGGAACCTCCATACTATTCTCCATAGTGGCTGTATCAATTTACATTCCCACCAACAGTGCAAGAGGGTTCCCTTTTCTCTACACCCTCTCCAGCATTTGTTGTTTGTAGATTTTCTGATGATGGCCATTCTAACTGGTGTGAGGTGATACCTCATTGTAGTTTTGATTTGCATTTTGCAAATAATTAGTGATGTTGAGCAGCCTTTCATGTGCTTCTTGGCCATCTGTATGTCTTCTTTGGAGAAATGTCTATTTAGGTCTTCTGCCAATTTTTGGATTGGGTTGTTTGTTTTTTTAATATTGAGCTGCATAAGTTGTTTATATATTTTGGAGATTAATCCTTTGTCCGTTGATTTGTTTGCAGATATTTTCTTCCATTCTCAGGGTTGTCTTTTCGTCTTGTGTATGGTTTCCTTTGCTGTGCAAAAGCTTTGAAGTTTCATTAGGTCCCATTTGTTTATCTTTGTTTTTATTTTCATTACTCTAGGAGGTGGATCAAAAAAGATCTTGTTGTGATTTATGTCAAAGAGTGTTCTTCCTATGTTTTCCTCTAAGAGTTTTATAGTGTCCGGTCTTAAACTTAGGTCTCTAATCCATTTTGAGTTGATTTTTGTCTATGGTGTTAGGAAGTGTTCAAATTTCATTCTTTCAAATGTAGCTATCCAGTTTTCCCAGCACCACTTATTGAAGAGACTGTCTTTTCTCCATTGTATATCCTTGCCTCCTTTGTCAAAGATCAGTTGACCATAGGTGCCTGGGTTTATCTCTGGGCTTTCTACCTTGTTCCATTGATCTATATTTCTGTTTTCGTGCCATTACCATATTGTTTTGATTACTGTAGCTTTGTAGTATAGTCTGAAGTCAGGTAGCCTGATTCCTCCAGCTCCGTTTTTTTCCCCAAGACTGCTTTGGCTATTTGGGGTCTTTTGTGTCTCCACACAAATTTTAAGATATTTTGTTCTAGTTCTGTAAAAAATGCCATTGGTAATTTGATAGGGATTGCATTGAATCTGTAGATTGCTTTGGGTAGTATAGTCATTTTCACAATATTGATTCTTCCAATCCAAGAACATGATATATCTCTCCATTTATTGGTATCATCTTTAATTTCTTTCTTCAGTGTCTTATAGTTTTCTGCATACAGGTCTTTTGTCTCCTTAGGTAGGTTTATTCTTAGGTATTTTATTCTTTTTGTTGCAATGGTAAATGGGAGTGTTTCCTTAATTTCTCTTTCAGATTTTTCATCATTAGTGTATAGGAATGCTAGAGATTTCTGTGCATTAATTTTGTATCCTGCTACTTTACCAAATTCATTGATTAGGTCTAGTAGTTTTCTGGTAGCATCGTTAGGATTCTCTATGTATAGTATCACGTCATCTGCAAACAATGACAGTTTTACTTCTTCTTTTCCAATTTGGATTCCTTTTATTTCTTTTTCTTCTCTGATTGCCATGGCTAGGACTTCCAAAACTATGTTGAATAATAGTGGTGAGAGTGGACATCCTTGTCTTGTTCCTGATCTTAGACGAAACGCTTTCACTTTTTCACCATTGAGAATGATGTTTGCTGTGGGTTTGTCGTATATGGCCTTTATTATGTTGAGGTAGGTTCCCTCTATGCCCACTTTCTGGAGAGTTTTTATCATAAATGGGTGTTGAATTTTGTCAAAAGCTCTTTCTGCATCTATTGAGATGTTAATATGGGTTTCATTCCTCAATTTGTTAATATGGTGTATCACATTGATTGATTTGCATATATTGAAGAATCCTTGCATCCCTGGGAAAAATCCCACTTGATCATGGTGTATGATCCTTTTAATGTGTTGTTGGATTCTGTTTGCTAGTATTTTGTTGAGGATTTTTGCATCTATGTTCATCGGTGATATTGGTCTGTAATTTTCTTTTTTTGTAGTATGTTTGTCTGGTTTTGGTATCAGGGTGATGATGGTGGCCTCATAGAGTGAGGTTGGGAGTGTTCCTTTCTCTGCAATTTTTGGGAAGAGTTTGAGAAGGATGGGTGTTAGCTCTTCTCTAAATGTTTGATAGAATTCACCTGTAAAGCCATCTGGTCCTAGACTTTTGTTTGTTGGAAGATTTTTAATCACAGTTTCAATTTCTTTACTTGTGATTAGTCTGTTCATATTTTCTATTTCTTCCTGCTTCAGTCTTGGAAGGTTATACCTTGCTAAGAATTTGTCCATTTCTTCCAGGTTGTCCATTTTATTGGCATAGAGTTCCTTGTAGTAGTCTCTTAGGATGCTTTGTGTTTCTGTGGTGTCTATTGTAACTTCTCCTTTTTCATTTCCAATTTTATTGATTTGAGTCCTCTCCCTCTTTTTCTTCATGAGTCTGGCTAATGGTTTATCAATTTTGTTTATCTTCTCAAAGAACCAGCTTTTAGTTTGACTGATCTTTGCTATTGTTTTCCTTGTTTCTATTTCATTTATTTCTGCTCTGATCTGTATGATTTCTTTCCTTCTGCTAACTTTGTGTTTCGTTTGTTCTTCTTTCTCTAGTTCCTTTAGGTGTAAGGTTAGATTGTTTATTTGAGATTTTTCTTGTTTCTTGAGGTAGGCTTGTATAGCTATAAACTTCTCTCTTAGAACTGCTTTTGCCGCATCCCATAGGTTTTGGATCATGGTGTATTCATTTTCATTTGTCTCTAAGTATTTTTTTATTTCTTCTTTGATTTCTTCAGTGATCTGTTGGTTATTTAGTAATGTATTGTTTAGCCTCCATGTGTTTGTGTTTTTTACGTTTTTTCCCCTGTCAGTGATTTCTAATCTCATAGCGTTGTGGTCAGAAAAGATACTTGGTATGAGTTCAATTTTCTTAAATTTACTGAGGCTTGGTTTGTGACCCAAGATGTGATCTATCCTGGAGAATGTTCTGTGTGCACTTGAGAAGAAAGTGTAATCTGCTCTTTTGGGATGGAATCTTCTATAAATGTCAATTAAAACTATCTGGTCTATTGTGTCATTTAAAGCTTGTGTCTCCTTATTAATTTTCTCTTTGGATGATCTGTCCATTGGTGTAAGTGAGGTGTTAAAGTCCCCCACTATTATTGTGTTACTGTCGATTTCCTCTTTTAGAGCTGTTAAAGTTGCCTTATGTATTGAGGTGCTCCTATGTTTGGTGCATATATATTTGTAATTGTTATATCTTCTTCTTGGATTGATCCCTTGGTCATTATGTAGTGTCCTTCCTTGTCTCTTGTAACATTCTTTATTTTAAAGTCTATTTTATCTGATATGAGTATTGTTACTCCAGCTTTCTTTTGATTTCCATTTGCATGGAATATCTTTTTCCATTCCCTCACTTTCAGTGTGTATGTGTCCCTAGGTCTGAGGTGGGTCTCTTGTAGACAGCATATATATGCATCTTGTTTTTGTATTCATTCAGCAAGCCTGTGTCTTTTGGTTGGAGCATTTAATCCATTCACATTTAAGGTAATTATCGATATGTATGTTCCTATGACCATTTTCTTAATTGTTTTGGGTTTGTTTTTGTAGGTCCTTTCCTTCTCTTGTGTTTCCCACTTAGAGAAGTTCCTTTAGCATTTGTTGTAGAGCTGGTTTGGTGGTGCTGAATTCTCTTAGCTTTTGCTTGTCTGTAAAGCTTTTGATTTCTCCATCAAATCTGAATGAGATCCTTGCCGGGTAGAGTTATCTTGGTTGTAGTTTCTTCCCTCTCATCACTTTAAGTTTACCATGCCACTCCCTTCTGGCTTGTAGAGTTTCTGCTGAGAAATCAGCTGTTCACCTTATGGGAGTTCCCTTGTATGTTATTTGTCCTTTTTCCCTTGCTGCTTTCAATAATTTTTCTTTGTCTTTAATTTTTGCTAATTTGATTACTATGTGTCTCGGCGTGTTTCTCTTTGGGTTTGTCCTGTATGGGACTCTCTGCGCTTCCTGGACTTGGGTGGCTATTTCCTTTCCCATGTTAGGGAAATTTTCAACTATAATCTCTTCAAATATTTTCTCAGGTCCTTTTTCTCTCTCTTCTCCTTCTGGCACCCCTATAATGCGAATATTGAGCATTTAATGTTGTACCAGAGGTTTCTTAAGCTGTCTTCATTTCTTTTCATTCTCTTTTCTTTATTCTGTTCCACAGCAGCGAATTCCACCATTCTGTCTTCCAGGTCACTTATCCGTTTTTCTGCCTCAGTTATTCTGCTATTGATTCCTTCTAGTGTATTTTTCTTTTCAGTTATTGTATTGTTCATTTCTGTTTGTTTGTTCTTTAATTCTTCTAGATCTTTGTTAAACATTTCTTTCATCTTCTCGATCTTTGCCTCCATTCTTTTTCCGAGGTCCTGGATCATCTTCACTATCATTATTCTGAATTCTCTTTCTGGAAGGTTGCCTATCTCCACTTCATTTAGTTGTTTTTCTGGGGTTTTATCTTGTTCCTTCATCTGGTACATAGCCCTCTGCCTTTTCATCTTGCCTATCTCTCTGTGAATGTGGTTTTTGTGCTGTTTTCCAGTTTCTTAATGAAGTGATTTTTAAAATATGGCTGCAATTTCTTTGGCACTGCTCTCGGAGATTTCCTGAATTGGAGACGATTTGTGGCCGGTTAGTTACCAGCAGAGAGCAATGGACACTGCGTGGCCCCCGAGATAAGGTCAGGAGATGTATTAGGGTAGAGTCCAGCTAGTTCTCAGGGACACTCACCTTTTGAGGTCCAACTATCCTGAGCCCCCCAGCTCTGCTGAATCCCAGGCCACCTGGAGAGGCCTCCAGCAGGTGCTCTGGTTGACAGTCCCCAGTGAGTTTCCTGCCCAGGGCCAGCACCAACCATCAGACATGAGACTGAAGATGCTTCCAGAATATTCCAGCCCCAGCCACTGCATCACCCTCAGCTACATCAGTCTCCCAGATGTGGCTCCAGACATCCCATTCCCTCTGTGCTGTCCAAATGCCTAACCCACAAAATCTGGGTGTATAATAAAATGGCTGTTTAAAGCTGCTATACTTCAAATAATTTATAAAACAGAAACTGTTCCTGGAACATTAAGGGTATTTTTTTGGTCCTTAAAATTTTATAGTTTTCTTCTGAAGGTCCTATACTTCATTTAACTCAGTTACTTCAAGTATGTTTTGCTATTGTGGTGATGAAATTATTCTGACTAAAAATCTGCCTTCTGATATAAATTTCAATTTTCAAGCTCCTAGTTTCTCCTTCTGTATGTAAGAAAAAACTTTTTTAGGTATTCAACTTTGTACATCTACTATGGAAAATTTCTAAGTTTTTTATTTGATGCCCTTGGGTCTTATAGGTATACAATCATACAATCTAAAATGAATGTATTTGGATCTTCTCCTTTTAAATATTTTAAAGCCCATGTCTTCTTCTGCCTATTAAGCTGGTAGCACTCTTTGAATAACATTAATGCACAGCGGGGAGGGCAGATGCTTGTAATTTGTTCTTGAGTTTAATGGGAAGGCTTTTTGCATTTAATATAATTTAATCTAAGACATCATATAAGCAAACAAAATGATATAACCATGAGATAACCTCTAAACCTTAACATTATTTTTTTTAATTGAAGTATAGTTAATTTACAATATTGTGTTAGTTTCAAGTGTACAGCAAAGTGATTCAATTATACATGTACATATACGTACATTTTCAGATTCTTTTCCATTATAGGCTATTACAAGATATTGAGTATTGTTCCCTGTGCTATACAGTAGGTCCTTGTTGTTTACCTATTTTATATATAGTAGTGTGTCTATGTTAATCCCAAACTCCTAATTTATCTCTCTTAACATTAATTTTTTTCTTTTTTTTTTTGACTGCTTTGGGTCTTCATTGCTGTGCATGGGCTTTCTCTAGTTGTGGTGCGCGGGGCTACTCTTCACTGTGGTGGGCGGGCTTCTCATTACAGTGGCTTCTCTTGTTGCGGAGCATGGGTCCTAGGTGCATGGGCTTCAATAGTTGCAGCACACGAGCTCAGTAGCTGTGGCACATGGGCTCTAGGGGTCATGGGCTTCAGTAGTTGTGGTGCATGGGCTCAGTAGTTGTGGCTCATGGGTTCTAGAGAGAAGGCTCAGTAGTTGTGGTGCACAGGCTTAGTTGCTCCGCGGCATGTGGGATCTTCCCTGACCAGAGATTGAACCCATGTCCCCTGCATTAGCAGGCAGATTCTTAACCACTGTGCCACCAGGGAAGTCCCTTAATATTAATTTTGAAGGTCATTCAACATGTGTATTTTTTTTCAATTTCTAAGGATTTTGTCTTTCTTGCTTCATTTTAAGTAGGAGAAATACTTTTGGACTATTTTCTTGATTTACTTGTTCAGCAATGGGTATAAAATGATGAAATTGCTTTTTCAAACCTGCTTTGGCTGAGCATTGGAAATAATGGAGTTTGGCAGGATGGAGCACAGAAAATGGAACCTTGGGCACGTGGCTGACTAATCCATCTCCTCAGTTTTGGGGAATCCAAAAACACTATATAAATTAAGTTTGTCAGTCCTGAGTGGATTACTGTGTGGCTTCCTGAAATAATCCTCTCATCTTCTACCACAGTTCTGACCCAGTTTGGAGAAGTATCTTTAATATCTTCTTCTACTTCACTGACTTTGAGGCAGAATAGCCAGAAAATCTGCATTTAACAGACAACTTTCATCTTCAGGCTCACAAAAGGGTCAGCTTTCTTTAAAAAGGAAATGGAAACTTAAACCATAGGGTATCTTCTTAGGCGATTTGACTTTCTTTGTTGTAACCCTGACAGACAGAAGACAGAGATCTGGAATAACTGAAATGCCTCAGAATGGTGCCCACCTGCTGATGGAAGTAAGTCAAAAGCTGTTGAGTGGACCTGCTTTACTTCACCATTGATTGTTTATCAAGTCATGGGCACTCGCCCCAGAAAGAAAAATAGAAACACGTGCATGGAAGGTGAGGTAAGGCTGGGTGGTTAGAAAAAAACACAGAACAATAACCCACCTGGAAGAGGAGGGGGATCGTGAAGTGTTTACAGGAAGCAGTAACTCTGAGATTTCACAACACACCCTGGTTACCTAAGGGATGGTTAGGAGGATGGAGGTTCTCTAGTTGGCAGATGGGGGACTGATTGTTCTGGCCTGCAGTAGGTTTTATTGCTGTCCTCAATTATCCACATGTCCTGCTCACTGTAAGAGCGTGCATCCTTGCCCTTGCCTCGCAGCCTGTGGGGCCTCCTTACAGCAGCAGTATGTATCATCCTTCCATCAGCATGTGACCAAGTACCTGCTGAAACTATAAGAGCCCTTGTGTATTTCCGTCAGCCCTTTTCTCCTTTCCCTTTGTTGTGAGGATGGCATGTCCCAGACAGGGGTCCTCCTTCAGCCTGGATGTGAGGATGAGGGCCCTGTGTCAGAGCAGAGCAGCCACTGACCCGCAGCAGACATGAAATGCGATCAAGAAATAAACCTGAGATTGGGGAGGGGGAGCTCACTTGTTCTGTAGTATAACTAAGTGAACCCTAATGAATGTGACTCAAACTAAGGTATAGAAGGTTAGATCTAGGCTGAGTCCCACTTTAGAGGAAACTAGGTAACTCGTGCTTATTTGGAAGTTTGGATCTAACTAATTCTTCCCACATTAGACAAGGGAGATTAAAGCCCTCAAGTCCTGATGACACCACACACTTAGATTTCCACAATGTCAAGGCAACAATCTGGTGATTCTGAGCTATTATTTGATGAATATCTGCCATCATGAAAGAGGGTTAGTCATATAGAGAGAGCATCAATCTGTAGCACAGGGGTTGGCAAACTTTTTCTATAAAGGGCCAGGTAGTAAAAACTTTAGGCTTTGAAGACCATACGATTTCTGTTGCAACTACTCAGGTTGTAAGTGAAAGCAACTGTAGATAATACAGAACACAAGACTGTGGCTGTGTTCCAATATAATTTATTTACAAAAACGAACAATGGGCTGGATTTGGTCTGGGGGCTGACCCTGCTATAGTGTAAGAAAACTTAAAAAACACACAAAGAAACAAAAAAAAATCTTAAAACCAGACTAATGTTTTACAACCACGTTTCTATTGTTTTAACATTAAAAGCCCCACCCAGCAGCCACAGAAAGACATGCATAATTCCTCGGTTTTGCCACAGAGATAATAAAAGCCACTTCATAAGTCTTTTGGAGGAATTAATTAAGATGAAATAGAAAGTGCCAATGAGTAAGCACTCAATGAATTTCAGCTCCTTGCATTCTTGTTCATTCTGCTCTATAGACTCAGAGTGGATTCTCACTTTAGACCTATTTAATGCATGCTGAGTTAACGCATGAGGTCAAACAGTAATGAGGCAAAGCAGAGAATCCTTTAAGTCAACATTTGCTGAGCAATTGGTTTGATATGACAAACAGGATAACTAAGAATAAATATTAATATCTGTCATGATTTACATGACCATTAATTAGATTCTTAATTATATTGACCTGACATGGAAGTGCCTTATTTTCAATTCAGGGGTGTATTTTGAATGATAGATAATAACTCTGTGTTCTATAGCAAAGTCATGAAATTCCCAAAGCCTTGCATTAGAGCTTGTTCTGCATGGACAAGGAATAGAAAATAAGATCTTAGTGCTATCTGCTCAATTACACAGAAGTCAATTTTGTGACTTACTGAACTCAAGTTTTCTTTTAAAAGACAATGAATCTCAATACTGTGTTGCTCTATGTTGTGTTAAATGTCTTCTGACATAAATCGTTAGGGTCAGATGTGCTTAGGACCCCATGGCCGATATCCAGCATCTTTGGTGCATGGGCCATAGAGACAATTGTTGAGATAACTGAACCAACTTTTTTCTTCCTGTATATGTACATGCCACCAGAGAAAAGTATATTTATTTTTTCAATACATTTTTTTGGCCTGATTTAGCATCTTAAATTTATCTTCCAGTCCTCCTCTTGGACTCACGGTGTCCCCAAATTTTAAAATCCCCTATCCTCCATTCTTTCCATTTCTTCTACTGCCAAAATAATGACCAACATCATTAACAACCACACAGTGTCTTTTCTGTCTAGGAAATGGATGATCTGACATGCATCTTATCTATCACTGTTGCCTTGCAGGACACCAAGGCAGGTATGAACACGTTCCTCCTGGAATATTGTACAAAGGAAGGGAGAAATATTCTCCGTAAAACTGGTTATATACTTAAGGAAACTTTTTCGCAGGGTAGAGGAGATTTTTAAGGTAAGTGAAATTGCTCTGAGGTGATGGTATGGTTGTGTGTTTAAATAAACATATGGAGAAGGGAGTACAGGAAAGGGAGATGAGTTAATATTCATTTAATCCTGATGTTAACATACTTCAAGCATAGTGGTGAGTGGAGACAGTATCATTTACACGAGCCCTGAAGCACCCTGTCTAGTGTTTCCAGAATGTGGACACATTGCCTTGGAATCATCTGGAGATGCTTGTTAAAAATACAGATTTTAGGGTACCACCCACTGCAGACCTACAGAACCTTCACTCTCTAAGAAGTTGAGCCTGGAAATATGATTTTTACCAAAATTTCCCTGTGATTCCAATGTTAAGTCAAGTACAGAAACCTCCTTATGAAGATCATGAGAGATGCAAACAGACATCACCATGAGTGTTTTCACATCAGCATGAAAAATGGCACCGGGGCCCGTCCCACTGGGCAGCAGGGTGACAGGTGGGCTAACATTTCTGTGAGAAGCTTCTTTCTCTTTCTACTTTGTACTTTTCTCTAGGCCATCAGGCATCTCACACTCTCAGGAACATCAACAAATAAAAATGAAGTATAATTTGGGGACTCAAGAAAAAAATTATTAAAATAATTGTCAATAAAAAATGCCATTTAAATGTTTGAAAAAATGAACCAGATCGATCACATGTACAAAAATCATTTTCTATGAATTCAGTGTTGCCTTTAAGCGTTCTTGAGGGCCGGCCATGGAGGAGAGTGAAAATGAACTAGTGTGAGTTTGAGCATTAAAGGGCAGAAGGCCACTGAAAGATCCCTCCATGAAAGAATGCAATCGAGGCCAGGAACGTCCGTCCTTCATCTTCACAGGACCTTTTGGGTACCCTGTAAAATCACAGCAGTTATATAGGGATGTCTCTATAACATAGCACCTTTCAGGGTCCTGCACTTTTCTCTTTGCCACTCAGATGATTTTCATCATCACAGGCCCGGACTAAGCCTTGCACATGAAGCATATCCTCAGACCAGTCCATTAGAACTGGGCTCTGCTCTGTTTATGGTAACAGCAGAATCATCACAAGTGGAACCAGGCCATTGTACTCTCCCAGGGATTTTAGACCCAGCCCACTGGGTTGTCTAAAAGTTCTTTTTTCCCATGGAGCTGCCTCCAGACACAAACATGTCATGAAAAATTTCAGTTTCCTTGGCTACTGACAATAAGGAATCAACTGCATATACAGCTGTCAAAGTGATGGTGTGTTTAGCTATCTGAATAATGGAGCACAGGCGGGGGAGGAGAGCATGAGGAACTGTGGAACTAAGTAGGATAAGTTCATATCTATTCATACATCTCATTGGACCGTCATTTTTTAAATATCTTTATTGGAGTATAATTGCTTTACAATGTTGTGTTAGTTTCTGCTGTACAACAAAGTGAATCAGCTATACATATACATATATCCCTATATCTCCTCCTTCTTGAGTCTCCCTCCCACCCTCCTCCTTAACCCACCCCTCTAGGTTGTCACAAAGCATCAAGCTGATCTACCAGTGCTATGCAGCAGCTTCCCACTAGCCATCTGTTTTACATTTGGTAGTGTATATATGTCAGTGCTACTCTCTCACTTCATCCCAGCTTCCTCTTCCCCTGTGTCCTCAACTCCGTTCTCTACGTCTGCGTCTTTATTCCTGCCCTGCCACTAAGTTCATCAGTACTGTTTTTTTAGATTCCATATATGTGCGTTAGCATACGGTATTTGTTTTTCTCTTTCTGACTTACTTCACTCTGTATGACAGACTCTAGGTCCATCCACCTCATTACAAAGAACTCAATTCTGTTCCTTTTTATGGCTGAGTAATATTCCATCGTATATATGTGCCACATCTTCTTCATCCATTCATTTGTCGATGGACATTTAGGTTACTTCCACGTCCTGGCTATTGTAAATAGTGTTGCAATGAGCACTGTGGTACATGTATCTTTTCGAATTATGGTTTTCTCAGGGCATATGCCCAGTAGTGGGATTGCTGGGTCATATGGTAGTTCTATTTTCAGTTCTTTAAGGAACCTCCATACTGCTCTCCATAGTGGCTGTATCAGTTTACATTCCCACCAACAGTGCAGGAGGGTTCCCTTTTCTCCACAACCTCTCCAGCATTTATTGTTTGTAGATTTTTTGATGATGGCCATTCTGATGGGTGTGAGGTGATACCTCATTGTGGTTTTGATTTGCATTTCTCTAATGATTCGTGATGTTGAGCATCTTTTCATGTGTTTGTTGGCAATCTGTATGGCTACTTTGGAGAAATGTCTATTTAGGTATTCCACCCATTTTTGGATTGGGTTGTTTGTTTGTTTTTTAAATTTTTTTTTATTGAAGTGCAGTTGATTTACAATGTTGTGCCAATCTCTGCTGTACAGCAAAGTGACTCAGTTATACACACATACACATTCTTTTTTATATTCTTTTCCATTGTGGTTTATCACAGATTATTATATATAGTTTGGGTTGTTTGTTTTTTTGATATTGAGCTCCATGAGCTGCTTGTATATTTTGGAGATTAAACCTTTGTCAGTTGCTTCATTTGCAAATATTTTCTCTCATTTAGAGGGTTGTCTTTTTGTCTTGTTTATGGTTTCCTTTGCTGTGCAAAACCGTTTAAGTTTAATTAGGTCCCATTTGTTTTATTTTTGTTTTTATTTCCATTACTCTAGGAGGTGGGTCAAAAAGGATCTTGCTGTGATTATGTCATAGAGTGTTCTTCCTATGTTTTCCTCTAAGAGTTTTATAGTGTCTGGCCTTATATTTAGGTCTTTAATCCATTTTGAGTTTATTTTTGTGTATGGTGTAAGGAAGTGTTCTAATTTCATTCTTTCACATGTAGCTGTCCAGTTTTCCCAGCACCACTTATTGAAGAGATTGTCTTTTCTCCATTGTATATTCTTGCCTCCTTTGTCAAAGGTAAGGTGACCATATGTGCATGGGTTTGTCTCTGGGCTTTCTATCCTGTACCATTGATCTATAGTTCTGTTTTTGTGCCAGTACCATACTTGGACCGTCATTTTTATAGCATCCTCAAATCCAATTTGTTTTTGAAAGATAGTCTCCAATATCTTTCGTGAATCAAATGAATTTTTCAGTATTTGAGAAAAGCAACATTTATTCATCATTTCCTTTGAAATGAAGACCCTAGACACAGCCCTGTCTAACAAACACAGATCCAAGATTTACATATGCGGGCACAGATTTGTACATTTCCCGGGTCTATCACCTTCTGTAAATATTTCTATTCATTACTCATCTGTTGGTCCCACTCAGGGGCCACACCCAGGTTTCAGTTCCCGTCGGGCTTGTGGTTTGAATTGACCATCTTCACCAGGGGGTTAAAACGAATTTGCTTGTGATTCCCAGCACCAGCGAGAGTCATTGGGGCCGCTGATGATGAGTCTAGCAAAGCTTCCTGCCAATCACACAGAAATGTCTCCTGTCAGAACCACTCCCAGATACTGACACATATGGCCTGCAACACAGCTCAACAATATGCAGAACTACTCACTGAGTAGCGGGGAAAAGTCCAGCCATTCTTGAAGGCAGAGGGAGGGACCACAGTCAGTCACAGAGGGATGGCTGTGTGCTTACCCCATTTTCCTGGACCAAAGCAACCATGTAGAGATCACGGATTGATTTGGAACACCATCTAGCGAAGGATTTGAGGAAGTGCATGAACAGAGAAAGAAAATCCCAAGCCCAATTCTGATTCAACTCTTTCAGACTATTTTAAATGGTTCTGAAATGATGATGGTATGATTTTTTTTTTTTTAATTTAGGGCAAAAGCAAAACACGATGACCCGTGTGCATTCCAGCAAAGACCAGATTCAGCTGGTTATCCCACCTGCTTCTTAGGATAGAATGGGCAGTGCTCCCCTAGCACTTTCTCGTGGACTATAGTAGGAATGGAAGCAACACACGAGTCAGCCCAACCTGCCAGAAAGTCGCTTCTGGGAATGACAACAAAGGGCTTGGGAAGTATGATGCGAGGGCACCAGATTTTCAAACACTCATCTACAAACTGCCATGTTTTTCAGTTAAACAGTATATGTGTCAGAGGCCTTAGCTATGAAAAATTTTTTTTATATTTCTAGAACTCAATAGCTTTTATCGCCAGAAAATGAGTACCAACATTACCTATTTCACAGTGGGCTGTGCACCAAAAGCACTCAATAAATATAAGATTGTTCAATAACTAGAGGTGGGAGAGAGAATTTTTAACTGGGGAGGAAAGCTGAATACAACTCAACTGATACATTTTGAATTCTTCTATATAAAGCTGTGTCCTTTATTTATTTACTTATTCATTCATTCATCTATAACTTAGCTCCACATTTCAATGTCACACTCCTCCATACATTGATCTACGTGCTCTTGGCGTTGAATAAATGTCATGTGACTGCCTCTGAACTTCAGGGGGAAGAAATAAAGCAAACAACAACAACCCCCCACCCCCCAAGGTCAATCTTGTGGTACTTTGACCATAATTAACTATCAGTAGTTTCTAACAAATATTCATTCATCTTATTCTGACTTTCAAAAAACCTCACTTCACATTCTTGATCAGAAGCTTGCTTTGTCATTTCTAGCTGTTGCTCAGAAGTTACACCCTCCGTTTGCCATTTGGAGCATCACAGTTCCTAGGGGTAACTGATTCTAGCTACTCTAAATGAAAGCAAATGCTGTATTTGTGTTTCTAATGTTGCTGAGTTTTCCTTTTTAGGTGAAGAAAAAAAGCCTCCATCAGGCCTCCCAGCCTCGATCAGAGGTCCCTGGGGAGATGGTGGCCTTCCATCAGGCCCTTGGTCTCTCTCTAATTAGAAGGAAAGAAGACCAGTCAGAATGGTGGGTGGCTCTTTTACTTCTTCCTTGAACTCTTCCACTGACAAATGGCATATTACTGATCATTATCTTAATCCAGCCCTGCCCTGACTAACCCACGCTTATTTTTTAGGAACAAGTGACTCTCGGGACATTTCTTCAAGAAGTCAACACTTTAAACCAATTGGACTTACTTTGAACTTAGAGAATATAGCAGTTTTCAAACATTTCAACTACGCTTTCCTTATATTTATTGGTGGTCCTTTAACTAATAAGGAGGGAGGGTTGTTACCTGGCAAAACATTCTCAGTCTGCTAGACACTCCGTGAAGAGCACCTGTAGGCAGGCAAAGTGGTCAGATGCTGCTGTTAGTGGTTTGAGCCCCACTGCCTGTGTCACTTGCCCTAGTTCAGCACCTCACACAAACGAGCCACCGAGGCTGCTAACAAGGAATAAGTAGGAAAAACACATCATCTCTCGGGGAGGGGTGAGAAAACATGAAAATGACTATTGCATGAAATGAAATGGATTAAATATCGGAACTGAAGAATGAAATGTGATGGAGATTTAAGACACAGTGTCCTATAGGCAGAGATCAGGGGTGACGGAAAAGAATACTTAGGGCAGGAGAGTTTATACTTTAGACAAGGGTCCAGAAATACTGCTGGTGCTCAATCAGGTGTGCAGTGTGTAGGCAACTTATTATTAATCAGGTTACAGCATAGGAATTTGCAAGTAACTCTTCCTCTTCCTCCTCCTTCTTCAAAGTAAGTTAAAAGCATTTCAGATTGTCCCAATATAACACATCTCTCACTCCTCTGACATGCTTTCATTAAAGAGAGAGAAGGGGTTAAAATTACAATCAAAAAAGTGTATACCAGAGCATTCACCTCTGTTATTTATAATGTTAAAAATGTAGAGGGGAGGGATAAATTAGGAGGTTGGGATTAACATATACACACAACAATATATAAAATAGATGATAAACAAGGACCTACTGTATAGCACAGGGAACTCTACTAAATAATCTGTAATAACCAATATGGGAAAAGAATAGGTATATGTATATACCTGAAACTAATGCAACATTGTAAATCATCTATACTACAATATAAAATAAAAATTAAACTACAAAAAATGTAGAAACCAAATGTCAATAATGCAAGACTGAATTATGTAAAACAATGGTATAATACATGCATTCTCTTGTGTGTGTAGCCATTGAAAATGGTGCAGACCTATATCGGACACCATGGAAAGATGTCTAAGTGTTTACTGAAGAAAAGCAAATTGTAGAACATTATATATAATTTGATCCCATTTGTGTAAAAGTATATTCGTGTATCTGTGTACATATGCCCATATGTAGAGAAGACCAGAAGAATGTTTACCAAACTGTTAACGCTAGTTATCTCCTGGTTCTGACACCACAATGGATTTTTACTTGTCTTGCACTTTCTGTATTGTTGGGTTTTCCAATTTGTTTTTACAATGAGTGTGTATCATTTTCACTAAAACAAAGGTCTCTTCTAAGATGATGCTGGTTTCATCAAACACATATATCAAAATTGAATAAAAATATGCTTTCTGCTTTTGGACCTCATCAGAGAAAGAACTGTGAACTAAAAAAAAAGAGCCTATAACTAGGATGCTGGTTTGCTCTGAGATCCACTTCACTTTCAGAAGTGTCCTGAGTTAAGCAATACATTCTCTGGTCACCAGACACACACTGACAGTCTTATCTTATGGATGCTATGTAAGTGGATGGAGCTGCCCAAGTGGGTGGGATGCATTAGCAGCACACACTGCCCCAGGAGCCTCTTGGTCTCCCTCTGCTAAGGTTTCCAAAATGCCAGGTCTCCCAAGACATCCAAGCAACATTCCAAAGGTGAGGCTGTAAGATATGTCATAGTCCATTGAGAGGGTACCATTTTATGCTTTCATATGTTTGAAAGGGCACTGGATACAAGTTCCTATCTCTCTCTTCCTTCCCTGGATGCAAACCTTTTGCCATAATTGCTACAACTAATTGCCAATATTAGCAACACACACACATACCCCATACACACAGTCTCTCTCTCTCTCTCACACACACCTGTATATGTAATTTGTTCTGTGGTTTCATACTGCTTGATTTAAATCAGTATCTTTGTCAAACTAATTTATTTTCAGCTCAACTCAAAATAAGTGCTAATTGTCTTTGGTGGGGCTAATGGCGGACTCTGGGAGGGCTCACGCCAAGGAGTACTTCCCGGAACTTCTGCTGCCAGTGTCCTTGTCCCCACGGTGAGCCACAGCTCCCCCCACCCCGCCTCTGCAGGAGACCCTCCAACACTAGCAGCCTGTGGAACAAAAACCACATTCACAGAAAGATAGACAAGATGAAAAGGCAGAGGGCTATGTACCAGATGAAGGAACAAGATAAAACCCCAGAAAAACAACTAAATGAAACGGAGATAGGCAATATTCCAGAAAGAGAATTCAGAATAATGATAATGAAGATGATCCAGGACCTCGGAAAAAGAATGGAGACAAAGATTGAGAAGTTGAAAGAAATGTTTAACAAAGATCTAGCAGAATTAAAGAACAAACAAACAGAGATGAACAATATAACAACTGAAATGAAAATACACTAGAAGGAATCAATAGCAGAATAACTGAGGCAGAAAAACGGGTAAGTGACATGGAAGACAGAATGGTGGAATTCACTGCTGTGGAACAGAATAAAGAAAAAAGAATGAAAAGAAATGACGACAGCCTAAGAGACCTCTGGGACAACATTAAATGCAACAACATTCAAGTTATAGGGGTGCCAGAAGGAGAAGAGAGAGAGAAAGGACCAGAGAAAATATTTGAAGAGATTATAGTCGAAAATTTCCCTAACATGGGAAAGGAAATAGCCACCCAAGTCCAGGAAGTGCAGAGAGTCCCATACAGGATAAACCCAAGGAAAAACACGCTGAGACACATGGTAATCAAATTAGCAAAAATTAAAGACAAAGAAAAATTATTGAAAGCAGCAAGGGAAAAAGGACAACATACAAGGGAACTCCCATAAGGTTAACAGCTGATTTCTCAGCAGAAACTCTACAAGCCAGAAGGGAGTGGCATGATATACTTAAAGTGATGAAAGGGAAGAACCTAAAACCAAGATAACTCTACCTGGCAAGGATCTCATTCAGATTTGATGGAGAAATCAAAAGTTTTACAGACAAGCAAAAGCTAAGAGAATTCAGCACCACCAAACCAGCTCTACAACAAATGCTAAAGGAACTTCTCTAAGTGGGAAACACAAGAGAAGAAAAGGACCTACAAAAACAAACCCAAAACAATTAAGAAAATGGTCATAGGAACATACATATCGATAATTACCTTAAACGTGAATGGATTAAATGCTCCAACCAAAAGACACAGGCTCGCTGAATGGATACAAAAACAAGATGCATATATATGCTGTCTACAAGAGACCCACGTCAGACCTAGGGACACATACACACTGAAAGTGAGGGGATGGAATAAGATATTCCATGCAAATGGAAATCAAAAGAAAGCTGGAGTAACAATACTCATATCAGATAAAATAGACTTTAAAATAAAGAATGTTACAAGAGACAAGGAAGGACACTACATAATGATCAAGGGATCAATCCAAGGAGAAGATATAACAATTACAAATATATATGCACCAAACATAGGAGCACCTCAATACATAAGGCAACTTTAACAGCTCTAAAAGAGGAAATCGACAGTAACACAATAATAGTGGGGGACTTTAACATCTCACTTACACCAATGGACAGATCATCCAAACAGAAAATTAATAAGGAGACAGAAGCTTTAAATGACACAATAGACCAGATAGATTTAATTGATATTTATAGGACATTCCATCCCAAAAGAGCAGATTACACTTTCTTCTCAAGTGTGCACGGAACATTCTCCAGGGTAGATCAAATCTTCTGTCACAAACCAAGCCTCAGTAAATTTAATAAAACTGAAATCATATCAAGCATCTTTCCTGAGCACAACGCTATGAGATTAGATATGAATTACAGGGAAAAAAGCGTAAAAAACACAAACATGTGGCGGCTAAACAAAATGTTACTAAATAACCAAGAGATCACTGAAGAAATCAAAGAGGAAATCAAAAAATACTTAGAGACAAAGGATAATGAAAACACGACAATCCAAAACCTATGGGATGCAGCAAAAGCAGTTCTAAGAGGGAAGTTTATAGCTATACAAGCCTACCTCAAGAAACAAGAAAAACCTCAAATAAACAATCTAACATTACACCTAAAGGAACTATAGAAAGAAGAACAAACAAAACCCAAAGTTAGCAGAAGGAAAGAAATCATCAAGATCAGAGCAGAAATAAATGAAATAGAAACAAAAAGACAATAGCAAAGATCAATAAAACTAAAAGCTGGTTCTTTGCAAAGATAAACAAAATTGATAAACCATTAGCCAGACTCATCAGGAAAAGAGGGAGGACTCAAATCAATAAAATTAGAAATGAAAAAGGAGAAGTTACAACAGACACCGCAGAAATACAAAGCATCCTGAGAGACTGCTACAAGCAACTCTATGCCAATAAAATCAACAACCTGGAAGAAATGGACAAATCCTTAGAAAGGTATAACCTTGCAAGACTGAAGCAGGAAGAAATAGAAAATATGAATAGACAATCACAAGTAATGATATTGAAACTGTGATTAAAAATCTTCTAACAAACAAAAGTCCAGGACCAGATGGCTTCACGGGTGAATTCTATCAAACATTTAGAGAAGAGCTAACACCCATCCTTCTCAAACTCTTCCAAAAAATTGCAGAGGAAGGAACACTCCCAAACTCATTCTATGAGGCCCCATCATCATCCTGATACCAAAACCAGACAAAGATACTGCAAAAAAAGAAAATTACAGACCAATATCACCGATGAATATAGATGCAAAAATCCTCAACAAAATACTAGCAAACAGAATCCAACAACACATTAAAAGGATCATACACCATGATCAAGTGGGATTTATCCCAGGGATGCAAGGATTCTTCAATACATGCAAATCAGTGAATGTGATACACCATATTAACAAATTGAAGAATAAAAACCATATGACGATCTCAATAGATGCTGAAAAAGCTTTTCACAAAATTCAACACCCATTTATGATAAAAACTCTCCATAAGGTGGGCATAGAGGGAACCTACCTCAACATAATAAAGGCCATATATGACATACCCACAGCAAACGTCATTCTCAATGGTGAAAAACTGACAGCATTTCATCTAAGATCAGGAACGAGACAAGGATGTCCACTCTCACCACTATTATTCAACATAGTTTTGGAAGTCCTAGCCACGGCAATCAGAGAAGAAAAAGAAATCAAAGGAATCCAAATTGGAAAAGAAGAAGTAAAGCTGTCACTGTTTGTAGATGACATGATACTATACATAGAGAATCCTAAAGACGCTACCAGAAAACTACTAGAGCTAATCAATGAATTTGGTAAAGTAGCAGGATACAAAGTTAATGCACAGAAATCTCTTGCATTCCTATACACCAATGATGAAAAATATGGAAGAGAAATTAAGGAAACACTCCCATTTACCATTGCAACAAAAAGAATAAAATATCTAGGAATAAACCTACCTAAGGAGACAAAAGACCTGTATGCAGGAAACTATAAGACACTGATGGAAGAAATTAAATATGATACCAACAGATGGAGAGATATACCATGTTCTTGGATTGGAAGAATCAATATTGTGAAAATGACTCTACTACCCAAAGCAATCTACAGATTCAATGCAATCCCTATCAAATTACCAATGGCATTTTTTACAGAACTAGAACAGAAAATTTTAAAATTTGTATGGAGATACAAAAGACCCCAAATTGCCACAGCAGTCTTGAGGGAGAAAAACGGAGCTGGAGGAATCAGGCTACCTGACTTCAGACTATACTACAAAGCTACAGTAATCAAGACAATATGGTACTGGCACAAAAACAGAAATATAGATCAATGGAACAGGATAGAAAGCCCAGAGATAAACTCACACACCTATCGTCAACTAATCTATGACAAAGGAGGCAAGGATATACAATGGAGAAAAGACAGTCTCTTCAATAAGTGGTGCTGGGAAAACTGGACAGCTACATGTAAAAGAATGAAATTAGAACACTCCCTAACACCATACACAAAAATAAACTCAAAATGGATTAGAGACCTAAATGTAAGACCAGGCACTAGAAAACTCTTAGAGGAAAACATAGGAAGAACACTCTTTGACATAAATCACAGCAAGATCTTTTCTGATCCATCTCCTAGAATAATGGAAATAAAAACAAAGATAAACAAATGGGACCTAATGAAACTTCAAAGCTTTTGCACAGCAAAGGAAACCATACACAAGACGAAAAGACAACCCTCAGAATGGGAGAAAATATTTGCAAATGAATCAACAGACAAAGGATTAATCTCCAAAACATATAAACTGCTCATTCAGCTCAATATTAAAAAAACAAACAACCTAATCCAAAAATGGGCAGAAGACCTCAATAGACATTTCTCCAAAGAAGACATACAGATAGCCACGAAGCACATGAATAGCTGGTCAACATCACTAATTGTTAGAGAAATGCAAATCAAAACTACAATGAGGTATTACCTCACACCGGTTAGAATGGGCATCATCAGAAAATCTACAAATAACAAATGCTGGAGAGGGTGTGGAGAAAAGGGAACCCTCTTGCACTGTTGGTGGGAATGTAAATTGATACAGCCACTATGGAGAACAGTATGGAGGTTCCTTAAAAAACTAAAAATAGAATTCCCATATGACCCAGCAATCCCACTACTGGGCATATACCCAGAGAAAACCATAATTCAAAAAGACACATGCACCCCAATGTTCACTGAAGGTCTATTTACAATAGCCAGGTCATGGAAGCAACCTAAATGCCCATCGACATACGAATGGATAAAGATGTGGTACATATATACAATGGAATATTAGCCACAAAAAGGGACAAAATTGGGTCATTTGTAGAGACGTGGATGCATCTAGAGACTGTCATACAGAGTGAAGTAAGTCAGAAAGAGAAAAACAAATATCGTATATTAACCATATATGTGGACCCTAGAAAATGGTACAGATGAACCGGTTTGCAAAGCAGAAACTGAGACACAGATGTAGAGAACAAACGTATGGACATCAAGGGGGGAAAGCGGCGGGGGGTGGTGGTGGTGGTGTGATGAATTGGGAGATTGGGATTGACATGTATACACTGATGTGTATAAAATGGATGACTAATAAGAACCTGCTGTATAAAAAAATAAATAAAATAAAATTAAAAATAAAAGTGCTAATTCATTTGCCTGACTTAGCTTATTTTTTATTTACAATGAAAATCAGGCCCTGGTAGAGCATATAATAAATAGAACATGATATATTTTACATAGTTTTGGAAGACACAGGACCTCATCTGCATCCCAAGGCCAACTTTTGTAGCAAATGTGAAAGGGCATATTTGGTAGAGAAAGAAGTAAAGAGCTATTTCTTAGGCAAACTGAATATACCAAGCAGAGCAGAAGAAAGCCCTCCAGGTTTTGAATGGCAGTATCTGGGGAAAATAGGCTAATACACAATTTCAAAGACAAATGATTTGAAGGATGATCTTCCCCTCCCCCAGTCTGTTTGTACTACAGCTGTGTCCCAGAGACATAAATAGAGGGACTGAGAAACGCAATTAGATTTCTGCTGCACTGACGCCCCACACTGGTCTCACCATCTCACAGTTTCAGAGGAAAGCCCTTTGGAAAATTTTTCACAGGTTTTTGTCACATGCAGGATTTAATTCAGCTTCCCTCTTCGCCCCCCGGCCAATTTCATTCCCCTTTCTTTCCAACAAGTGAATGGCAAAGGGTAATGAGGCCAAGGATGAAAAGGACAAAAAAAAAAAAAAAAGAAAGAAGGAAAGACGTGTGATGGCTGTCCATCTGAATAAAACAGGCCAAGGTTCTGAAATTAAACCCAGCAGGCAGAATTTTCCAAAGGCTGCCTGACCTGACGGCTGAAACCTCTTTCATCCGAGTTCCAAGTGCTGGCGTGGGTTCTCAGTACACACACACAAAGGGACCTTCACTGACACACCTGAGCTGTCGTCCTGCTCCCCGGGCTTCCTCAGGTAATTTCAGGGTCATTTCCAAGGGACGCAGAATCACAAACTGAGCACTAGCCCAGACTGGCATGAGACAAAGCCTACCGTTCTCTCGTTTCAGACACGGTAGGGCCTGCCTTTCCTGTCTGACAGTCACAGGGTACAGTTTAAGCATAAAATCCATGTAAGTGGTGTGCTGCGCATGGAGGTGAAGAAATTTATGGTACAAGATGATGGGAATAACAGTGGAGTCTGTGCCATGCTGACCTCAGCTTTAGCTAATGTCCTGAATCTCACAGTTACCATAGTTACTGTGCATTTACTGTGCATCTCCATAGCCCTGGAGATGAGGATCACATGGAACTCTGCTTCTTTAAGTCACCAGAACCACTCCAAGACCCAGTCTCAAGGAGCTCTAAATGATTCTTTCCTTGTTCCTTGTCTCTTCACCTCTCCCCCTTAACACATCTGATAGCTGCAAGAAAATGGTGGTTGGAACACACTCCAGAGCGGATGTCAGGAGCAGAAGGGCACCATAGATTGTTCTAGAAGAAACTTCCACCATCTCCTAGTTCACTTGTGGGTTTCTAGAAAAGATTTGGTTGTTAACATTTGAAAGATGTCAATCACCTGTTAAAACAACCCAACTGTTGGGAGACTAGTGCTTGTTTTATTTAAATTAATAGGATAATTATTTCTTAAAGTCTCAAAAAATAAATGCTAAAAAAGGTGGATGGAAGTCAAGCCAGTATAAGTGGATGACAGCAAACAGGTAAGTCCCTTGAAGTCAGCTAAGAATGTAGACTCTCATCCTCACCAACTTCAATCAGTGTAGGACACTCCATCATCAGTGCAGATGAAGTCTGTCTTTTTAAAAAATTTTTCGTTTGGAAGCATAGTTTTACAATGTTGTGTTAATTTCTGCTGTACAGGAAAGTGATTCATTTATACATATATATATTCTTTTCTATGTTCTTTTCCATTATGGTTTATCACAGGATATTGAATATAGTCCCCTGTGTTATACAGTAGGACCTTGTCGTTTGTCCATCCTATATATAATAGTTTGCGTCTGCTAATTCTAAACTCCCACCCCATCCCTCCCCTGATGAAGTCTTAAATTATATTTCAAGTGTATTCAGATTCATAGAGGAGAGTCATAATAGGCATCTTTGTAAACCAGCTTCTCTTTAAAACAAAACACTGTCACTGCCAAAAATATGCAATGTTTTCTCTTATTGATGAGGCAGCAATTCACAGCCTCTGTGAGGTCAATCTGCTAAATAGGCTTGTGAAATATTAACCACACTACAGAGACCCCACCCATGATTGCACGCAAACAGTGGGACCTGACTTCAGATTGTGTGCGTGGGGACGGTTCCAGTTGACATTACAGGCTGTGTCCATAGCAGCATTTTTTCTCCGACAGTTATTCCTTCCATTCAGAAGTCTTTCCTCAAAAGCAGCTCTCCTAGGTCCAGATACATCTTTAAAGATGCCAGGGAGAGATTTGCATACAATATGCATTTTGCTTATTTATCTTGGTTAATTGGGGTTCTTGCTTATTGTCAATTTTAAAATTTTCTTAATTTTAATATTTAGGGAAAACAGAATATAATACTCGCTCAAGTAGTCATTTTTTTCAATTTAAAAAGAAATTAAACAACAGAAATTAAACACAACATTGAAAATCAACTCTACTTCAATAAAATTAAAAAAAAAAAAGAAAGCAAACTACTTCTGTTAAGGAAGCGTGGTTTCTTACTGAAGGTGATTAATGAGAAACCCTTTTCCCCATCCACCACCACGGAGCTCATCCAACAAAACCAAAGACCACAGACGTTAAAGGATAACTGGTTAGTCCTCCTCCTGAGCAATACTTAAACTCACCCTCTTAACCCCATGTTTACCTGTGGGTCGGGACCTACAGGAGGTCCCGCTGACATGTGGGTAATCATATGAGGAAACCAACGTGAATTTAGTACCACGAAAAATAAACAATGACAGTCTCATTTGCTTCTTAACTATTAAACCTGGAAGGCATGTGTTTCTAGGTAAGATTTAGCTAATTCATAAACTGCAAGAAAACAGGCAAGTTTCTTTGATGCCTTAACCGACTTATGAGGTTCCCGACTCAGTACTTAGTTTTAGTGCCCTCTGCAAAAATAGGTAACTAGAACCTTGACTAATCAGAGAAGAGGAAGCAATTGCTTAAATGACATCACTAGCTGCTAGAAGCACGCTGAAAGTCACGGCGATGCACACAATTTCCCCAGGGGCGATGAGGGCCATTTGCATTACCAATTTCATCTTCTGTCTTCGACTTTCAAGTGATAAACTCAATTACTGACACAGGCTCCTGTAAAAAAGTATCTGATTGATATTTGGTTTCCAAATGATTAAAACCCCTTTCAATAAAAAGAGAAAAGAAGGTGTATTAGTTTGCCTTTGAAGTGTGACTCAATCCTTTTCACTTTCTCCAGGGGTTATAAGTCCAGTGTAGTGTAAGGGGCAGGGAGCCCACCATTTATTTTTATCAAGATATATAAAAAGGGTCCTACACGCAAGCCTTTTGGGACACCAACTATAATTTTATCCAACTAATGAAATAAAAGTTATCAAGTAATATTACCTTATGGATTCCTTCAGGAAAGAAAAAGGGAGTATGTTGTGACTGCATTTTGAGAGTCATGATGCAGTGACGATGATAAACATTATAAAGCCTAAATCCTAAAGGGATAGGGAAAGAGAGAGCTCCACAGGGATGCTGATGACAAACTTTTGAAGCTACAGGAGCCTGGGAGCATCAGGAGTATGGAGTCCAGCTTCTACGGCTAAGCTGACAGATAGAGTATATCACCTCAATGGGTAAATATTTAAGCTTCATGGAGTAGAAGATATTTGACTGTAAATGAGCCAAGAATACAAAATTAGAAGGAAAAAAACTGCCTGTGAAATTGTACTGCAGACACAAACCCTCAACTGCCTGACAGCCCCAGTTTTTTAAAAGCTGTGGTTGACAGAACAAATTAAGCAGTGAGATGTTTACTATGGTTAACAGAGATAAACCAGCACATGTAAAAGATGTAATTACCCAGCATGTTTTCCTAACAATGGATCTTAACTCTGGGCCATGGGAGCACTGGTTTCTTTTCCTTTTTTTCTTCCTTTCTGAAAAATCATCTCAGGTGCTTGGGAAAATTTTTTTAAATTTTCTTTAGAAACTAATAAGATGGTTAAATATTGAAAAACTGAGACTTTCATTGAGAAAGCATTATAGCATCTCTGAAGAGGATTTCCTGGATGAAGAATACTATTTAAGCTAGCAAGAAATCCAGAGAATTTGCATTTCTATCAAGGACTTACCTTTCCCTTAATGTAAATTACATTCCAACTAGATGTCTTGTATATAATAGGAGATAATAATTATTTACTGACTTGAAGGTATACATACAGAGATGTTTACATTATGAAACCATAAACCTGATTTATTAAAGAACCTGGGTGTTTTGTTCTTGTCATTAAATAGCAGCAATAAAAGAGGACAGCTCCAATCTAGCTCTTGGAAGAAGAGAACCACTATAAATAAAGTTTTCTACATAATGAAACTTTTAATAAGTCAAAAATTTCTCTAAGCCAACACTGGAGTAAATACAAAGATAATTAGTCACACATTAAAAAATATATTAAGTTAAAGTCTTGGTGAAGATTCTTCCTCTCCATTGGGCATTTCTTGAGCCTGTCCTAGGGTGGGGTTACCTCCTCTGCAATACTGGTAAGACAGGAAATTGTCAGGGGGCTTTTGTTAGGGTGTGACTTTGGAGAGAATATATATTTTCCGAATGACGGTAAAGTTATAGTTATTTATATGTTTATCTGTATATTTATATGTATTAACGTTTATATTGCATATATACACACATACATGTATATATGGTGTATATTTATATACACTAATGTAATGTTATTTATTTGTCTGTTCATCTCTATATTTATACACATATAATATATGCACATATGTACATATATGTATATACACATGTATATACACATGTAAATATATATGTATATATAGTATATTTATATGTTTGTCTGTATCCTCCATTAGACCTTAAGCTCATTGAGGACAGAGAACCCTCCGAGAACAGAGCCTGACATATTGGAAACACTCAATAAATATTTATTAAATGAGTGAGTGAATAAGATAAAGTCTGAATGTCCAGAAACATATGTTATGATAGAAAATGATTTAAACATGTGCCAAAGCACTCTCTTTGCCTACTAAAAGAAAGTGCGAGGCACTCGTCTGTATACCCAACATTCACACAGGTAACCCCAAGTCAGCCTTAAGGGGCTGGTTCCTCTGGGAGAGCCACGCTGCCTCACAGGTAGACCTCCGGCAGCCCTCTCCTATGTGATATGAAGAGCCCCCCATCCAGGCCATCCATAAAGGCGCCGTGCCCAGGCCTGGCAGCAGAGACCTAGCATGGTTCAGGAGACACTCACAGCCAGAGGGAGCTTCACAAGATGCCTCAGCAGCATGGAGCCAGCAGCAGCAGAGACAAAATGACTCACCACTCTTTGGACACACACGAGCTAGCTACATCAAGAGCATTTCTTTTCCCTTCATCCTTTGATGTAATCATCTTTTCATGTGCCATGAAAACCACATGGGGCATGGTTACAATAAGAACTGTATTTAAGTCTTGGCTCCACCTCAACTCTACCTAATTAACTACCTAATGAACTGATCTGGGCCTCAGTTTCTTCATATGTAAGATGGGAATGATCATAAGAATGAAACTGACCTTACAGGATTCTTAGGCAAGTCAAGTGAGATTGTGGATGTGGAAACACTTGTCAAGCCACAGAACACTCTGCAATATACAAAGTTATAAAGAAAAGGGTCTGTGTGGTAGAATGCTAATTTCTATCCCTCTGCCATGCTTTGCAGTGTGACTTTTAAGTTCCCCTCATCAGCAGTGGTGGCGTCTATTCCTCCACCAAACCTATTCTCCAATCTGTCTGGCTTCGCAATTTGCTCTGATCTACAAAAAACAGCAGAGGTGATGGTGTGGAAGTACTGAGCCCAAGAAGTCCTGCAAACTTTCATTTTCTCTCTTGGAACGCTATCACTGCCAGGACAACGCACCCAGAATAGCCTGGTGAGGATTAGAGTCATTTGGAGGACGGCTCGGTTGTCCCAGCCGAGGTCATCCTAGTGCAGCATCCAGCAGCAAAAGGAGCTACGATGAGCAGGGCTGCCTGCCTGCCCCATAGCTGACTGTAGGTGTAAAGGGAGCCCAGCCAAGACCAGCAGAACCGCCCAGACCATCTGTAAATTCATCAGGACTGATGACAGCTTATTGTTTAAGACCACTGGGTTTGGGGGTGGTGCGCTACGTGGCAATGGCTCACTGACCTGGCATCATAGCTGCCTACCAGGGCCCTTGGGGACATGTCCAGAGAAGAGGGCTCACATGGTCGGAAAATGTGTAAGTCAACGACAACTGCATGGTACAGCTTTTCCCTTCAGCTTCCTTCAGCATTTCCAGGGTGGTTTTAACCACAATTTCTGGCTGACCTCAGGACTAAGGCTGAGAGCTTCTGATCTCAGCAGAAAGCCTGCCCTGAGTTCACAGGATACCATGTGAACAGCTGTGCTTCTGCTTCCAAGATGCGATCTAAAAAGAAAATAAGAAATGGCCTCCTGGATCTCATCCCTCTTTAAGTATGCTGTCCCGGCAAAGAGCCAAAGATGCAGGCAGGTCTCTTTTTAAATATAGCTTCTGAAATCAACCTACCCAGACTGACATTTAAAAATCAGCTGATACAGGAAAGCAGGAAGGGATTAGTCAGCAGAAGTGGAAAAGGGAATAGATCAGAGGCTAGATCATCAGAAGCCTATAAAAACCATAAATGTTCAGGATGATTTGCGTGGCAAGTGGAAAGGTAATTTAAAAAGAAATGAAAGGGTAAAAGCCATCAAAGTCTTCTTTATGACCAACTATGTCTTTGCTCACAGAGCTTTGGCCACCATAGCCAAGGCTAATGTGATGCCCTTCGTGAATATTCTGAGGATAATCACAGGCCCATGGATTAATGTTTCCCTATATTTCTGCCTTGCGGATGGGAGTTTTGTTTATTTCCTAGGGCTTAACTCTCCCACAAAGTGTGCATAAGTATGGGATGAGGGCCCAGGACTCCAATCATCCAAATATGTTTCATGATTAATAGATCAGGTTCACAAAGTTATGAGGACTTGAAGGAATTCTACAACTCCTACAAATATATCCCCACCCTTGCTTAAAGGGTTCTCTTTCTATACTGTAACTTCTGGATACCCAGCCTTCCCTCTTTCTCCTTTATTATCAAAATACACCAGCAGCAAAGCTGTTTAAACAACCAACAAATCAGCAAAAACTAAGAAAAGCATATGAGCTTAAGATCAGAAGGCCAAGTACCCATAAACAATGACTGCAGATACCATTTACTGAGTACTTTACTATGTACTAAGCACCATGGTGTTCATCCATTACCTCAAATTTGTCTCTCAACAATTCCATGAGTCAGGTATTGTTAAGCCCATTTACAGATGAGAATTGGCAAGATGCAGCGGCTTGTCCCAAAAGTCTCATAGCTACTTACTGGCAGAGCTGAGAGCAAAACTAAGTCTGGATGAGACCAAAGTACTTCTCTCCCAACAACCACTTGAACTTCAAGCTTTGACTCTAGCCAAAATTCTTTGCATTTGAAAATAATGCTTATTCAACATGTTACAAACGAAACTACCAAGCATTTTGTCAGCTGCCTGAACCAAATGTTTCACCTTCCTGAGCGCATATCTTTCCTTAGCAGAGCTTGGTCCAGCTCCCTGCAGAGCCCCTCCTGGCTGACAATTTTTCTTGGGGCCACTTTTTGCAGCCTCTCCCAGCTCTGCCTTTTGCCTGAGCTCCATTCTCTACACTTTGCATTTGATCCTTTTTGATCCTTTTTTGATCCTTTACCAAGAGCCATGGTGACTGGCCTTAAGAACTTTAGTGTTAGACTAGCTCTGTCATTAACTAACTAATTAATTAACATGAGATGTTCGACCAGTAACTTACCTTCTCTGAGGGTAATAATAGAACCTACTTCATAGAAAAGACTAAATGGGTAGGACAGAAAACTAGCCTCAACAAATTAAGAGGTTATTTCAAGCATCTTTTCTGACCATAATGGCATGAAACTAGAAATTAACCATGGAAAGAAAAATGAGACAAAAATGATTACATGGAGACTAAAAAACATGCCACTAAAACACCAATGGGTCACCGATGAAATTAAAGAGGAAAGTTAAAGATAATTTGAGACAAATGACAATGAAAACACAACCATACAAAATCTAGGGGATGCAGCAAAAGCAGTCCTAAGAGGGAAGTTCACAGCAATACAGGTCTTCCTTAAAAAACAAGAAAAATCTCAAATAAACAACCTAACCTGCAACCTAAAAGAATTAGAAAAAGAGGAACAAACAAAACCTAAAGTCAGCAGAAGGAAGGATATAATAAAGATCAGAGAGAAAATAAATAAGATAGAGATTTAAAAAAATTAGAAAAAATCAATAAAACCAAGAGCTGGTTTTTTGAAAGGATAAACAAAATAGACAAACCTCTGGTCAGGCTCACCCACAAAGAAAAGAGAGAGGACCCAAATGAACAAAATAAGAAAAGGCTAAATGAGATTATATATGTACTGGGCTTAGCGCAGTGTAAGGTAATATAGTAAAAGCTCAAAAATTGTTATGGAAAAATAAATATACGCCTTCCAGGAACATATAAATTTGGTGGAAGGAGAAAGCCAAAACTATTCCTAGATTCTTGTTACTGAGAAAAAGGTCTCCATGGTGACCCCATTCAAGAGGACTTCATTGGAAGTTCATAAAGCAAGTCTTCTTTATATTAGTTTGCTGCTTTACAATTTATAAAGTACTTCCATAAACAGAATCTTATGTCACCCTTGACACGAGGCAGCACTTTCCAAGACGTGGTACCAGTGCCACACTCTCGATGACGTCTTCCCTGAACTTCCTGTAGAAGACATTAGGGATTGATTCAGCATCATCCAACCTCCATCTAATAAGGTCTCTTTTGCAGCTAGGGTGTCTTATGTGATTGAAGGTTAGCCAACTATTGGAACGTGTATAAGCAATCATTTCAGAATCGACTGGGAGAAGGGGCATAATGGCAGGGATCGTTTTTGCCAGGAAGGTCATGGGGGGGCAGCTGGTTCTGGTGCTGGCATCTCTTATGGCAGACTCACAATTCAACAGGCCACTTCAGACTCGGGAAGGAGCAGCAGCCCCCCGCGTGGCCCAGTTCTGGAGTAGGACTTTGAAACGTGTCTTTTCAGCCCTTCAGTGATTATGTAAGTCTTTAATTTTCTATAAATCCCTTTCTTCTTAAATTACCCAGAGTATGTTCTATTTTCTGTACTTGATCTCTAAGCAGTCACTTAGAAGAGGAATTCTTCTTGACCTCCTTTCTGTACCCACAGTCCTTTGTTCCTGCCCATAATTCTTGTGACATTTGACTTTTCATTATAGTAACTTTTATATATGACTGTCTCTTTTTCCAATTGAAGGCGGCTTGATAGAAGACGTCATTTTCATCTCTGATTTTCCCCACAGCACTCAGCACAATGCATGTGCTGAATGGAACTGGGACTTCCCCACAGCAGCACCGTGGCTGGCAAAAGACTGATTTTGAAATATCACTAGGATTTATTATTCCGTGCTTGATCTCTTGTTAAATTAAGCCTAAATGTAAGTTTTCAAAGTGGCCATCTTTATTTGCGGTAGACTAGGTAGCTCTTCAGAAATATTTCTTCCCACTGCCTCACTTCCAAGGGAGTACTATATTGATTTTGGTCACATGGCTTGATTTGGCCTCACACTGGGGTAGAGTATATCTCCACCATCTTTCCACGTTGGGTTCAGTTACGTGATTTGCTTTGGTCAATCATCTGTTAGCAGACATGCTATGACAGAGACTCTTGAAATGCTCTTACGCAGTAGGTTTGTGCTCGTGGGTCTCTTGTCATTGTCATAACAACATGCCCCAGAGAGTCCACTGGCTCAAGGAGGAGGATAAGGGACCCATGGAGCAGAGCGCCCCTTCCAAGAGTCCAGCCTAAATTAGCACCCCCACCTCTCCTTCCCCTCTCATCTGCAGATGCATGAGTAATACATGCTTACTGTTTTCTATCACTGAGGTTTGTGACACAGTGTTTTTGTAGCAATAAATCATGCTCCTGGAGAGGCAAAGAGGGAAATTCCCCCTTTCAAAGAAGATCAGATGTATTAGAAAGGGAAGGTGCCTCTTGTATGAAGTTTAATACTTTCCTCCACATCCCCCTTCCTCCTGGAGACTCATCTTCATTTCCACCCAACACACTTTGTGGGGTTGGAGCTACTTTCTGCCCTTCCCACCCCACCCTCCTTGTGCTTTTCAGTAGATGTTGGCTTCTTTTCATTGAGTCCTCTTCTCTCCTCTCAGTATCATTTTTGAGGACTTGTATCACTCTCTGTGGAAAACTCCCAAATTCTAGCCCCAGTCCCTAAGTTGTCCTCAAGTCATAGCCACTGAGTTCCAGCTGCCAAGAGCCTGTCTCCAGCTGGCACTCCTCACGCGATCTCTGACACGGAACTCCCAGACCACAGCCAGCAACTTCTTCTAATTCACTCTTCTGTCTTCTCTTCCTTTGACCATCTCCCAGGTCATCCATACACAAAAATTGCAGGAATAAATAGTTCTCTTTCTGTCACCAAATACCTGCCAACTACCTTGTAGTGAACTGATGTGGCTTTCAAAAGCACTAAGAGGGAGTTATTTAGGTTCATGGAGGTTTTAAGTTAAAGGAGCACCCTCTGGAATAATTTTGTAAAGCAGAGGGACTTTGGCAATGCAGCTTTGCCCTGAATGTGTCTCTAATTTCAGGATTTTTACTGTATACATTTTCCTTGAATTAGGGGCAGGGTGGTGAGGGACAGAAGATGGAGCCTCACGTATAAAAAGACTGTGGGAACCAGTAAGGGTTTTGGTGGGACACAAAGGGCATAGGGAAACTGCGGCCACGCCCACTTCAATTATCAAAATTAAAGGCTGATATCCTGTACTGTCCTATTCAAAAATCAATGGCTAATAAAAATGTAAGCAATATTAATTCAGGCTGGCAAAACAGGGATTAAAATTTACCATGCAGAACACAGCCCATAAAAATTTTGCAACTAGATTTTTTTTGCCATTCAGAAAGGATAACACACTCTCGGCTTATAGACAGGCATTTAACGAAGGACTTCTGAAGAGACGCTGCGCTTAAATCTCATGTTGGCTGCTTTTTTTTTTTAACTCCTTTTGTATAATTCCAGCTTTTCTTCCAGTCTGGCTGGCTTTCTACCACACTGTCTGTTACTGAGATCTGTCCGGCAGGGACAGTAATGAGAATTCTGGGCACAGCCTCTAGGGAAGAGACAACGAGAGTCTGGCAGAGCCCCTTACCACGTTGCTGAGTTAAAACCGATTCAGAGAATATTTGTTTGGTGGATTCCAGGAACGAATGACAACTGTTTACTAAGTGTGCGTGTGGGGGGGGGGGGCTTATTGACAAAACAAGTGGCTACGTCTTCTCCCAGGCACCCAGTGTCTGTAGCAAACACATTTTCACATCCCATTAACTTCAGAACTTGAGGTTTTATATGTTTATTTTTATTGCATGGTATATTTTAGCTCCTGTGCTGGCCAAGTGTTTTTGTGCAGATGGAAATTGGGCAAGCTTCCTTCCCTGACTCTGTAGTTGATCCTTGTTCTTTACCCACAAAAAAGTCTTTGAGTCTAGATTAAACTTTGTCCCATTGAAAATATCAATTTTTAGCAGACTGCAGTGATCAAAAAGGGGACTGGGATGAGATTTTCAGAGGTGTGTAGGGGGAGAGAGGAACAGACAGAGAGAAAATGACTTTACTGAACCAGCATTAAGTCAAAAAATCATACTGGAACTCTTATTCTACACCATACCCACAATCGAGCATGCAGACATGCACCAACTGGGGCCAAACGTAAGGTTAATATTTTTAAGACAGTGTTGAAATAGTACAGCACATCAGTATGCTGTCTTTGGCCTTATATATAATAAGAAATGTTTACATGTGTGTACACATACACATACGTATATACGTATGTGATATTTCAGGAAGATGGGATGATGGGTGCAGTGAGATTCTAAGAAAAGGGGGCATCTGGGACTAAGGTACAGAAGGGAGAGATGAGACCTTGAGCTTAGAGCTCTGGGATCTGAAAGGAACTCGTGCAGCCAGGACAGGTGGGAGGTGTGGCTGCAGGAGGAGGCAAAGCCACACCCCCAAATGCCTCGACGGCCCTGCTCAGGACCCCGCATTTTCTAGAGAAGGTGGCGGGAAGGTCTTTAAGCAGTGGAACACAGTGATTCATGGCCATTTATGCATGGCCCTCTGACAGTGTGAGGACAGGGGCTTGGAGCAGAGGCAGTTCCGGAAGCAGGTGGGTCAGGTGGAGACATCTGTGGCAATAATCTACGTAGGAAAAGTGACAACATAGGTTTAAAATAGCTTCCAGTTCACCCAGTACCTCAATATAATGTCCCTTTGGAAGGCTATAGTCAAAATTTCCATGTGATTTTTCAGAACTGCCATTACTTGAAAAAATACACAAAACATATCTGAGTTCTCCAGTACAACAAACTGACCTCCAAAATCAGAGATTAGAAATTTAACAAAAAATATTTTTATTGGCTTGTAAACTGTTTTTTATTCAACATACTTTCCACCCTTTGACTTCCATTAAAAATATAAGTGTGTGGCCGGTCAGGATGGCTATTATCAAAAAATCTAGAAACAATAAATGCTGGAAAGGGTGTGGTGAAAAGGGAACCCTCCTGCACTATTGGTGGGAATGTAAATTGATACAACCACTATGGAAAACAGTAAGGAGGTTCCTTAAAAAACTAAAAATAGAACTACCATATGACCCAGCAATCCCACTACTGGGTATATATCCTGAGAAAACCATAATTCAAAAAGACACATGCACCCCAATGTTCATTGCAGCACTATTTACAATAGCCAGGTCATGGAAGCAACCTAAATGCCCACCGACAGATGAATGGATAAAGATGTGGCACATATATACAATGGAATATTACTCAGCTATAAAAAGAAACAAAACTGAGTTATTTGTAGTGAGGTGGATGGACCTAGAGTCTGTCATACAGAGTGAAGTAAGTCAGAAAGAGAAAAACAAATACCGTATTCTAATGCATATATATGAAAAAAAAAAAAAAAAAAAAATGGTACTGATGAACCTAGTTGCAGGGCAGGAATAAAGATGTAGACATAGAGAATGGACTTGAGGACACGGGGTGGGAGGGGGAAGATGGGGCGAAGTGAGAGTAGCATGGACATATATACACTACCGAATGTAAAATAGCTAGCTAGTGCGAAGCAGCAGCATAGCACAGGGAGATCAGCTCAGTGCTTTGCGATGACCTAGAGGGGTGGGATAGGGAGGACTGGAGGGAGGCTCAAGAGGGAGGGGATATGGGGACATATGTATGCATATAGCTGATTCATTTTTGTGTACAACAGAAACTAACACAGTATTGTGAAGCAATTATACTCCAATAAAGATCTATTAAAAAAAAAAAAAGTCACTTGAGGCAGAAGCACCTGAGAGTAAACAGAGACATATGTTGACATACAATAGATTAAGTATTGTTATTCTTGAATGAATGAATATTTTGTTAATATTCTGTCATCATTTTTAATTCTATAAATATTGATAAATAACCCACATGAACTAAAGCTCTTAAATGTTCTCAGTGATTTTTAAGAGTGTAAAGTGATTTTTGGTCTCAGGACCAAAAAGTTTGAGAACTGCTGTCCAAGGACAATGCCTGGCACTTAGCTAACTGATGTCAGTGTTGGTTAAATAACAAAATAAGCAACAAATCTGATCTGGTTGCAATTTATCACATAAAAGAACTTTGTTTCTTGTTTTGCATTCATAGACAATTTAAAAGGGTCCAAGCTTTTTCTGTGTGAGACAGACATTCTGTAGGAAGATTCCAGCAGGCTTACTTGGCATTATTGCTTCATTTGATCACTTTTCAATGTGAATAAGACACTTAGGGTGCGGATGAGAATTGCTGGGGTACACAAATTCACATTTCAGATAACCCTCATATGTTGCCTAATTAAAGATCAACTATTTTTTTTAATCCCCTAATAGCGTGTGATGTTGGGGAAGTGAGTGCACCTCTCTGAACCTCAGTTTTCTCGTTTCTAAAATGAAGATCATAGTACCCACTCATTAAGGCTATACTGAGGATTAAATGTAAAGTGCTTAGAACAGGGCCTGGCATGTAGAAAGCACTATAAAATTGCTCTTATTATTTCTGACAACTGAATTTGCCTTGTGATTCTGATTTTTCAGCTTTATTGAAAAAGTTGTTGAATTCTGTGGAAAAATGAACATTTGTAAAGATTAAGTGTATTTAATACAGCTTAATACTTAGGGGACTGTAGATCTCAATGGCTTTAGAAAATTGATTTTGTTCAAAATATTATGTCATCTTCATGCTTAAGGATGTTCTTCATTAGAAAATAATAAATATACACTAAGTGGAAAAAAAATCTAAGTGTGTGTGTATAAATAAATGTATATATACGCACATTCAAATTATATGTAATTACATATATATATATCTGTGTGTGTGTGTGTATGTATATGTATACATACATATAAAATCTTTAGTCAGCTTTTGGGGAAATTGTAAAATTATATAACAAAGTTAATATACCTATGAAATGAAGAAATGTGCAAGTATCAGAAAATATCGTTTTTGAAATGAGGTAGAATGTGGCTGTCTATATTTGGAAAATATGGCTTTATAAATAAGTTCAATAATACAAAAGAAACTATTCTTTCCATTGATTTTTTTTTCTTTGTAACAAAAAGAACCAAAATATCATAGGGTGTTCTTATTAACTAACTTTAAACCTCTGAATGAGGTTATCAGGCAATAAAATTCTTTATTCAATATTAATTTTATGATAATAGCATAGAAAAATTTAATACAAGTATTTTACAAAAATGTAAATTGATATTTAATATATATATTTATATATTTATATTTGACATATTCACATTTATCTTTAATAATGTTATTACTGAAGCTATTTTATATTTAAACTTCATACCAAAAAATAAAATAAACAAACTGCTTTAAGAAATTTCAAAATTTAGTTCTCTTAAATAATAACTGAGGATATGAAAGGGGAAAAAAATCTCAGTGGAGTTAAGAGTGTAAGATTTTAGATCCAAGATATTTTCTCTGTTCAGACTATAAGAAGATACACAGTAGAAACTAGTTTCCAAGACATGACCTGATAGATTCTGGTGCTCAGAGTATAACAGAAATCATAACTCAGTTTTGCAACATTTATGTTAGATTACACTTACAATGTAACGTATGCCTGTAAGAACAACAGAGCAGGACCACTGCATTATAAACTAAAAACCAAGCTGAACCTTCATTTGTAAAAACTGAGGAGTAATTCAGTTTTAATTTTTTAAATCTTTCCTGTTATCCTTCATAAAACTTCAGTCTCTAATTGTAATTTTTCTAAGCTTTGATCACATTTTATTAGAGAAACTACTCAACAAAAGAGATGTACCCGAAGCACCTAGAAAAGAGTCTGGTACACGGTAGGGGCTCGATATGTATTTTTTGAATGAATAGGCAGATTCAAATGAGAATTCTGACTCCCTGATTGTCTTTTTACCCTGAAGCATTGTTAAACCGTATGAAAGACATGATTAAGACCCAATTCATTACCCACAAGATTCTAACCCAGGCGTCCCCAAACCCTGGGCCACAGACTGGTAATGCTCTGCAGCCTGTTAGGAACCAGGCCGCACAGCAGGAGGTGAGCGGCCGGCAAGTGAGTGAAGCTTCATCTGCTGCTTCCCATCACTCCCCATTGCTCACATTACCGCCTGAACCATACCCCACACACCCGCCCTCCGGTCCATGGAAAAATTGTCTTCCACAAAACCGGTTCCTGGTGCCAAAATGGTTGGGGGCCACTGTTCTAGCCCATTGTAGTACCACTTGGAAAAGCAGCTCCCCGCAGGTTGTAGACTGAAAGACAGTCTCAATTCTGAGTCAGACAGGTGGCATTACAATCAACTAAAGCAAGCTCTGCCACTGTATTTCTATCATTTGAATTATCCCTGCCCCCTAAAACAGTGGAGTGCTATTCTTTCTAGGACCTCCTACATAGGGGGTTATTTTCATAAGAAGCGGAGCATGATTCAAAGATAGGTAGTATGAAAAGTCTGAACTAAAATCGAGAGAGCTATCTGAAGTCAGACTTTAAAAATTTTGACCTTCAAAAAATTTTTTTTTGCATTCTGAACTAATGACGATTTGGTGAACAGAACACAACTAACTAAACAGCAAACTACAACACCAACCCTGCTAGATTCACATAGAGACAGAGGAGGTGGCCTCCTCCAATTTATCTCCTCACAATATCTTCATTATTAAGCTGCCCTCATCCTGAGAATCCCTTACACAGATCATTCATAAGATGTGATGGTTCCCAGTCCTTCCTGCATATCAGAAGCCAGATAAAAAAGATGATCCCAGCGCTTCACTCCAGACCAACACAATCACACTCTGAGAATGAGCACTCATAGTTTTTAAAACTTCTGTGGGTGAGTTGATGGGCAAGAAAGGTAAGAACAACTAATGTCTCTAGGAGACCACTATAAGCATGCGAGTCAGTCATCCAAAGGGTAATCCATCAGGCCATGTCTTTACTCACCGATTCATTCATTTAGCAAACATTTACTGTGCATCTACCGTGTGATAGCAGCGTGAGAAAATGCAAAGAAATAGTAACACTAGCAACTTCCCCCTTATTAAACACTCACACCACATGAGTATACAATCAGGTTGGCCTCATAAGTGTGCAACCAATGTAGCTGCATAGGGCCCTGGGTGTGGAAGAGCCCCGTGCTGTCACCATCTTGAAATTCCTGATAATTTTGGAACAAAGGGCTCTGCATTTTCATTTTGCTCTAGTATAGAGCTTCAAGGGCTCTATACTAGCCTGGCTTGGGATACTGAAGCTCAAATATGGCCAACCCCAGTGGGACATGCTGCCCACTTTCTTCATCTCCCCTCCATCAACAGTGTCATCAGTACAAATAAGTGAATATTTGTTGATAACGGGGGTTATCAATGCATCTTCCTTGTGCTAAAATCCATCAGCTATTTCCTGCAATGGGTGACTTCTCACTGCCTACTCCCCTCCTCCCTGGCTTGCCACCATCTTTTCCATTCCCCGCCCCAAATGCTGCTATCTTACGGTAACAGCCAAGACAGGGTAGCAAAGATGTCACAGGAGTATATGGAAAGGGTACTCATACTCAAGTGTCAGGAAATGCCTTCTGGGCAAGTTGAGGTGTTGCCAGCCTAATTGAAGGTCAACTCAGACCCCCAGAGTCCCTATACTATATTAGGTTGAAAGCTATAAGAGGCTTCGAGGAGACTAGGTCATAGCCATATTACTTCAGAGGAGGAAACAAGTACGTATCTCTGGGGCCTCCAGGAGAAGACTGTACACGAAGAGGGCTAGCAGGAGACAGGGCACGGAGGCTGAGTTAAATCATATCTCTGCAGTCCCTGAATGTTTGCGGGCTCTTTCCTTTGGGACAAAGGGAAACATAAGGAGTGACATGATCAGGGTTGTATTTTAGAAAGTTTACTGTTGTAATAGTATTTAAGGTAATTTGAAGGGGGATAAGCAAAAAGGCATGAAGAAGACATTTAAGGCTCATACAGTCCTTCAAAAATGAGGAAACAGGATTAATAATAATGTAAGATAATATTTAATGAACACTTACTCTGTGCCAGACACTGTACCTGGATTATGCCATTCAACCCTATCAAATCCCTTTAAGATAGGTGCTTTTTATTATCCCCACGCTATTGAGGAAAAAGAGGAGGTAAAGGGACTTTAAGTAACTTGTCCATGGTTACACAGCCAGTGGCAGCAAAGGTATTATTTATTTAACTCCAGATTCAATGACTTTAAACTCCGATAAAAATCCTAACAAGATGTCTTTAACTAAATAAAAGTTCTACAATCCGTACAAAAAATTTTAAATGTAATGTTCAAGAATGCTCTTTTAAAAAAGAACCAGAAGGGTAATGTTTTAGCAGCCTTGAGAACTCATTATAAAGCAACACCGTTTAAAACCTTTTGTTCCTGACACAAAAACAGAAACACAGATCAATAGAACAGATTAGAAAATCGAGAAATAGACTAAAGTGTTTTAAAAAATGTAACACATGATAACACAAGCTTCCCATAATAAAAAGTGTTAGGAAGAATTATTAAATAAATCAAATTGGAATAACTGGATAATAATTTGGGGAACTGATCGGGTTAGATACATATTTTACACTGTACACAAAAATAGCCTCCACATGAATTGAGTTAATTACAAAAAAAAAAAAATTGAATGACAGAAAAACCAGCAGGAGATGGAATAGAATATTTATCAGATTTGTGAAAGAACAATAATTTCAGCTTTGAAGCAGTGGAATAAATCATGAAGGAAAGGACTGACACATCTGAATACATAAAAAATTTAAAACTTCTGTACAATGAAAAAACAGCAAGACTAAAATAAAAAGGACATTATACTAAGGGCATTATTTGCATCCCATCTGACAAAAGGGGCTTTAAAACTCAAACTATATATATCCTCATTCAAATTTATAAGGAAACCATCAGACCTCAAAATACAAACATGTAAGATAGGAAAAAACAATGGATACACAGAGACGCACCATCAGTAAAGAAAAAAATAGAAAATGGTTCAAACCACCAACAATTAATACAATAAAAGCAAAACAAACTTAAGATAGTATTTTTCCCCTTTCTAAATAACATTTCCCCCCAAGCAGGCAACACCCAGTGTTGCCGCAGTTAGACGGAAGGCTTTGTACTGGTTGCTTACTGGTGGAATGCAACCTTCTTAAAAATCAGTATCACAATACACAGCCAGAGTCAGGCTCCAAACCACAGTGATTTCTATAATCAGCAATTACATACCGAGCACTTCATCTTCTGGAAATAATAAAAGCAAAAGCGGATTGAGGATGGAGATGGTCATTCGTTACAGCTCACCAAGGGGAAATGATGGAAACAACCTGAACACCCCAAATTATGGGAATGGTTTTATAAACTATGACACAGACTATTATTCAGGGTGAGACACTTTAAGCTATTATTTTCATAAGTTTAGTCCAAAGGGATGGAGAAAGAGACAGGGATGTATCTTGAGGGGGCAACAGTATTAAGAGAAAAATCATAAAATTATTTCCTTTAAGGTTGTCAGAGCCTGGATGTGCTTATCATTGGAGGGGAGCAATATATTAGAGAGAAAAGAAGAAGGAAAATGTGAGAAGGAGAGAGAGAGAGAAGTAAGGAGAAGAGAGGGTGGGAGGGCAGAGAAGGAGAGGGAAGTGCGTGGTAAGATTGCAGGTGGGATGAAGTCTAGACAGCAGACGCAAAGGTAAGCACAGAAAAGTTTGCTGTGGAAACGAGGAGTGAAAACGAAGAAAGAGCAACAAGAAACATGTTTGAAGTGAAGACACACAGGTCAATTTTATCCTTTGAGAATTCCTCACTCAGGTGAGCTGCTCTTGGTTTGGTAGACTCCAGAAGCCCTGACCCCAGTGATGCTGTAATTCTGTAACATTTTATAACAGCATTTATTCAGTCAGCATTTAGTGTCACTTCCCAGCAAGGAAAGGAAAAATGAGCAAAAGTGCCACCAGGGGGCAGGTTTGGCACTGGCAAAGGGACTTCAAAGACAACATGCAAAAATATATATATATTTTTTCTTTCAGCACAGGATCCATTCTTTGTTTTGCAACAATAAATATTGCATCAAGTCCAGAGTAATTCCTTAATGGATATGAATTTCGCTCAGGTGTGCAAGAAATGTCACAGTACTTTATATCCTTTAAATAAAATTAAATCCAACCTCAAGCTGCTATCCTACTAGGTCAGGTTAAAAGTCAATTTCAGTCATTATCATGGCTCCCGCAGCCTCATTGGGTCCTGCAGAGGTTCTTGGGGGTCTCAGCCAGGGCTAACATTTAGGTCATTGGTTCAATATGGTTCAATGCTTATGGTCTGAACCAGCATGATCCCTTGATAGGCTGTGACTTGTTAGGAATGGGCAGACATTCCATCACCTGGAACACACACACACACACACACACCTCCTTAGGGCACTCAGAGAAGGTAAGCTGGGATTCATCCTTATCTTTAGAGCTCTTGTCTCCAGCACACCCCTTTCTGCTCCTCTCTCCTGTGCCTGCCTCTCCGCCTCCAGACTCCTCGCCTTCCTCTATGGGTTTCATCTCTGGCCAGCTGAGGCTTTCAGAAAATCTAGGAAGACAGATGTCTTCAAGGCTACAGAAGCTTCAAGAGAAGCATGGAGCCCAGAGGCCAGGTCCAGTGCTCAGGACAGGGAAAGGAGAAAACACAAGAACATCAAAAGAACAGCAAACACACGTATATCCTAATTGTATTGCCACATTGACCACAAGACCACAGTTCTTAAAACCCCGTTTACAAGTCTGACAGCATGCAACAGTGAGTTTTCTTTTTCTGGTAGATGACACAGAACTCTGACATCTCTCAAAGTTCATGGCGGGCTGGGACTGGCTATCAGATTAGCTGCCCTGGGGGAACAAAGACAAAGATGGGCACACCCTCATCTCAAGGAGCTTCTGGTGACACATAAAGAGAAACAGGTGATAGGGCACTAATGGATTTAGGTAAGAGTTGCAAACTAAAAGCCTGAAGGCCAGAACCCGCCAACCTTAGTAATTTTTCACTTGCCAACATTTAAAACATTAAAAGCAAAGGACGGTTTACATAAGTTTCTATAAATCTAGCATCTCTTTAAAAATAAGAAGACCTGGCAACCCAGACCTGCATTTCCACATGGCAGCCATCATTAGGAGCTGAGTAGAGGCTGCTCCCTTTAGCTGGGGCCACTGCTTTCCAGTTGTCCACAGTCCCCACCACTCCCTATTGTGTTACGCCCCGTCTACTTCCCTCATGTATGCTACTGGCCTAGCTTCTATAGGTTTTGAGTCTGTAACTCCTGACTGAGTGAACTAAATAAAATTATACTCAGGGTAAGTGTTCCATGAAACTAATTAAGCTTCTGCATTTCTTCAATTCGCACTCTGATAGATCTGGAAATTCAGAATTATTTCAGATGGGCCTGAAGATTTGAGCAGAGACTGAAGAAACTGTTGTATTTAAGTGATTAACTTGGTTCATACGCAAATGTTACAGACAAGGCCAGCCATACTCCTGGCATCAAGTAGACTCGTTGTTTGTGTGCTAAAGAGTAAACCCAAGGCACAAAAAGATACTTGTGAAATGCAGCTTTAGCTATGTTCTTTGGCCTCATTTCCCATTACTGCTACCTTGAGTGCCCCATGGAGTGTGCGCTGGTGTGAGTGAGCTACAGGAGGCCACACCCATGGACATTCCTCTCAGACTCAGTCCTGTCCTGACCTCAGGTCCAGGACAGTTCAGCCCCAGCCTGCAGAGACACCCAGCTTCATTTTGCTCAATTTTAACTTTCAGTAGATCATTCCAAGTTTAGAACTTCTTGCACAGTCAATAAACTCAGGGGAGAAAAATAAAGGAAAGAAAAAATAATTCTTTGTTGAGGACATCTGGACTTGTCTGGCTTTCCTGGGGATTCAAGTAACTATCCATGGAAATTCTTCTCTATGTGTCTGAAAATAATGTTTAAAAGACTAAAAAGCAACATATGAAATAAATAAATTAACAACACCAATTTGGCAAATGTATTCTACATGTTGAAAGGTGTTGTTGAATACAAAGGACAACTCATGTGAACTTCCCCATGGTACACGCATATCCAACAAGGATGCTGTTGGAATCTTTTACTGCTTGATATTTTATTGATCCAATGGAGTAGAGAGCTATTTAGAAAGACCAGGAGTAAACAACTGGGGAAGAGAGATGGGCATAAAAGCTATAAGACAGAGTATCCCATGTCCTTCAACAGAAGGGACACCCAGCTTCCCCAGCTGATTTCTGAAGAAGGCCATACACACAGGACTTACCTAAGTAGCTCCTTGACCCTTAATTACACAGAAGAAACTGATTACAACTAGTAGAATATCTGACAGATTGTAGAAAATAACATCTCTCCCTGAGAGAATAGTTAAAAGAACAGCATTTTATCTCAGGTCTTAATAATTTGGGGAAAAATAATATAGTATCTGCAAGAAACAGTATATTAAGTATTTAGTACATTAAGCATTTTCAAAATCGACATCCCAGCCATCATCAGAAGGAGAGAGTCTCAAGTCACCCTCAGAAATATTTTATTTTAAGACACTTCTTTATTACATTCTCCTTAAATATAATTTTTTAAAAGTAGAGCTTTAAAATGAGGGATATCCACTAGCAAACAGGAGTTTTGAAGATGTTATAATTTCTATATCACAGGGTTAAAAAAGAAACTCATCTTTGAAAATTAAAAAAAAAAACAAAACACTGTCACACCTTTAAAGAAATGAGTTTTTTTTTTCCACAACCCAAAAACGAGTGCTTGATAAGCAAATGTCACAGATGATGAGGGAAACAAAATCAGAATCAAAGTCCTCAAAATACACAGAAGACCTCAAAATGTGTATGGACTCATATGCACTCATGTGAACACACATGCACACACACATACACACACACAGAGGAAACAAGTGAAGCACAGCCAGGGGCCCTGAGGCCCTCCCTGATGCAAACCCAGAAAGTGGGCATCCTTGAAAGCACACAATGCTACCCAGTCTACGCTGTCTCATCTTCAAGTGCCGTTCATCAGAAACCCGCCAGGGAGAACACTAGATTCTCTCCAAAGATATCTGGAATACCGTATCAAGTTATATCACCAAATAAGCAATACAACAAACCCATCTAGTAGTTTCTAAAAGATTTATTCTTTGCCTACTGTTGAGGAGAAATGAGCCTATTATAAATGTCTAACATTAGCCACAAATCTGCAGGTGAGTGGATGAAAAAAAAGTTGAAATGACCATGCTTAAGTACAAAAAGATACCTTGGTAATTACTTTTAAGAATGTAAATTATGTTGGTGGAATGCAGGACTGTTTATGAAATGTTGACAAAAAGAGGAAATCTTCTGCATCAGAACATTGAGTAATGATGAAACAAAACAAACTGATGAAATTTTCAATTACATTCTCTGGGTCTTATGCTTTCAGCTTTATCTTTGCCCTCTCTCCCCAGCTCCCTTGCCCTCCATACCTGATCACTAAGTGAGAAGAAACAAACATACATAATCTTATTTGGGGCAGTCACCTTAGCGAGTGAAGTCTACCTCGACCACAGAGCAGGCAGCTTTCAGGAAGCCCTGGGAAACCTGCTGAAGCTCTCACTGTGGACCCCAGGGGCAACGTCTCTGAACTTGAAATCAGTGCAGATAGTGTAGGTGTTTCAGTAAGGAGATAAGGAGAGAGAAAAAGAGAAGTAGGAAGGGAAGACAAATTATATACTACGTCTGGGAGCAAGTCATGAGAGAAAATAGTTTGCAAACTAATTGATTTGACTATGGTATAATCATGGTCTCCAAACAAGACAATCCCTTTGGTATAAGAAGAAAAGATTAGAGTATCTCTGAATAATTAAATATTTTAAATCTATCCTTAAAAAAACTTATTTTGTGCATTTTTTAAATGTACATACTACATTTAAAAATGAATACATGTAGATAATTTAAAACAATAAACACATATTGGGGTAAATACTCAATTAAAAAAACATTTTTTAACTATTAGGAGATTGTGGTCAAAACCTGGATAACCTTTGCCTGGATAAACACTCAAGGAACTCTAAGGCTTCGTTGGGTCAATTATTCTATACTTTGGTTTATTATTGTTATTATTGTTGCTGCTGTTATTATTATTTTCACAAAAGCAATATATATTAATTGTAGAAAATTAAGAAATTGCAGAGGAATACAAAAGAAAGGAACAATCATCTGTAACTCTATTTCTAAAATAGTTTGGTGCCCCTTATCTAACCACATATACAATATTGTATATGTATATAAACCTCTATGTATATACAATATAGTGACTGTTCTATAACTTATTTTTTCAATTAATAATAAATTATGAATACGTTATTTTGGAAGAAAATTTTAATTGTCTATACACTACAAATTTGCATATAAATTATGTACCACATTTTAATCAATTCCCTATAGTTGAATATTTAAGTTTTTAAAATTTTCTTGCTTTTTTAATGCCTGAGGAACAGACATGGAGGCCTCTGGATGCGAAGCAGAATGAACCAGATTTTATACTGTGGACCAGCCATTCTCAAGGAAATGGTATTACACCTCCAGGGAATATCTTCAAAATTTGGGCAGATGTTTTTGGTTTTCATGATGTTTGGGGGTTGCTCCTTGTGTTTAGAAGGTGGGGAACAGGGATGCCAGCTGCCTTGCACCGTGGAGAGCAGTCCTGAGCCAGGAAGAGCTGCCCCATGTCCTGTACAACTTTGAAATGTCCTGCTGGAAATGCAGGAGGCCAGGAGCCTGATTACAATTATCCAAGTCCAGAACTTAACTCTGGTTTACATGCAAATGCAAACTATTCTGTGCCCATTTAAAATAAACATTAAGTTTTCTACTACCATATAAATCAAGGGGAAAATGTTTTCTTCAATGCTTTACGAAGAATTGTGCACCTTTTTTGAAAATTATGTCACTAACATCACCCCATTTCTATTACTGGCATCAGCAACATCACCTACTTCTAAGAGTCTGCATTTGAAGATGGCTCACATTCGCAGTGATTCTAAAAGGATGTGTGAGCACCTTATCACCTCCTTGTGTCTTCTAATATTGTCATGCCAAACGTTTGTGTGATGAAATACATATCTTTATTATAAAGATTATTTTTCCGTCATATGACATGTAAGGCCTTCTATTGCCTTTTACAAAATTCCGTGTAGGTAGGTCCTATTTTCTATTGGTTTCATCTTAGGAGAATAAAGAGAACATTAACAGCATTTATTATAAACAGTGGTCATTGGTCGATCGGGTTGAAAGCTGCGAGTGTAAAGAGTGTAAAGCATTCGGAGGCTTCCAGCAGGAAAATGACAAGATAAAACAGGGCTGTAGGTATGACTGTGCGGAGAGGAAAGAAAATAAACAGGAGGCAGAGACCAGAAAAGAAGCGAGTACAATCTGGGCAGGGAACTAATGAAGACCTAGAATGCCGCAACGCCTGAGAAAACCAAAAAGAAGAACTTTCATGGAGGACATTTTAAAAAGAGGAGTTGCTGGAACTCAGTGGTTGAACACAGTGTCAGAGAGGGGCTGTCACAGCATCAGTAGACAGCAGAGTGACTGTGTTCTCAGAAACAGTCTCACGTGTGTGCTCGCATGCACACTTCCGCGTGCACACACACACACACACACCCAAACTCCAGGTTCTTTATGAAATAATCCCGCTCCCCTCCTGCTGCCAATGGGAAGACTTATCACACCACTGATTCTGAAATCTGACAGCTCCGCCTGACATGAGTCTGAATTGGCGGGGCAAAGCCTTATTCGGTTTATTTATTTGTTTGTGATTCTCCATCCAAGATAAATCCTGAAACAAATTTCAAGTGTGCTTTAAGTACACTCCAGGTTATAAATCATATACTTGCATTCTCATACTACAGTAAGCATGAAACCACATAGATCAACAACAGATATATATGCCTCCCTTCCTTGCCAAATTCACGCACACACACCCATGCCAAGAGAGAGGATAAAAGGAAACTAAGACAGAACCAATGATGATTCATCTGCAGCATACATGTTTAGGAATCAGAAGCAACCAGAACAATTAAAATAATACGATATTAGACTGGGCAAGGGCCCCATGGTTCTAAATGGCAGAAAAGTGTTTCCAAAATGAAGGGATGGAGAATCACGTATGTCAATCATGAGAGAACCGATGCTGGAGAATACTGGGGAGAGAAGAGACTGTCCTGATTCATATTTGATCTCCAGTTAAGATTAAAAGTATATTATATGCTGATTTATCTGATTTTAGCTTATATAGCCATCCTCAACTTTAAATTTTCTGAGACTAGATAATGTAAATATTTCTTTAAACAATGGAAGAGTGAGTCCATAGTATCCCCAAACATAAAGAGACTATTTAGTTATCCTGATCCGTGTCCATGCAACAGTATTGAGTCCATAAAACACGAATATCACCTTCTCGGTTGCTTTTCTTAACAATCAGAAAGTGAGAAGGATGGCAGCCATATCCTTCTCAATGTCACCAAACAATGCCTGATGCATTCCATCAACGTGCAAAATGTCCCTGGAAATACCACCATTAAATTCTCACATTGTTTCTTTTTGAGTCACTTACCATCTGAAATGTATTCTTTAGCACTTTCTCATTTACATTGTGTGACAAAAAGACAAGCCAGATCCAAGGACCATGCTAACTGCCTGAAATGGCCAATGAAGGGCTTGTCTAGGCAAAGGCACAGGTAACTCTGTCCCTCTCTCCCCATCTCTGCTGCCTGACCTCAGGTTTAACAAGAGGTAAGATATTTATATATTGAGTATGTACTGTGCTACCTTGCAAGAGGCTAAATGAGCCACAAAGAAACAGAAAGTGGCCTGAGGCTAAAGAAGATGCTGCAGGTGAGGATCCAGGTGGCTATGACTTAAAGGCCATGGTCTTCCCACCTCTCCCTAACTAGGCACAAATTCCAAGCACCTTGTCATGGAAGATGAGGCCTGCATGTGCTCCCCTTCCTGCTGCTCTTGTCCTACTCCTAGCACTGCCCCCTGCCCCACTGTGGTCTTTGATCACACCCTCCCCTCTTAGCTTCTGGGCCATGATGTTGTGATTCTTCCTGGAACCCACTTCTTCACAGTTGTCACTGACTCACACCTACTTATTGTCCAAAACTCCAATCTAGTGTCACACTTCGGGGTAGATATCCTTTCTCTCTGCCTTTACAGGGTTTCTCTTCATCTATGCACCTACTAGTTACCTTGTGATGATCTCTTTACTCATTTGTCTCCTAGAATACGAGCTTCCCAGGGCAGGGACCAAGTCTCTTTGATGTTCATATCTCTAGTGCCCGGCAGAGTGAGCGCTGAATGTCTGTCCCTTGCATGACTGGGAAGTTTTTCCTTTTCTTCTAGAGAGCAAGGAGAAGGGCTATCACCTATCAAAGCTGTTAAAACTATCATTGATTTCCACACTGAGGGTAAGGAGGGGTTTGCAAGTCACATTTAGTTCAATGATCAGTTGAAATTCATTGCTGACATTTCCTTTCTTTTTTATCACATAAGCCCCTTGGTGGAAAGAACAGAAAGTCTCACACTCACAAAGGGTACCAGATTTAGACTTTAACATTATCTGCTAGTGAAGTGATGCAAGCAGTCACAGACATGCACCAGCAGAGTTGAAGGAAGAAGCCATTCATCATATGACATTAACCATTACCAGATCATGTGCTCTGAAGTGCACTGTGAATTAGAACTTCTGACAAATTCTACCACTCTCTTGCAAACAGCACAATTATTTTGAATTTGTGTGTGTCAAGTATGTTGATTTGTTTTAACAAATGCTCACAACTGTTTGGCATGTCATTAACTTTTAATATACTAAGAACAACCTCTCTAGATCCTCAAGAAGTTCTTGCAAGTACCAAATTATTTATAGGATCAATAGACAATGGGCATTGAATCTATTTCATCCAAAGGAAAAAATGCAATATCCTTATCACTCACCAAATGAAGTTTTGCCCAGAATTCAGGTCCTTCCTCCATCTCTCTGAGGCTTGGTGGAATGTACCAAAAGCAAACATTGGCATATTCAGGCTGAAGATGAAGAAAGTTTGAAAGTTTTTAATTAATCTTAGAATGCAATTCAACTCTTAGCTAGTTTCTTTCAGTCATCATGTGTGTCTTACATTGATAACATCAGAATCTGATAGATTAGACATCCATTCAACCTTACTTTTGATAACAGCTTATTGAGTAATTTTCTTCTCAGTTGGGTGCACCGAGAGAGTGCTCTCCCCTCTGGGTAAGGGATGTGCACAAGATCAAAAATAAACATAATGAAGTTTGAAGCTAACTCAACCCAGCTCTAACTAACCATTAGTTAGCACCTGATACACATATACCTAGAGATGCCCTGGTTCATCCCTCTTCAACCCTAATCCTTAAGTTATATCTCATACCACCATGTCCTTCAAATAATTTCTTCTCAACTTAAGGTGGCCAAAGTTGTCTTCTATTACCTGCTACACTTGACAAATGCAAAATCCCCAATTACCTGTGAGTCGGTAACATATGATATACTTGGGCTCCACTTAACCAGCCCTGCTGTGACCCTGGCCAATACAGCATCAGAAGGAAAATAAAGGCCATCAGTTCGACTACTGGCTCTCAAGTATCAGTATCAGGAAGGGTGTGAGGCTGCTAGACGGCTTGCACAAAATGAAGACTCTCAGCACCTGGGCTCAGAACACCCAGAGCTGAATACGTCCGTCATAGAAATGGCTGAAGAACTGGGTCATGCTGGGTCATGCCCACCCACTCAGCACCTTCCTCATCTGATTCTTCATGCTGACAGTTTTTGAAATGACTTCTATTTTCCCACCACAAACACAGTTTGTAGGTAATAACCGGTGTTATAATAGTTCTCAATAACCAAGTTATGCTCCATTGTCACTATAAAGTTTCAAAGTATTTCAGAGAGAAGAAACAGCTATCACCCCACATCTTAAAATCAAAACTGGTACTATAAAGAGTTTTGATTTTAATGGATTTTAAATTACAACTGATAGCCCAGAAACATTCCAGCTCAACAAGGTAAGCTCTTGATCTGATCATCCCTTCACCTTTGAAGTTTGCAACAGGCTTATTGAATTTGACCAAAAAACAAAAAAGGAGCTACAGAAAGAACAAACAAACAGAAGAGGAACCAAGATGGTGGACTAGAAGGATGTGCTCTCACTCCCTCTTGTGAGAACACCAGAATCACAACTAGCTGCTGGACAATCATGGACAGGAAGAGACTGGAACTCACCGAAAAAGATACCCCACATCCAAAGACAAAGGAGAAGCCACAATGAGACGGTAGGAGGGGCGCAATCACAGTAAAATCAAATCCCATAACTGCTGGGTGGGTGACTCACAGACTGGAGAACACTTATACCACAGAAGTCTACCCATTGGAGTGAAGGTTATGAGCCCCACATCAGGCTTCCCAACCTGGAGGTCTGGCAATGGGAGGAGGAATTCCTAGAGAATCAGACTTTGAAGGCTAGTGGGATTTGATTGCAGGACTTCAACAGGACTGGGGGAAACAGAGACTCCACTTTTGGAGGGCACACACAAAGTAGTGTGTTCATCAGGGCCCAGGGGAAGGAGCAGTGACCCCAGGGGAGACTGAACCAGACCTACCTGCTAGTGTTGGAGGGTCTCCTGCAGAGCCAGTGGGGGGGGTGATGTGACTCACCATGGGGACCAGAACACTGGCAGCAGAAGTTCTGGGAAGTACTCCTTGGCATGAGCCCTCCCAGAGTCTGTCATTAGCCCCACCAAAGAGCCCAGGTAGGCTCCAGTGTTGGATTGCCTCAGGCCAAACAACCAACAGGGAGGGAACCCAGCCCAACCAATCAACAGTCAAGCGGATTAAAGTTTTACTGAGCTCTGCCCACCAGAGCAACAGTCAGCTCTACCCACCACCAGTCCCGCCCATCAAACCTCTTAGATAGCCTCATCCACCAGAGGGCAGACTACAGGAACTACAATCCTGCAGCCTGTGGGAAAAAAAAACACATTCACAGAAAGATAGACAAGATGAAAAGTCAGAGGGCTATGTACCAGATGAAGGAACAAGATAAAACCCCAGAAAACAACTAAATGAAGTGGAGATAGGCAAACTTCCAGAAAAGAATTCAGATTAATGATAGGGAAGATGATCCAGGACCTCGGAAAAAGAATGGAGGCAAAGATTGAGAAGATGAAAGAAATGTTTAACAAAGATCTAGCAGAATTAAAGAACAAACAAACAGAGATGAACAATATCACAACTGAAATGAAAACTACACTAGAAGGAATCAATAGCAAAATAACTGAGGCAGAAAAATGGATAAGTGACCTGGAAGACAGAATGGTGGAATTCACTGCTGCGGAACAGAATAAAGAAAAGAGAATGAAAAGAAATGAAGACAGCCTAAGAGACCTCTGGGACAACATTAAACGCGACAACATTCGCATTATAGGTGTCCCAGAAGGAGAAGAGAGAGAGAAAGGAACCAAGAAAATATCTGAAGAGATTATAGTTGAAAACTTCCCTAACATGGGAAAGGAAAGAGCCAACCAAGTGCAGGAAGTGCACCGAGTCCCATATAGGATAAATCCAAGGAAAAACACACCAAGACACATAGTAATCAAATTGGCAAAAATTAAAGACAAAGAAAAATTATTGAAAGCAGCAAGGGAAAAACGACAAATAAAATACAAGGATTTCTCAGCAGAAACTCTACAAGCCAGAAGGGAGTGGCATGATAAACTTAAAGTGATGAAAGGGAAGAACCTACAACCAAGATTACTCTACCCAGCAAGGATCTCATTCAGATTTGATGGAGAAATCAAAAGCTTTACAGACAAGCAAAAGCTAAGAGAATTCAGCACCACCAAACCAGCTCTATAACAAATGCTAAAGGAACTTCTCTAAGTGGGAAACACAAGAGAAGAAAAGGACCTACAAAAACAAACCCAAAACAATTGAGAAAATGGTCACAGGAACATACATATCGATAATTACCTTAAACGTGAATGGATTAAATGCTCCAACCAAAGGACACAGGCTTGCTGAATGGATACAAAAACAAGATGCATATATATGCTGTCTACAAGAGACCCACTTCAGACCTAGGAACACATACAGACTGAAAGTGAGGGGATGGAAAAAGATATTCCATGCAAATGGAAATCAAAAGAAAGCTGGAGTAGCAATACTCATATCAGATAAAATAGACTTTAAAATAAAGAATGTTACAAGAGACAAGGAAGGACACTACATAATGATCCAGGGATCAATCCAAGAAGAAGATATAACAATTATAAATATATATGCACCCAACATAGGAGCACCTCAATACATGAGGCAAACGCTAACAGCTCTAAAAGAGGAAATCGACAGTAACACAATAATAGTGGGGGACTTTAACACCTCAGTTACATCAACAGACAGATAATCCAAAATGAAAAAAAATAAGGAAACAGAAGCTTTAAATGACACAATAGACCTGAAAGATTTAATTGATATTTATAGGACATTCCAACCAAAAACAGCAGATTACACTTTCTTCTCTAGTGCGCATGGAGCATTCTCCAGGATAGATCACATCTTGGGTCACAAATCAAGCCTCAGTAAATTTAACAAAATTGAAATCATATCAAGCATCTTTCCTGACCACAATGCTATGAGATTAGATATGAATTACAGGGAAAAAAACATAAAAAACACAAACACATGGAGGTTAAACAATACGTTATTAAATAACCAAGAGATCACTGAAGAAATCAAAGAGGAAATCAAAAAATACTTAGAGACAAATGACAACGACAACATGAGGATCCACAATCTATGGGATGCAGCAAATGCAGTTCTAAGAGGGAAGTTTATAGCTATACAAGCCTACCTCAAGAAACAAGAAATATCTCAAATAAACAATCTAACCTTACACCTAAAGGAACTAGAGAAAGAAGAACAAACAAAACCCAAAGTTAGCAGAAGGAAAGAAATCATCAGGATCAGAGCAGAAATAAATGAAACAGAAACAAAGAAAACAATAGCGAAGATCAATAAAACTAAAAGCTCGTTCTTTGAGAAGATAAACAAAATTGATAAACCATTAGCCAGACTCATCAAGATAAAGAGGGAGAGGACTCAATTCAATAAAATTAGAAATGAGAAAGAATAAGTTAAACAGACACCGCAGAAATACAAAGCATCCTAAGAGACTACTACAAGCAACTATATGTCCATAAAATGGACAACCTGGAAGAAACGGACAAATTCATAGAAAGGTATAACCTTCCAAGACTGAACCAGGAAGAAACAGAAAATATGAACAGACCAATCACAGGTAATGAAATTGAAACTGTGATTAAAAATCTTCTAACAAACAAAAGTCCAGGACCAGATGGCTTCACATGTGAATTCCATTAAACATTTAGAGAAGAGCTAACACCCATCCTTGCCAAACTCTTCCAAAAAATTGCAGAGGAAGGAACACTCCCAAACTCATTCTGTGAGGCCACCATCACCCTCACACCGAAACCAGACAAAGATACTACAAAAAAAGAAAATTACAGACCAATATCACTGATGAACATAGATGCAAAAATCCTCAACAAAATACTAGCAAACAGAATCCAACAACACATTAAAAGGATCATACACCATGATTAACTGGGATTTATCCCAGGGATGCAAGGATTCTTCAATATATGTGAATCAATCAATCTGATACACCATATTAACAAATTGAAGAATAAAACCCATATTATCATCTCAATAGATGCAGAAAAAGCTTTTGACAAAATTCAACACCAATTTATGATAAAGACTCCCCAGAAAGTGGGCATAGAGGGAACCTGCCTCAACATAATAAAGGCCATATATGACAAACCCACAGCAAACATCATTCTCAATGGTGAAAAACTGAAAGCATTTCCTCTAAGATCAGGAACAAGACAAGGATGTCCACTCTCACCACTATTATTCAACGTAGCTTTGGAAGTCCTAGCCACGGCAATCAGAGAAGAAAAAGAAATCAAAGGAATACAAACTGGAAAAGAAGAAGTAAAACTATCACTGTTTGCAGATGACATGATACGATACATAGAGAATCCTAAAAATGCCACCAGAAAACTACTAGAGCTAATCAATGAATTTGGTAAAGTTGCAGGATACAAAATTAATGCACAGAAATCTCTTGCATTCCTACACAGTAATGATGAAAAATCTGAAAGAGAAATTAAGGAAACACTCCCATTTACCATTGCAACAAAAAGAATAAAGTACCTAGGAATAAACCTACCTAGGGAGACAAAACAACTGTATGCAGAAAACTATAAGACACTGATGAAAGAAATTAAAGATGATACCAACAGATGGAGAGATATACCATGTTCTTGGATTGGAAGAATCAATATTGTGAAAATGACTATACTACCCAATGCAATCTACAGATTCAATGCAATCTCTATCAAATTACCAATGGCAATTTACAGAACTAGAACAAAAAATCTTAAAACTTGTATGGACACACAAAAGACCCCGAATAGCCAAAGCAGTCTTGAGGGAAAAAAATGGAGTGGGAGGAAACAGACTCCCTGACTTCAGACTATACTACAAAGCTACAGTAATCAAGACAATATGGTAATGGCACAAAAACAGAAACACAGATCAATGGAACAAGATAGAAAGCCCAGAGATAATCCCACGCACCTATGGTCAACTAATCTATGACAAAGGAGGCAAGGATATACAATGGAGAAAAGACAGCCTCTTAAATAAGTGGTGCTGGGAAAACTGGACAGCTACATGTAAAAGAATGAAATTAGAACACTCCCTAACACCATACACAAAAATAAACTCAAAATGGATTTGAGACCTAAATGTAAGACTGGACAGTATAAAACTCTTAGAGGAAAACATAGGAAGAACACTCTTTGACATAAATCACAGCAAGATCCTTTTTGACTCACCTCCTAGAGAAATGGAAATAAAAACAAAAATAAACAAATGGGACCTAATGAAACTTCAAAGCTTTTGCACAGCAAAGGAAACCATAAACAGGATGAAAAGACAACCCTCAGAATGGAAGAAAATATTTGCAAACGAATCAACGGATAAAGGCTTAATCTCCAAAATATATAAACAGCTCAAGCAGCTCAATAGTAAAAAAACAAACAACCCAATCAAAAAATGGGCAGAAGACCTAAATAGACGTCTCTCCAAAGAAGACATACAGATGGCCAAGAGGCACATGAAAAGCTGCTCAACCTCACTAATTATTAGATAATGTAAATCAAAACTACAATGAGGTATCACCTCACACCGGTTAGAATGGCATCTTCAGAAAATCTACAAACAACAGATGCTAGAGAGGGTGTGGAGAAAAGGGAATCCTGTTGCACTATTGGTGGGAATGTAAAAAACAGCCACTATGGAGAACAGTATGGAGGTTCCTTAAAAAACTAAAAATAGAACTACCATATGACCCAGCAATCCCACTACTGGGCATATACCCTGAGAAAACCATAATTCAAAAAGACACATGCACCCCAATGTTCATTGCAGCACTATGTACAATAGCCAGGTCATGGAAGCAACCTAAATGCCCATTGACAAACAAATGGATAAAGAAGATGTGGTACAAACATACAATGGAATATTATTCAGCCATAAAAAGGAATGAAATTGGGTCATTTGTAGAGACGTGGATGGACCTAGAGACTGTCATACAGAGTGAAGTAAGTCAGAAGGAGAAAAACAAATATAGTATATTAACACATATATGTGGAACCTAGAAAAATGGTGCAAATGAACCGGTTTGCAAGGCAGAAATAGTGACACAGATGTAGAGAACAAACGTATGGACACCAAGGGGGGAAGGTGGGGTGTGGTGGTGGTGTGATGAATTGGGAGATTGGGATTGACATGTATACACTGATGTGTATAAGATAGATAACTAATATTGAACATGGGAAAAATAAAGAAATGATTAAAAAAATAAAAAAACAAAATGGAGTACTTTGTAATTCAAGTCAATTTCCATAAACATTTATCATGAGACTACAATAGTCTTTACAGATTACACAATTTATACTTGGTTTTCTAATTTATGATTAATTTGGTTTCTCTAGGATAGAATGTACTGGCCTTCAAATTATTTAATCATCTAATGTGAATAAATCTTTTTGTGAATAAATAAAGTCACTATGGTTGATTAGAAAGTAGAAAAAAACAGAGTTATTATCTGTCACTAGATTCTAGGAATCTGTGTCTTTATATCAACGTAGATTTTTTTCCAGGTGCCATTTATGTCAGTTATCAATTTATTGCCTCTCAGCTCCAAATCCACCCTTTCTTTATGTTCCCCAATAATGGAGGTGGACTCTATAAATATTTCTCCTTTCCATCTGGTCCAATCGGAGACTTTATCAGCAGAGGGTGCTGGAGGGACACGGAGAAGGAAGAGGTGTCTCCTCCTGGTCACGTGTGCTCATCTCATGGGGCTCCTGCAGTAGGTGGGGCTCTTTTAAGCAGTTTTGGTGACCAGCAGCAAGTGGCCCCTGACAGCTTCCCCCAGCACCACGCCCTGTGGCGGCTTCACAGCAGCCTGGTCACAGGAGGATGCCCATAAATGGTTTTTCCTTGCACACTCTCCTCCGGGGATTTCATAGGGAGGGCTGCCAGCGAGGCATCTTGCCTTGGATGGCTTGAGTGAGTTCTAAAATATGGCAGTGCCCTGAAATCAGCGTCCTCCAGCACTCCAGGAGGTGGACTCCTAGAGACCCCACCTGTGTGACACCTTGGGGGACTGCCCTGTCATCTTGTGAGCCACACTGCACCCTCTCCAACCAAGTCTGGATCTCAGCCCTGGGTGGGGGTGGCCTCTTGCTCAGTGCTCCATCTCAGTTCTAGGAGTGATGTCTTTACAGTATCTGTTATTTCTGTATTTTTCTTTACAGTATCTGCTATTTCTGTATTTTTTAGGGTCTCTTTCTCTCTTGCGAGGCAATCTCCCATGACTCCAATCCCCTGTTAATAATTCTTTTTTTAAAATACGGAACTCTTCACAAATCTGCATGTCATCCTTGCACAGGGACCATCCTAATCTTTTCCGTATTATTCTAATTTTAATATATGTGCTGCTAAAGCAAGCACGATAATTCTTTACATTGCACTTTCCCACTTCAGATTACTGTGCAGTTTTTGTCTTTTTATTGGACCCTAATACATCATTAAATAAGCCATTCTTTTTCATTTGTATGGCAACATTGTGAATCATTTTGTAATAGTTTCTATCTGCTACCAGATCTGCTCTATATAAGTTAGGACCTAGTCCTTTTGAGCCACCTTTTATATTTTCTTCCTTCAATAAGTTTCGGTTTAGATATTTTGGAATTGACAAACCTGTGATATCTTTGCCCAGTCTCTTTTAGAATGGTGTGGCTTCAGTGCTATGATATTTGAAAACTGGTGAAGCCTTTTTGACATTTCATTTCATTGGAGGAAATTTGATGCTCCATTTGGTGGAATACCTTTACTATAGGCATTCCCCAAATTATTAAAACTTGGAAAAAACATCCCTTGAATATCCACAGGGAACATATTTGAGTTTTCCTGTCTCTTTGCCTCTGTAGCTTTTATTTTATATAGACTTTCTTCAAGTAGCTTCAAAGCAGTAAAGTGTATTTTCAGAGTAGAACCATTCACATGCCACTTAATTCCCTACATATATAAAAGTCTGACCTCTTGGGTGTCCTAGGACCACATTTAGTCCATATTGTCTAACACCACAACATTGAGAAGGCATAAAAGGGAATCCAAGTGTCTAGACCAGATAGATGACAGAGAAGGGTACAAAAAACCTGTAGCAGTAAAGGCATTGTCATCATCTTTAAAGATTCATGGAGGAGTAGAGAAGTGTCACTAAAGAAAAGATGGGTTCATTCTATCCTGATTTTCAAAGAGAAAGAAAGGAGATATATTCCAAGAAATAAAGCCAGTGCTTTGATGTCAATTCCAGCAAGGATTATTGAGCAAATAATATGAGACCCTTGGGGGAAAAAAAGTCAATGGTCACCAAGATAGTAGCTTGTATTCTCTAAAACTGAGTTTTGTCAAAAGAAATTCATCTCTGTTGCTGAAATATCATTAGATCACAATGATGATGATGATTAATAATAATAATAATAATAATAATAATAACTAGCAGTATGCTTTTTAATAAGTATAAATGTAGAATCTAGCACATAGACTGAAATGATCAATCATGCAAATATAGAATGGAGAAGGGGGTCATGATGGATTTTACCTGACTTCAAGCTCACAAGTTTTAAGTAACTGATTAGACTACTGAAAAATTCTGAAGGCAGCACTTAGCACAAAAAGCCTGGGTTTTGGAGTCACATGGATGCAGTTTGAATCCCAGCTTCACCAGGTGTTTGCTTGGACAAGTGTCAAACTCTCTAAATTCCAGCTTCCTAATCTATAAAATGGAGATTATATTGTCTACCCCACAGAGTTGGTTTGATGAGTAAAGAGATTATTTCCAACATTTACCACCACATCTGGCACACAGAAGGAACTCTACTAGTGTAGTGACTATTATTTGGAACTATATTGGTAGAAAGAAATGTGCTTTTCAAGTGGATAAACAGTCCCATTAAAATCTTCACTGGGTGAGACACATCACTGTTAATTTCTGCCTACCTATTAGAAGGGGAACATATAAAAGTTATAGCATGTCCAAAGAAGGGCAACTGAAATGTTCAATTTCATATGATTTAAACACAGAATATAACTCAAAATTTGTATATGTTCTAGATATTGGACCAGGCACTGGGATGAGAAACATGACTTACATTTTATGCTTATCTCCAGGGACTCAGAGAACAGTAATAAAGCTAGGTACAGGCAATCAAGCTGCAATGGTATGGGCATTTTAAAAGAAGAAATTTCTCATAATCCAAGAAATATTCCTGGCAAAGCGAAGAGTACACAGGTAGAAGCTGGTGCATTCAGGGTGATGGCAAGTACTTGGAATGACTAGATGGCAGGGTGTGCTGAAGAGGGGTGATGCTGGAAGCAGAGATGGGCATCCTTTCACAAAGGGCTTCCTCACTGGCCATGCTGGGGAGTCTGGGCTTGATTCCAGAGGCAACTGGAGAATTTCAGTCTAGGGGACAGATTTCATTCTATTAGAAAGCCCACAGGGTGGCTGCAGTGTGGAGATGGGATAAAGGGGTCTAAGACTGGAAGCAGGGGATGAGTTGGGAGACAGCACCAACCTGAGTGGTAAGGGGAGCCTGAACTAAGGTGGTGGCTTTAGGAGTAGAGAAGGGGAATAGTGAAGACAACATCGAGACTTTTGTTTAGATAAATCATAGTTCTAATGAAAAAGAAGAAGATGGATCATAGTTCTAATGGAAAAGAGTTCCAAAAATTCATCTGGAAAATCAATTTATCAAAATTTTGGTAAAGAAAATGGCTACACTTCAGCTTTAGAAATGATGAATTTGAGGTGACTGTGGGAGTCTGGAAAATTCCAGGACATACCTATATACAAAGGACTGGAGCTGAGGAGACAAGTCAGGGATGGAGACATTATTGAGACTGTTGATGACAAAGCTCTAGACATGGATAAAATATTTCAGGGACAGTATGTGGACACAGGAAAGGGCCAAGACAAAAGAATGGAGAACATTTAAGCAGTCCCCAGATGAAGAGACCTTCACACAGAGACTGAGAAGAAAAAGCCACATGGAAAGGAGAAAAACTGGGAGAGAAAGTTAAAGGAACCAAGACAGGAAAGAAGTGGATAATGGTGCAAAATGCTGCAGAAGTCCAACAAGAAGATTAAAGGATGTGCATTGAATTTAGCAAATAGAAGGTTGTTACGTTCTAGTAAAACTATATAAAAACTATATTTAAAAAACTATAAGTTGCAACGTGCTTGATACATATTGAATCCTAATAGTAGGATTCAGTAAGTATTAGAATATGAATATTTAGAGCTCCCTGGAAGAGGAATAAACTGTGAATTCTCTTACACAGGAAGTGTCCTGGCAGAAGTTGACTTCCTGTTACAAGAACTATCAAGAGAGGTTTCCTGCACTGAGCAGGAAGTTGACTAGATGTCCTTGAAGATCCTTTGTAACTCAGAAAGTCTATGAAACCTAAATAACCCTTTCTAAGGCAGAACTCAGGAAGAGAAAAACAAAAAGTTGAATAATTAGGACTCTCCCAAGAGATCAAAATAAAACATGTGAATGATAGTATATATCTCTAAGAAAACATCTATTAGGTCTTAGATCCAACATGGAAAAAAAAAGATAGGATTTTCAGGGGCCTATGAATAATGCAGAATTCCTTTGAAATGATAAGTTTCAATCATCTTCAAGAAGATATGCATTACTTTTGTTCTTTTCAGGGAAAGATATTCAAGTACTAGATACTCTGTGTGGTTGTGTTCATTTACTGTTTGTAATGTTCCACTTGACACTCTCACTGCCATCTGCTTCACAGCGAAATACACGTATATATCATTATAGACTCTGTTTTTTCCTAAATTGAAAACCTTGCAGTTTTACAGACCTGGGCTCTCATCAAACCTGTGTATCTCTTCTCTTAAGTATGCATTAGGGTTATATTTAATCAGTCCAAGGAAGGCATTTGTTAACAAAAAGAGGCTAATCAATTTGACACTTATATGTGAAATTCAAGGTCTAAATTTACTTTATTTCTCTAAATGGATACAGAGAAAAGAGGCAAATGCAGATCACATACAAAATCCCTTATAAGTAGGAATTCTGGAGGACCGTTGAAGGAGCCACCTTCCCTGCTTTGGGGCCATCTGGCTCCCACAGATAAAATATCCAGGGCAGAAGGCTGCCTAATGCTTAAAATCCACCTTAACTTTCATTACAAGGATGTGAATGTTGGCATTTCCCTAAAGATGATGGCAAGAGGTTCCTCCCTCAATTTTTAAGCCTTTAGGAAAGTATATAAATAACTTTTAAATCAGTTCATCATTTTTCTCGTCACTTTTTCTCTCAGCTCTATCAAAGATTGTGCAGTTCTGAGGTGTACAGCACTTTTCTTAAGACCTATAGCTCCCACAGCCAGAGAAATAAAAAAGGCAATTCAAACTTGAGAAAATAAAGAGGTAATTCAACCTCAAGAAAATAAAAAAGGTGATTCAAACTCATATTCAATCCAGTTGGATAGCTCTTGTTTCATCCTTACATGGTAAGTATGCATCTCTAGAAAATACAGACATTTTCTTCTGTAGTTATAATGCCATTGTCATGTCTAACAAAATCAGTGATAACTCCTACTAGTTCATATTAGAAATTCCCCAACTGTTTCAAAAGTTACTTTTTACAATTGGTTCCCTCAAACTAGGGTTCCAACAGGGTTGCAACTAGGGTTCCAATATGTTGCCTTTGGTTGTTCTGCCTCTTAGGTTTCTTTGACCCCGGAAGTGATCATCATCACACTCTCCTTTATTTTTCCTCATGCCGCTGACCTGTTGAAGAAACCAGGTCAGCTGTCCTGTGGAATGTTCCACATTCTAAACTGGTCTTCTTGCTTTTTTGTGGTGTTACCAGAAAGTCGTTTAAATATGGATTCTTCTGCTCTTTTTGCAAGTTCCTTTATATCCCTAGTTTTCAGGGAGTCTGGATTCTTAGAACCTTCTGATCGGATGCCCCCTTTGCAGACAGTGGGAGAATCCACGGCCAGGAGTCTCTGGAGCAGTGTTTCCCAAAGTCATCTGAGGACCATCATCACATCTCACCCAAGTTACTGCAACAGTCTCCCACCTTGTCTCGCTTATTCTTTTCTTGTCCTCCCCTCACCACCACCCCCTCCCTCTCTTCTCATGACATCCAGCACCATCTTTCAAAATGGAAGTCAGACTCCTCTCTGCTGAAAACTTCTCCAAAGATTACACTTGGAATAAAAGCCAAAGGTCTTTATCATGACCCACCTGGCTCCAGCAGATCTGGTCTCCGCCAACCTCTCCACACTATCACCTACTATATCTCCCCCTTGCTTAATGCACCTTCTTTTGGCTCCTCAAACACACAGAACTCTTTTCAGCTTCAAGCCTTGGCAGTTGTTTGTTGATTCTATCTAGAATGCCTTTCCCTCAAGCATCTGCGCGGCATGCTTCTTACCATCATTCAGCAGGTCTCAGCGCAGAGGCAACCCCAGAGGGCCCTACCTGCACCCCAACCAAACAGGCCACCACCACTCACACCCCAGTTTCAGCATTTTACCCTATTTATTTCCATTATAGTACTTCCCACATCCGGAACTGTCTAATGAGTTATTTGTAATTACTTATTATCTTTCATAAATCTGTTTTATTGTTTTCTTAAGACTTCCCCCAACTTGATGTTTCCCATGTAATAATTTGCTTGTTTATTGCCTGTCACTTTCCCTTTGAATGTAAGCACCATGAGAGTGGGGAACTTCCCTGTCTTATATCTCCAGCACGTAGCAATTGCTCAGTAAATCTTGCCAAATGAATACCAAAATTTAGCCAGATTGCTTATATACAGGATAGATTCCTTGGCTGCAGTCTCTAAGTGATTTTTATTATGTTAAAAATTGCTATAAAGTATATGCTATAAGAAGAGCTAAGCAAACCTCACACTTTATATTTCTTAAAAATCAGAATTAAATAATATTCTTCATATTTTCTAACCATATATTTTAGAAAAAAAACCCAATATTCTCTATCTCTGTAACCACCATATTTCTTATATATAGCAAACAATCCAACAACAAAATGACTTATTTTCCCATTGCTCCAAAGCTAATATGCTCTCATTATTTTATAAAAAGAGAAAACTATATGCATTATTGTACATTCACTTAATTGATTTTTCACAGAAGCACCACTATAGCACAGTTGAATATTTGCAGTACAATCATTATGCAATTTATATATCAAGAGAGAGGTCATAATTTATTCAGTATTATCCCTGGTAATTATTATTGAGCACTGTAATTTTCAATACTTAAAGGCAAGTGTGTTCTCTGAATCCAACAAAGGAAAAATACTCACTATTAGAGTAAATTAACATAATGGACTCTATGAATTAAGCTAATGACTTGTTTCTAAGTCTGCAACACAAAAACCAATGAAATATAATAGATTAGAAAATTACCACCTTCATCACTGTTGACTGACAAAATCACAAGCACAATTCTGTAATCACTTACTTCCATCAGTAATTTGAATCCTTCTCTTTTCTTGATTTCTTCTACTAGGTACCTAAAAAAAAGTCACAATAATATTTATAATCTGCAATCTAAAAATTCCATGAACATGGCTGACATACAATAAATCTATAATTTCTGATGCAGAGACAAGGCTTAGAAATAAGTAAGGGTACATGTACAGGCACAGGTTTGTATTTAGACAGATACACCTGAGCCTACTGCAGTCCACTGGGGCCTGAGTAAAAAGGTACATCTCTTTGATGAGATGATGTCTAGCTTACATGTTAGCATCAGACTTCAACCCAAGTGTGAAAGCCACACAAAGTAGATCGGATATATATCTCATTCATATTCTAGATGGGGATTTAGCTTAGGTACTTAAATTATCTAGCTGGCTTGGGGGTAAAAGTTTTTGGTGTGTAGTCTTGCCTGTGTGTTCTTTTAAGATCAAGGAAGTGCAACATCATCCTTCCCAAGGCCAGGCCAGAGGGAAGAAAGACTGATCACTGGTATCATGCCAAAAGTAAGTAGGTTGTAGCCATTGATAGAATGTCTATGAAGTTATCTTGAATGTCAGGGAAAAAAGAATTATCATGCCATAAGCAAAGGGCACAGCTACATGAGATATGGAATGTGATGGAGAAAAGACTAAAATGACATTGAGAATGTAGAGTAAATTAACACTGACTCTGACCCACTGGGCTTGGTTATTGTCTAAATAAAAAGATAAACCTTCTGAACAATTGGCCTTGAAAACTAGTGATTTGTTCATGAGCTTTGAAAAGTTCATAACACTTGACCTAGTATTTCAAATTTGGCGGTCAAATGTAAGGAAATGATTGGAGGTGCTGACAAAAATGTACTTTCCAGAGTATTTTGTAATTTTATATGTTATAGCCAAAAATAAAGGAAGGAAGGAAGAAAGCAGGCAAGCAAGCAAGCACTGGCTTTGAAAATCCTGTCCGGTCATACGGAATTATGGTACCATCATATGGAATTGATTGTGTAACTAAATTACATATATTCAATTAATATTTAAGGGCAACAAAGAAATGCTCCTCTTTGGACCTCAATTCCCTTACCTGTAAAACTGGAATAACACATTCTGATTTTCCAATCTCAAAAGGATGTTGTAAAAAAAATAAATTAAATCACATGTAAAAAATTGTGTAGAATATAAACTGTGGAAATGGGGGATTATTATTACTATGTTTATTTACTAAAGGACATTCTAGAATGTGGATATGGAATATACCAGTCAATGGGATGAAGTTCTTTTTTCCCCAAACAATTTTTTTAGCTTTTTGCATAAGGTTAAGTATTGGTGCTTAGCATACAGATTATATCATCTTTAAATTATAAAATATCTTAAAAAATCCTATCAGTATTAACTGGATAATATGAATCTTTTATTTTGAGCAATAATGTTGTGACACCACACACGTGCATGCGCGTGCACACACACACACACACACACACACACAAAGATTCACAAAGTATTTGATGTTCTTTCTACATACTCCTTTCCCTGAACGTTTTTTCAGGAGATGTCATGTAGCTGTAAAGTTTTTACACCGTTAGCATACTGCCTAACTTTCGATAAAAGCAATTCCAATGGTCAATAAACATTAGAAAAGATGCTCAAGATCACTGGTAATCAAAGAAGTGCAAATTAAAATAACAATACTAAACCTGTTGCCCACAGGACACTGGAAACAAATTTAAAGAGGGACAACATCCAGTGCTAGTGAATCTGATAGAAAGCTGCTATAAACCTTTCAAAATTACTAATACTCGCGGCTTCTGATCCAGCAAACCACTTATGAGGTGCTGGTCTACCAGGAAAACCTCATCAACACTAAGAAAGATAGATAGAGAGATGGAGAGAGAGAGAGATAGATAGATATATAGATGCATACACAAATGTTGCTGCATCTAAACCTACATGTGCATGCGTATGTGTGTGTATTCCATACGGAATAATTAGAAACAAGATTAATATCCAGAAATTGGCAAAGGGTAAAATAAAATGTATTATAGCAACACATGTACTACGATGCAGCTATTAAAGAGAATGGATTATATCCACTTCAATTAAACCACAGGGATGCTCATGATGTATTAGTAAGAGATGAAAGCAAGGGACTGAGGAATGTAGATAATATGATTTTTTTTTTAAGAAAATGTAAGAAAAAGAAAAAGCATAAGTGATCCCTCTCCTCATGTATATATGAGCTCGGAATGAAGTATGGAAGACCACATCCTAAAGACATCTTTGATGTCTGTCTGAGGAAGCGAGAAACAGGATGCAATGGGGAGGTAGGGACTATTTACTCTCTTTATATCTCTGCAAAGCTTCATAGGTGTGGTTACTCATAATTTTTGAAAAGGAAATTAATAAAAGAAAAAAATACAAATCACAAAGCAAAATAAATAGACATATACAATCTTTATCTATACAAGGAAAGCTTCATGAACCCTATTTTTTCTTACCTTTTCAGGCACAAATATAATGGCAATCTGCTAACTCAGTGCCATGATTCCATTCTGAGGGGGCCTGCACTAATCCTGGATACCCCCAGGCTATGAAATCCAGGGAATGACTCTAGAAGATTCTAGTTCTGCAGTTGATCAACTTAGTGATTCTAAGCAAACTCCTCAGACTCCCTGAGCCCTCCTCAGTTTCCTCATGCACATAATGGAGATGTGGAACTAAATTTGTAAAATCCTTCCCCAACAGATTAAGACTGTTAAGATGAAACTTAGACACACTGCCTATAGTCTCAGTTTAAAATATCTGTCAAACCGGCTAACACTGCTCCTGGGAGAAAGGCATCCTAAGGCAGAGCTGAAATCATTTCAGTTAAAACTCTGCTCTTTGCTAACCACGTGGATCTGGGCTTTGTGTCTGATCAATGCCCCCATGCAGTCACTCTCAGAACCTGTAAAGCCCAGTGTAACAAACACTCCAACTGAACTGAGGGTGGAGGTGATTTGGATAAAGAGTTATAACAATAATAAAAGGTTTACACCAGACTTCCCAAACTATGTTCCTTGGTATACCGTGTTAATAGGTTTCCCACATGAAAGGGTTCCATTCAAATAAATTTGAGCAATGCTAGGCATATCCATTAGATTGCTTTTGCTTAAAATTAGAAGTGTACTTGACTTAATTCATGAGAACATTTATTGAGCTGGTTGGAAAGTTCAGTAATGTCACCAAGAACCAGGCATTTTCTATTATTTCAGCCTGCCATGTTCAGAGTGTTAGTGAATTCACTTGTGTTCACAAGATGGCAGCCACAGCTCCACACATCACATCCATATGTGACAGTGTCCCAGGAAGAAAGAGAGGAAGCTGGAGCAAAATGCATTTTCTCTTAATTTCTATTTAGGTAAGAACATTTTCCTCAGAAGCCTTCATAGAATTCTTCCTGTATCTTATTAACTGAACCTAAGTCATATATCCATCCCTAAGCTAATGATTGGCAAAGGGGATAGGCTTAGGCCAATGTTCCCAGCTGGAATATTGCTATCTATATAAAATTGAGGTTCTGTTGGCAAGGAAAAAGGAAGAATGGTTTTTGGATGAACAGTCAACAATGTCTGTCTACTGGCTAAAGTTTAAAATGTTTCTATATTATAAGACCCTCAGAGCCTTTAATGTGCTAATGAACACTTTGAACCTCCAAGAGGGGACCAATGTATTGGTTAGCATTGTCCAAACATATTTGACTGTGGAAACATTTTTTGGAAGAGCATCTATTAAGATCTTCTGGAAGTCTATTATCCCACGGAGCATAGGTTCAGAAATGCTAGCATAAAGTGCCTCTTCTATAGGGTACCTACCCTCTTCTTAAATAAATGCTTAAATGAAATGAGTTTTTGGGGAGGGGATTCAAATAAGGTTTAAGTCACTTCTGCCTACATTCATAGGATGAGTTATTCCTCGCAACTTTTCAGTATATGGAAACAGCCTAAAGATAAAATACACTAAAAAAAAAACTCTATTCTTATCTGATACAAGCCAGAAAAAAAAAAGATATACATTGAGTTTTTTGATAAAACTCAGGAACCATAAAACACTTCTACCAAAAGGCATCCAGGTAAATGGGTTCAAAAAAGCAACAATAGCATCAAAAAATTCACAGTCCTTCCCACTAAGCTTAGCAAAAAAGAGAGAAGAGAGAAAAAAATACACATTAGAAGTTTTCACCAGTCCTATTGGGTAAAAAACTCATTTTATTAAGATCCTGGCTTAGTTTTGAAATGTACATTAATGAAATCTTGCTCTGAAACATTTCCCTCCTTAGTTCCATGAGTCCATTTAACAGTTGTGCATTTCACTTGCCCTTTTGCAGGACATACATTCCTTTCCAGAAATAGCCTTTCCAGTCCCTTTCTCAATTCACTAGCCACTTGGAGTCTCCCTGGAGCGCTCTGGACCAAGTGCCTCTCCCAGTCTCATCTCATGTGAAATTTCTTCTGATGCAGTGGACCTCCCAGAACTCCTGGGATTTTTTTCCATATGCTTTCTGTATGCTCTGCATTTATGAGAACATATTGCATGGCATGCATGTGTGATTCATCACAGATATCTACATGCTACATTTTACAGCATTGTGATGTTTTTAAAATTACAAATATAAAGAAAAAAATGAAAACGTTGGACCTTCTATAGTCTTCTAGACTCTCTCCCTCTCCTCACCTAGAGAAATACACTAGCACAAAATTGCCTTGTGTTTCTGCTTACCTTTTCCATACTAGTACCAATAAATCCCTCAGTATTCATGCAAGTCAGTGAAATGAATTCCATCTGAGAGATTACAGAGATTGTGTGTCAGAGGAATAGATAAATGATACACTGGAGACCTAGCAACATAGCAGAATGGGAGTTCCTGACCTGTTTGTTGTTCTTGAAAAGACTTACGCACATGACTCTTCTAGATTTGCTTTAAAACTTACCCCTTAGTGAATATCCATTTAACTTGAGTGTTGTAACAAAGGCCTACAAGGTGCCCTCAGCAACCAGTAGCCCTGGGTATTGTAACACATTTTCAACTTTTCTAACTAGATATCAGAGATCACAATCACCTTGTGCCAGAAATGGTGGTTTTAAACCTCAGCCTTCCGGGTTTCAAATATGCTTAATAATCACATGCTGCTTTAGGTTCCCAAAGTCACTGGTTTTCCAACAACCAAAGGAGAAAGCAAGTTTTTTGTCATTAATATTTCTTGAGAGAAATGTTCTCTCATCCATTGGAATGACAAGGGTCAAATGGAAATTAGGGAAAGCCTTAGAGATCTTCTAGGAACTAATTAGTTCCTTCTTGCTGGATTTCTGACAACTCATAAAATAGGAATCATTGTCCTCTTGAAAAGGTCTGCTCTTGCTTTCCTAAGGGAAGAGGGAACATCTGATCAGGGTGATGGCCGTCCATTGGTCCATCAAAATCTGGTCCTTAAATCTTAAGGTCAATATACAAATTTTAAAACTAAGTTCCATTCAGATTCAGGAACATGGAAATGTTGTTTCTATGGAATCAGTGCAATCCTTACTTCAATATGCCAGGGGAAAAGAGTTGCACAGCCTTCTCTGTGCTTAAGAGACCTGACCTAGGTAGGGCCTGTGGGAATGGACATCTTATCTACCTCAGGCTGCTGATGACAGATGTGTACCACAAATAGTAACACAATTGTCATCTGCAGCTTTACTTTGCTAGAGTTGTTATCTACTGGAGAAAATCATACTTCTTGGAAACAAAACAGTGTTGGTCTGACCTAGAAATTAAGCCAAATAGAGTCTTTTGACAGTGGATGAGAATCATTTTTATTAGGTAAACTCTAAAACAAGTGGCTGCAGGTCAGTAGGCTTGATGAGAAATGGTATTTTAACTCCCACCAGCCAGTGGTTTGAACCGATTATGCTGGCTCATATAATCAATGGTAGTATAGAGTTAGTTTGTACTAGCTAGTGAGAGCCAATTGTTAAATAATCAGAAATTTAACAGCCGCGACTGTTGGTAGCTTGCAATTTTCCACAGTGGGAATATTTACACCATGGAAATTGGCAGACATTACAAATTGGGGCCTTTTTCCCCTCCTGAGAAACAGTTTACCAGTGCACAACTGCACATAGGCTCCAACTAATAGACTAGACCTCAGAATTCAGATAATGTTTCCTCTTTCCTAAAAAGCAGAACCACATTCAATTTGAAAAGACATAAAATCATGAAAATAAAGCACTTGTGTTGCTATTGTGAAATAATTCTTAATCCCAGAGAAACGTTCTCCAAGTTTATAATTTCACATTCATTCCAAGTGACATGCCTAAAAGGACTCTTCCTTGGCACCTGTCACTGGGGATAGGGGAAGAGGATGGCTTTTGCCCACCCCAGGAATGGACTGTTGGATATCAAGAATGTGGAAAGTTAAGACAAGAAAACCATTATGACTAACGGCATGACAGAAAAGGGATTATTTTAAATATAGGTCACAGAGTCTGCAGTGACGCTCGCTGAAATGTTAATTCAATTCAATTCAACTTGACAAACATTTACAAACAATGTGCTGTTGAACTAAATTGAAATGTTTACATTTATCCTCCTGTGATATTTCTCTGCAAAATTAGGAAGTAACCTTAGACTATAAATTAAATTCCACCCTGAGATGAATGTTAACTTTGTAATAAATACGATCATCAAATATTTACATCTAGCCTTGTTTCAAGACACCTGTCATCGAATTACTTAGCAGCTTTGATAAAATAATGCAGAGTCTACCATACTTAAATAGTATGAGAAAAATACAAACAAGGGAACAGAGCTTTCTGAACTTTTAGTTTAATGGGCAACTGTGAATATTTATGGTAGACAGTTTCATGTTTTCACCCCTGTGTAGTTATCTCCCCACTTCTGACGAAGGCACTTTATCCCTGCTTCTAAGAGAGGTACACTCCTCACCCAGTGTCAGTATATTCTATATACGTAGGAGGAGTCGACAGTCTTCCCAGTGCCAAGGGAGAGCATGTGACTCAATATCACATTTCCCTGACAACAGTGATTGATTCAGATATGGACATTTGCCTCATTCAAAAGGAATTAAAACTTTCCTTGGGATTGTTGAGAAAGGAGCACTCTTTCCTTTTGACCTTGAAGTTGAACCTGGGAGGCTATAGATCTGACCCTCCTGGCAGCTACCTTCCTACAGAGGAATAAACTGAACATGGAGGAGAACAGACCTGATTGATGGACAGAGATTAAGGCCTGGTGATCTTGTTTAAGCCCCTAGAATAAGCCATTCCATAGTCATCATTACGCTGGCTTATCAGTAACATGAGCAAATAAATTACCTTTCTTTGTTTATAATGCCTTGAATGAAGGTTTCTGTTGCTTACCAACAGACACAGTATTTACAGATTTTTCAAACTACTTTTTAAACCAAAATCACCAGAATTGCTGATTTCTAATAGTCTTCTGAAAGTGCCAAAGCCGTCTTTTCCCCTGTCCTTATATCTAAGCCCTTCGCCATGTAATCTTGCAGTTCTTTCTGCCTCTTGACATTGAGTTTGGCCATCTGACATTGAGTTAGGCCATCTGATCTCCTTTGGTCACTGGAATGCTAATAGACATGATGCAATCAGGAGCTTAAAGTATGCTTGCCTTCTTGGGCTTCTGTTACCACCATCACAAAACCAGGCTCTGGCTGGCCTGTTGGTCCAAGGAAGATGCAAGACATGCAGGCGGGAGACCCAGACCCTCCTCCTACCCCCACAGCCGCCGCAGGATGAGATGAAGCTGCTCCAGCCAACTTGCAGACCTCTTAGAATAAACGACTGCTGCTTTAAGATACTGGGTTTTTAGACAGTCCTCAGTAATGCTCAGAGCATCACTGTCACACAGAGAGGCGCACAGAGCACCCATGCCACTTCCCTATAGAGAGAGGAAATTGCTTAAATCTCTCAGGAGACACTGCAGGTTTTTGCAATTGAAATATGAACAGGGAGTAAAGAAGGAGAGATTATCCAAACCAGAGATCACAAACTCTGATGCTTCTAGTGGCCAAGCAAGTGAGAAAATAATAACTAATAAAACTCATAGAGCATGTGGCATATGCCAGGCACCATCCTGGGTGTTTTACAAATATCAATTCATTTAATTCTACTAACAGTTGTTTGAGTTCGAAGCTGTTGTTACTTCCATCTTACTGGGATGCAATGGAGGTAAAGAAAGTTTTAGCAACTTGCCCAAGTCACAAAGCTTGTAAATGGTGGAGCTAACTTTTGAGTCCCGGCTATTAGCGTTCTGTGCCACAGTAAAATAGGCTCAACAAAAACCAGGGGGCATGGAGGGCACTGTGGGTCTCCAGAGTCAGGCATCACCATGTTCAGTGCCTTGTCACCAGGTGGGACTCAGAGCACTCTAATCTTTTGAGAGAAACCACGAATCTAGATTTTTGATGGTCTCCCTATTTTAAAATATTTGGAATGTTTAAATGTTTGATTTTTTAAAACACAATCCAGGTTAACCCAATGGAGCTCAGGCCCAACAAATCACATTTAAAACTACATTTGGCCATGGCCTGCCGTCCACACACACTGGTCCAAGCTTAGCAGCAGAGTCCTGCTCTGGTGGCAAGCACCCAGCACCTGTATCTCAAGAGCTTTTCTAGTGTCGTTGAAAGTGGTTTCAAAACATTTGTCCTTACGCTACAAGAAGGCAGCAATGACGGTGCTTCCACATCACCTTTACCTGTACGTCTTTCCACCAGCCCCACATTCTCACAGACTGTCTTTTCGGGTCCTTGAAGTCACCAGGATCTCTCCCACACCCAGAGATTTGGGCCTGGTGCTCCCTCCTCCTGAATCAATCTTCTCCCCTTTCTTCATTGGGTCTTAGTTGAATGTCACTTCCTCCAGGAAACCTCTGCCAACATCCCTCAGGAACATACTAGGGAACCCTCCCGAGTGCTTCTGGAGCACCGTGTACCTCCCTTTATCCAAAACTAGGTGCACCTGTATTTTATCTGCTTTGTCACTTGGATGTATCTCTCACTAGGTTGGGATGCTGGAGGGCAGAGGGTAGAACTGCTTTGTTGGTAATTCCTAACACATACTAGGTACGGAGAAAATGGTTATTAGATGAAAGAAGGAATACATATATGGAAGAACATCTTTCTATTAGACACCCATGGACACACACACACACACACACACACACACACACACACACACACACACACAGAGCAAGTACCTAGATAAAGCAAGAGCGCGATTAACTTTTTCTTCAAGGCCTAATGTGCCCAGGGCCTTCCAGGTCATCCAGAACTTGAATGCGTCTGGTCTTCTGCTACATTGGATAGACTTGTCTCCCGTGTCATAGCTGACATCATAGAATTTATCCTGTTGGAAGAGGTAAGATGCCTTGGCAGAGTAGCATTTCTTAAGAAGGTCCTTTCGGGAAAAAAAAAAAAGGAAGAAAGACAAACTGTAAGACTGTCCATTTTAGAATGCAGTTGATTTCAAAAACACATGCCCACCAACAAAACCTGTATAATATTCTACCACTTTGTGCCCAAAGTATTTGGTCTCGCTCTGTGACTGCCCTACGTCAGGAACACTAGATGTGTATTAACTTTGAGACACAGATGACCCGTTGTGTTTTCAAAAAAACCAAAAACCCCTCAGAGTTGAGAATGCTAAGCCCATCTTCACAGTTGTATTGATGAGTATTAAGAAGCTTTGAAATGATCATATCATCATCTGTATGACATATGACATCAAGATGGGCCAATTTCTCAAGATGAAAAAAAAAATTTGTCTATAACTCACTCAAGGCTCTGTATTAGAAAAAAAATACCCAACATATTGTACATACTTTATACAATTTCATAGGCAAAAAACTGGGCTTTTAAATCCAAATCCTTTTTTCAATTCATATCCATATTGAAAAGGCCGGAATTGACAGTAACCCAGAGATTAAAAAAAAAAACCTGAGGAAAGAGCTTATGGAAGAGTCAAACAAGAACAAACACGTTTCAACCACCGCTAAACAGCACCTACAATTCCACAGAATTGGGGGTGGGGGGTTGGTCTCACACTGGTTTTATTTGCAACCAAATTCAATTTGCATTTACTGACTGGTTACTTCTCTCTATGATTTACCCTGGGTGACAATTTACCCTGTTTATTACCATTCTAGAGTCTTTACTTTGACCTCAAATTATTAGAGTTTAAGCCCTATTTCCTTCAATGTCATGTGGGATCTAAGAAATCCCAGGTATCCTAGCCCATCCTTCACAGCCCCACAATCCCCTGAGCATCTTCACTCCTAGAGAGTACCCATTAGAACCTTCTGCTTCCCTAGCATAACCAAACTGCTCAACGCCCCTTAATCACTAGATCATGCCCCATTTGTATCTCTGTTCACACAATTTGCTTCTCTTTGTCTCTGTTTTAATGTATTTGACACACTTGAAAGAATAAATGCAGCATATTTATAAGTTGTGAAGTTTACTAACGCTGAACACAGTCGCGTCTCTTTCTCTAGGTCTGCCTTTCCTTTGGGTCCCATCTCAAGTTCTGCTTCCCCTCCAGCTTCTTTATCTGCCCATCCCGTTGGACTCCCTTCTTCTTTTCACATTTGACTGCATTTGTTGCCTTTGCTCCTGTGCTGCCCCTACTAAGTGAGCAGCCCCACATATTTTCTCCTCGTGAGGCCAAGCAGCTTCTTGAGGGCAGGAATCATTTCCTGTCCATGTCCACATCCACAGAACTTAACACCACTGGGCACAAAGACCCTCACTAAGCAGTTAGGGTGAGGACACCACCTACCATATTCTGTACTTCTCCCACATCCCCCTGACATTTAGTATGAACAAAATAAACACAGATACAAGAACTTCTCATTTGGTGCATCTTCCAAACTTTAACAATGCAGAACCATCAGTGCTGTACAGGAAGCTACGGAGAAACTCCCCACGAGTCGCGGAAGTCCTAGAAAATGATCCCTCCTGAAGAAAGAATGTATTACATGCCTCATTTGAGTGATCAACATGTACTTAAAGAATAAGGAGAAAATCTCAAGTATCACATTCCAAACAAAAGCACATATTTGTTGTCTTAATAACAATACTGTCTTGCGTGGACACTAATCTGGGTATTATATGCTCCAATACCAGAAAGTATGATTCTATACTATGTAAAAAATGATACACCAACTATAGTCAAGAACTCCAAAATCTGGCTCATCCAGTATCCAAAAGTAAACTGATTTTAAAATAATAAAGGAATACTAGTAGGCCTTCAGCCTGGCTCTGATGGGTAATATTGGTAGACACAGGGGAAGAGGAGATTGCCCCGACCTGGTCATTAAGGTAGAAAAAGCCCTTATTCTTTAATCTTTACTATAATTCTATCATCAATCTCTCAACTCTGATCACAGCTGCCACCACTGCATCTCCCTACCCTCAAAGGTCAGGAAATTTGGTTACTGCTTCCATAGCAACTACAGCCTGACCATATATTATAACATTAAAAAATCACTGCAGTTTAAGGACAAAGCACGCGCGTGCGCACGCACATGCGTGCGTGCACACACACACACACACACCACACACTTGTACTTGCATCATGATTATAAATTTACTTTCATCAACCATGAAAGATTCAAAAAATTCCCAAAGCAGATGAACTTTGGACATGTCTTGGGCAAGTTTCAGTGCCTTCTGCTAGTGACTGAAAGGGAGAGGAAGCCCATCCGTTAGAGGAAGACAAATGGCATCATCACAGACAAATGGAGAAGCGAAGAGCCCAGAAAGCATATCGCACGCAGAATGAGTGATTACCCTGTAGTCATGACACTGTTGATCTCGTTGCACTGAAAAATCCTCCTGTCTTGTGAAGGTTTCATAAAGAACAACTAAAAATATTTCGATATTTACTTTATCAAAATAAATGAAAACTTTCCTCCCAAAGTCCCTGCTTTGCATTTTACTTTCTATCTTTGTATTAAAATGGATGAACTGTCCTTAGTTTTAAGATAGACATCAACTAAGAGAAGATGTTCAGATCTCCAGAGAAAACATTTTAGAATAAGTGTGGTAAAAGTTAACATTTTTGAAAACATTTAATTAGTCACTGCTGTGCTATCAAAGAGAAGGACCATGTTCATCTTGCTCATCTTTATATTCTTAATCCTAGCAGGACAGTAAATACTAGTTATCCAAATTCTAGAAAGAAGTATTCAATGAGAATGCCAATTGCTCCATATTGTGATAGCGTCTCAAACAGTTCTCAGGAATTAGGAGACATTGGGTTAGGATACACACAGTGACAAGTGAAAGAAATGCAATCAAAGTAACTTAAGCAAAAGGGAGAATTTTTATAGGTGCATATATTTAACAATCCAGTCATATATAACCTTCAGGCACAGTTGGATCCAGGATTAAATCTGCAATCTGTCTTTTTCCTCTTGTTCTGTTTTCTTCTGTATTGGCCTCACTCCTAAAGCAGAAAGCTGGGAGGAAGCCTTGGAACAGTGTCTTCCAGTAGGACCTGTGAGCCCAGGGGGAGGCTCTGTTTAGAGAGTGATGAGAAACGTAAAAGAGGTAGCCTTGGCTGGTGACGCTACCCAAGCCAAGAGACCACTGGCCTCCCAGCCTCAATCTCTTCTGAAGCCAGTGGGCAAGGGAGCCCAGGAAATGTGGTTCCCAGCAGTCAGGTCCCTTGCAGAGCAAAGCTAAGGAAAACTGGAGAATGAATTATACAGTAAAGAGAAGTGACAAATGACAAGCACACTACATGAGTGCAAAAACCACGACACTCCTTTTCACCTAGCATGTAACAGTCATGACCAGAGCTAACATTTATGGAGTCCTTACTGTGTGTCAGGCACTGTGTGTGCATGAACTCATAAATCTCGTAACAACCCAAAGAGGCAGTTCTATTATTTTTCAATGCCATTGCACATGTGTGGAAACTGCAACCCGGCGAGGTTCAGTTAATGACGTAAGATCATGTAGCTACTGAGTGGCAGAGCTGGGTTTCAAACCGAGGCTGCTAGGATTCAGGGCGTGAACTCTTTACCCATTATACTCTACTCTCTCTGCACTGGAGCTTAAATATTTGTGGAGGAGAGGGACCTGTGAAAGCTCATGAAGAGTTCTTGAACATGGCAGCAGAGAATATACCACAACAGAGGTCAAAGCAACTCACATCCTGTTTCAGATTCTTACTTTGTTCCTGTAAATACGACTTCTAGTCTTACTAGTGTAATATCTTCTCTGTAAAGCATTTTGAGATTTTTTTCTAAATACCTGTGACTGGTGATACTTAATTTATCACCAAAAACACATCCTGGATTATGAGGTTACGTATTTTCATTGTCAAAATTAGCTAAGCCATCTTTGATATCCATAGGCCAGACCAGATTCTGCAGGCTCTTTCCAAGGAGTCAGTGACTACTCACAGCCCTCACTTCTTGCAATCATGTTTTTCAGCTTAACAAAATCTCCTAAAAACTCTTCCCGTATGGCTTTTCACATAATCTGTCCCATATCACCATTATTTACATGCAAGAAATTGCCTAAATGCCTTAGGAAATGGGTATATTAATCATATTTGTACTAATTAAGTCATTCCAAAATTAGGTGTTGAGAACTTTTATAACAAGCACTATGATGCCAGGAGCTTAGATATATAACCCCAGGGAGGTACAACACATCTAGGCTCATACTTGTTGATCGAATGTGCAAAACTAAATTTAGACTGTGAATAGCAGGAAGGCTTGGTTGCAATCTAGAATACAAAAGTGAATTTTTAACATGATTATAGCTTCTGATGTTGTCTTTATTTATTTATTGAGGAAACATTTTGAGAGCCTGAATATATGCCAAAAGCTGTGCTAGGCACTGGGGCTGTAGTGGTAAATGAGAACGTCACTGTTCTTAAGAACTTTAAGGTGGAAATGGGAACGGAAAAACAGTCAGTTAGAGTACAGAGCAAGACCAGGGGAAAGAGCAAGGTCTAAGGAGCAAGAAGGAAGGTCATCTTTCACTAACTTAGAGGCATTAGAGGCATTAGCACACACCACTCCCATATTTTCTTCTGAAATGTCAATCTTCCTTAAATTCGCCCAAACCACGGGTTAGAATGAGCAGATTCGGAAATGAGGAGGCTGAACTAAAAGACATTTTTAAGAAATGCAACTTAATACTTTTAAGCAGTGATGGTACCTACAGGAGAGGGTAAAGTCAGGCTCAGTGTCTCAAAGAATGTGTAAGGGCTTCTATAAATAGGCAAGAAACATTTGATAGCACAGAGAACGCTTGGCAATACCTCTGCGTGCCCTACACGCATTTAAAAATAGTTCTATCAGGCTTCTCTCTTAGGACAGATGGAGATTTTCTGATCTTCCCCAGGCAACTATCAACATACCTTCTCTGTTAAAGATTATCTAAAACAGTGTTTTTCAGTCTTTGACTACAACCCACAGTAAGAAATTATTTTTCAATAGTGACAGCATCCACTCTAAAATACATGAAACTGAAACAAAAGTTTCTTGATAGAGTATCCATCATTTCTACATGAAATGCATACTGATATTTTCTATTCCATTTTATTCTCACTGTTCATTAAAAGGGAAATAAAACCCTGATGTGACTTACAGTTGACTATATAACTCAAGACCAACTAGTATGGTGGTTCTTAACCCAAGTTAATATTAGAATTATCTGAAGAGTTTTTTGAAAAATAGCAATGCAGGGTCCTTACTCCAGATCAAAAAATCAGAATCTTTGATGTGGGGTAAGGGCAATGCTATTTATTTAAAAAGCTTCCCAGGTGACCCCATTGTGCAGCCATGACTGCAAAGCACTGCTCTGATGGGTCTTGACCTTATGTTGAAAAATCCTGATCTAGAAGTTTTGGAAGGCATTACATTCACATTGAATCTAGAAAACTCTCAAGTGTTGAGTTTTCACCAAAGCATATAAACCAGGGTGATTATCTGCCTTCTTTTTGTGCTGTGAGTGCCAATCATCAAAGTTTTATTTGTGTGTGAATACAAGTGAAGAATGACTTCAGTCCATGCAACTAAATAAAGAGCATACAGGTTCGATATGAATAATGCTGGAGTCTTCATCAGGGGGGAAAATGCTCCGAGCTATGAAACATATGTCCAAGGATTTGGTGTGGATGTGATGTGCAAAAAAATCCCACAACCTTAATCTATTACACTTTTCGATTAGCTAGGTGTTTGTGATGGGGGACAAAGATTCACTTGTTTTTGGAAGCTTAATCATATCAACATGGATACGAGTAAACCTCGCTCACTCAACTGAGATCTTGCATTACTCCCATCTCTGAGTTTCTACAATTCTACCTGATATATATCTATTGTCACCCTTCTTGTTGCAAAAGGGAGTTAAGGCAGCTTACAAAAATACGATATGGTGGGATTAGAAGAGAAAAGGAGGAAGGGGAGGCAAGAGAGCAGGGAAGGTAGGAGGATGAAGGAGGTGGGGAGGAGGGGGAGGAGGAGAAGGAGGGGAGGACACGGGGTCCATTCCGACAGAAAAGGTGATGTGGAAACACGATGAAATGTGGAGTGACATCTGTGCACAAAAGGCACGCCAGGAGAATGAAAGGGGACAGATATTTGCCAAGGTCTCAGCACACCCGGTCCCACAGGCACAGCAAAAGCATCCAGGCGTCACTTGCTGCTTCTGAGCGCTGAGTCTTGACTGTGAACTGTCAAGTACGTCATGCTGCCCCATCGCCTCACTCATCATTCATCTGTAATTTGAGGATAATGACATTGTGTTGCATCCCACCTCCCGGGGATGGATATTCATGGCACAATGTTTAAGTGAATGTCGGGAAGAAAACATTTATTAACCCAAGACATATTTCTTCAGTCTAGATGGCTTAGTTGCCGCTCTCCAAAATAGGTGGACAGACATAGATGGAAATGAGGTCTTTCAAATTGGACAAAACGGACACCGAGCAAGTGTGCTGCTTTGGACGTGAGCTATGAGAGCAATTCTACAGCAGGAGCACAATATTTAACAAAATCAATCTATGTCTCCAGTTTATTGCAATGCTGTTCACAGGGGCACGTTCAGCACCAAGGCTGCCGGCCTACATTTCTAGGAGTTTCAGCATCCTTGAGAGGTCTGGCCTCTGAGGCCTGGAGCACATGTAAGAGATTGATTTTGCACAGGGAAATGCTACCCAGGGGGGCCATTTCTGAAACACTGTTCCCTGATTTTTGTAAAAATCCCATGAAAGGGTTGTTGGAAATTGTTGATATTACCATAACCATGGGCAATCCCACAGAAAACTGGCTTAAATAATAGTTTGAAATGAACTAGGAAGCACTTGGTAAAAACCTCTGAATAGAACCTAGGATGTAGTGAACAAAAGCATTCTTTTCCCAAAGACTCGTGATAAAATACAGAAATGTGCTTTTCCCACTGTACACATGGACATCTGTCCACACAGAAGAATCTGTGCATTCACATGTGCCCTCAATCTGGAGAGAACAAGGAAACAAGAAATGGCATGCACAGGATGCCCAGCACATGGCTGGCAGCATACTGTGCGCTTCTGGACATTCTCTCACTCAAGGTCATATCACTTCTTCAAAATGGGACGTGTCTCCATTTTACAGATAAAATAATGGAATTTCAGAGAAATTATGCGACTTGTCAAAGTCACACAGGGCAGAAGCAGAGGCAGAATTTGAACACAAGTCTTGCTGGGCATCAAGGGCCCTAGGTGGAGGGAGGTATGCACTGAGAAATCGTATTTAAGCCCAGAATTTCCTAGTCAAACTGTGGTCCCAGAGCGTGGGGAAGACAAAGTCCTCTCCTCTGGAGGTTCTAAATCAGGGATGGGCTAACGAGTTCTGTAAACAGCCAGAGAGTAAATATTTTCAGCTTTATAAGCCATGTGATCACTGTCACGGCTATTCAACTCTGGGATTATAGCATGAAAGTAGCCATATGGGATCCTTAAATGACCAGATCACACATTCTCCATTTCGGACTGTTTAGAACAGGTCAGAAATCAGGCAGTAACTGGGGTGAAGGCTTCACCCCGACTCTTACCCCGTATCCTCAAGCCCTCGAGCAGACCTCTGCTCAGAACCTCTAGGAAGGCCCTGTGCGCTGCCAGGTCCAGTGCCCAGAGGCACAGGAACTGCAAATGAACCACAGCTATCTTTCTTCTCCCGGCCTCCCCAAATCCATGAAATTGGTACAGTGATGAGGGACAGCATATCTTCTCTATGATTTCATGTAGCCTTGCACCGATGAATGACATTTTTGGTCCTAAATAATTAGGATAAATGCCCTGAATGTAAGTGATGTCCTGTCTCAAGGATGCCTAAAGCAATGGCGGCTTTGGGGGACATCCCCATGTAGGGAAAGTTAACCCCCACGGGTTCCCATCACTTCATTGTTAAACTCTACAGCCAATATCAGACTCTACAGTACACTGAAGATTGCTGGCTCCATGAAGTTAACCTCACCACCCACCAAGAGTGAGTCAATCCCAAAGCACAATCTTTTTAAATTAAAGAGACATATAAAGAACTTCACTCCCCTGCAGGTTTTCCTCTTGGATTTCAACTGAACCCTTTAAGTGAAAGGCATCCTATAACTCTTATAAAGGGAAAATAAAATCTGTTAAAGTGACTAACCTTCTAACACTTGCTGTTGCTACCTCACTGGTAGAAAACAATCTTTTTCTTATTATATATAAATTCCTGGTTCTCAGTAGTTCTGAAAAAAGTTATGTATTTCATTGAATTTCACTACATCTCTGGCAAGTTGGATATTGAAATGGCACAAAGACGCTGACAATACTCTAAATGCATGCATTGGTATTTCTGTGACTGGGTGTCGAGGGTTTAATCCGCACTATGGTGCTGTCTAAAACTGGTAATAAAACAGAGGAATAATATGCCAAGATAAGATCCAACGGACATATAATAGTGACATGTGCTACTCCGTGACAAGGGCATAATGAAATGTACTGGGGAGAGAGTAGCCTTATAAAAAAGAAGCCGTGAACTTCTTTCTGACAAACTGCTGTGAGCTAGAAACGGTCAAGATGCAATCCATCTACCTTGTTCCATTTCAGTTTCTGGACCAGGTTTAAAACTCAGCAATCCATTAGTAAGTTGTCACAGCAAGAGATGGAAGACATTTATAGTACACAATTTAGGCTCTCTGCCTTGTTCCCAGGGACCCCTTACTTCCCTTCTCTCCCACAGAGATGGTCACATCACACCTTTCCCCTGCCGTATCCCCCTGGTCCCAGCTTACTGGACCAGAGGTGGAGAAGACAAGGGATTTGGAATGAACACTGTGAGATTCTAATTTAGCTTGTGTTCGTCTTTTGGGTAAAGATGTAAACATCATACTGTGAAGTGCCAACTTTTACCTGTCACATGAACTTAAAAACAAATAAAATTGTTATGAATTTCAAAATGATATCACTTTGGATATGCAAAAATGACACTTCACTTTTCTTTCACTGAAAACATTTCTGATTTGGAGCTATGTTTATTTCCAATGCAAACTATTTAATCGGGTCACTTCCAGAAAAATTCAAAGCTCAAACTGAGTGATTTCTCAGACCATGTAGACATAAAACATGGGCAATCGAGATTTTTCCTCTGAGAGTTTTCTTCCTCTTACTTTTTGTTTAACATCGTTGGGACAGTCACAAATGCCGCTAAGGAGGGTTATCAGATAAAATACAAAACCACCTATTAAATTTGAATTATATACAAATTTCATATAAATTCCTAAAACCCAAAATTTTTAGTAAAAGTATTATGCCATGCAATATTTAGGATATACTTATAATAAAATATTACATGTCATTTATCTGAAATTCAAATTTCACTGAGCATCTTATGTTTTCAATTGCTAAATCTGCCGACTGAAGCTAAGGAGGGGACATCTGTTTCTGCAGTGTGGTCACCACTGTCCTTGTGCTGACCACCTGACCATCTCTAGCTCTTTCCAGATGCTCTTTCCTGCTTACGTCTAAAAACCTGCCTTGGGCTGTGGTTGTCAGATCACACGAGTCATGCTCCTTGCTTCTTGACCCTGTTTCCAGGCTCCCTTGTGCCCCCGGTTCATTTTCAGTCACTTTCAGTTGTTCTTCCGACCAGCCACTGTGAAGCCTACAGGAGAACTGGGGGTATCTCAGGCACTCTCATGCCTTGGATATACCCGCTTCCCATCTCTATTTAATTTCTGCTTTCCAGTTGACATGAGAGGTGGGGGAGAAGGGAGACTTCCCAAATCTCTGAGCCTCACCTAGAACTTGGGCCAAGAAAGGAAAGAACCACATATTCTATTTACAGGGAAGTTCTGGTTTTTCTTGAACCCCCTGGGTTTGCTTATTCATATTTAATACTTGGTTCTTCTTCAAACACTCTTCTCCCCTCCCCAAACTTGAGGACTCTTTATCTGCTTGGGAAAGAAAATGCAAACTAAAAGTGGATTCTGGATGATAAGATGTCCTTTCAACTTTTGAGTTTAAAAGGTAAAAATTCATCACTCTTGATCTCTGCTTTCATTTTGATTATCTGACTACAATAAAACAAACCAGAATTTCATAACACATCTTAAGCACTTGGGAAGTTAAAATTACTTTTATAAATCACCGTTGGCTCGAAGAGTAAATCAACACTGTGATTATAGATTAATTGGGAAATAATTTAAATGAGAATACTCCAAAACAAAATTTAAGGAGCTGAGCCAAAACTGCCCTCAAATGTAAAATAACATTTTTACAGAACAAAAACATAAAGAAGCAGGAGTAAATGAGTAACAATTAAATAAACAATAAAGATGTGACGTGAAAAAAAAATGCAAGAAGTGATTCTTATGGAGAGAAGATAAGGTAAGCAAACTAAGAAAAAATATTTTAAAAATTAAGACTTCAGGCAAGGAGATAAGGTAAAAATTAGATGAAAATGATGAAATGATATAGATTCTACTAATATACTTGAAAATCTCAATAAAATGTATTAGATATTTGAGAAAATGTTCTTGAAATTGATCAAGCAGAGCATGAAATTCTTAACAGTTGAATAAAAATGGGAAAATAAAGAATTATCTCCCTCCAAATTTCTGAACAAGAGTTTTATGATTGAGTTTTCTCACCATTTCTAAAAGCTGATGATCTCTATGCTCTCATAATTATTCTAAAACAAATAAGACAGTTGAAAGCTGACAGTCAAAGTACAATCTAACCAAGATAACATGCACACACACTCGCGTGCATACACATACACAGAGTAGATTAATTGTATGTATATAGAGGCCAAAATCTAAGTACACAAATCCATTAATACATTAAAGCAATTTACTGCAACTAAATGAGGTTAATCAGTAATGTAGAAAATCAATGAACACACATCTAACTTTGTTCAGGAGTAAAATGATAGAACTACCTTATCAGATATTAAAAAGGAATATGGTAAAATTCAATACTCATTCCTAGATCATTTCTCAAGAGGACTTATACAGAATGTATATCTTAAGGCAACTTTAATAAAATCACAAAGAAGATAAAAATGCCTTCTATTTACTATTATTACTGAACATATTTTTGGAAATTTTATCAGTGCATTATAATTGCAACTGATATGAAGCAAACAAAATATATTAGAATATTAGACAGCAAACAAAATTACAGTTATATACTAATATTATTATATATTTATAAAATGCAAGAGAATAACTTGAAATCCCTCAGAACTAATATGAAATCTGGTAAGATAATGGTGGTCATAGTTAAACAAATGAATAATTTTAAATGAAGATTTTATAAGCCCAAGTGCCTCTGTTTTTTAGATAATGAGAGGGGGTAGGAATGGGTAAAGAAAGGAGATGCTAGTTATAGAAGCAAAATACATGAATCTATATCAACGCAGATACAGTAACATAATATTCATCTATCAAGAAAATTTTAAATGATTTAACTTTGACTGGTGGGTACGAGTAATTTTTATATGCCTCATTATGCCTGATACTATGCTATTTTGATCCTATATTGCTTTAAAAATGGAAAGAAAATACCAATAACTGATATTTTAAAGGTCACCTCTGTTTCAATTAAGTTTTCTAGACCAGCTTCTTCAGCAGAGTTGTTCTTTCACTTGATCTACATTTCCAAAACACCTGCTTTTTACTCTATTACATAAATACAGGTATTATATTTTAATTATTTGCTTAAAATTTGTTTCTCACTAACCCTTGAGTTCACTTATGATAGGGAGCATGTCTTACTCAACTAACACATAAGAGGCTGCACACATTTGCAGGTGGAATGAAAGGGTGAGTAAATTAACGAATGCTCATCCCCACTGGCAGCACTGAACAGCAGCTGATTATTTTTTTTTTTTTAATTTTTTTTTTTTTTTTAACTTTGGGTTTATTTATTTATTTATTTTTATGGCTGTGTTGGGTCTTTGTTTCTGTGTGAGGGCTTTCTCTAGTTGTGGCAAGTGGGGGCCATTCTTCATCGTGGTGCGTGGGCCTCTCACTATCGCGGCCTCTCTTGTTGCGGAGCACAGGCTCCAGACGCGCAGGCTCAGTAATTGTGGCTCACGGGCCCAGTTGCTCCGCGGCATGTGGGATCTTCCCAGACCAGGGCTCGAACCCGTATTCTCTGCATTGGCAGGCAGATTCTCAACCACTGCGCCACCAGGGAAGCCCGCAGCTGATTATTAAAAGGCCAAAGCCTGACATATATCAATGTTGGTAATAAAAGACAAGATGAACTTGAAATGCTCTTACTGAAAATAACAAGAAAGGCTGGAAAAAAACATAAAAACTGCATCTAATAGAAAGCTTAGCAGACCTACACAAGGCAGAAGTAAACTTCTGGGAGGTACAGGAAAGGAGTGGAGCTCAGAGGTGAGCCAGAGATGCTTCCACCCCAGGGGCATGTTAAGATTCAGAAGGGCAGCTGCAACAAGAGCTAGAGTGGGGAGAGGTGAGGGAAGGGGGAGTGTGGCCTCCACGTGTGGGGACCTGGAGTATCACCATCACTTTTCCTCCTAGCAGGCATTTCATGGGCTTCAGGAAACAGAGTTCAAAGGTGGTCAATGTAACAAGAGCACTAAAGCAATCCTTTCTCTTGTTTAGGACCCAAAGGTCTCCACTGTAAAGAGAGGTCAAGACTATACTCTGAAGATCCAAAGAATCTTTAAGTGCTGGTCCTGGACTGCTAATCCCCCCCAGATGCCCAGAGAATGAAAATAAAATCCTCTGTAAAGAAAGACAGCTTCACTTCTAGTTTCAAATTATTCCTGAAGGTAAATTTTTAAATAAAATATTCAGTAAACCATCAAGGATTGTAAGGTACCTCTCTAGACAATATGAGAGCCAGGACTCACAGACTTGAGAAACAATAGGCATAGCACTTGTGGGAATCCAGAAACTAGAGTTAGCAGAGGCAGACTGTGAATCTATGTTCAGAACGTTCATGGAGATAAAAGCTGATCTTAAAAATGTCAACAAGAACCTAGAGACCTTCTATATGTAAAAAAGATTCAATTTGATGCTACGAAACCAGAAAGACAATAATAAAGTAAGAACCCAAGGGTTAGTGTTAATAGCAGATTAGACATAGCTGAAGAGAGAATTAGTGAATTTCAAATGGGCCCTAAAAATTATCCACAAGGAGACAAGGAAAGACAGTTATGAAACTTACAAACTAGAGTAAGAGAAGAAACAGTAAGAAGGTTTAATATGCATTTAATTGGAGTGTCAGAAAAGAAAGGAGACAAGGTCGATAATTAAATGGAGAATTTTTAAAACTTATGAAACATGTCAATCTTCAGATTCAAGAAGCACAATGGAGTCTAAGCAAGAAAAACCAAACAAAATATATATAATAACATTATAGATAAATGGCAGAAAATTAAAGAAAGCTAGAAAATCTTAAAGGAAGACAGAGAAAGAAGTTATTTTGCCGCCAAAGGAATGACAGTTAAGTAGTTAACTTTCTAATACACAATGCCAAAAGACAAAAAAAAAAAAAATCATTAAAGTTCTAAAGGAAAATTCCTGACAGAATTCTATCCCCAGAAAAAAATGAAATAAAGACATTTTCAAAGAAGCAAAGTGTAATAGAGTATGCCACCTTTTGATTCATTAAGAAATTCCTAAATATGATCTTCAAGAAAAAGGAAAATTATACCAGATGGCACCTCTGGGACATAGCAAGCAATGAAGACATGTACACAAAAATGTTTGTAGCAAAATTTTGTAAAATCCCCGAATTAGAATAACTCAAATGTTCATCAACAGCAAAATGGATAATCAAATGGTGATTTGCTCATGTGGAATAGTATAAAGCAGAAAATGAATAACCCTGTGACTGTGCAACTCGTGAATGAATCTTACAGACGTAAGGTAAGTTTGAGTAACAACAGTAACAAAGCCAAACCAAGGGGCTTCCCTGGTGGCGCAGTGGTTGAGAATCTGCCTGCCAACGCAGGGGACACGGGTTCGAGCCCTGGTCTGGGAAGATCCCACATGCCGCGGAGCAACTAGGCCCGTGAGCCACAATTGCTGAGCCTGTGCGTCTGGAGCCTGTGCTCCGCAACAAGAGAGGCCGCGACAGTGAGAGGCCCGCGCACCGCGATGAAGAGTGGCCCCAGCTTGCCGCAACTAGAGAAGGCCCTCGCACAGAAACGAAGACCCAACACAGCCATAAATAAATAAATAAATAAATAAATAAATAAAGCCAAACCAAAAAATACATACTGCATGATTCCATTTACATAAATTTCAAAAGGCAAGAGTAAACTATATTATTTGAGGATGCATAACTACAAAGCAAAACTAAAGAGAAAAGTTAAAAAGTCAGTAACAGGAAGGAGCACATAGGGGATTCCTGGGTTTCTGTTCTTTGTTTTAATCTGTGTGGGAATCACCTGATTATTCTTTTTAAAAAAATGAATTAAATAAATGCATTTCATGCATATTTTATATTTTCCTTATATTTCATAATAATTAATTGAAAAAATATCAGTATCTTCTAAACTCCCAAATAGCCCTTAGAATGAACTACCAGAGAAGATTCTAATTCCTTTTGCAATTAACAAAACTTCCTAAATTATAATTTTCCATCAGCATCATAGTGACCTAAAGGCAAGTATGTTTGCTGAGTAAATGCACGTGTGCTTGCATGCATGCATTGTATGTAACTTCAATATATAAAATGTGGCAATTATTTTACAGAGTTTCTGTTTTTCTACTCAGTCCACAATTAATTCCTTTATTATATGCCAGTAACAATTTCTGTACAAATTAGTGTTTAAGTACAACAGCTAAAAATCTATATAAGATAAATCTATATTTACCACCTCTGAGTTATCTATAAAATTAAAATACTTCTCTTATTCACATGCACTTGTATCTGCATTTTGAATTGCCATGGAAGAAAAACCCACCAAAAAATGGACTCCCTGAAATTATATGGCCTTGAAACAACAAAGCTAGAAAGCTTAATTAGGAGTGTCAGATATGTTTTTAGATATCTTCCTTGGAAAACAACAAATATGACAGCTAGAAATGTGCAAAGGAAAACAAATGGAACGATTTATGCCAAGAAGTCAAAAGGGCCTCAAGCGTCACACCAGAGAGTAGAAATAGAAGAGAAAGCCTTGGTGTAGTGAGTTAATAGTAAAAAATAAAATAAAGGCAAAAGGCAGATGCTTAGAATATTTAAAAAATGCTAAAATCAAATTTTAGCCTACCCACTGAGGCAGGTGTAGCTTGCTACTTATGGCATGCATTTTTCCATTAGCTTCTTTCCAGGTTTTCTTTTATGCCCTAATCCTTATGTTTCTTGTTTTTTTTTTAGATTTTAACTTATGTAATCTTCCTGTATTATGGGACCCTAATCAGTTTTGTTACAAGGTAAGACAGAGAAAATTCAATCTGTAAGTAGAATCCTCTTTTTGGGATATTTTTCAACTGCTAGTTTTTGTGGAATCAGAGATGACAAAAGGACATAAAGGTAGAATTTCCTATTTCTTCCCTCTTGGTCATTTCTTAGCAAATCTGAAGTTTTCTGTGATGAATGGCAGAGAAGCAAATGTTGCAGTCCCATAGACATGGGATGGCTGTTATGAAGAACGAATTCTTTACCTGGAAGGATATCAGAGAAATTCCCATATTCTTTGGGTTCTCCAGAAATTGACAGGCAGATGATATTAAATGCAACCATGGGCAGCACCCCAACTCACTCAAGTCAAACTGATGAAATAAATGTAGCTCAATCAGTAGGACCAGGTGGCAGCCACCCAAAGGTTTGAAGGAACTCAAGGATGAAATTGGAAAACTGTTGGCCAAGATGCTTGATCTAGCATTACAAACAGCCACCACCGTCACCCTGGCAGATTGTGAATGTCATTCTGTTCATTAGAAGGGGTCAAGAGAGGACCCGGGAGCCCTGGAAAAGCAAGCTTCTCTTCCGCTTGTCCAGTATCCAATAAAGCACAGCATCATTAGACACTGGAACAAAAATAACTTTCTAGGGGAAAGACAATATGGTTTCTGCAAAAAGGAAAGCATGAGTCACTGATTTATTATTGGTCTCTGAGGCACGTAGATAAAAGGCCAAATGTTGGCACAGTTTAGGGTAGACTTTTTCTAATCACCAACATGAAATGGGATGTAAGGAGATAATGGACATCTCAAACCATATGGATAAGACAAGCAATTTCTACACTCCCTCAAAAAAAAACCTCTATGTACTAGCAAGAAGGGATGCTCTGAGACTTGAAAGAGATCAGGTTGTGGTGATAAAGGATCTACTGCAGGTAACAAATTTAAAATATTACCATTTGAGAGCATTGGAAAAAGATACAAAGTAAGTTCACTCCAGGAAACATTTTTATTGAGCATGAATGGAGTGTCAGGCTTTGTACTAAGTAGTGGGAGTACAGCAATGAACAGACCCTTTCTGCTCTCCAGTTACTCACAGTCTACCATATAGATGATTCCAAGAACCAAGGGATAGGTTCTCTGCTGGGACTTGTGCCCATTTATGACATGATGGCAACTATCGACTGGAATCAGATAGTACAATCATGATCATGCAATAACACATCCCTCAGAGCTGCAGTTCACCAAGGAGTTAATATACTAGGCTATATGATGCATGGTTCTAAAACAAAGTACAAATCCCCTTGTTAAAATTAATGACAATTGCAATACGAACCCAGTAAATCCTAAAACCCAATTTATTGGTTTGTTCAGTGGAGAAAGATATGCTGGGTTTTGAACACAAGCAATTCTAACATTAATTATTATCTCTCTTTACCTCATGGGGAAGGAAAGCAGACAATATACCATGTGAAGTTTTTTTAATGTGATGCATATATATATATATATGCACAAATTTCTAAAAGCCTCATGAAAAAATTAACTTTTTTCATTATAATTAAAAAAAAACAGCAATTAAAAAGAAAATGGGCTATTTACCAACCACGAATTTGTTGAGCTCTGCCAGTGTTATGAAATTCTCAACCTCGCTGAAAAGCTGGAGAATTTTCTGAGCTCAGGCAAGAGTCTCCAAGATCTGGAGAATAATTTCGGCAGCCTCAAGCCGAGGAGACTGATGTCTCTCCTTCAAGTCAAATGTTTCTTTTTTTCTAATCAGTTTTAAACACTGACCTTCCCCCTTTTCTGTTCCATTAGCTAGGAGGCTGTCATTCCAAAGAAATGTATAATGTACGTGTGTAGGGAAGTGTGAATGTTCTCTGGAATGGGAGAAAAGAAGTTTTTGATGATCAGATTGTTCAGTATTTTCAAATCATCTAACGGCACTTCCATAGGAACTCCATGAAGAAAAATGAGAGCTGAAAAAGAAATCCTCACCAAAGCAGACACAGTTTGTCCTAGTTTCTCTGATAAGCCATGTTCTCTCCCTTTTTTTATTTTTTTGCACATTTTTTTAATGGCATATAATAGTTGTCCTTTGCAATATCAATGATCATTCAGGATAAAAATTTAAGTGGGTCTGAGAGAGAACACATTTCTCAGGTGTGGTATCCCAGTGAAAAATTCCTGCCTTCTCTTGGGGAACCACACTGGGAGATGGTATGAGTCTCCTTTTCCATTTTTTCTCCATGCATAGCAGTGCCAGGCCCACAGTATACCTTCAATGAGTGTATACTGAATGAACTCCCTGCTCCTCTTCTTCCTGCTACTTCTTCTAAAGAAAAACTGGGACCATCCTGAGCCTCCTCTAGACTGAAGATGAAAGGGAAAGAATTGCAAGTCTATCTCCAAAGCCTCACATTTGAAACCTAAGTAGCCCAGAATTGCATGTCAGTACCTCCAGCTAAAGAAGATCCCTGAGTAGGAGGAGATACAGTACATCACTGGATAAAATGAGAAGGAAAATGGTTATGTGTCTGTAAGTATGGGTGTACAAATGTCTTGCCTGTCAAATCAACAAAGCTAAAAACCCTTGCTATTTTGACGTCAAAAGCTAACACATACACACTCGCATACTCTGCTAGTGAGAAGGCAAGCAATTTTTTAGAAGGAAAATTAGGAAACAAGTATAAAAAAGCATCATGAAAGATGATCATGGCTCTTCAACTTCTAAGAATTTATTCTAAGGGAAAAATAAAGGATATGCCCAAAGATTTAGCCTCAAAGGTGGCAGCCACATCTATATTAGCCCAAAATCAAAACAATCTAGTTGGTCAGTGGTAAGGAGGTAGCCTAGTTAATTATCAAATATCAAAATGATAGAACACCATGCAGCTATGGAAAATGTATACAATGCATATTGACATGGAGCAATGTTCACAATTTTGTGAAACAGAAAAAGCATGCTAAAATCAAAATATGTTTTTATGTTAGATAAATACATATATGTACATTTAAATATATAAATATGCCTAAGAAAATATGCATCTTCAGATATTTGTAAAGGGCATCTTTTTTCTTCATCCTTCTCCCTATCTGAATTTTCTGATTCTGGTCTATGATGTAGGTGAATTACTTCTGAAATAAACATATAAAAATGGACATAATAAAAAACGTCCTTAGTATCTACATAATTTTTCTAAGAAAAAAAATGTCCCTTTAATTATCTATAGCTGCTAGGTTAAACAGGAAGTCCTTGTGAGTTAATATTGGATGATGATGATAAATAGAAATAGAGAGGAATTATTTATTCTCAAAAAGTCATCTGATTAGCATTTTTCATGTTCTCATATATCTGTTAGATTTTTTTTTAACTAAATAGTTCTTCCAGTAAACACTAAAAGTCAAAAAGCCAATACTGAGATTTTTCTCCATCTATGCATCTGATTCTTAGACTGTATTGCCTTTTATTTTAGATCAAAGCATCAAAATTGTCCTGGATCCAAAGCAACCACGTAGACCCAGCATTTACATCTGAAGTCAACCTATTTCTAATCACAGATTTTTTTTAAATCCCTGATTTTGTTTTTATCCCTATCATGCAGAGTGTTAGTGATGGTATGACTTGGAGAGCAACAGCTCTTTGTTATGGAAGCAGTCTTCTTTATGGATACAGGAAATTAAAAATGTGAACAAACGCCACCAGCTAGTCAAACAGGAAAACAGCATTGTGAATGCTGGGGCTTTGAAGGTACAATTAGGGAATTAGTTTTTCCCTTAACAGAAGTATGTTCACTAAGTAATTTGCTTGCTTTTAACTAGAGTTACCCGCTTCCATTAACTGGAGAAATAAGCCCAAATAAAAATCACTATTCATCAATTGCCTGCTGGAGGCATACTCAAGCCTTGTGTTAGGACCAAGGCAATAAAGCTCATCAACTAGCATTTTAATCATTGTTACCTCAGAGCTCTCAGAAGGAATAATTTGGGGTAGGGGAGAAAGTGGAAACTCCTAGTTATTGCTGATATGAAGGCAGATATTTCTGAGGATTTTAAATTTACTGAATCATTCATTTTTCCAGTGGGTTTTTATTTTTTCCTCGTTCAGTGAGTACTTGCTAGGCACGCAGGATACACTGGTGAATATAATGACATGGTCCCTATCTATATATACAGCTTACATTCTAAGGGAGGGAACATTAATACATGAGAAATCATAATTACAAATTGTGATGAGCACTTTAGAGGAAGGGAACGGGCTCTGAGAAGGAATAATGGAGAGATGACAGTTACTTGGGTGAGTCAGGAAACTCTTCCTTAAGGAAGTGATACTCAAGCTTTGACACTAAGACAGAGTCACACTCCTCCTAATATGTTTCTCTCTATTTCATTAGCATCACCCTTTCCTGGTCCTCCTACTGTCTCCCTGGCCATTCCAACGCAGCTTTCTCTCTCACTGCTGGTTCCTCCTCTTCTAAACTCAGACTCTGAAGTTTTTCAGGCCTAAGATCTCCATCCTCTTCTCACTACAAAGTTCCTCCCAAGGCAAGCCATTCCACTCTATGACCTCAAGCCATCATCTGCACTCAACAATCCCCTAATATATTTTTCCAGCCCAGAACCCTTTTCCTAGCTTTGGATCCATATGTCAACTGCCTACATGACACCTTCACTTGCATACCGCACAGGAGTCTCAAATTTAACATAGCCCATGCTAAATCAAGATATTTCCCTGTGGAATCTTCTCTTCCTTCAGCAATCTCCATCTCCCTACACAGGACCATTCCCTCAGTTGCTGTATCACTACTCAGGGAGTCAATCATGATGCCTGCTTCCTCCTCATGTCCCATATATAACTGGGAATTCAGCCCGGTCTAGTTGACAGCTAAAATATATCTTGAATTTTATCACACTTTTTCCATACCCTACCATTATCTTGTCTGGATACTGCAAGTTTTTTCTCATCTTGTACCCATTTTTGCCCCCTTTCAATTCATTGTCTTAAATGAAACTCTTTTCTGATTACTCCTTGCTTTTAAAATTCTTCCATTGTTCTGAACATCGAATCATTAAAATGGTTTCTAAGACCCTGCATGATCCATCCACTGCCTAATCTTTTAGTCTCATCTCATGCTGGTCTTAGCATTACTCTCTGTGCTTCAGCAACGATGAACCTCTTTCAGTTCCTAAAATTTAAAAAAGGACCCTCCTTTCTTAAAGACTTTGCACATGCTGCTCCTTCCATCTGGAACTTCTCAGGTGTCCCTGCTTTGTAGTCTGAGTAACACACTGTTCTCTGTCTCAGATAAGAGTGCATTTGGCTTCAAGTAACAGATTACCCAGTAGAAGTAGTTTTAGCAATAAAGACACTTACCACACATATCACAAAAAGTCTGGAAGTGGGCACTTCCATACTAAGTGCAATATTTCAAAACTGTTACCCAAGACTATGCTCTGCCATTCTGTGCATGTTCACTTTTTAATTTAGGGTCATTGCCTTATGGCTACAAAGTGGCTGTCAGAGCTCCCTATATCATGGTCTGACACAACAATGTTTCTGCATTCATGGTAGAAAAGGGGGCAGAAAGCTCTCCTCTTGGGTATAGCACCTCTACCAGAAACTAAAAGCTTTGTTTCACATTTCTCCCTCATCATAGTGGCCATATCTGTGTCATATGGTGACTCTTAGCTGCAAGGGGGGGCTCGTTAGATGAGCATCAGGAGAGAGAAGGAAGGAGGTCGGGACGGCTGGTGAATATATAATCAACAGTGTCCAACACGGTCTTCGGAGCACTTACCAAAATAGTAATCAAACAATTCAATATGCACACTTTGTTCACTGTCTCCTCTGTGAGATTATAAGCTCTTTGACTATGGGGAACGTGTCTGTTTCTAAGCCCAGCATCAGTACTGCGCCCAGCCTATGTAGGAGTCAGTTGGCAGTGGTAGAATGAATGAAAGTACGAAAGAAAACAACAGAGGCAGAAAATAGCTACAAAAGGGACAGAAAACTGCCAACACAGAACTTAAGCCGATGGTCATATCTCATACCTCATGGTTCAATTCTGCATTCCAGGTAATTTGAAAACAGTCTTTCATCAAAAAAAGGCAACTTTTGAAAGTGCTCCATTCTTTGCATCATGAATGCAATTTTCCTAATCTGTTAACTCCTGCCATGTGAGTAGACATGGGTGCTATAGTTTGCATTGAGATCCAGGAATGAATTCTTCAAAAAAATTATTTTAACCACTGTTATATAGTGTTAGATGATCCAGAAAATTTTAAATTGCCTCAAGGACATGAATGTAAATCAATTCTTAGCTAAATCACTCCAAATATCATTCAACAAGAAAAATTTATAAAAGCTAGAAAGTTATTTAAAAGAACAGTCATAAAATTTGGGGTCTAAATTTTCCACTCCTGAGAGCATCACACTAACAGATGAGGATGTCATTCAGATTATCTGATTAGGGAGAAAGCAGATGTAAAATGCCTGGCACATAAAGGATGCTTGGCATGTTTTTGTTCTTATATCTAGACCACAGGAAAACCTGGGTTTACTCCTAACTCTTTCATGTCCTATATATGTAACTGTGGGCAAGCTGAATATGTTCTTTGGTTCATAAATGATACAGTAATCTTTAACCACCTTTCAGTTATAACATGAAGTCACTCTACTATTGAAAAACTTAAATGAATAAAAGTTAAGTGGCATTGAATGCAGTCCATAGTAGCCAACCTAATAAAACATGAAGGAATAGATTCATATTCCCAAGAGTCTCTCTATCTACAGATGCAGAATCTGTTCATAGTTTCTGACGGACATCCTGTTTGGTCATCTCAAAACACAAAGGGCACCAACATGCAAATATCACAAAATTTTTTTAAAGAAAGTTGTAACCATCCACACATACGAGACTAGATTTCAGGTTTTAAATATGGTTGTCATTTGAAATAAAATTCCTTAAAAAGAGAAAATGACTTTAGCATTGGCAAAGGGAGTCCCCTAAGAAAAAAATGTAAACAGATGGCTGAGAAAGATCACCCACATGCTGCACACAGATCTTGAGGAGGCATTTCTAAGAATGAAGTGGCACTTCCCAGCCTGGGCCACGTCCCACAAGGATCCTTATTTAACCCAGAGAAAGCATAGAGTTTCTACCTCTAACCAAGAAGAACTTCAGCCTGCTTGCCTCACAGCAATCCAGACTAGTTTCCAGCTCTCCCCAGTGCTCCAACAGAAGCTAAGTACCGACCACGTGAGACAGGCAATCCCCTAATAAATCAGGGTTTGATGATCAGCCCTGAACCAACATCTTCCCATATAAAGGGGCTGTTAAGCCCCAGCTAAGCATATTAAGCATTCAATTTAATGTATGACACACATCTGCTCTCCTTTCTCAGGGAGGAGAAGTTTCAAGATAATTTAAACCCCAGACTTAAGGGGAAAAAATATCTTGGCAATGTTTAAAACTGAGTTTAAAAATATAATCCAAAAAAATATATATATATATATAATCCAAATGAGGGCGAGAGAGACCATTTTGCTGTAAGTAATGAGATTATATAATACCTAAATCAAATACACAACATTACCTGAGCAGAAGCACTTGTTTCTTTTATCTGGGTCTATTCAACTTTCCTTTTGATTCCATCAACATTTACCAAAGACCGTCATCTACCTCTGGCCCAAGGTATAAAATACAAGCAAAAATGGGTCCTCTGCAAATATGGTAATCTACCCCCATCCATGCCTGATGAAGGCCATAAGAGGAAAACTCACAGATTTGTCTTTTACAAGGAAAGCACAGCACTGAATCCCAGCCATCAGCATCTTGTGTGGATTCCATGCCACAGAATCAGCCCTGTTACGTTAAACAAAGACAAAAACAGGGTAGGGAGGGGAGACTCAATTAGTTTCTACTGGTGGGAAGAATGCTGGTACATTCAGTATTCACGTCCAAGTTAGTGCTCCAAAGGATTCCTTGTGTGAGCGGTTTAAGGAGTTTGGGATTTTTTTAAACCAAAACAATTTCTTAGTTTTTTGCCTGTTTTCAAAATGTCACTTAATTGGGCAAAGGCCAAAGAGAGAGTCCCTTGCCTAAATAAAAGGCACTGTGACTGGGGAAACTACATTTACCTGTGGATGCCGTGCAGAAGCTTGCGGTGCTTCCTTGACATCAAGGCTGAGCCACCCCAGGAAGCCTGTTGAGATATTTATATAACCAAAATGATGTTATTTCAATGGTACTTGTTTGCCAGCCAATTGTCATTTGATGCTTTAAGTCAATGTTAACCAATGTGGACTCTAGGAAATTTTGATCACTGGCTCTACTCAGGTGATCAGAACCTCATCACAATAGATGGTCCCCCACTGATGCTTAGGAGTTAAATTCCCACACTATAAAGAAATTGGTATAGTATTCATTGAGTTTCCTGTGGACAAACAGAAGTGTAAAAGACACAGTCCATATCCTCTCAAATCTTAGAATCTAAAATAGACAATAGCCCTTCAGTGTTGACATTGGGCTCTTGCATGGCCGTGGGAGTGAATGCCTCCTTAAGTTTTCAAATACCAAACTGACTTTCTTATTTCTCACATTGATTCTTCCTCCCTCCCCTCCAGACTTACTGACAATGGGATTTCCTTTCCTCTCCTTATTCTCAGCTGTCCTCTCCTTTGCTCATAATACTTACCTGCCCAGTGAACCCTAGGAACCTCACTTGCCTCACCTTAGTTCCATCCAGCCCTGTTTCCTGGGACTAGACTCTCCAGTGACCCCATAGGGTTCCCAAAGGTTTGTGGGCCGAAGGTGGTGTGCAGGCGAGTTCCAAAGATGCCCAGATGAAGGACTGATGATCAGGATTGTCAGTCAAGTGCCCTTGCTGCTGCCCTCTCTGTCCCACCGGAGTTCATGATGGACCATGGGTGACCAAAGCTGAGCTACGGAGGCAGCTGCCCTCAGCCTCTGGGAAAACGTGATCTGAACCTGCTAACTGAGGCTCCCCAGACCTGGGGTTTGAGAACTTGACCCTCAGGAACATGAAGATAACTTACATATTAGGTTCTTTTATTTCTCTTACATCCCTAAACTCTAAGTTGCCTGCTTTTCTCAATCTTTTTAACCCCCAACCGCATTGAGGACCTACCAGTGGCAACTAGGGGAAGGATTAATCAGTAAAGCTCAGCCACGCCCATTCACTCTCACCCTTTCCACCTGCCCACTCACACACCTGCCCTCCCTGGTGCCTCCTGCACTGGCCTCTGCCTCTTCTTCCTCCTCAAAAAGCAGACAAATATTCTGCCAATCTTAGTGAGCTGGACTGAAGTTTTAAAATCACATGAACTCTTTCAAGGCATTAGTTCACTGGTTTACAGGGTGGTAGGCAGCGTTAGAAGCAGCTCGTTCATAAATGTATTCCTCAAAAGAGCTGAAAGGGGAAAAACGACGCACCTGATTGCCAGTGCCCTACTTGTACTGGCTTCACTCCACAACCCCCTCACTCCAGAGCTCGCAACAACATTGAACCAACGGATGTCATTATTGAGCTATGAGCCAGACACCATGAGTACCATTTTACTACGTTTTTCTCTTCAAGTAATTAGTTAATAATTTAATTGTACAGCCAATCTTGAAAGGGAAGTGGAAGCAGGGTGGAATGTAGAGATGGCAGCCCCTAAAGCCCATGATTTTAAATACAGCGTTTGTCACCTCCCCCGGGACTTGGGATGGAGTGTGGGTGAGACACCGTAGGAAGTGTTGCTGGGAGGGTGAGGTTTTGCAGTGGCCGCAGCCTCTGCTTCAGAGAAGAGCTGGATCAGCCCTGAAATCCTGGTCTCAGGCAGAGGCTGGGATAACATTGACTCTCGCAGATACAGAATAGTCCTGGAGGCAAAATATTCTAACACAACTGAAGTTTTTCTTATTCTGTTGTTTAAAAATACATTGTAATTAACCAAATTGCAGGCACTATCAGATGTAAGAGTACCATTTTTTTGTGGATTGCTAAGAAAAAGAAAAATGACATCAACATACCAATTAGGTATATTAAAAATGTAAACAAAATATGTGTATCTTAGAAATAATAAGATACGGTATATATGCCAGGCAACCTGGTTTTATGGAAAACGCAGAAGACCAAGCAATTCTAATTACATTTTTAAAAAGAAAGCAAGTAAATGCCAGTTTTTAATATTTTAAAGGATCTTTAAAATACCCTTTAGAAAATTTCAGGACTTCCCTGGTCACGCAGTGGTTAAGAATCCGCCTGCCAATGTAGGGGAGAAGGGTTTGAGCCCTGGTCCAGGAAGATCCCACATGCCGCAGAGCAACTAAGCCCGTGCGCCACAACTACTGAGCCTGTACTCTAGAGCCCACGAGCCACAACTACTGAGCCCGCGTGCCACAACTACTGAAGCCCATGCGCCTAGAGCCCGTGCTCTGTGACAAGAGAAGCCACCGCAACGAGAAGCCCACACACCACAAGGAAGAGTAGCCCCTGCCCACCGCAACTAGAGAAAGCCGGTGTGCAGCAATGAAGACCCAATGCAGCCAAAAAAAAAAAAAAAAATTCAAACAGGCCAAAGTAATCACTGTAATTTTACTAACTTTTTATCTGTAAAATTAATAAACTACCCTTGGTATATGAAGTTTCTTCAAGAGAAGTTATATGCTCCTGCATAAAATTTTATCAACAGAATGATGTCTGCAATATTAGAGGATGAGTGAGTACTGTCTCAATGTTAGAGCTAATTTCTTTAATAAGTCATATAAACAGTTGTCAGATTTAATCTAATACTACAGACATTCAACTTGAAGCTTATTATATGCAAATAGAACAATTTGCGTGGCTTAAATATTCCCTCATAAAAGTGTTTTCTTCAAAAATTCAAGCTTTGATTTTTAGAAAATCTAGAGAGGTTTTCATTCACATCTTATAAATCACAATTCTTTCTAAGCCCCATAAATCTCTTAATATCATTCCCAATTTGGAAACTGCTGTAGTTACTCTGTTTTACATAAACCATATAATCCATATTTGATGTTTCTTTTATGAGAGTAGAATTTTTAAGTATAACTGCTCAGATATTTGATTTTGCCCCTATTTCCACAGTCACAAAAGTACTCACTTCATATTATCTTTCAGGACATACTGTATTATTATGCTTCTAAGTCTATAAAAATCAATGAGATATAAGTTGAAATGTGAACAGATACAGATACTATAATCCCATTTAAAGAAGTCACAAATAATCTACCTGATGTATTGCCATTGGCTTACTAATCAAGCCTATCACTCTAGTGAGCTTTATATTACTACTTCTGCTTTTACCAAATATTAGCATACTTTTACTGAAAGCTTTGAGTTGCTGAAAAATTCTTTCGATATTATATCATAGAAACTTTACCTTGAAAGCATAAAATCATACAAACTATAAAATTATGTGCAGGCATATCCCCCAAATAAATGCTCAGTTACCTAATGTTCAGTGAATCAAAAATATTGTCCTTTCTTTTTCTGATAAGGAGGACACGAACCACTCACTGGAGGAAAGTTCCTCTCAACTGCAGGTTCAACAGTTCTTTCTACTGGCTTGAATCAAACTAATTAACTGCTGTTTTCACACTCACACAAAGAAAACCAAAAAGCTCAACAAGCATTCATAACCGGCTGAATTCAACTTTCTAACCCTAAATAAGTAGAATTTTAAGAGTTACTGTTAATTTACGACAACAATTATTATGAACAACCCCAGGACCTACAAAACTAATTAGAAAAAAAAAAAAAAGGCCAACCCTTTAAGTTAGAAAATTAGCCCTTTAAGTTAGAAAATTGTGAAGAATATAAGTTATCCCAATCCCTCTCCAATAGTTACCTATGATAGATCCAGATAAAACCTGTTTTAATTATGGCATGCAATGAAGTCATGCAGCCTTTTGCATTTTCCAGCTGATTGGAAGCACAGAATGTTAGAGCTAGAAGATCCTTTATTGACCACGTCAGTCATTTCCCTCTTTACAAATGAAACCAAAACCCAAACAGCTGGGGTCACAATGGAGAGGAGGCAGATTCGAATCCAAAACCAGCCTCTTGACTGCACAGTAGGAAATGTGTCCCCCACACCATGTTGCCTCAGTGACAGTAGATCCAAGGGACCAAAGAAATGATTCAGGACAGAAGAGGAAATCTGGAAAACTAAGACAAAATGCGCATCAATGCGGGATCTTCTTCTTTATTACCTAACAGGAAACAACACATTTATTTCCCCTAATTAGAAATATACATTTAAATACAACTAGCTGGGGACCTCACATTTAGTTACTGAGAATACGAAAAACTTCCCACCAAAGCTGCAAAAAGGCTAGAAAGTTTAACAGATATGCACACCCAGATGAACTTACATCCACGTGGAGCCAGAGGCCATGCCTCTCGCAGATGTCCGCTATCTCATCCAGAGGATCGAAGGCCCCCAATACCGTGGTACCAGATGTGGCACAGACAAGGAATGGAGCTGCACCCTGTGAGAAGGACCCACATGTGAGAATTATAAGAATCATCATCGTCACCATTAAATCTGTGCTACAGTAGGTTGGTAAACACAAGGGTTATACACCCAGACATTTATCTGGTTTCTTTGGAGATAAACATTCATTGAGTGAGTGTTGTTTACACTTCTCCATCACATGGCCTCTAGTCACTATAAATAGGTTAAAGAAACAGAAAATGCCATGGCAATAGTATCCTTTGTCCCAACTCCACATGCATCCTTATTCTCTTTACTCTCATTTTCTTTATTAGTCTTTTCTGTTCTCTAGCTTTTCCGGATAGAAGTGAATAAACTCAACCTCCACAGCAAACTGGCATCCTGTGTGACTCCTAACTCCTTCCCAGGGAGACTCATCGGGGCCTCCCTAGCACCTCCAAAATAAGAAGGAACAGGACTAGAAGACAAACAGCCAGCTGCAGGGGCAGGCCATGCAGGCCTGTCTGCTTGTCACCTGGTGAAGTAAGTGCAGCTACAAGGCAAGGGATGTAATCAGGTACGAATTTGGCGTCAGAGGGGATACAGTAACCTTATTGCGATACACTCCCCCAAACGGGTGCTGCCACAGAGAAAGTCATTAGAATGTGCTGGAAAAGAGAACCTGCGTCTTTCTGCCATAATTTTCCCTCCTCATCCAGTCCATGGCTGCATCTTGCGGAGAGAGCAGGTACCCATGAGAAATGGGAGGAAAGGGAGAATGTGGGAACAAGTGCAGAGATGAATGGTAATTCCAGTCGAGCGAGCCAGGCACCATGGTCTCATGAGGGATTTTATGGCAGCCATGTAGAAGAGAGTACACGAGGTTGTTTCCAGATAGATCCATCCTCTCAGCGTGTTGGCAGAGGTGTGTTGCTCTCTTTGGAAGTGCCATGAGGGGAAAATTTGCAGACAAAGGTGGGGGTCAGGAGAGCAAGTAGAATCCTGATTCTAGAGCACAAGAAGTCAGTGACAAGAATACTTACTTGCAGAGAAAGAGTCAAAGTCATTTTAGGATGGAGTCATTTTTCCCTCAGTTTTATCGTGAAATACACTTGTTCTTGTAACATATTTTTATGTCCCATTTAATGTCAGGGGTGTTCGGCTTGAACCAGATTCATTCCAATTTAGCTGACCTTTGACAGAAAGAAGTTATTTCTCGATGGAAAGCGGGGCAGAGCAAGGACGCTTGGTCCACATCTCTAGGCTGAGATGCATAGGAATCAAAGTGATGGTACACAATGGATCCATCTGCCATGCGGGGAGACGGCTGTGACACATGGAATACAGTCCACCAAGCCTCCTAGAGCAGGGCCAGTAGGTGACAGAGCCCCTGGGACCATAGGCTTTGGGACTTCTTCCCTGTAATCAACTACCAACAGATGATGTCTTTATCATGCCCGTGACCTAAATGAAATGTGACCAGATTTACATCAATCAGTAAAAGCAATAGAAAAAGTAATTTACTAAAACCACTGAAGGTGTCTTTAATGGTTGGGCTTTCCTTATAAAGTCTATGACATCCTGACAATTGTGAGGAAAATATCTATGCTAGCTATTACAGACCATTAATGAGTTTTCCTCACCTTTTTAATCTAGCTATAAATCTAAGTCCCAGAAATTCAACTTTCATAATCTGGATTTAACCTTCCAGGTTTTTTTTTTTCCCTTTCTCATATCTCACACTATTAATGAGAAAAGTCAGTGGAAACAGTATTGATTGTGTGTTGCCAATGAGTTGTATTCTCTAAGAAAGTTTGTCATTTCAAATACGCATACACAAAAATACTTCCAATTATTCAGTGTTTACACTAGTTTTATCTTTTTATAAGCACTTTAGAACTTCTGATGCTTCTGTGGTTTTTACCACCTTTGTAATGGCATCAAGGTAAAGGTCACGGCTCAACAGATTGTTTAATGGATCATGGTTGGCCAGGGAATTGAATCCCAGCAGCCAAAAAAAAAAGTTGATAACTATTTCCTACATCTGTAACAATATGAGTTAAAAGCTTGAAACAAACAAACAACAACAAAAAGTAGGTCTGAAGCTACTGAGAAAAAGAAACTAGTCATCAGGTATTAAAATCTCAGAATGGATGCAAGATTTGTCCTTAGTGAATCCAAGCCCAAGTTTTAACTGACTTGAGAGAAAACTGAGGAGGCATGCCAACTCTAACCCTGTTGCCCTACTTTCAAGTGTGCCTAAAGCAATTTTTACTTTTTAAAAACTTCCTTTTCAAGTTCTCAACTTCAGGATATGTCACTTTCATGGACTTTCATTGTCAAAACAAACAGAAATTTGAACAATGAAAATAATAATGACTGCCGTGGAGTAAAATCCATCCAATATGTTAGAAGATGAGTTCTTCATGATACTTTAAAAAGAAAAAAAGGTTTGGCTATCCTTCAGGATGCTTGGCAACTCACTCACTATTCTGAAAATTGGTAAATAAGGGAAAAGAATAAAATATTGATTCTGTCTTGCTTGTCCAAACTGTTTCCTTAGGGAAACCAGATATGGATGAAGAAACAAAAATGTTTAGAGTAGGAGGCCTGCCACTAAATGAAGAAGGAATGAGAGAATGAATTAGAACATCACTAATGAAATAACGGATCTAGACAATGATGACAAATGGCAGCAAAATCCATGAGGTGAGAGGCTGATGCAGAGTTCTGTGATAGATGGACCGATAACAAAAGGAGGCCCAAGACGTCTCCTGATTGAAGGGCAAAATGCCACCCATGAAGTCTTCCTGGTAAAAATTCCAACCTGAACCCAACCTGAATCTCCCCAAGTCTCAGTATCTAACAGACAAATTACAGGAAATATAGAAAACAGATGGGGAGGTACAGGGGAGGGGAGCGCTTAGAGTCTCAAATTCTTGATGGAATCAACAAAATCCATAATGTGAAAACTCTACAGGACAAAGGACTTGGTTTCTCCAACAGATCATTTGCAAGGGAAAAAAGGAGGGGAGACTGTAGGTTAGAAAAGATTTATGTGATAAATCAACCAAATGCCACACATGGACTTTGTATGACTCCTTATTCAGACCACCAGCTATTTTTTTAAAAAGGCAATGGGAGAAAATTTAATCAGAGTGAATACTGGATAATACTAAGAATGTATTCTTTCTTATAATTGCATTATGGGTTTTTTTTTAAAGAGAGAGTACATATCTTTTACAGATATACTTAACTATTTATAGATCAAATGATATAATGTGTAGGATACACTTCAAACTGATCTAGAGGTACTGGGAGGGGAGGCGAGCATAAGCTAATGATTGTGAAAGTTGCATCACTGGTATGTGGAATCTCATTATATTAGTTTTACATATATTTACAATTTTCCATAATGAAAAGTTTAAAATAGAAAGAAAGAAAGAAAGAAAGAAAGAAAGAAAGAAAGAAAGAAAGAAAGAAAGAAGGGAGGGAGGGAAGGAGGGAGGGAGGAAGGAAGGAAGGAAGGAAAGAGAAAGAGAGGAAGGGAAGGAAGGAAGGAGGAAGGGAGGAAGGAAGGAAGGAAAAAAGGAATCATATGAACCATACAAAAAGCAGAGTCAATATTCCCCACCAACAAGCATTAATAACATAAAGTTCTTTTTGATAGGAACTTCTGTAGAAAAAGATAAAACTAGATTTTAAAAAATAGATAAAACTAGAAGGTGGTATCTGTAGTTCACAGCAGAATAAACAGGTTGCAATATAGAATTTTACCCAAGAGATAAAGAAATCTGATAACCTGTACCACCAGACAACTATCAAATCCACTTGTCAATGGAATGTTTTAAAAAATGTAGTGCTAAGGACACACACCAGAAGCCAATACATCTGCAATAAAGGCAGAACTTTCAAGTACAGAATTTCACACCAAATACAGTGATCTAGCATGCTCCAGATAAGTTGAATTTCATGAAAAATTTAAAAAAATATGAAGAGTGAAAGAAAAGAAATATAATATTAAATCTTAGAAAATAAAAATAAAAGAACCCATCTTTCCTAAAGTGTGAAGCCCTGTGAGGAGAGATAAACTTATATCCCAGCTCAAAAGCTGGGCTTCTAATTTTTCAGCAGTCACACCCGACGTTGTTGCCGTCTGTTGGAAGGTGGTGGGGGAACAGCCGGAAGCTGCGCTGGCGTGGGGGCTGCGGGAAGACGGGAGGGAAGCAGTGACGGGGCCGCACCTAATCCCGTAGGCTTTTGGTCCAAGAAGCAAGGTGGCTGCGCCAAGACAACGCCACACCCGAAAAGCAGACACCAGGCTGAGCTGGAGTACAGCAGGCGACCAGGGCCATGCCTTGCCTTCCCCAGCGATGGATATGCCAGCTTTAATACATCCTGGCAGCTAAGGAAGAGAGGATAGTCTGCCAGAGCTGAAATACTAGACCCACACCCAACCGGGGGTGATGGTCATGGATGGGCTTTGGGTGGAAGCAACCCAGGAGGACAGTTTGATCAAGAAATCAGAAATCATCCTGAATGCAGCTCAGAGACAACCGGTTTCGCCTGTAGCATCCCCAGAGTCGAGAGCTACGTAGGAGTGTGGATGCTGGGACCCTGCTAGAGAGGCTGGGCTCATCTTTTGAGGCTAATTCTAGGCAAGAATCCGGAATCCAGTGATGTCAGTGTTTTAATAAGCTCCAGCCACCTGGGAATGAGAACATCTGAGAAACCCCTCAGAACGTGTAGAGCAAGCACCCAGAAATAGCACATCTGTAAATGAGCTTCCTCCTTTAATTCTAAGGGGCCCTCTTCTCTCTCCCACACATACAGACCTGGGCCTGGCCGCGGGCCCTGCATGCTCCCCCTAATGCCCAGACACACACACGTTTTCTCTCCCTCCCTCTCCTTCCCCCTCTCACCTCTTTCTTGGCTTGCCACACTTGCCTCTCCAGCTCCTCAGGTATCATCTTACCTCTAAGAGACACAGGTTTGAGACATTGTTATGTTCAGCAGTGAACAGACCTTGGTACTGCTTTTTAAATAGTATCGGTTTCCCCCTCCACCCACCAGGCTTCCGGATCCTGTCCCCATTACCTTCCATCTGTTTCCACAAAGCAAGCATTCTCAGTGCCAATCCCAAGAAAGGAGGCCGCCTTCTTCATAGAGTAATGACACTACATTCAAAAAGGCAAGGGGGAGAGAGAGACACAAATACATAGCATGAAAAGAGTACTGTTTATTATCTAAATGGGTGTACATCATACGGCTAAGCCCAACCTTTGGAATAGTATTGCCGTAAAAAAAAAGAAAGTCATTTAACTGAGCTCTTTAGTATAGTGGTTGAAAACACTGATTTTGGTTGGGGTCAGAGAAACCAGGATGTAATTCCAAGTTTTCCCAGTTACAGCTATAGACCCTTGAGCAAAGAACACATACTCTCCCAGCCTCCATCTGCTAATCTATAAAGCGGGCATGTGGATGCTTCCTCCATCTGCTTGTCATGGAGTTAAATGGGTTAATGTCTGTAAAGAGCTAGCACAGAGCCTGGCATATGGAAAAGACTTGGTCACCGGAGGCTGTTGTTTTACGTAACATTGAGAAAAGTTTCTCTTGATGCTACTAATAAAACTCAGTATTAATGGAAACAGAATCTAGTCCACTGCTGACTCAAAAACCCTCTAAGGAGTGAGCAAGACTGTCTCAAAAATTGTAGTCACAGGCCACAGAAGAATCTATTTTCAAGAGCAAACAGTGGGTTATAAATGCTGATCAGACACTTGACCAATCTTGTTTAATATTGAATATAAGACTGAAATTAGACACACGGGAATGTGGCTAAATCATAACAACAGAAGTAATAATAATTTATAGACACACTACTGATGCAGCCCTGGCATGAATGAGGCTAAGAGCTGGCTTTGGAATTAGGTCTTGTCTATCTCTTATTGGCAAATAGTGGTATATACTTTGGATTGTTGGGCCTTTTTGCCCTACGTAAATCCTATAAAATAATTAGCATTCAAACATTGGAGATGTCGCTCTTCATACATTATTGTGGACAGGTGGTCAATTAATTCTTTTCCATGCCAGAAAAAGTGAAGGTGCTAAAGGACATTATTGTACCAAAACACCTTAGTAATTTAATTTGTAGGTATGAATACATTAAAAGAGTCATCAAGCCTTCACACTTAACTTGATATATTTCCCTCAAATGTGGTAAATTTTTTCCTCTTTTGTCAAGACAGTTTTATGGGGAGCTCTTTTTTAACTCTGTAAAAATAAATGCAGAAGTAACACCATCAGGAAAAATGAAACCATCCTAAATAATTAATTTCCAAATATCAAATAGGACACATTCAAAATGCCTGTAGGATGCATTCATTTCGGGTTGTTACAAGAGCATGTGCATAGTGAAGAGTAATAATGTACATGAAAATATAGTTAATTCCCTACTTGTTACATCAGCCCACCATAGCTAAGGTGACACAGCTAAGGTGAATTATTTCTTACCAGAGATTGGGGCTCTGGCACCAAACAGCTATTGATTTCATAATGATAAATAGTAGCCTACCCCCACTGACATCTGCCAATAAGGAAGATCACATTGCTTTGCCCTGAGAAATAGCAAAATACCCCCAACCAATGGATCTGCTGAATAAAAAACCTGTCATCAGAATAAGAATAGCTTCGGTGGAGCTATTTTTGGGTATCTCAGGGCAAAGTAGAGTCCAATGTCAATCTCAGATGGATAGAGATAGATTTTTACAAGTCTGAAAAACTGAAGTCTAAACATCTGAAAGCATCAGAGGAGGAAAAGAGCCCTGGAAGGGGAAAAAAAAAGAAAGAGCAATGCTTCAGACATACTGAGTAGTTTCAAGAGAAGGAAAAACCTAGAAGGCCGGAGTTCAGAAGTAACAGCTGCATTTAGAAACAAGAAGTGCCTACTCCCTTCACTGGCAGAAGAGAAGTTAGTCCTTCTAAGACCCAGTCTCCCCCTGAGTTCCACTCGTCCACAGAAGACACATAAATCTCAGTGGGTATTCATTTCTATAAAAGTAAGATGGCCAGTGCCCACAGGAAAGACAGAATTGCACTGAAGTATTCCTTCCTGGTTCCAGCAAGGATTTCATCTGTGACCTTGGGTTTCTCAGTGAACCGCTGCTTTCCCCTCCTGTGGATTGTGTTCTGGACACTTGGAGTCCTAAGACGCTGACTAGTTTGAAGTTCAAGTTAGCTTCAGGTGGTGGGGAGAGCAGGGTTATGAATGTTATGCCTTAGGAAATAAAGAAAAGGAATGTACAGGGACTTTTCCAAGAGCACGCAGCTGGTTCAATGCCTAAAGAGGCAGAGCCGGAATCCAGATGGACTACCTTACACTCTGCACAACATCCTGAAAAGCACCTGCTGGCCTGTGAATGCCTGCAATGCCATCCAAACTCAGGGCAGCCTCACCTAGAGAGCAGGGCCACGATGGAGGGAGTCAGGCACCTCAGGTGCAAAATTTAAGGAGGTGTGACCTTGAGACCTGGACTCTAAACGTCTCACTTGCCTCATCCCAGCCGTGATCCTGCTAGTAAGGAACTAGGACAACTGATCGCTGGCCTGGGAGTGAAAAGGGTTTCTTTTCTCCCTCACTTTTTAGTGGCGGACAATAATCACTACTTCATGCTAATTCCCAAAATGATTTGAATGACAACCCTAAAATTTCTATAAATGTAAGGAATTCATATCTAACTGCTAATCAGGCCACAAATCTGTTCCTTTTATTATTTTTCTCCAAAAGTCTCCTTCTCTTTGGTTCCCGCTTGGCCTGGAGAGGCTACCTTAGATATGCTGACAGTCTAGGGGTCTCTGCTGTGATCTTCCTGGTCTCCACCAACAGCTGAATTACCATGGACGCCTGAAGTGTATGCAAAAACCCCTTTAGTGGTGAGTGCACACATTCTGCATTTGATGGTGCAAGGCAGAGATGGAGTAACTTACCCTGGTTCATCTGGGGCTGCATAAAAACTGGAAAAGAAAGGGCACCTGATAAAACAATCTGGGAAAATAACCAGGGGGCCATGGGCCAACGCCTGAAAAAAAACAAGGGGGCTATAACAAAAAGATTAGCATAGGGTTTAGGATCTTTTAGGAAATACAGCTTTCTTTAATTCTTTTTTTTTAACTAAGTAATGGATTGATTTGTTGTAAATAGTGGTACAGAGGTCCCTAAAATATGAATTAAAGTAGTGTCAATGCTATGACTTGGGTCTCTTTGGCAGAGCAGGGAAAAGAAGGAGCTACAAAGAAGAGTATGGTGGATGGGGTAAAATTTATATATTCAAGGCTACAGTGTGTTCAAAGTTATGGCATTTTTCTGTGGAGTTCACTTTGTTATGGACTGAATGCTTGAGTCCCCTCAAAATTCGTGTGTGTTTAATCCCTGGCCCCCAGTGTGATGGTCTCCAGGGCGAGACTCTGATGGGATGAGTGCCCTTGTAAGAAGAGGAAGGCAGGCCTCACTCTGATCACGAGCCTGGACAGAGGCAAGGCCATGTGAGCACAGAGGTTCACTCGCCAGGAAGCAGGTTCTCCCCAGACACCAGACCTACCAGCACCTTGATCGTGGACATCCCAGCCTCCAGAACTGTGAGAAATAGACATCTGTTGTTTAGGCCACCCACTCTATATTTTGCTAGAGCAGTCTGAGCAAACTAAGACACACATCTAGCTTGGTTTTCTGGCTCCATCCTCTGCTGGTCTGTTAGCCAAGGCATATATTTTACCTCTTTTTGCACCTATATCTCCACCGGAGATTTTAAAAAATACTTAGTTCTGGGTTCACAACTTTTAATTTCTTTTCATTCCCAACTTGCCAGCTACACCTGTTACTGATCTTTCCCAGGCATAATCTTTATTTTAGGCTTCCAAAGAAATTCTTCCCTCTTTCTGGAGCAATTATCCCAGAAAATAACTCTGGTAACATTTTAAACCAAATGAAGAACGAAAAAGGCAAAGGTAAAAGCACTGCACTGATAGCAGGGCCCCTGCTTAATCAGCTTTCCAAGGCGTGGAAATAGCAATTCTAACGCAGAAGGGGCTCTGCATTTCTGATACACTAGGGTTCCTCCAACTGAAATACCAAGGATTGGAACCCGAGGGTTGGAACCAAAGTTTCCCAGGGCAGGGAAATTCTACTCCATAATCATTCCAAATAACCAAGCATTTTTCCCAGGTGTCCACATTCCCAAGCATTCTTCTCTTGCTACAGAATGAACATCTCATGAGGAAGGGCCTGGCGAGCTGAGGTCAGAATCTCAGACTAGATGACTCCTCCCAGCTGCCCCCAACTCAATGCCCACTTTGCCCTTAGCACTGAACTAACCAGAACTCAGGCAGGGCAGGGGGAACACGCGGGGGTGGTCAGGTTCCTGCACCATTTATACTTTTGCCGTAATAAAGTAACTTGCTCTTGAAAGAAAGTAACAGATACAGGAAAGTCCAGCTGGAATTAACAGAGAATTTTCAGATTTTGCCCGCCTCACGTGTTTGACAGGAGACCTAGGGTTATTGCAGAAGGTACAGGAGGGGACATGGGGAAGAAGCAGTGGTGGGATGGACTCCCAGAGGCCCCCACTGGAATCACAAAAAGAAAAACAAAAAAAGCATCCCTTCTAAGTAAGACTGCATATGAGCTGTGCTCCACATTATTACTGCTGGGTCATTCTCCTCCTCCTATTACTACTAATAGCTAACGTTTTTGTCTATCTAGCATGTGCCAGATGCTACTTTACATGCTTTAACTCATTCAATCTTTGCAATAACCCACTAATCAATCAATGCCTACTAAGCTCATGTCGCCACTGGGCTGCTTTAACGGCCCCAGACTGTTCACTGCTCCCTGCATCCAGTCCCTTTTCCTGGTGGCTTTGCAGAGTCTCCTTAAGAGGTGAAGTCTATTTTCCCACTTCTTGGATCTAGGTTCCTATATACAACTTATTTTACCAAGAAAATGAGGGAGAAATGACAATGTGCCAGTTCTGAGCCCAGGACTCAGGAGGCCCAGTGTGTGCCCATGCTGTTTTTTACCTGCACCACTGTCCTGACAACACACCTGGACTAGCCTGCTGGAGGATGAGAGACATGTGGAGCGTCACTGGGGTCATCCCAGCCCAGCCACTCCCAGATCAGCCACTCGCCAGCCAAGCCCAGCCAAGAACAGCAGCACTACCCAGCTATCTCCAAACTCGAGGGCGATAATATCTGGCTATAGTTCTATGCCACTGGGTTTTGGAGTAATTTGTTAGATATTAGAACTAACTGATACACTCATTTTTATAAATTAGGAAACTGAGGCACAGCAGAGTTAGTCAACTTACCCAAGGTCACTCAGATAGTAAGTAGTGGAGACAGGAATTGAATCCAGGCAGCCTAGCTGAAAGCCAATGTGCTCATCCACAATTGGACCTCCTACGTCAGTGGGGAGCACAGTGAGATAGGGGACTGTGGCAACATCCAACTGTGCGTGTGTGTGCGCGCGTGTGCGCATGATGTTCATTGTTACTGAATATCTCCCTTTCCCCTTGAAGAGCCCTTGTGTTAGCCATTCAAAGCAATCAATTTCACAAGGAAATGGGAGTAGAAGACATACCTGATATCAGTAGCAATCATCTAAGTTCTCACAAATAAGACACTCAGAGATTCATAGAAAGAGATGGCACTTTCAAATTAAGTGTTCTCTTTTCTTAAGAAAACGTTACAGACTATAAATTTTAAATAAAGGTGATGTACAAAATTGGGTGGCCAGGACTTACAATATCAAACCCATCAGAATTTCTTTTGGAATGAAATACAACATTGTACGTAGGCACAGGACTTACACATGGATGGGATAAAAGCACATCGGGAGCACCCAAACAAACAAGCCCTCTCCCTTCATGATGTATTCATTCTCAGAAAATCTATATCTCATATCAAAAATAATTTGTTTTTTACCTCTGCCGATGTGAAAAGGATTAATCTTGGCAAGCCAGACAGCCCCTTTTCTTTAATATCAGGACAGTACTTGTATCTGGCTAAATTCATGGCATACATATTGGACACTGAACCACCTGCAAAAACGAAAACAGAAATATGTATAGCATGACGTCATTGTTCCCCAAGTGCCGGCTACAGTGGGAGGCATGGATGGCTGCAGGTGCACCAGCTTAATGACAAATTACTGTCAAAATCAAGGGAGCATCCCCCTCCAATCCCATTACTCTTACACACTTCCTCATCTCCAGTTCCAGAAGTTATGGTCTATTCTCTCATTCCAGAGCTTTTCTAAACTAAGAGTTTCCATCTATGGACTTAGGGCCAGTACCCAAGTCTCCATAGTTAATAATATTCTTTCCGTCTGTCTCTAATCAATAAAATGACAATACATGCTCCTCCCTGGTTCCAAAGAAGGACTGTAGGAGAAACAAAATATGATTCAGGAAACTTCTCAAGTAAAATTAATTGATAAACTTGAAAAACGTATGATAGCCCTTCCTAACTCCCAGCAGCAGATAAATTCATTTGTGTTGGATATAAATCCAAAATTGTAGACATCTCATTTGTTAGCATGTATGTCATTTCTGTAGCATTTAGGCAAAATATCATCACTCTGGAGAAAGGCACAAGCTCGATTCTCCCCAAGTGGCATGATTAACATCCAAGTTTTTGTAATGTGGAAGTCTGTGGGGAGTTGTTCCTCAAATAAGGCATGAATAAAATTGTAGATGCTTTAATGGAGGCAATAACTAATTGTACTTACCTGGGTTAAATATTCCATCCCCTTCTTTCCAGCCAATAAATTCAATCATTTTCTTCAGAACCGCTTCTTCCACTAACAGAAACACTGGGGACACCTCATACGTATAACTAGATAGATATAAAAAACACTTCACTTCTATGGCTAGAGTCAAACCATCCCTTTGGAGTCCCAAGAAATGCACATAGGGTTTTATTAAACCAAGTGGCTGTTGAAGTGTGGGTAGAGTCTTTGGAAATGAATCCATCGGAAACAGAGAAATACACAGTCTATGACAGCACTGGTCACGGTTAGATAAATGTCAGCAGCTGGTGGCTTTAGGGATACTAGCTACTTCGCAGTCTTAATTTAGAGGAAACCTTCAATTCCATTGCAAGAGATAAAAGCAGTGCACCTGGATTCTTTGTATTAGCCATGAACAGCAGCCGTTTAGCTCTTTGGATGCTGCTTTGGATGCTGGTTAAAGAAAAACCATTGTCATGGTAGCCAGGTTTATTAGGTTACTACCATGAAGTACCCTAGCAGTCAGCTCTAGAACTTGGGATTCCTCCACCACACTCCTGGGTTTGTACAAATAGCAAGAGCGCTGTGGACATCTCTTATGATGTGATGATTTTACTACACAGCGCTACCTGGATCCCTGTCATGAAGGTTTGAGGCTCTGGGCTGGAATGTTGTCATTAGAGAGCATTGCTAAGTTAGCCCCTTTAGGAATGTCCTGTGGTGGTCCACACCCGATGACTGGTCCAGCTGGAGGTACAACTGGGCCTGGCCTTGGGGGTCCAGCTGCAGACCACACTGAAGGGCCAGGGTAGCTCCAGAGACATCTGTGGGGTCAGCCAAGGTGGTCTTAGAGCCTACACAGTGGCTTGACTCCTATCTCTGCCCACTCCTGCTTCCTTCCCCTCCCTCACCCACGTTGACCCCAAGGGTTTCCCTTAATAAACATCCTACTCACTAAGCTCCATCTAGGGCAGCTGCCCAGGAATCCAGCCTGAAACAGTTACCATGTAATTTTATAACGTTTCTTTCTTTCTCCAGATAACTGGAGGGTGACTAATATGTATAATCTCCTTCTCGAACAATTAGGTGATTACATTAAATTGAATCTGAATAAATACGTACTCTAAATATGTAAGCTAAGCAGACACATTTAAATTCATAGTCACGGAATTTAATGCAATTATGTTAACATCAGAAGGAAAAAAACTTTGGTAAAGAGGCAAAAAAAAAAAAAAAAAGGAAAAAAGAACACCTACTGTGTTATCACCTCCCTACCTGCCAAGCACTCTACAGAAGTTACATCATTTTTCAAACAATTTAGCTTCTATTTTCAACCATACTAGGAAACCACTTTACACATATCAAAAGTGTGAAAAAAAAAGTATATATGTGTATGTGTACCTACAAATAAAAGTGAAATAATCATTCACTTTTTAGCAAGAAAAAAATACTATTAAACTTGTCTTTGCAAACTAGCTCAACCGTAAACCTGGAAATTGGCCTGGAGGTGGAGGAGAAGACAATACAGAATGCGCTCGTGGCTTCGTGATATTTTGAGTGGACTACTCAGCTTAGCAGCAATTTAATACTTCAAAAGCCTCTAAATATTTCAGTAAAAGAACCCAGATGAGGAGTTAGAGAGATCCCAGGACTTACAAGGAGAGGTTCACAGAATTGTGTAATTTCACTATCTTTTCTACCACTTAACTCTTCTACCCATTGTAACCTGGTATCTGGTATTGTCTTGAATTATTCCACGAAAAATTCTGTAACTGAAGTCACCAATGACATCCATGTTGTTAATCCAGGGGACATTTTTAGTCTTTGTCTTAGTTAAACACTCCACTCAACAATATATGACTCTGGACACACTCTCCTCCATGGCTCCCAGGCCTTCCCAGTGGATTTTCTCCTTCTTCTCTCTCTACTGTAGGCTTGTTCTCCTCCTCCCAACCATGAAATATCAGATGCCCTCAAGGCCCAGGCCCGAGCCATCTTCTCTCCTCACTCTATGCTGTCCTGCAGGCAGTGCTTCTCCATCTCCTGGTTTGTTTTTATTTAAAATGTCTCCATCCTGCTCATTAAAATCACTTGTTGGGCTATGAAAATATATCAGTGCCCGGGACACATAGACAGAAATTCAGATTTAATTGGTCTGGGTTGGGACCCAGGTCTTAATATTAACCCAGTTCCTAGGTTGATCCTAAAGAGCAGAAAGGGTTGAGAATCCCTGACTTTAGGAATCTCATCCATGCCCACTACTGAAACTACCATCCTTCGCCAGTGACACCTACATTTATAACTTCCATATAAATATCAGAATTTCAGGCCCATATATATCTCAACTCACCAAGAGTATACACTTAAATATTTCAAAGTTACGGCAAATGCAAATGTTCACAATGGAAAACTGAACTACTGCTCTTGCCTTTTTCACCATAGACTTGAAAATTGGCCCCTCTTCCAGTGTTTCTTATCTCAGTGAGTGACATGACTATCAACCCAGCTATTAAAGCCAGAAACCCAGGCATCATCTTATAAACCTCCCTCTTGTTCCCATTTCCAAGATCCAGTATATTATCCAGTCCTTTCTGTTTTATCTTCCAAACACATTTTTTCCCCCTCTATTCCTACCACTTCTGTCTAAATCCAAGCAACTATCATCTCTTACCTGACCAAGGTAATGCCATCCTAATGGGTCCCCTCCAATCCACTCTCCGTATTTCCAATGATCTTTTTACTAAGCAAATGTCACCTAGTGATGTGGAAACCTTCAATGGCTTTTCATTGTACTTAGAATAACTCATAAATGTGGCCCACTGGGCCCTGCATGTCTGGCTCCAATCTTGTCCTCCATGACACCCCCCATAACTTTCTCAGCTACACTCACCCTGACTTTTCGGTTCATAGCACATGTCATGCTGTCTCTTGTCATAGAGTCTTTGAACATGCTGTTCCCTCTGGAACCCATCCCTCCTCTTTTCACCTAGTTAACTTTCATTCATTCTTCAGCACTCAGCCGTCATTTCCTCAGAGAAGACTTCCCTCAGTGCCCAACAAGGAAAACTTGTCCCATTTATATTTATAGCATCATGCACCTCTCCTTCATTTGAAAATAATACATTAATTTGTGTAGATCATTTTGATTAATTTGCATGCATCTCTATATCACTAGATTATTTGCTTCATGGAGGCAAAGTGGAGGTTTGTTTTTACACAAAGTATCTCTACAGCACCTTAGCACAGACATGGCTTTTCATGCAGGAATGAGTTCTTAATCAATTTTCTCATCTGTTAAGTGGAGATAATTCCTGCCTTACCCATCTCACAGTACCACTATCAGATCAAACTGTTCTTTGAATACTGCAAAGTGTCATAAGACTATTCCATTGTTTATGATGACACTGCACAAATTAAACCATTAAATAGAAGTTCATGAAATAAAACTTCACCTACTTAACAAAATCTCTAATCCATATTCCTTGTAAAATTCCATTTAAAGGTACTCACACACTTGGGTTTAATGCTTCTGTCATAAATCTGGCCACCAAGGAGTAATAATCAAGTCCAGCATATAACTGGTTGAAAAATCTTGGATGGTCTGTAAATTGAAATAGAATATTAATCTACACAGCAGTAAAAAAGAAAGAAAACTATCGACACAGAATAATATAAGTGAATCCTTCAGACAATGTAAGCAGCTGGATACAAGGAGTATACAGTGCATGATTCCACTTATATGACATTCAATATGGGGCAAAGCTGATCTGTGGAGACAGAGATTAGAATTCCAGGTACCTTTGGCAAGGAGATACTGATTAGGAAGGGGCTTGAGGGGGCCTCTGGAGTCCCAGGAATGGTCTATATCTTGCTCTGGGTGATGGTCACTTACATGCAGATAGGTACAAATTCACTGAGCTGAGCACCTGAGGTTTCCCACTTTCCTGAATGTAAATTATACCTCAATTTAAAAAAAGCATTTAAAATATTGTCATGTACAAGGGAAACAAATGTTGAAGACCCATTTCATAGCCCTGTCTACTGAACAATATGTTTCTAAGCAAAACTTGAGGACTCTTTTGAGAGCTTTGCTTTACCTGTTTCTTTTTAAATACAACCCAGACCCAAACCAGAACCCTGAGAAATGGATTATTTGAGCAGTTTGTCCACATATCAAAGCCTGCTGCTACCTTTACCTTCTAAAAATATCGATGTTAATTTCCCTAATTTAAACACATTTCACTCACCAACAGGGTTCACTTCAGGCTCCTGGCAGTGAGTGGCCTTTTAATTTTTCAGATTGGACCATTTTTTATAGTGCAACTGGCATCGTGTTGTTGGAGTAAGATGTGACTCATCATGCAGCTTACATAAACTTTCTGATTCAATGCACTTCAAAGGCAGTTGCCTTTAAGGCTCGAAAAACTTCAGTTCCAACTTTCTATTTTTTTCCCTCCTATAAAAGGTCTCATAAAGGTTCTTGGCTTTACACAGTGTGAATATTCACACCAAACCCCAGGCTAACAGCTGGCTTGACATTCTCAATCATAGGAAGTCCAGTGTGACAAAGAATAAAGAGGTAGGAGGCCTATTTCTAAATTTGGGTATTTGGGAATCATTTTCGTTAGTGACCTCTCATTGCAACTCACAGCATTTGGTTTTGGGGTTTTTTTCTCTTTAAACCAGTTCAGTGAAAAACAAAAGTCTTAGAAGAAAATGCCTTTTCGTATAAATCATGGCAAACTTCCTCTAATCTGGCAAAGGAAACCAGACATTGCTACAAGTAATTTTAATAAGACTTTTTTTTAGTTCCACGTTAATTTATGATTGATTTCCATGGTAACTTTATGGAAAGTATCCAGTAAACTGAAAAACCTACTGCATTAAATGTCATTCTACACTTCCGACATGCACTGTAATAATGAGATATGTATCTCTGCATTTGAAATGTTAACTGGTTTTTTGATACATACACCAGACTTTCCCAAGGGAATATAAACCAATTATTTTTAGCCAGGATTTTATTATGTTCTTTCCACTAAATTTAGTTCAGTGTCAGAACTCACAAAGCATAATGCCTGTATGGTCTTAAGCACTAGATTACCTTCATATCACACTGAGAAATGCATATTTTGGAAAGTTATTCTTCTACTTCTGAAACTTATTCATTGGGTATATAGGATATTAACAGTCAATTGGAATAGGACTTAAGCACAAGACAAAGATCATGTTACTGCATTTACAAAAGATCACAGTGGTTCAGCATTATTGTGAAACTATCAGAGCAAAAACTCACCATGCATTCATTTTCTTATACCTTCCGAAAGGTTTTTATCTTTTGATCCTGCTAGATTTGATCAAATAATTTGGTCCTTGCCAACTGCCAAGAGTACTTTACAAATAAATCTATCCCTGTTTATAGTAAAGACACCCTCTTGAACATTTTGGGGGGCCATATTCTGGGCAATCAGGATTTAAAATCCCTTAACAACTTCTAAAATCAAAATACTGTTTATCAGTTTGGACCAACAAAAGAAATGATAAGTAGCAGTCATGATACTGCTACTTATCAGGAGGATGAGGATTGCTGAAGAGCAGATAATATTTACTTATGACCACTAACACCATCAGTTTTTCTATCAACCTATCTTTGGCCTTGACAAATCTATTTTACGGATTAGACATATGGACCATTGTCAAAACATCAGAACCACTATTTTTGATCCAGCTTTCTCATCCCATAAACAGCGCCCTAGTTGCCTTTACTATGAGGTAAATACAGGCTTAAGAAAATGGAAGAACGTGTTAGAGGCACGGATCAAGGGAGTCAGTGAAGTTCTTACTGGTCTTGACGCTGTAGCGTATGACGTCCTGGCAGAGTTCCAACAGCCGCTGGTGTGGCTCTCCTGTGTCCCTTAGCTCCAAGTCGAGAAGCTGTTTCAGCTGTTCAGGGGGCCGCCACTCACAGACCTGGAGATGCGACAAAGGCACGGTTAACTGGGCACCCGCTAGAGCCAGGTGTGGAGAGGATGTCAGAAGCGTGGCCCCTACCCTTGTGAAGCTTCCAGACAAGTGGGAGAGAGAGAGATTTAACCTGCAAACATAGTTCCCTGTGACCAGAGCTATGATGGTAAAGCAGATGTTGCTGGAACAAAGGAGGGACCCCATCTTACATTTGGGAAGATGTCCTGGAGGAACTGACATCTAAGTTGTGACATAAAATAAGAGTGGGGTGAACCAAGCAAAGATTAAGGGATGGGGTCATGAAAGGGGCCTTCTAGGTGGGAGGAACATCACAAGCAAAGCTGAGATATAAGGGCACCCACAGCCCTTCTGAAGAGTGAAGTCTGTTGGGTGTGGCTTGAACACAGAGCCTGGGGGAGGGAGGGAGAAGTGAAGCTCGGCTCCGGGCATAACTCCTAACTTGTCTCTCTGCTTGTCCCCTGGCCCCGTACAATCTACTCTCAGCCAGGCAGCCAGAATCCAGAATGCTCCTCTTGTATATGAGCCACGGTCACCCCTCTGCTCTAACACCTCTGATGGCTCCTCATTCTTTCAAAGTAAAAGCCTAAGTCCTTATAATGACCTAAAACGATCCTGTACAACCGCCTTCCCTGGTGGCACTGCTTTCCTCCCAGCTGACTCTGCCCCGGCAACCTGGCCTCCTTTCTGTTTCTTAAAAGACCAGGCACATTCCCACCTTTGGGTCTTTGCCCTCAGCCTGATGCCCCCCCAATATCCTCATCACTAACTTCCTCACTTCATCCAAAACCCTTCTCAAATGTCACTTTCTCAATGACAGCAATCCTGAGTCCTTATTTAAAATCCCAGGCTGCACATTACCCCATGTCTAGCAATTCCCCCCAACTGTTTCTTCTCTTCCTTTTTCCATAGCACCTGTCACCTTCCAGCGTCCTGTGTAATTCATTTATGATATCCTACACAATCTCCATGAGAGCAGACGTGTCAGTCAGTTTGCTCACCGATCCCAAGTAACTAACAGAGCCTGCCATAACAAGAGGTTATCAACAAAGATGTGTTGAATGAATGAATGAATGAATGAATGAATGAAGAGATAAACAAGGCTCAGATTGTGACAGGCTTTGTGGGGCATGTTACAGAGTTTGAACATGGCTCTAAAAAAACTGTTATGTTTTGGACAGGGGGATTATATGATCATATTTGTGTTTTAGACAATAGCTTTGGTTGCTATATGGAGATTCCAAATAAAATTGGAACTAAGAGGTTACTCTAATAAACCAGGCAAGAGAAGGTAGTAGTCTGGATGAGGCTAGCTGCTTTAGGAATGAAGCATATATGGAGATTTTGAAAATGCACCATCATTAGAACTCGGAAAGCAGTATCACATTAAGGATGAGGGAGAGCAATGAGCCAAAGGCCATCCTGAGGTTTCCAGCTTGCACACGGGTTGATGGTGGATGGGGTGGGGTGGGGATGACGATTTTGGGGCATATTTAGTCCAAGGCACCTTCAGGACACCCAAAAGGGGTGTAGCAGTTGGTCTGAAGCTCTTGTAAAAGATCAGGAACAGAGTTCCAGGCATCCATTATAATATGACACAGGTGACACAGCTCAGAGGGAACCTACAGTAAGAGGGGAAGGCGCAGGGTCTCACCTGGGCGGCGCCAACGCGTAAGAAATGGGCAAAGGGAGAGGAGCTCAGTTGTGAAGTGGAGGACAAGCCAGGGAGGCAGGGAGAATCCCAGAAGAGTTTTGTGCTACTAAACAAAGGAAGAAGGATGCTTGAAGGAGGAGACGGTCATCACTGTCAAATCCTGCTGCTACTAAAACAAGGAAAAAGAATGTTTTAAGGAGAAGATGGCCATCACTGTCAAATCCTGCTGAGAAGCCAACTTAGACAAAGCCTGAGAAGTGCTCCTGGGATTTATGAACAAGGAGGTGTTCTTGGCAAGAGCATTTGACTGAGGGAGGTGGGAGTGGAGGCCAGATTGCGTGAAGTGAGGATGTAGGAGGTGAGGAAGTAGAGGGAGGGGGGCAGTGTTGACAATCTTTAAAAAGTTTCGCTGTGGAGGGGAGGAGAGAGACAGGGGGGCCTCCAGGGAGTAAAGACCAGGATGTGGGAGACTGCAGAAAGGAGGAGGAAATACCAAGTCGTGCGAGAGGTATGAAATCAAACTCTCAGCTTAGAACCATAATGGGCAGAAGTAAATCAAACGGACTGAGCCCATCAAAAGGAAGGACTATGGATTCACGTAACGTGGATGAATCTCCAGCACATTTCGCTGAGAGAAAATAGCAAGACTCCAAAGGCTACTTGGGATATGATTCCATCTACCTTACCTTCGGAAAAGGCAAAAACCACAAGGACAAAAAAAAAACAACAACAAACCACAGATCAGTGATTGCCAGGGGCTAGAGGTGAGGGGAGAGGTTGACTATGGAGGGGCACGGGGAAATATGGGGGGGTGATGGATCTTAATCTGTATCTTAATTCTGTTCATGGTTACATGACTTGTCAAAACTCATAGAACTGCACACCGAAAGGAATACATTTGACTGAATGTAAATTACAGCTCAATTACAAACAAACAAAAAAAGTGGCTGAGAAAAAGTGTCTATCAAAGAGGGCACTAGTAATAATCATCTAAGTGTGGGGACCCATCCTATCCTCAGGTCACCATTGAAAGGGGACTTGTTGAATCTCTGACCAAGTAGGCTAAGTCAGCAGCATAAAATCCTCACCTCCCTCTCCCAACCTCAACATAACTTTCAATCCAGCTTCATATGGAGGCACGTCTACTATATTGCAATGGGCTTGGGGTGGCTTAATTGACAACTTAGGATCTTACGCATACCCTTCTCATCCTACCTCCCATTAGTGCCCTGTATGAGCCCTTCTTTCTAGGTGAAGGGTCCTCTTAGTGTATTAAATACCTTATCCTATTACAACTCTCTATCATTTACCTCCCGCTTTCCTCAACACACCTGTGCTGACTTCTCTCTGTCCATCAAAACCTTACTTCATTGGGCTTCCCTGGTGGCGCAGTGGTTGAGAATCTGCCTGCCAATGCAGGGGACACGGGTTCGAGCCCCAGTCTGGGAAGATCCCACATGCCACGGAGCAACTGGGCCCGTGAGCCACAAGTACTGAGCCTGCGCGTCTGGAGCCTGTGCTCCGCAACAAGAGAGGCTGCGATGGTGAGAGGCCTGCGCACCGCGATGAAGAGTGGTCCCCACTTGCCGCAACTAGAGAAAGCCCTCGCACAGAAATGAAGACTCAACACAGTCATAAATAAATAAATAAATAAATAAAAGAACGTGAATTTCTAAAAAAAGAACCTGCCTGCCAATGCAGGGGACACAGGTTTAAAAAAAAAAAAAACCTTACTTCACCTTCAGACTCTGCATCAAAGTTCAAGGTGCCCACTCCTCAGTGAAATCCCCAAAGTCTGCCCAAATCACACAGCATTTATCACGTTCTTATTGGGACCCCCTGTTCTCTATTCCAACAAAAACTTGTTCTCCTAATGAGATTAAAATTCTGTTCAAAGCTGAACCTTTATCTTACTTTTCTTTATATTCCCCCAGGCCCAAATGTAATGCTTTACCCTTAGCTAACACTCAGTTAATATTTAATGACTGAATAAAGGCCGATATAAAAAAAGTTCCAGGGGAGTAGTTTACTCCAAAGTAAAGCAGGTCCAAAATATTCCCCAAGTACAAAGAAGACAGGAAAATATGCAATTATAAGTACATATCAGGAAACACCTCCAGTGACTTTGCCTTGAATTTAACCATTCCAAGATCATGGGTCATTTCAATCTATTTTCCTATTAGTTTTCCCAAATGCATGTTACCAAAAATTCAGAATACCACTTCACATTCAAAATCATTTTTTTAAATGACATTTATTTCTCCTGATAAAAGTGAAATGAAAATCTCTCCCTCCATTTCCTGATAATCTGATTCCAGTATGAAAGGTGATCAATGTGATAGAGGTTAATTTTGAGATTTTAAGAAACGTATGGAGGAATCATTAAAAGCACAGACTCTGAAGCCAGCCTGCCTGGAGTTTAGTACCAGCTCTGAGACTTGCTAGCATGTGCTTTGGGGCAACGTACTTGACCTCTTGTGCCACATTTTTTCCCTCGTCTCTAAAATGGAGTTAATAAATAGTACCTGCATCTTAGGGGTCTTAAATGATTAAATACACAAACACATGGATTAAATACACAAATACGTATGGAATAGTTCTTAGAATATCACCTGGCACGTAGTAAGTACTGTTAAGAATAGATGTTATTAGTGGTAATTCCAATATCAATTTGCATCTGAATTTGAGTCTGAATTTGAAACCTAGAACCAGTCATTGGTACCAGTCAGAAGTCAGACTTAACAACCCACGATTTCTAGTCTGAGCTCAGACAAGGTTCTGGTAAAGACCCTCAGATAAATTTTTAAACTTTTCACACTTTTTCTACCTTCTGCTTGGTTTTCCCTAGTAACATAAAGAATATGCACAAGAAAATGGAAAGCAGAGTGTGCCTTGGAGAGTGTAGAAATCAGATCATTGGGTGGTTTATAATCTATATTGTTATCTGGGGCAGAAAGCTTCATCTTGTGCTTCACAGCCTTACCTGGTTAAACTCTGGGTCTCAGCCAATTTCCTGACACATGCTGGGTGGCAAAGTAAAAGTCAACCCTCCCAGGAAAACAGAGACTGGGTGGGGGTCTGGAGGCGGGGATGGGGTGGGCAGTAGATACAAACTTTGGTATCTGGGAATCCCCTTGAAACAAAGGTATAGAGGAAATGAAAGCATGATTCCCATTTCCCTTACATCTAGCCATCCAGGTTTGGTTAAAACCTATCTTTCCCATTCTTAGGGTTCCTTATAGGTTTTTATATTTACCTTCTCATTGATGTCTGTAGCCTTCAAAACCACCTCTTCCATTATTAGTCTACAGGCCTCTTCGACAAATTTTTCTCCTGCTCTTGCATCTGTTGTGGGGCCATTCAGTATGACTCCATCCACGAAAACAGTGTTCTTCCTGCTGGAAACCATCTCTTGTGGATCGATATCTCCTGGAAGCACACAATCAAACCGTGTTTGAGAGATAATCTAATTCGAGCACAGAACAAAACACAGGGGAAATGGCTCACCGTCCTACCTTCAAAGGGCATACCTTCTTTTAATACATTTGAGGCATTGAAGCTGACAGCTTCTTATGGTGCCCAATGGCATGACAGAGTTAAAGAAAGAAAGTTCCATTTTCCATTCCTGCAGCATCTTGTTTAGCATCAGGGAGCATGGAGGAGCTCAAGCAACATAAATTCAACCCCTTTTACTCACTCATACAAACATCTTTCAGACACATGTACAAAAAGATCTTTGTAAACACCAGCCCATGTCTATTTCATGGGCACACACTCTCTTGTAATTTAAGGATGACCATACGTTTCCTTTTCATAAGTCATTCCTAAAGAAGAAGAAGTAATGTCAACGTGCCTTTTCTCTTAATTTTACATTTTAAGCCTGTGATTAAATGCCCCTCTGCTTTGTCTATGAAACCCCTTGTTAAACCCACTTGGCCATTTCCTACTGGGAGAAGGAGAAAAGAACTTGAGCAGTGTCACAATTCCTGTAAACCCATATTTAACACCTTTAAACTTTTCAAACTTGCAATTTAGGCAGAAGGATGGAGCAGGACATTTTCAGGACTGGACAGTTGCCACTCAGTGACTAAAGGTTAAAAGTCAACATGGAAATCTATATCTGAGAATAAAGGTTACTGCTTACCCAAAATAGCCCTCCTCCAAAATAATTCTGGCAACTTAATCCAGATATTCAACCAATATCTGCCTCAAGCTCTGACTCGATTGTGTTCTCTTTTTCTAATCACTATCTCTTTCCTCCTTATAATGTACATGTTCACTGAGTTGTGGAAATTTACAGAAACAATTTTTAAAAGTATTTTTCAGCGCCTCAGCTAGCACAGCACCTCACTTATTCTTTGTAAATACACCTTAAATATGCTGATGGTCTGTATGTATTTCAAACATTTTTATACTTACTGAGGGTTCTAACAGTATTAACAGTTATTATGCCCTGGAGTCCATCTTCTCCTCACAGTCAAATGTTTGGTATAATTCCGTGGTTTTCTAAACCCTTTAATTCTATGACTGGAAAACTCAAATGGTGTCCACGAAGACAGATAAAAATGTCACAAGAAGATTCCCCAATTTGAGAAAGATAGAATCTGTAGCAAAGGATCGATTTTTTATCCTCACACCCAAGGGTAAACCATCCAGAGCTCCCACGATGAATTTTAGTTCCATCCTACACTTTCACTTATCTTTCACTTGAAAAGATGTATTTAACATGGTTTAGGACAAATGGTTGAGCTTTTGGATGGAAATGCTCTACACCTAAAGGCACTTTCCTCCCCCGAAATTTTAGGTCCTAAAAATAAATTGGAAAAGAGGACAATTATTCAGGGAACCCTGGTTATGTAAGTGGGCAGTGCTATTATTAAGCACACAGAAAAAGTTTGATTTTTTTCTAACCTCATTAGTAGGATTTCAGGTTTTTATTGCCCAGGGAATAGCAACCACTCTGTAGGCCTCTCAGAGTTTCTCTCTCTCTCTCTCTCTCTCTCTCACACACACACACACACAAACACACTAAAAAATGTCAAACACCCACTTGAAATCAGAATAGCAGAGAAATTGAAATTAAAATTGTCTGTTTCTCCACAGCCATCAATTACAGAAATCCCCCATAATTCAAACAATTATATAGGAGAAAATACTACTTTAAAAAAACTAAATAGATTTGGGTATAGAGTATGCGTCTTTTCTTGATAGATATGTTTTATTTCTATTACCAGATGTGATCATGTCCCTCTTTCCCCACTACATTTGCCCAACTGGAAAAGACCCTCTGGAGATTGAACAGTCAGTCAAGCTGTGATCTTCTGGGGATGAACACCCAGGACCTCCCATCTAACTGCTAGAGTTGATAGCGGTAAATAATGAAATTGTTCAATGGGAGGAGTGTTCCATGAAGAATATACCCAGAATCTGTCTGCTCTTCATTCCCCCCTCCCTTATCACCATCAAACACTTGGGTTAGCCTTTCAACTAACCCCCAGCTGCCACCCTGCCCTATGTACCGTGTAGACAATTCTCAACATAGTAGCTCCTATGTGTCTTTGAAAAGATGGCAGATCACATGATGACTCCTCTATTCAAACCATTCAATGACCCCTTATCTCATCAAATTAAAAGTCAGAGTCCTAATAATGACCTCTAAGGCTTTAAATGAACTCCTCCCCCATTATCTCTTGGACCTCAAACCTCATCTCTTATTCCTGCCCTCAAAGCTCACCACGTTTCACCCACTTTCTCCTCTTCACTCTTCCTCGACTCTTTCCTTAAACACCAGCTTCTCAGCGAGGTGTCCCCGACGACCCCATTTCACACTGCACCACTTCCCTCCCCCACCTTCTTTCTCTGCTTTATTTGACTCAAGAGCAGTGACATACAATTCTTATTAATTTACTTGTTTAAATATTGTCTCTGCAACAGAGGTTTCGCTCTATGGGAACATGAGCTTGTGTCTGTTCCACAGCACCCAGAATGTGCCTGGCAGTTTGTAGGAGTTCCATAAACATTTGTTGGCTATTAAATTTAAAAAGCCCGGGACCCTGGTTCCCTCCACCATCCAGTGATCATGTCCCTTCCTCTGAGGAGCCATCGCAGGTTGCCAGCCCTAACCGAGGAGGAAACACCTTTCGTAGGAATAGGGCAGACATGGAACTCCATCCATGAGCTAGAGAAGGGGCAGCAGGGGCTACAAGAAGGACCTGGAGAACAGGGTCAACAAGGCAAAACTGAGTTTGCAGTCTGGGTTATCAAAAGAAACAGTTGGTGAGAGGCTCTCACTTTCCTCCCTGAGCCGTTCTTTTCACCAAGGCCACTCTCTCTTTTCCCTCCTTCCCTTTTTTGTAGTCATTTGACTTCTGAAAGTCAGTCCATAACAAATCTCATTCCAGGAACCACAATTCCAAACGTGGAAGCCAGTTAATCCTGAAACACTCCGACTTCTGAGTTTCCACCAATTCCTCAACTCCATACTTTCCAAACCCCTATCTATATAAGCTCAACTTCTGTTTTGCTTAAAGAGATGCACAGCTCTGCCTTGCTGAACAAACAATAAATTCAGCTTCAAATATTGTTTCAGAGATTCAGTCGTGGCCTCTTTCGTTGACATAGAAGTAAATGAATTAATATAGACGAAGACCTAAAACAGTGTCTGGTGTGTAGTGGGCACTCAATAAATGTTAGAAATATTAAGCTAACTCAGTAAGTGTAAGTTAATAGTAGTAGACAGTCAAGACTATTTATTAAATACATAAACAGACAGGAGTAAATTACATGTGACAGTAAGCAATGACATTAGAAAGGGAGATCTCAGAGTAATCAGATGCCCACGGTAATGAACTCTAAAGTGGCTGATGAGTTACCCCCTGGAAGAATGGGAAGATGAAGGCTCAGTGGGAAGGGATTGTCCGTATGAAGAGAGTTGAACTTCTGGCAACAGCCAAGCAATTCAGCCCACATGGGGTGGGCAGCTGTCCAGACTTCCCACCTTGTCACTTTCCACCTTGCACTGTGGTTATCTGTGTAGATGTTTTATTTCTTGCACCAGATTGTAAACGCCTACAGAAGGGATCCATGCTTCAATTTTCTGGACATCCCAGAAAACCGTTCAGCCGTTGGCATTCGTAGGCACTCAGCAACTCTCTGAGGACTGACTGGCTGAATGTATTGTTATCTTGGACGTCATCTTATCTAACCCTTTCATACAGTCCCCCAAATCCCCTCCCCAACCCAGTGGCTGATACAACAGGAGATCTGAGTTCTAGCCTCTCAGGTTCTTTGATCCTGGAATAATACATCCTCTCTGTGCTTCAGTTTCCTCATCTATAAAATAGGAGATAACCCGAGGAAAGTGCTGGGCTGGCTGCACGCTCACTTACACTAACAATACTGAAATATACTAACATTGCAGGTGGGTTTAGGAGCCACTGTTCTGGTTGACCTCTAAGATGCTCCCAGAATCTTAACATCTTTGTTTGCCTGGCTTCCCTCTTATCCTTTAATAATTATGTTTTCATTTCAACAAACATGTGTTATTCACCTACCATGTGCCACACAGTAGGTGGGGGCTAAAGACAGGAATTGGATCATCTCCTTGAGGATCTCAAAGTCTCTTTGGGGAGTTAGGTGCTGAAAATTTACAAGAATAAAAGACATGTAGGGTAGGCTCTGTTCTAAAAATTTTATAGATTTAGCAAATTTAATTGTCACAAAATTTCCAGTTAGTTACTCAGTTTTATAGTTGAGGAAGCTGAGACACAGAGGGTTTAATTGGCTTGCCCAGGGTCACAGAGCTGGTAAGTAGTGAAACTGGGGTAAATAATATAATATATTGAAGTTCTACAAAGGAGCAATGAGATACTGCTCTATGGGCATCTACAGTTTGCAAGGCAGTGTTAGGGAGTTAGTAATGACAGCAAGATGAATTAGACTCAGTTCCTGTCCTCGGTAATTGAGAGCCTCAGAGTTTGAATAATGCAATAGAAGATAAAGGGTGTCAAGTGCCATGAGAAGGATACCAATAAAATGTTTTGAATGTAAGCAATGTAGACAGTTAGGGTTAAGGCTTAGGGTTATAGGAGAAGTTGAGGTATCAGAGAAGACTTCTGAATTGGAAGACCTGTCTTCTCTTTAAATATCTGCAGTAAGAAATAATAATAATAATTTTAAAACCTCATCACAAAGTTATAATTTTAAAACCTCATCTTAAAGTAGCAAGTCCAGGACAAACAGCTGGGAGTGGTCACAAAGCTTCTCCTACAGTGACTCAATATGCATTTGTGTCATTTCTTCAGGCTTTTACACTAGATGGGTAGAAAAAGCGAGTCTAATTTCTCTTCCATGGGACTCTAATCCAAACACGTGAAGACCTTTATCAACTCTCATCTAAATCTCTTATTTTGCCAGTTAAAACTGTTCCAGTTTCTTCCATGGATCTGAGAGACCATGGTTGTTAGTCTGGGTCAGTTTATTTCTATCTTACAAAATGAGGCATACCCCAGGTGTGGTCTCACCAACTCAAAATACAGTGAATTGGTATTTCCCCTTCTTTGGTCATCATGATTCCATTAGTAAGGCTTCTATTAGCATCCTAGTTGATTCCAAAGCTTAAGCTTTGAAACCAGGCAGATCCTGGCCCCAATTCTAACCGTGTTGCTGTGATTTTACCCATGTCACTTAACTTCCATGTGATCCAGATTTCTTATCTGGCCAACAGAGAAAATAGCCATGCCTATTGCACTGAGTCATTGGGAGGGTTGAATGTGGCCATACGTGCAAGCTGCAGAGCCAACTGCCAGGAGGAGTAGAGTACAGGACACGGTGAATGGGGACCTTTACTGTGGCTAAGTTTACATGAACTCTCTTCTAGCACCCACGTTACACTGCTGGCCCAGGTAAAGTTTAGAATCAATAGCCTTAGGTCTTTGTCAGAAGGTCTGCCAATAAGAGCCAAGCTTCCAATATGAGATTCTTTAATTGTTAAGAGCAAAACAGCACTAGGAAAATAACTCTTGCTTCCGAAGGATGGAAAGAGGAACAATGGATCAAAAGTGAATCCAGGCATCTGGTGGGGAGGCCAAGGAACTCTTCAGAAAACTTGTGCCAAAGATATTGGGGCCCCAGGGAGAGCTGAGGGGCAGGACCTGGAGAGCCCAGTAGGCCAGTCCAAGATAGGAATGAGAAGCAAAACCTGGGAAAAGAGGATAGTATTAATTAATAAATTAATAAGGGCCTACTGTGTACCAAGCACCAGCCTGGTGTCTGGGAATACAGAAATTAAAAAACACAGAATCTCTGCTGTCAAGTTGCTAAAAGTCTTGAAAGACAATATCCAGGGGGCCAGGGAGAAGAAAAATAGAGCTGAACAAAAGTTGAAGAGACATTCCTCTGTTCTGGAGTTTTCCAAGTCAGGTGTCTCTTCTAAGCTCAAAAAAGTGGACACCTAATTTAGTCAATGTACCTGGTCCTGTAAGACTTATATATTGTTTGCATCTCTTTTGAATTTCACATCCATTTTAAGTGATTTTTGTTGTCTTAGAAACAACACGCCAGTGCCAGGGTAACTACGAGCAGTCTCCAAGGAAGAAGACTATAGGAAATAAACAAATATTAAGAAATAACAATAATACAAAGCAGTGGCCACAGAAGCTCTGAAGGTGTGGGTAGTAGCAACAAGTACAGGGACTGAGTGTCTGAATCTAGCTCTGTGATTGGTAGAATCATAGACCTGACTTAGAGACCAAACGATGTCCACAGTACAGCCCCCAAATATGAAGTCACAGGAGAAAATGGCAAAACTATGCTCACAACTTTAGTCAGCTAGAGAAGGGCACCGAAAGGCAAAAAAAAAAAAAAAAAAAAAAAAAAAATTAAATCACTCAATCTCATTTTTGGGGTTAAACTCTCTTTAGTTGAAATACACAGTGAGTTAATACTTCTTTCATTTATACTTCCCAAAATATTTACTGAATACCTGCTATGCATAAGACACTGGGGTAGGCACTGTGGGAGACCCAAAGATGGATCAGACACACAGACAGTGACCTCAAAGTCCAATAAGGAAAATTAGACACGTTTATGAATACCTAGAATCCCATCCAGACGGTATAAAGCATGATACTTGAGGTCAGACAAAGCACACACTGAAATTCCAGAGGAGGGCTTCTGACTGTGAGAAGCAGAAAGTCCTCTTAGATGATATTTAAGATGGTCCTTCATTCAACCATTCAGCAAATATTTACTTAGCACCTGTTATGTTCAGAACACTGTGTGAGGCATTGGAAGCCGAGCCATGAACAAGAAGACACAAATTTACATTGACTTGGGATGGATGGGAGAGATAGTTAATAAAAAGGCAAACAGATAAATAATTAAAATAACTGCAGACTCTAATAAATGCTCTAAAGGAAATTACCTGAATGACTTGATAGGATGAAGATAAGGAGGTATTTCAGATCTGATCAGGGGAAAGTATTTCTGAAGAAGAAACATTTGAATTGAGATGCAAATGAGGAGAAGGTTCCAGATGTAAAAAGACATGAAAAGAGAATAGTCCAGAAAGGAACAAAAAATGCAAATAATCTATAAATTGTCCTTTTAAAGGAATAGAAAGACATCAGTGTAGTCCAGTGTGAGGACAAGGGGAAGGAGGAATAGAGTGAGCTTTGGAAAGACAGACGGGGAGCAGGTTAGGTAAGGTGTTTTATTCTAAAAGCAACAGGAAGCCACTTAAAGGTTTTAAACAAAGGAGTAACATGATCTGGTTTACATTTCTAACAGATTTCTCTGGTACCTTGTAGAGGATAGACTGTCTGAGGGCAGATGTGGAAACAGGGAGATTACTTAGGAGGCTACTATAGAAGTCCGGGCAACAGAGAATGGTGGCTTTGATCCAGAAGATGTAGGAAAAGCATTGCAATCTGGGAAATTTTGGTGGTAAAGCCTAGAGGACTTGCTGATGAAGTGGGTGCAGGGGGTCAAGAAAACAAAAGACTCTTAGATGACAGGGCCTTATGCTGATACAGGGACCACTGGAAAAGGGCAGTTGGGTCAATGTGTGGTAAGGTGGGGATGGAGAATCACGATTTTTGACTGATTTGTAGAAATTGGTTATGATGGGGTAGAAACAAAGATTATGGCAAGGACATTCATAACCAAAAAGGAAACTGAACTAGGCAAAAAAATGCGTGTGTGTGTGTCCAGGAAACCTTAAGTACTTCTGTTTGTCCAAGGGGCAGGGTCTGTAAATGGGAGAAGTGACTGACTGCTGAGAGGTGACATGGGCACTGATCTTGCAGGAACCTCACTGGAGACTGAGGAATGTGTATGTTACTTGGTAGGCAATAGGGAGCCATTGAGAACTTCTGATAAGAAGAGTGCTTTAGAAAGATAAAGTGGGTACCAGTGTCGAGTTTAGGTGGGAAATCAAGAGTTCAAGTTGGGGAGACATGATGGCAATAATCCAGGCCAGGGAGAGGGAGGACATGGACTAGATAATAGACAGGATGGGGGGTTATATTGATTTTGACGTCTCACCTACAATATTATTACTGCAAACTTGTCAGGAATCCCGTGTCTTTCTAATGAGCCCAGCAACTGTACATGGATAGTATAGTGTTCTATCTTCCAGTAAGTCTATGTTCTAAAATGATCTTTGGATGAAAGGTGAAAGAATAAGATAGGAAAAGGTAATTTTGTGTATCCATACATCAGCTCCTCTCTTGCAAAGCGTGGATGAACACAGAACATTTTGGTGACATGTTCTCATTACCCTGGGTTTTATTTTATGAGACCCTGTTGTGTTAGCATCTGGGATGTCAGTCAAAGGACTCCGATTCTGTGGAAGCGCCAAGGCATGCCCTTTAACAAAAGAGCTGGGTCCATCAACACCATCCATTCTCTGAGAGGACAAGCTTCTTAGAAGGGAGTCTCTGAAACAGCTCCTTAATATAGTTGTCAGTGCCCTGCCAATGGCCAATAAGTGCATGGTCACCATATACCCTATTTATTTATTTTTAATTTCAAAAATGTTTTCCTTTCACTGGGCACCAGGCCAGAAATTGGGTAACCTTCTGATGTTTTCAGGAGAGTAGGATTCCCCGAGACATCTACTCCTATGGCTTGAGTAAACATTACTTGACAAGATCTACATGCTGGTATTGTAAGTCTTAGCTTGTCATATTGATGGCCAGCCCGTGAAATCACCCCCAGCCATCATCCCCCCTCTACACCTTATGAACTGATGGGTACTACTTCAGCTTACAGGGACTTGAATGCAGCCAGGCTCTATGAGAAAACTGGACTGGCATACGCATATAGTAAATTTCAGCCCGGGCTGGAGAACGTGGCTATGGATGATGTCCTTTCATCTGGCTTATCAGCACCGTGCTCCCCAGGAGCTGCTCTCACCACGTCTGCCCCCTCCTTCACTGGCCACTGCCCCCCAGGGTCACCATTTCTGCTGGCACTTCCCCCTCTGCCATCTTGGCTCTGTACCCTCTCTGACTCTTCATCTAGTTTCTTGCATACATATAGTTGTGAAACATTACATTTGACTTGTTGCTTTATCAGTGACTCCTGTGTTTTCTGAGATTTGAGGCTGAGTAGGGAGAACGTCCATTTTGAGTTTGCTTGCTTGCTTGGGGAATTTTTGGCCTAATCGGCATCCCAACTGGAACCAGTCTTCCCCCCAGGACACAGTCTCGGAAGCACTGTCAGTTAAGGTGTTCCCCTTTCATGGTATCTCCAAGTCTCAAGTATTCCAGATCTCCAGAGTTGCCTTGGCTCCTGTCTTTTCCAAGGCCTCATTATTTAGCTCTCTCTCCAATTCTGTGAGTTCTCCCAAATCCTTCCAGTCAACTCCCCCTTCTAGTGAGCAAGAGTCATTCTGTGTTCTGTGAAAACAGAGAACCGTAACTAATATTCTGAACAACTTGACTTCTGTAGAAATTCCCAACTAAGGAAAGTTAAAGCCAACTACACACAGCTTAATAAGTATATTCTCTGTACCTTCAGAGTTTCCCACCTATTTTTATTGTTCTCCAAAACTTAGAGGTCATCCAGTTACTGTCAAAAAATAAATATTGCATTTTTTCTCTTTTTAAAAATATTCCACTTATGTACAAGTCAGGATGTTTGTGGCCAGTGGGTAGAGCACTGTCTTAGCAAAAAAGAGTCTAGAACAGCCCCGCCAAAAAGAAATACAATTCCAGCCACCTGTGTGATTTTATCTTTTCTAGTAGCTTTTCTAGTAGTAGTATGGCAGAAAGGGAACAAAAATATAATTGCATTTAGAAAATAACAATAGCTAACATTTATTGGATACTTGCAATGGATCAGGTACTGAGCTAGGTACCTTATATGTGTTACTTCATTTAATTCTGATAATAATTATCTTCATTAACTCAATTTTACAGATAGGAAAACTGAGGCCAGAGAGATGAAGAGAATTATAAGTGACAGAGCCAGAATTCAAAGCCAGGCAGCCTGAGTTCGGACATCATGTTTGTAATGACTATATTCTACCTTTTTCCAAAAAAAGGTGAATAAAGAGATATTGTTTCTCATGTCTTATCAACCACTCTAAACTATTTGGACACATATTTTATACTCCTAAAGCAATAAGCAATTATCTGGGAACTATGTATTAAATTGCAATGTGCTGCAATGTAATATATAGTTTTAAAACCAATTTGCTCAAGTGTTGACTGCAGGATTTTAAATGATTCCACTTAACCTGCAATTTAAGTGAAAATTTATATACATGCTATAAATGGGTACCTCATTTGCATGATCCATTGATTAACTCTGATGTGATGCTCATTTGTGCCCAGGGAACTGCCTCCTAGCCTAGGCTTTTGGAAGGTCATCTTCTAGGTCAGTAGTGGGCAATTACTCTCAGCTCAGTATTTCAACACACGTGCTATGACATTCACACGTGGCCACCCTCAAATGCAGAGAACATCACTTACCAAAACCTCTTTATGGAGTGTATTACATGAGACTGGAAAGAATATACCGAGAAGCTGCTTGGGATGGCAATAAGACCTCTCCAAGAAGCATCTTTAAGTGAAAATAGATAGTCTAAACTGCCTTCTAAGGAGGGAGGACTCTTACTTGCAGGGCAAATGCATTGCTAAATGGGGTATGCAAATTTGGGTTCAGAGATGAATTGCTCAGTAGAGAAGAGGGTGAGGCAACCACCAGCATCTTTCTCCTCATCCTTTATGCTACACAGAATCAGCCTCACCTCCATATAAAATCAGAGCAAATATTCCAAAATTTTAACCTACCTGGGAGCCAACACAGTCACGTAAACTACATTATAGATGGTGCCCCTGAAATGGCAAACGTGGCAGCTCTGGGGGATGCCCACACATCTCATTGCTACTCTTATGTTGTTAAGTGAGGCACTCACAGAACACTGCATAAAAGACCATAAAGGCATTGGCCTGGGCTAGTCTACAGCTGAGACCCAATGAGGCATGAGTTTAGAGCCATCTAGAATATGTGCCAAGGTGGGTTTTTGGCCAATTTTGTGTAGGATCATGGGATCTTAGAGCTTGAAAAGCACTTACAGATAATTTGGGAAATGTCCTCATTTTGAATTTGAGAGAACTGTGATTCAGTGGCACACAGACTGTTTGATGTTTACATATCCCCTTCTATAAGTCTATTGGATCCTCTAAGGGCTGTCCACACTACACCTCTCATAAGTATTTAGACCTTATTTCACATAATAATAGCTACTATTTATTCAGCCCTTCTATGTGCCAGGTTTTGATAAGTCCTTTACAAACAGCAGCACATTTATCCTACACAACAACCCTGTGAAGATACGAACAACTAAAACCCACTCTAGTTAAGTTAAGCAGAAAAATAATTTATTGGGAGGGTGTGTAAGTTATCTATAGTTGTGTAACAAATGACCCAAAAACTTAGTGGATTAAGTCAACAAGGATGTATTATTTCCTGTGATCCTGTGGCTTGGCTGGGTCTGGGTAGTTTTTCTGGTCTTCCCTGTGCTAACTCACACACCTGCAGCAACTTGTATGTTGGCTTGGAGCCGAGTTCAGAGCTGGGAAGACTGAGCTAGCTGGACCTCTCTCTCCTTGTGGGCTTTCATTATCCAAGAGATTTGTTGGGTCTTCCTCAGAAGGTGATGGCAGGTCTGAAAACAGTGAAGGAAAAAGCTGACAAGCTTCTTGAGATCTCAGATTGGATGTCACACAACTTTTTTTTTCTTTTGTTATTTTTGACACACTCTGTTGGTGAAAGCAAGTCACGAGGAAAATTGTACTCAAAGATACAGGAAAAAGCTCACCTCTTGGTGACAGAAGGCAACATCACATTGCCAAGTGTATGCATTCTAGGAAGAAAGGAATTTGAAGCCATCTTTGCAACCCATCAGAGTCTACCCCTTGACCACAAATTATTCATATTCCTCCCATCTACAAAATACGCTCATTTCCATCCCAGGACCAACCCAAATCTTATCTCATTATAGAAACAGACTTCAACTCTGGGATCTCATGAGTTGTATCAAGTCTACAGACAGACAAGGCTGTTAAACTGCAGCTGCTCTTGATCCAGGGACCCATAAACTAAAACATAAGTTATCAGACATCACGCACAAATAGTGAGAAGAACAGGATAACTGCCACAGACACACCCAGGAAAGAATGAAAGGCCCAGGGCCAGGCACTGACCCGTAGCAGTTCTGAAATCTAGCAAGGCATATATTGCATATATTGAATGTGATCTGATTCTGCCCTCTGGGATGGTTTCCTAACCCGTTATTCTTTGTGGCTCTTGGCTCTGCACTCTGGCAGAAGCGAAGAAACACCCCAGCCTCTCTGATATTCTTTGAGGTCGCGTACAATGATGGGTAGTTGCAGACATGCAGCAGTGAGCTTGGCCTCACTCTCTTCTTCTCTCATCTGGACGCTTGGTTCTTGTTCCCCCGAGATGGCAACTACACAGAGAAACAACTTTCTTTCTCCAGCTCCTTTGACAGTCACTCTTTGGCAACTGTGTATGCCAGCATTCATGGATTCCCACACAAACTCTGACCTGTCCATTCTTGACGGTGCTTCAGGAAGGCTGGTTAGTGACTTTTCTGTAACTTCCAACTTCCCCTTGTAGAATTTTCCTTTCACAGCTCCTCCTACATTTGTGTAAGGTTTAATTCCAATAATAAAGTCCTTATTCCACAATGCATCTTACATACAACCTGTTACTGCATTTAATCTTCATCACAGCTGTACAAGTTATAGACATCCCCATTTTACAGACAAGGACACTGAGGCTCAGAGAAGTTAGGACACTTTCCCATGACTTCACAGCTAAAATATGTCAGAGCTCAGATTTGACCTCAGATTTATCTGATTCCCAAGCCTATGCATGTAATTCCTATTCTCCATCTACTGGGAGAAAAGGGATGGGAACAGTGGTGTGCTGCTAAAATTGTTTCTGAAGAAAAATGGATCCTGATAGATCTATTCCAATGGTATGGTATTCCCATCAAGCTAATTTCAAGGTACCAATAGTTTACAAATTGGCTTACAACATTTCTGAAAAGCTGACACTCTCATGAGCTGGTATGAAGTAGCTTCTGCCCACCATGGTAGAGGGATCTAGGAAAACAAAAAAGGTCTTCAATAAGGAAATGTAATCATAGTTAACAAAAGTTGGGTAAGGTGATTCTTCGGGTGTCTCATCCATGTGCATGCTACCTGATTTCCAAGTGCTAGCACTTTCATCTCTTTGCCTGTGGCCTTTCTATTCTGCCCACTCACATAGCAAATCAGAAGCTCTGAAAAATTAATACCCATATCAGCATCCCTCAATCAACAAGCGATAAAAATTAATGTGTAAACATCCAGCTCTCTTGTCCTTCATATGGGATAACTCTGAGAGGTGTATTCTTCACTAACACTCCTAGTTACCCAGTGGAAGTAAGCTGTAGTTACCCTCAGTGATAACTTGCTTTATAAGGTATTCTCTGTTGGCCTCCCTGGGACCACCTTCCAAAGGTACTACTTATGCTCCAATCCTTGACTGCTTCTGGAAAATCCAAATCAAAACAAATGACTACTGTCTTTTGAACGTCTGTGGACCAGACAAACACTGTACTAGGTACTTATGTTACATGTCTTTATATGAATCTTCATAGCACCTTATGAGGCAAGTATAACACCCAATTCTAAAAATATGGAAATATGGATCCAAGAGTTTAATTAACTTTATGCAGGTCACATAGCTGGCAGGGCAAATAGCAGAGCTGATATTTAAACTATGATTGATTGCAATGTCTCTTTTCTTTCCACTAAACCATGCAGCCACTCTCGCCAAGGAGGTTGGACTAACACAGGTGAAACAATAAAAGAACAATTAACTGCTAAGCTGACATATTGTATTGAACACTTCTGGGCAAAAGTGTCATCATATGTATGTTCCACAATTACTTCCTAAAATTCTCTTTTGTTGTGCCATCAACTTGAAAAATAAGGCCATGGACAAATATTAGGAAATTCAATTTTTCATAGATTTTCTTTCTCCTCTATCACTGCTTCATACAAATTAGGTACTGAAATAAAACTGAGCGGATAGCATAGCAGAATATACCATAAGGAAAATGCATATGAGGAAAATATGTTCCCTGGATGTATTTTTTGGCCCACATAGCATCTGAAAGAACAGATATGTCATAAAATACCAACTAAGTCTCTATTGATTTTGTAAGTCGATACAAAGTATTAGAAGATCAAACAACACAGCATCCAGAGTGCTGAATTGGGAATAGGCTTATCAGCTAGGAAACTTAAACAAAGGGAAGATTTAGCAATACATTTAAGAGGCAAAAAATTGAGTGTGGGAATTTAAGATTTGTCAATGCTACAGCTAAATCACCAAAACAGATTTTAATATTTAACAACGGCTTGCTGACCTCAAGTAATTTAGATAGTTGCTCTGCAATATTTCCCACTAAGAAGCTCTTGGATGCTGAAATTCTTAGCACTGCACGAAGACTTGGCAGATGCTGGTGGAAACAAATATAAATCCAACTCTAATTTAATCAGTATTTTGCAGAGTTGATTTCTTACATTTAATTATCTGCTCTGACAATATGCACAGAAAGAACACTCTGGAATTTGGAATGGGGTAGGAGTTCTTGCCCCAAGTCTGGCTTTATATAGTTCTGTGGCTGCCAAGTAGTACTTTAACCTCTCTGGTTAAATGATGCTCTCAGTTAAATGGTGCTCTACAAGATGACTTGCCACCCTAGTCAGTGATTCTATGGCTAAAGCCCTTTTTTCAATTAAATTCCTATTCATGTAATTAACATAAATCACATTCCAGCATTTCTAAAAGCAATCCTCATCAATGCTCTGCAGAACTGTCAATTCCTATAATGTTTCAGGACCTCCATGGTAGTGGCTCAGGGGAGGAACTGATGGAGATGATAAGCAGGTGAGCCTGTTTTATCTCAAAAGCCTCTCTATACTGTTTTGCTTAAACAGAGCTCCTAGGCATGAATGAATGAAGGAACACTTTGGCTTCAAATTACAATATGACTGATTGACTTTTGGCAGCCATTACTTTCCCTTCTTTAAGAAGTGGAGAACTTATCTACTAAGCCTCTTGCCATGGGACACTTCATCAGCAGACCTGAGATCCAGCTTTACACACATTTTTCTTTGGCAACTGCACTCCCCCAAGACAGTGCCAGTGTCAAGGGCAGTCACTAAAGCAGCCAATTTCATTTGTTTCAAGGCTATTTGTAGCACAGTTACATGTATGACCCTCAGGTATACTGAGAAAATATAGTACTGACATACCTTGGAGATATTGCTGGTTCAGTTCCAGACAACCACAATGAAGCGAATATCAAATAAAGCGAGTCATGTGAATTTTTTGGTTTCCCAGTGTGTATAAAAGTCATGTTTACCCTATACTCTAAACAAAGGGAGGATTTAGCAATATATTTGAGGCAACAAATGAAGTGTGAAAATTTAAGATCTGTCAGTGCTACAGCTACAGTTAAGTGTGCAATAGCATTATCTCTAAAACAAACAAACAAAAACCCACTTAACTAAAAATACTTTATTGCTAAAAAATGCTAACCATCACCTGAGCCTTCAGTGAGTCCTAATCTTTTTGCTGGTGGAGGGTCTTGCCTGGATGTTGATGCTGCTGACTGATCAGGGCGGTGGCTGCTGAAGGTTGGGGAGGCTGCGGCAGTTTCTTCAAACAAGACAGCAGTGAAGTTTGCCACATCAATTGACTCTTCCTTTCATGAATGATTTCTCTATAGCATGCAGTGCTGTTTGATAGCATCTGACCCACAGCAGAACTTCTTTCAAAATTGGAGTCAAACCTCTCAAACCCTCAACTAAAGTTATTCTAAATCCTTTGTTGTCATTTCAGCAAGCTTCAAAGCATCTTCACCAGGAGTAGATTCCATCTCAAGAAACCACTTTCTTTGCTCAGCCATAAGAAGCAACTCCTCATCTGTTCAAGTTTTATCATGAGATGCAATAATTCAGTTCCATCTTCAGGCTCCACTTCTAATTCTAGTTCTCTTGCTGTTTCGACCACATCTGCAGTGACTTCCTCCACTGAAGTCTTGAACCCCTCAAAGTCACCCATGAGGGTCAGAATCAACTTCTTTCAAACTCCTGTTAATGTTGATATTTTGACCTCTTCCCATGAATCATGAATGTTCTTCATGGAATCTAGAATGGTGAATCCTTTCCAGAAGGTTTTTAATTGACTTTGCCCAGATCCATCAGAGGAATTCCTATCTATAGCCTTACTAAATGTATTTCTTAAATAATAAGACTTGAAAGTTGAAATGACTCCTTGATCCAGGGGCTGCAGAATGGATGTCGTGTTAGCAGGCATGAAAACATCGTTAATCTCTTTGTACATCTCCATCAAAGCTCTTGGGTAACTAGGTGCCTTGTCAATGAGCAGTAATATTTTGAAAGGAATCTTTTTTTCTGAGCAATAGGTCTCAATCATGGGCTTAAAACATTCAGTAAACCATGTTGCCAACAGATGTGCTGCATCCAGGCTTTTCTGTTCCATTCATAGAGCACAGGCAGGGTAGATTTTGCATAGTTCCTAAGGGCCATTTTTCAAAATGGTAAATTTCAAAATGGTAAATGAGCATTGGTTTCAATGTAAAGTCACCAGCTGCATTAGCCCCAAACAAGAGAGTCAGCCTGTCCTTTGCAGCTCAGAAGTCAGGCATTGACTTTTCGCCTCTAGCTATGAAAGTCCTTCCAATAGAAGGCTGCTTGATCTACATTGAAAATCTGTTACTTAGTGTAGCCACTTTTATTAATTATCTTATCTAGACTTCCAGGAGAACTTGCTGCAGCTTCTACATCAGTACTTGCTGCTTCACTTTGCACTTTGATGTTATGGAGACACTTCTTTCCTCAAACCTCATGAACCAACCTGTGCGAGCTTCAAACTTTTCTTCTGCAGCTTCCTTACCTCTCTCAGCCTTCCTAGAGTTAAGGAGAGTTAGGGCCTGGCTCTGGATGTGGCTTTGGCTTAAGGGAATGTTGTGTCTGGCTTGATCTTCTATCCAGTCCACTAACACTTTCTCCATATCAGCAAAAAGGCTGTTTCTCTTTCTTGTCATCCATGTGTTCACTGAGTAGCACTTTTAATTTCCTTCAAGAACTTTTCCTTTGCATTCAGAACTTGGCTAACTGTTTGGCACGAGAGGCCTAGCTTTTAGTCTGTCTGGGCTTTTGACATGCCTTCCTAAGCTTAATCATTTCTATCTTTTGATTTAAAGTGAAAGACTTGGGGGGAGACCTTCAAGATGGTGGAAGAGTAAGACCTGGAGATCAACTTCCTCCCCACAAATACCTCAGAAATACATATACATGTGGAACAACTCCTACAGAACACCTACTGAATGCTGGCAGAAGACCTCAGACTTCCCAAAAGGCAAGAAACTCCTCACGTACCTGGGTAGGGCAAAAGAAAAGAGAAAAAACAGACAAAAGAATAGGGACATGACCTGCACCTCTGGGAGGGAGCTGTGAAGGAGGAAAAGTTTCCACACACTAGGAAGCCCCTGCACTGGCGGAGACGGGGGGTGGGCAGGGGGGAAGCTTCAGAGCCACAGAGGAGAGCGCAGCAATAGGGGTGCAGAGGGCAAAGCAGAGAGATTCCCTCACAGAGGATCGGTGCCTACCAGCACTCACCAGAATGAGAGGCTTGTCTGCTCACCTGCCGGGGCGGGTGGGGCCTGGGAGCTGAGGCTCGGGCTTCAGAGGTCAGACCCCAGGGAGAGGACTGGGGTTGGCTGCATGAACACAGCCTGAAGGGGGCTAGTGTACCACAGCTAGCCAGGAGGGAGTCCTGGAAAAAGTCTGGACCCTCCTAAGAGGCAAGAGACTACTGTTTCAGGGTGTGCGAGGAGAGGAGGTAGAGAACACCGCCTAAACGAGCTTTAGAGAAGGGCGTGAGCTACAGCTATCAGCGCGGACACCAGAGACGGGCATGAAACGCTAACACTGCTGCTGCAGCCACCAAGAAGCCTGTGTGAGAGCACAGGTCACTATCCACACCTCCCCTCCCGGGAGCCTGTGCAGCCTGCCACTGCCAGGGTCCTGTGATCCAGGGACAACTTCGCCAGGAGAACACACGGTGTGCCTCAGGCTATTGCAATTTCACACTGGCCTCTGCCACCACAGGCTCGCCCCGTATTCCGTACCTCTCCCTCCCCCCAGCCTGAGTGAGCAAGAGCCCCCTTATCAGCTGCTACTTTAACCCCATCATGTCTGAGCAAAGAACAGACGCCCTCAGGCGACCTACACACAGCGGCGGGGCCAAATCCAAAGCTGAACCCCAGGAGCTGTGCGAACAAAGAAGATAAAGGGAAATCTCTCCCAGCAGCCTCAGGAGAAGCGGATTAAATCTCCACAATCAACTTGATGTACCCTGCATCTGTGGAATACCTGAGTAGACAACGAATCATCCCAAAATTGAGATGGTAGACTTTGGGAGCAACAATATATATTTTTTTCCTTTTTCTCTTTTTGTGAGTGTGTATGTGTATGATTCTTTGTGTGATTTTGTCTGTATAGCTTTGCTTTTACCATTTGTCCAAGGGTTCTGTCTGTCCATTTTTTTGTTTGTTTTTTTCTTTTTGTTTTTTTCTTGTTTCTTTTGTTTTTTGTTTTTAGTACAGCTTTAGTGCTTGTTATCATTGGTGGATTTGCTTTTTGGTTTGGTTGCTCTCTTCTTTCTATCTTTTTAAATTACTTTTAAATTTTTTTATTTTTAAAAATTATTTTTTATTTTAAGAACTTTATTTTATTTTATTGTTTTCTTTCTTTTTTTCTCCCTTTTTTTTTTTTTTTTTTTTTTTTTTAATTAATTTATTTATTTATTTATTTTTGGCTGTGTTGGGTCTTCGTTTCTGTGCGAGGGCTTTCTCCAGTTGCGGCAAGTGGGGGCCACTCTTCATTGCAGTGCGCGCGGGCCTCTCACTGTCACGGCCTCTCCCGTTTCGGAGCACAAGCTCCAGACGCGCAGGCTCAGTAGTTGTGGCTCACGGGCTTAGTTGCTCCGCGGCATGTGGGATCCTCCCAGACCAGGGCTCGAACCCGTGTCCCCTGCATTGGTAGGCAGACTCTCAACCACTGCGCCACCAGGGAAGCCCTTTTTCTCCCTTTTATTCTGAGCCGTGCTTGGTGCTCCGGGCAGGTGTCAGGCCTGTGCCTCCGAGGTGGGAGAGCCAAGTTCAGGACATTGGTCCACCAGAGACCTGCCGGCTCCACGTAATATCAAATGGCAAAAGCTCTCCCAAAGATCTCCATCTCAACGCTAAGACCCAGCTCCACTGAATGACCAGCAAGCTACACTGCAGGACACCCTATGCAAAACAACTACCAAGACAGGAACACAACCGCACCCATTAGCAGAGAGGCTGCCTAAAATCATAATAAGGTCACAGACACTCCAAACACACCACCGGATGCGGTCCTGCACACCAGAATGACAAGATGCAGCCTCATCCACCAGAACACAGGGACCAGTCCCCTCCACCAGGAAGCCTACACAGCCCACTGAACCAACCTTAGCCACTGGGGGCAGACATCAAAAACAAAGGGAACTACGAACCTGCAGCCTGCAAAAAGGAGACCCAAACACAGTAAGTTAAGCAAAATGAGAAGACAGACAAACATACAGCAGATGAAGGAGCAAAGTAAAAACACACCAGACCAAACAAATGAAGAGGAAATAGGCAGTGCACCTGAAAAAGAATTCAGAGTAATGATAGTAAAGATGATCCAACATCTTGGAAATAGAATGGAGAAAATAAAAGAAATGTTTAACAAAGACCTAGAAGAACTAAAGAGCAAGCAAACAATGATGAACAACACAATAAATGAAATTAAAATATACTCTAGAAGGAATCAATAGCAGAATAACTGAGGCAGAAGAACAGATAAGTGACCTGGAAGATAAAATAGGGGAAATAACTACTGCAGAGCAGAATAAAGAAAAAAGAATGAAAAGATTTGAGCACAGTCTCAGAGACCTCTGGGACAACATTAAACACACCAACATCCGAATTATAGGGGTCGCAGAAGGAGAAGAGAAAAAGAAAGGGACTGAGAAAATATTTGAAGAGATTATAGTCGAAAATTTCCCTGACATGGGAAAGGAAATAGCCAACCAAGTCCAGGAAGTGCAGAGAGTCCCATACAGGATAAACCCAAAGAGGAACATGCTGAGACACATAGTAATCAAATTGGCAAAAATTAAAGACAAAGAAAAATTATTGAAAGCAGCAAGGGAAAAACAACAAATAACATAAAAAGGAACTCCCATAAGGTTAACAGCTGATTTCTCAGCAGAAGCTCTACAAGCCAGAAGGGAGTAGCAGAATATACTTAAAGTGATGAAAGGGAAGAACCTACAACCAAGATTACTCTACCCAGCAAAGATCTCATTCAGATTCGACAGAGAAATCAAAAGCTTTACAGACAAGCAAAAGCTAAGAGAATTCAGCGCCACCAAACCAGCTCTACAACAAATCTACAAACAATAAATGCTGGAGAGGGTGTGGAGAAAAGGGAACCCTCTTGCACTGTTGGTGGGAATGTAAATTGATACAGCCACCATGGAGAACAGTATGGAGTTTCCTTAAAAAACTAAAATTAGAACTACCATATGACCCAGCAATCCCACTACTGGGCATATACCCTGAGAAAACCATAATTCAAAAAGAGTCATGTACCACAATGTTCACTGCACCTCTATTTACAATAGCCAGGACATGGAAGCAACCTAAGTGTCCATCGACAGATGAATGGATAAAGAAGATGTGGCACATATATACAATGGAATATTACTCAGCCATAAAAAGAAACAAAATTGAGTTATTTATAGTGAGGTAGATGGACCTAGAGTCTGTCATACAGAGTGAAGTAAGTCAGAAAGAGAAAATCAAATACCGTATGCTAACACATATATATGGAATCTAAAAAAAAAAAAAGGTTATGAAGAACCTAGGAACCTATGAAGAACCTATGAAGAACCTATTCCTGGCAGGACAGGAATAAAGACACAGACAGAGAGAATGGACTTGAGGACATGGGGCGGGGGAAGGGTAAGCTGGGACGAAGTGAGAGAATGGCATGGATTAATATATACTACCAAATGTAAAATAGATAGCTAGTGGGAAGCAGCCGCACAGGACAGGGAGATCAGCTCAGTGCTTTGTGACCACCTAGAGGGGTGCCATAGGGAGGGTGGGAGGGAGACGCAAGAGGGAGGGGATATGGGGATATATGTATATGTATAGCTGATTTGCTTTGTTATAAAGCAGAAACTGACACACCATTGTAAAGCAATTATACTCCAATAAAGATGTTAAAAAAAATAAAATAAAGTGAAAGACTTGGGACTCTTCTTTTCACTTGAACACTTGGAGGCCATTGCAGGGTTATTAATGGCAGAAGTTCAGCATTGCTGTGTCTCAGGGAATAGGGAGGCCCAAGGAGAGGGAGAGAGACGGGGAAGAGCAGTCAGTGGAGCAGCCAGAACTCACACATTCATCAATTAAATTCACCATTTTATATGGGCATGGTTCCTGGTGCTGAAAAACAATTACAGTAGTAACTTCAAGGCCCATTAAGCACAGGTCACCATAAAATATATAATAATAATAATAGAAAATTTAAAAATATTGTGAGAGTTACCAAAATGTGATATAGAGACATGACATGAGAAAATACTGTTGGAAAAATGGCGCCAGTAGACTTGCTCAACACAGGGTTGCCACAAACCTTCAATTTGTAAAAAAACACAGTATCTGGGAAGTGCAATAAAGCAAAGTATAATAAAACAAGGTCTTCTTGTATCTTTATTTTGTTCTCTAATTGATCGTATCTTCCCCATGAGTCTCCACTGATGGAAGGAGTTGACAAAACTTCCTCTATTTAATCCAATCTGGTTAAAATGTGGTCAGCTATTTTAAATTAAACAGTCCCTTTAGGCAATGCTCAGTTTTACAATGCTCAATAAAAATGCTTGATCTCTCAGATTTTCACTCACCTGTCTCCATATATTCTTTCTGGTGGCTTCTAGGTACATGGGGAGGAAAGCATTATGTTACTCAACTTCAGGATGGTGTAAGAGTGGTGGGGTCCTTGGTTCCGTGTAGGCTCCCAGGCACCTTTGTCTCTGGCAATCTCACTTATCTACATCTTTACTTCTCTCCCACCTGGCAGTCATGGCTGAGGCATACTTGTGGTCTCCTCTCTCTCATCGTGGTCAGATACTGGGGGTGCTCCCTGGCTAAGACGGACTCACCTTGGCTGTTGGTAATGATACAGACCCCTCTGGGCTTATGCCACATTCTTCATCAGCTCCCTAATAGAGCAGGTTTATCCTACTGTTTCTACCTTCATCCTCATCAGAGAGAGACCCTTGGGAGGATCAAGGGTACTCTATCCAGCTACCTTCCTCTGAGGAAAAGAGAGTCTTTCTGAGTCACCTCCAGCTCCTGAAGAGCTAAGTCCAGCCTCTCTCTCTCTATCCACCTCAGTGAGCCATCACTTTTTGCTCTGAAGAGGTTGCAAGGTGGTCTCCTCCAAGAGAAGTTGGTAAAGATCTCTGTTGTTCAGTGTTTCCATTAAATTACCGTGTAAATGATCTACTGCCCCTCACTGTCCCTTGGCTTTGATCTCAAGTAACATGAAGTAGAGACAAGTCTTTCAGCACTGACCTATCTTGCTTCAATCTCTTTTTCTGTACCCATTAACTCTTCAGGTCTTAAGTGGAGATTTTTTCATTTAAGATTTTTACATTAAAAATTCTGTTTTTTGACCCTAGCTTTATGGATAACCTTTAAAGGTGCACAAGGGAATCTTCTCTGTACTATGGACAAAACCCCATGATTTTTGCCTCCTAGGTTTAGTAGATCATGTTCAAGGGGAAATACAAGAATTTAGAGGGGACTTCCCTGGCGGTCCAGGGGTTAAGACTCCATGCTTCCACTGCAGGGGGCACAATTTCCATCCCTGGTTGGGGAACTAAGATCCGCATGCTGTGTAGCGTGGCCAGAAAAAATTAAAAGAATATAGAAAGTCCTATCTGAAGGCAATAGTCTGTCCTGCAAAACTATTGTTTTGCTTTGAAACTCTTATTTTGACCATAGTAATCTAAACAGTAATTGTCTTTCTCTTTGCATTCTACCCGCAAAGGTCACAATCTCTCTCAGGCAGACATCAACTTGCAGAGAAGAGCAGGTACTCAGAAACAGCAGAAGAAAAGCACAGTAATACATTTTTGAAATATCATACACATGGAAATGCCCTAAAATTGGATTTTGGTGAAGGCTGCACAACTCGGTACATTTACTAAAACTTGAATTGCACAAACAGGTGAATTATATATGTAAAGCCCTAAAGACCTATGTAAATCATACCTCAATAAAGCCCTTAAAAAATCATGTGCATTGTAAAGAGGAGTGAAGAACAGTTGCCCAGCCTCCTGTAAGCTATACTACAGACCTCTTAGTAGTGAAACCAAGCAGGACCCTGTGGTGCTCCTGGGCATGGAAGCCTTTCTGTGCCCCCGTTCCTTGTTTATAGGGAAGAGACTCCAGCCTCCTTGACCTTCCCTGAGTTCCAAAGGGCAGATTCGAATAGTTGTCAATCAGGGAAGGAAGGGGATGGAGAGATAAGAGAGGAACAGCCAAGAAACAATAGTGCAGCCTTGGGGTAGGGTCCTGGTTCCACCTCAAGGGATACACAGAACAGTATCTTTGAGCTCTTTTTAGAACAAAAACCCCCAACAAATGGAAGATGGTAGCATTCTTCATTCCAGAGAAGACCACCTAAGGCCAGATTAAAGGAACCAGAGAACCTCATCAAGAGACCACCTGAGGCCAGATTAAAGGAGTGCAGGCACTGCCCACACCTTAATCTTATCAGCAACCCCATACCCTTGAACTACTGCTATAAAACTCCTCACCAAATCCTCCCAGGTTGGGACACACAGTTTTCAAGGGTAAAACTTTGCCCACTGTGTCCCCTTTTGCCTGGCAAAGCAATAAAGTTATTCTTTTCTACTTCACCCAAAACTCTGTCTCTGAGATTCAATTCAGCACCAGTGCACAGAGGCCAAGTTTTCAGCATCAGTAGGGCAGCTGATGGGAGTAGTGTAAATAAAGCAAGTAAGGCAAGAACATGCAGGAATTGACCTTTTCATAAGGGTTAGAGACCAGTCATACTCCCAGTGCAGTTCAGTGAGTAGAAAGCTATAATTTTCCCTTAAACTGGGACTTACCAACTATGTTTACATGTGTATCTCTTGAGCAATAAAATGTTATCCGTTTCTTCAAATTGTAAGCATGAACTGTAATTATTCATGCATATGTTTACATAAAAATATGTTTTCATCTACAAACACTCTATATGGAAGCTCCTTATCTGGCAACATCGAACATCCAGAACTACACAAGAATACAAGAAATGCAAAATAAATAAATAGAACAATGTCAACGTGACAGGTACTTATAAACTCTTCTCATAGACCTCTTCACACCTCATTCAGAGGCAATCTGCTTTCTATCATGGACAATTCCAACCTTTTGTAAGCTAAAAAAACCAAGATGAAATAATTGCCAAACTTGTTAAAAACAATAAACTGGAGTAAGTGCAGCAAATGGTGATTAAAAATGCTACTAAGATTTATTAGGAGAAAGAAAATGTAGCTGACACTCATGGGAAACCGTGATGAGGGAGACAGCAGCAGGATAAAAGAAGATGCTAGAATTCAAGAACAGCAATCTGACATCGTTCAATGAAGGGACAAAGAAACAGGTGGACACATCTCAGCTCCTGAGAATGTTATAATATTATTCAGTGCTCACAATGGCAATGCCAAAATACACAAAGAAGGTTAAATTGTTCAGGGAGGCAAGTGAGTTCTTAAATTATTTTATAAATTTTTCTATCCTTAAAAGTATTTTTGTTTGTTTGTTTTTAAATTGGGTATTCCTTTTTTGTTGTGGTAACAAAACACATAGCATAAAATTTACCATCCTAATCATTTTTAATTATACAGCTCACTATGTTAAGTATATTTACATTCTTGTGAAACAGATCTCCAGAATTTTTCATCTTGAAAAACTGAAACTCTATGCCCATTAAATACTTCCCATTCCCTCTATTCCCCCAGCCATTGGTAACCACCATTCTACTTTCCATTTCATGTAAGTGGAATTATACAGTATTTGTCTGTTCGTGCCCGGCTTCTTTCACTTAGCATAATGTCCTTAAGGTTCATACATGTTGGAGCATGTGACACGATTTCTATCATTTTTAAGGTTAAATAATATTCTCTTGGATGTATATAGCATATTTTGTATATCCATTCATCCACTGATGGATATTTGGGTTGCTTCCACCTGTTGGCTATTGTGAATAGTGCTGCTATAAACATGGGCATCTCTTTAAGACCTTGTTTTCAATTATTTGGGATACTTATCCAGAAGTGGAATTACTGGTAGTTTCATTTTTCATTTTTTGAGAAACCTCCCTACTGTTTTGCACAGCAGTTACACCATTTTACAATCCAACCAACAGTGTACAAGAGTTTATAAAAAACTGCCCCATAATGCTCCCAAATTACTAATACTTGAAATAATTAGTAAATGAGAGCATCAACTTTCAACCAATTCATTATAATGCCTAATGAAGTTAACGCAAGAATGGAGGAGTTGAATAGGAGAAACTTAATAAAATGTTTTATTGCCTAATAATAAAAAGCCTAAGAGATAAAATGATTTCATGGTTGTTTCTAGAATTTAAGGATCAGACTAATAAATGTAATTTAGCCAAAAGGACTGAGAAAGAGGAAGGGCTAGGGTGGTATAAACCAGAGTTCAAAAGAAGGCAATCTTCAAGGAAAATGTTAAACCATAAGCACAAAAGCAGCAAAATCCAGATTGTGGGGGATTCTATAGACCAAATGGCCCACGTTCTTCAACAGATAAATTATTTGAATAGAAAAGGACAGTACATCTATAAATTAAAAGATCTATCACAATTTTTTAAATGGGTAGGACTAAATTGTTAGGTCTAGAAATGCATATTTGGTTGGTTAAACTATGAAAAATGTAAAAATCAGGGTAATGGTTCCTTACAGGGGAGGGAAAGGGCTATGTCTTAGTATGTGTGACCTCAGGACACTGGTAAAATTATACTTCTTCATCTGGGTGGTGGTTCCAAGTGTACAAAATGACAGCTAGGTGTTCTATATAATCAGTCCCTCATAATCCAAAAGGAAGTCTAATGAACACAGTCTGGAGAACAATCATCGTGGAGTTCCAGTCTCTCAGGGACCATCAGAAGCTCAAGGTGAAAAGAAAGTGGGAGGGGCCAGAAGGACTGAGATGGATCCATGAGTGTTGGAGCAAATTTAATGGGAGGGATTCTGTGTCTGAGACATTATTTCCTTCCAGGTATTTTTCCCTTTCCATATCCCTTCTACCACAATGGGGTGGAATAGGGGTACCATCTTCAAATGAAGAGGTCAGGACCTCTAGAGAAGGAGTGTAGCGGAGCTGGATAACAGGGAAGGGATGAGATCCCCCATACTCAGCAAGGTTATAAGAGTGTTTGGGAGGGAAAACCTAAAAAATTAGGTAGGGATTTCCTTCAAGACTGAAAGAGTTCTCCACATGGAAGAGAAAAGAGATGCTGCTGACAGAACCTGGAAAAAGAGGCCCAGGACCTACCTCTCAGTCAGAAGCCTGAAGAAGCAATGAGAATTAGAAAGGAAACAATATCATGATGTCACCAGGGATGCTGTAGAAGCGGCATTGTGATTTCTGTGAAGTACATATTGATAAACATGAAAGGTTAAGAATACTAACTCTTCCAATCCATGAACACGGTGTATCTTTCCATCTGTTTGTGTCATCTTCAATTTCTTTCATCAACATCTTATAGTTTCCCAAGTACAGGTGTTTTGTCTCCTTAGGTAGGTATATTCCTAGGTATTTTATCCATTTTAATGTGATTGTAAATGGGATTGTTTCCTTAATTTCTCTTTCTGATGGTTCATTATTAGTGTATAGAAATGTAACAGATTTCTACATATTGATTTTGTGTTCTGCATCTTTACTGAATTCACTGATGAGATCTAGTAGTTTTCTAGTGGCATCTTTAGGATTTCTATGTATAGTGTTGTGTCATCTACAAACAGTGATAGTTTTATCTCTTCCTTTTTAATCTGGATTCCTTTTATTTCTTTTTCATGTCTGCTTACTGTGGCTAGGACTTCCAATACTATGTGAAAATGACAGTACTACCCAAGGCAGTCTACAGATTCAATGCAATCCCTACCAAAATATCAAAGGCATTTTTCACAGAAATAGAACAAATAATTTTAAATAATTTTAAAATAGAAACACAAAAGACTCTGAATAGTCAAAACAATCTTGAGAACTGAAGGAACCATACTCCCTGACTTCAGACTATACTAAAAAGCTACAGTAATCAAAACAGTATGGTCCTGGCACAAAAACAGACACAGATCAATGAAACAGAATAGAAAGCCCAGAAATAAACCCATGCACCTATGGTCAGCTAATCTATGACAAAGGAGGCAAGAATATCCAATGGGGAAAAGACAGTCTCTTCAATAAGTGGTGCTGAGAAAACTGGACACCTACAGGTAAAAGAATGAAATTAGAACATTCTCTAACACCATATACAAAAATAAGCTCAAAATGAAATAAAGACTTAAATGTAAGACTGGAAACCATAAAACTTTAAAAAAATGGGAGGAACACTCTTTGACATAAATCACAGGAATATTTTTTTGGATCTGCCTCCTAAAGCAAAGGAATAAAAGCAAAAATAAACAAATGGGACCTAATTAAACTTAAAAGCTTTTGCACAGCAAAGGAAACTATTGACAAAATGAAAAGACAATCTACTGAGTGGAAAAAAATGTTTGCAAATGATATGAATGATAAGAGGTTAATATCCAAAATATATAAATAACTCATACAACTCAACATCAAAAAACCAAACAACCCAATTAAAAAATGGGCAGAGCACCTGAATAGACATTTTTTTCCAAAGAAGGCATACAGATGGCCAACAGGCACATGAGAAGATGCTTAACCTTGTTAATCATCAGAGAAATGCAAATTAAAACCAAAATGAGATATCACCTCACACCTGTCAAAATGGCTATCATCAAAAAGAACACAAATAACAAATGTTGGTAAGGATGTGCAGAAAAGAGAACCTTAACATTTAGAGACGAGCTAACACCCATCCTTCTCAAACTCTTCCAAAAAATTGCAGAGGAAGGAACGCTTCCATACTCATTCTATGAGGCCACCATCACCCTGATACCCAAACCAGACAAAGTTACTTCAACAAAAGAAAGTTACAGACCAATATCACTGATGAATATAGATGCAAAAATCCTCAGCAAAATACTAGCAAACAGAATCCAACAACACATTAAAAAGATGATACACCATGATCAAGTGGGATTTACCCCAGGGATGCAAGGATTCTTCAATACAAGCAAATCAATCAATGTGATACATCATATTAACAAATTGAAGAATAAAAACTATATGATCATCTCAATAGATGAAGAAAAAGCTTTTGACAAAATCCAACACCCATTTATGATAAAAACTCTCCAGAAAGTGGGCATAGAGGGAACCTACCACAACATAATAAAGGCCATATATGACAAACCCAAATCAAATATCATTCTCAAGGGTGAAAAACTGAAAGCATTTCGTCTAAGATCAGGAACAAGACAAGGATGTCCACTCTCGCCACTATTATTCAACATAGTTTTGGAAGTCCTAGCCACAGCAATCAGAGAAGAAAAAGAAATAAAAGGAATACAAATTGGAAAAGAAGAAGTAAAACTGTCACTGTTTGCAAATGACATGATACTATACATAGAGAATCCTAAAGATGCCACCAGAAAACTACTAGAGCTAATCAATGAATTTGGTAAAGCTGCAGGATACAAAGTTAATGCACAGAAATCTCTTGCATTCCTATACACTAATGATCAAAAATTTGCAAGAGAGATTAAGGAAACAATCCCACTCACCATTGCAACAAAAGAATAAAATACCTAGGAATAAACCTACCTAAGGAGGTAAAAGACCTGTACTCAGAAAACTATAAGACCCTGATGAAAGAAATCAAAGATGACAAACAGATGGAGAGATATACCATGTTCTTGGATTGGAAGAATCAATATTGTGAAAATGACTATACTACCCAAGGCAATCTACAGATTCAATGCCACCCCTATCAAATTACCAATGCTATTTTTACAGAACCAGAAAAAAAATCTTAAAATCTGTATGGAGACACAAAAGACCCTGAATAGCCAAAGCAATCTTGAGGGAAAAAAACAGAGCTGGAGGAATCAGACTCCTTTACTTCAGACCATACTACAAAGCTCCAGTAATCAAGACAATATGGTACTTGCACAAAAACAGAAATACAGATCAATGGAACAGAATAGAAAGCCCAGAAATAAACCCACACACCTATGGTCAACTAATCTATGAAAAAGGAGGAAAGGATATACAATGGAGAAAAGACAGTCTCTTCAGTAAGTGCTAGGAAAACTGGACAGCTACATGTAAAAGAATGAAATTAGAACACTCCCTAACACCATACACAGAAGTAATGTCAAAATGGATTAAAGATCTAAATGTAAGACCAAACACTATAAAACTCTTAGAGGAAAACATAGGAAGAACACTCTTTGACATAAATCACAGCAAGATCTTTTTTAACCCACCTCCTAGAGTAATGGAAATAAAAACAAAAATAAACAAATGTGACCTAATGAAACTTAAAAGCTTTTGCAGAGCAAAGGAAACTATAAACAAGATGAAAAGACCACCCTCAGAATGGGAGAAAATATTTGCAAGTGAATCAACAGACAAAGGATTATTCTCCAAAATATATAAATAGCTCAATATTAAAAAAACAAACAACCCAATCAAAAAATGGGCAGAAGACCTATATAGACATTTCTCCAAAGAAGACATACAGATGGCCAAGAAGCACATGAAAAGCTGCTCAACATCACTAATTATTAGAGAAATGCAAATCAAAACTACAATGAGGTATCACCTCACACTGGTCACAATGGCCATCATCAGAACATCTACAAACAACAAATGCTGGAGAGGGTGTGGAGAAAAGGGAACCTTCTTACACTGTTGGTGGGAATGTGAATTGAGGCAGCCACAATGGAGAACAGTATGCAGGTTCCTTAAAAAACTAAAAATAGAATTACCATATGACCCAGCAATCTCACTACTGGGCATATATACTCAGAGAAAACCATAATTCAAAAAGACACATGCACCCCAATGTTCACTGCAGCACTACTTACAATAGCCAGGTCATGGAAGCAACCTAAATGTCCATCGACAGACAAATGGATAAAGAAGATGTGGTACATATATGCAATGGAATATTACTCAGCCATAAAAAGGAACGAAATTGGGTCATTTGTAGAGACGTGGATGGACCTAGAGACTGTCATACAGAGTGAAGTAAGTCAGAAAGAGAAAAACAAATATCGTTTATTAACACGTATATGTGGAATCTGGAAAAATGGTATAGATGAACCGGTTTGCAAGGCAGAAATAGAGACACAGATGTAGAGAACAAACGTACGGACACCAAGGGGGGAAAGCGGCAGGGGGCGAGGAAGGGGTGGTAGGATGAACTGGGAGATTGGGATTGACATGTATACACTAATATGTATAAAATAGGTAACTAATAAGAACCTGCTGTATTAAAAAAATGAAATTGAAGAGAAAACCCTTTTACACTGTTGGTGGGAATGTAAATTGGTGGAGCCACTGTGGAAAACAGAATGGAGGTTTCTCAAAAAACTAAAAATAGAACTACCACATGACCCAGCAATTCCACTCCTGGGTATATATTAAAAAATAATGAAGACACTAATTTGGAAAGATACATGCACTCCAATGTTCATAGCAGCATTACTTACAAGTGCCAATTATGGAAGCAACCTAAGTGTCCATCAACAGATGAATGGATAAAGGAGATGTAATATATATATATGGATATATGTGCGTATATATATGGGTATATATACATGGGGGTAGGGGATTAAGAGATACAACCTACTATATATAAAATAAATAAGCTAAAACGATATACTGTACAACATGGGGAGTACAGCCAATGTTTTATAATAACTATAAATGGAATATAACCTTTAAAAATTGTGTATCACTATTTTGTACACCTGAAACTTATGTAGTATTGTACAGCAACTATATCTGAATTTAAAAATTTAAAAATATGTAAGGTTAAAACTTACTCATTCACAACTCTATTCCCAAAGAATGGTGACTTTAAAAAAAAAAAAAAAAAAAAAAGGGAAGAGACCACCCTGCTTTACAAAGTTCCTGTTCCTGGAACTAACTCTGCAAACAAAGAAAGTATACAACTGGTAGCCACCATGAAAGCACCTCAAGTACATACACAAAACAATTAGGGAACACTTACTAACTAGTTATTCATGAACTGTCCTAACATCTTTATACAACAAAGGAAGGAAAGCCTAGGGCAGAGGGGAGATGAAAAGTTAACTATGATTTGCAGCAAAGCAATGTATTCAACAAGAAGACATGTTGGAAAATTAGTATCTTTTGTCCTTGGCATTGAGTCATTGGTATTCTTTTTCCTACTTTGGGTTTCTTTTTCAGTTGCTCATCTCTTTAAAATCAATTATGCTACTTTGTAACCCTGAGATGCTGAAACTTATTTAAATGTTCAAAACAGCTAGTCAGACAAATTCGGAAAATCAGTTGAGAAGACAACTTAAGTGTCCAGTGACAGGGGATTAGGTGATGCAGTGTAAGTGATCTATGATATTGTTTTATAGTACATAGTTCTTGTATTGTGTTTCTTCCTTAAAAAAGAAAGCAAGTTTATTACATAAGAATCAGAAACATAAACAAGCAAAAAAAAAAAAATCCATCATCCCATCTACCCAGAGGCAACACCTATTAATCCTTTGTTATCTCTCCATCTAGATCCTCTTGCAACATATAATCATTTTCCAAAAGCAGAATGCCTTCACATAGCATTTGATAGCCTTCCACAATTTATTTAAGCCATCCAGAAAAGGATATTTATATGTTTTAAATAACACCCTATTGTTTGGCATGTAAATACTTATAAATTTTCACTATTATAAACAACTTGTAGAAGGAAAAAGTGAATACGAATTCAAAACTTAATGCAGAAAACAACAAGGACTAAAGTATTTCAGGAATCACACATTGTTACCTCCCATTACTTTCTTATCCATTCATGCATTTCTTTATTCAACAAACGTATGTTGAATATATGTACCTACGCTGTGCCAGGCACTTAGCTACGTGCTGGGGATCCAGTAAATAGAAAGATGTGGCCCATGCCCTATGGATTTTATGCAAGAAACAGAGATATAAACAAACAATTAGAAAACACTTTGTAAAGTGTTAAGATACGGACAAAACAGGGTTTACCAAATTACACTAGAAAAATCGGTGAGCAAGAATCAAAGTCTTGAAAGTCGATGGTGAGAGTAACTCCACGGTGCCATGGACCAAACTGCTTTCTGAAAATCACTCTCCCACAGTTCACCTGGCCTCCCAACGCATCTTTCTGTTTTAATATATAAATTAACTTCTCCTCAGTCTTCCCCCAAAATGAAAGCCCCAGTTGCAGACACAGCAGCCAAAGCACATACACACGCACACAGCCGTCTGTGGCTGATCACACGTCTGGCAGGCTTCCTGCATCAGCAGGTAGATTGTGCCTGGTAGTGTCATATAGTTGAATGGACGTCACGTTAGCCCTACCTTTCTGGGGAGCTGTGTGTTGCTAACACATTCCAATGACCTCATTAAACTCTACATCCAATTTTCTGGATATAATGTTTATGGGGAGCCTGCTACTTGCCAGACACTCTGTATATTAGTGCTAATGTTCACAATAATTCTAAATAGTGGATTTTTTAATCCCTATTTTACAGATGAAGAAACTGAGACTCACAGAGTTGTAACCATGTATCGAGAGATACTCATCAGAGCAGGCTGAAGCCAGAGTATTCGCTGTGCATCCTTCTCCTTCTTCTGTTCCCACAGTTCGCCACAGAGAACAGCTCTGCTCCACTGTGGGTCAGCCTGCTCCCAGCCTTCTTTTTTTATTTTATTTTATATTGGGGTATAGTTGATTGACAATGTTGTGTTAGTTTCAGGTGTACAGCAAAGTGGTTCTGTTATCCATATACATGTATCCATTCTTTTTCAAATTCTTTTCCCATTTAGGTTGTTAAATAATATTGAGCAGAGTTCAGGGCACTGCCTTCTAATGTGGCCCCATCTGCTGCAGCCTGAGAAAGAAGGGACCCCCTGGTCCACCTGCTCCAGAGAAGGGCTTTAGAGAGTGTCCCATGGGGCACTGCCTTCTCCCTCAGAAAGGCCAAGCTGTCCTTTATTCCTAGCAACCAGAGGGTTCCTGCCCCAGGGGCAAAGCACAGGTCCCTACCCTGGCCAGAGGGGCAGAAGGAGCTTCCACTTCCAGCCCTTTGAATACTGATGGTCTTTCCTCCCATTTTCCCACCCAAAGGAAGCGGGAAGAATGCTGCTATCACTTCAATGAGCTTAGAGCCACCTTCCAGGGGCCTCTCCAGCATTCTACCTGTGGTCCCTGAATAGGGTGGCGGAGGATGCTGTGGGCCACCTGTGGACATTCAACACTGTGGTCCAGCAGGAGGCAGCACAGGCCCTGGGTTAGGTGTTTGGGGCATGTGAACACTAAAGGCTGACAGTCACCCTCTCAGAGCCTCGGTTTTATAAAAAAATAGTAATAATAATAATAATAAAAGCAGATAGTGATAGTTCTCCTAGCTAGTGAGGGTTAGAGAAGCTGGTGCTTGTAGCTCAGCATAGCAGGTAAGTAAGTGTTCAATAAACGTGAGCACTTCTTATCCTAAACGAGGGATCAGCCACTGGGTGATAAATTTTACCTGCAGTGGATTTCATTTAAATTATGATCAAAAGGAGTAAATAAAAAGTGAAAAGTTTACAGACAGAAAGAAAACGAAGCAATATAGAGGAGGCCAAAAAAATTACACAGAAATTTTGTTCCTGAATATCATGGTTTCAATTTTATTCCAACATACCAGACTTACAACAGGCTGTAAAAGTCAGATTTTCAACAGAAAAAGTTTCTGTCCCCTGCTATTAAAACTTAAAATTTTCTTCCATTTTAAAAGTGTTTCAACAAGAATCAAAGCTGCATAAAATAAAAACGATGACTTTGCAGGCCAAAATTATATGGAAGGTTTGTGTTATGATTTCAAACCAAAAGGAAAAATATGATTTGAGTCCAAATAATTCTTTATTTCTAACGGTATTAAAATTTGAATCTGGTATAATTAATTGCCTGAATTTCTCTGGGATGTACTACGGGCAGATTATAAAATGGATCAAAACATGAGGAGTAGAATAAGAATTCTTTATCTGCAACAGGATTCCCTATGACGTTCTTCCATAATGTATAGTCTGTAACAGATACTCAACCAGAGAGCTTGTTCAACACAGGCATGTCATTTAACATACTCACCACATGTCACTTTCACAATCTTGTCAAACATACTTGGAAATTTACTAAGTCTGACAGATACATATCCAGTCCTCTTTTAAGATGTCATAGCAAACATTTGGCACAATTAGGTGTTATTGGACATGTTATCACCTTGTCACCTGCTCAAGGATAACCAGACTGACAGCAGCCTAAGCCTTTTGGTATCCTCTGAAATTCAGATTTAAGGTTAAACTCTGCACTTTGCTATTCACATATAGTAATTACTGAAGTCCTCACAAGTTACAGACATGCCTGGTTACAAGGACATATGCTTAATTTAGGAAGACTAGATACTTTTTTAAAAAAAGCTTTCTATCAGCGTTCTGAAGGGTTTGTGGCTTTAAAACAGGAATTAAGATTCCAAACAAAGCAAACCAAACAAAAGAGTGCAGGGCTAAGGTAGTCAGATACAATTATCCTGACCATCCTTGCCTCACATAAAGAAGCCTGCCATATTATCAGGAAGTTTTAAAAAATTAGTCTTATGTATCAATCAGTTTTCAAATAACCATTTGTCTTAGATTATTACACTGTGCACAGTGATTCTTGCCTTACCAATTACTGTGCAAAATTCCTGGTCCGCAGGGAATCCTGGCCTGTGCACCTGCCTCACAAGCCCCCAGAGTTTCAACTTTAAAAGCAACTTCATTAAGTCGTGTTCAGTACAATCCGAAAGGGTTATTGATGCAAAGACGAGTTTATTCCTGGAGGAGCGATCCTCCTAAAAGGTCAACAACTAAGTAGCTAATAGCAATAATGATGACCTTTCAGGGCAGGGCTTTTGAACCACAGGTAACCGGAGGCAGTTAAGGGGTCAAGTTTGAAATCTTTAGCAAACATGCAAATAGGTGAATAGGTGAATTTTGATGGGAAAAAAACGTTCAGAATATTTCATCACCCGTTCAAAGCAACCTGAGACATTTCCCTCGCAGAATTGTACAACCATTATTTCCCAGTAGAACTAAATGACACCCGAGTTCTGAAGTCAGTTTGGGGAATTCTGCTGCACGATGCCTTCTTTAAACGAGTAACGTCCCGGGTCCCCCACCCGCCAGGCTCCAATCCGAAGAACATGAGGGCATCACTCACTCTGTAAATGAAGTAGCCTCTTTAAACGCCTGTTTGTGGAGGCGGGGGTGGAGGGGTGTTGCTGGGTACATCCCAAAGTAGAAGCAAAATCATTCTTTAAAGGGAAGGAACTCCCACCGTGTCTAGAGAAACCCGCGGCAGCGCACTGGTCAGTGAAATCAGCTCCGCATTTGATTTGACAAACCCGCAGAGCGTGGCACTGCGTTCCAAGAGCGGTTCTCTGCGCTTTAGAAAAGTTAACTTGTTTCATTCTAAAAAGAACCCCAAAAAGAGCAGAAAAGGAGCAAAATTGCAGAAAGACGAGGACTTCCTACCCACACCAGCCGCCTAACGGGGAAATAAATAACCCTCCTTCTGGTCCCCCTGATCACCGGCACCGGGAAGTTATACCCCGCGTGGGGCCGGTTAAGCACTAAGAGGCCGGGGCGCCTGCGAGTCGTTACCGTCCAGCGGGCGCTCGCGGTCTGGGTGGCAGCTCATCTCTGCTCCGGCTCCGGGCGGCCCGGGCGCGGCTCCCGCAGTTCAGGCGGCGGCTGCAGTTGCCGAGGCAGCGCCCTCCGTGGGGACCCGCAGGTGCGCGCGGCAGCCGCTGGGCGCTCGCCACCGCGTGGGGACGGATAGGGACGCGCTCGCGTTGCCTGCGCTCCGCAGCCCGAGGCCCCGGCGCCAGCCTCCTGCGGCCCGCGCCTCTCTATTAATACTTGGCGAGCTGCTGGCGGCCTGCCGCCCGCTTGACCAGGGGCCAGGATCCCTCTGCCAGAGCTGCGAAGGGCTGGGGCACGGTGTGTGGGGGCGCGGGGCATTTGCCCAGGTGGGAACGGGCAGGCCGCACCCCCAGCAGCCCTTCAGGGTAGAGACTGGACACTAGGTTGGGTGAGCGAGCCTTGGCCTGTGACCTTCCCAGCGTCCAGTTCTGTGTAGTCACCACCTCGCTGGGTCTGATCCGGCCAGAGGCGCCCTAAGCTAAATCTGATGCCCGCTCTTGGCCACCAGCGCAGGGAACCTATTTTAGGGCAGCCGCGGTGAATAGGATCCGCTACCCATTCATTCAGGCCTGCCTTGACATTTAAGAGTTCCGCAAGCGAATGCCTTGCCCCAGATCCCATTTCACCCTTTTGCCTCTGCAACACCACAAGTTTGGAGAAGGGAAGGCGGTCGGCACCTTGTTGTCCGGTGGTAAAGAGCAAAAAGAGGCGGTGAATTCGAAAGGGCCTCTATCTGTTTGGTCTCTAGACTCGAATGTTCACAACACTGTAATTGCTCCAGCAAGCCCCTGCAAGTTGGGCTTCAGCCATGTTCCTATTAGAAATTGAAATTTAGTCAGCGAGGGCTGCTTTTTTGTCATCCCTCCAACAAGTTTTATGTTTAAATTCCCTACGAGCTTTTAACTGAGGCTGTTGAGATGATAGGAGCAATCGGTTAATACCATTTCAAAGCACACTGATGACAACTACCTTATAGAACTGCATTTGTAATCCACATTCTTCAAGGGGCTAAAAAAAAAAAAAAAATCCTCGTTTACTTTCTTAGCAGGTGAACTATTTCCTCTGGCTGCATAATTAAAGTCCATATCAGTGAAGACAGTGCAGCTCTTTTTTCTCAAATAAGAATTGATTATTCCTAATACACATAAGACTAGAGTTATTAAAAATATTAAAGTTAAGACCCTGCAGACAAATTTTATGAAGTTTCTGAGACCACCCTCCCTCCATCTACTCTTTTGTAGGCAGTTTCACCAGATAAAGGACTGAGATCTAGTGATGGAAGCATAAATAAGAACTTCAGGAGTTAACCTTTGGTGACTCTATTAAAAAAAATTTAAAGGAGTATACACTCCGGCAAGTTTTTCATTTAATTTTTTTAGCTTTGTAGTGAGTGGACCCTCTCTACCCCAGCTCAGAACAGTGACCAGTGTCAGCCTCTGCTAAATTAAATACCTCTCTGTGTGAGGCAAACCAGGACCAACTGGGCCACAGTGGACTCTAGAAATGTCAATTTACAGACCTGTTCCCTCTCCCCTCCTGCGCCAACCAGGGAATATGCCATTTAAAATTTCTTAGATTGAAAGCCAGAAACTGCTCTAAAAGCTCACCTCTTAGTGGCTTAGCTCAGCTCTCGTATTTACTCTTATGACAAAGGCATTGTGTTACATTCCTTCTTGCTTTCATTCTTCAATTACTTGGCACTTCCTCTGTGCCAGTTACTAGGGATTTCAAGAAAAATCCTGCCCTCAGAATGCTGTAGTGTAGTTGAGAGAGACAGGCTTAGAACCAGCTACTTTTTCATCATCTGTTTCATGGTCTATGAAAGATATGGGGCACTGAGGAGCCACAGCTGAGGGGATGGCTAATTCTACTTGAAGGATTAAGAAATGTTTCTAACCAGTACTGACCATTTTCACTAATGATAGTAGCTATTATTTTTAAACATGTACTGTGAGCTAGGCACTCTGCTAAATGCTTTTCATACATTCCCTTCTATAATCCTTATATGAATGGGAATTATTATTACCCCCTTTTTACAGATGGAAACAGAGGCTCAGCTTTAGTAATTTTCCCAGAAACACAGAGGGGAAGCAATTCAGAACCATGATTAGAAGGCAGCTTTCTGTAATTACAAAGCCTGTGCCCAGTGTCTACACTGGGCTGCACTGATTAGCAAAGATACTTTCCACAGTCTACGATAAGAGCTTTTCACCAAAACCTTTCAGGAAAATGGGTCCTTGGAAGGTACACAGACAGGCCGGCTGGCATTGCAGGAAACTGCACTGCGCCCTGGCAGTCTTGGCTCCCTCACAGAGTAGCATCCACATTTCATAACAGGGTGGGACCCAAAAATTGGTCTTAAGAAAGAACTTGGGAATTGTTGTCCCAGGCAGGACTGCTGTGAGAACACCATTCATTCATTCATAAATCCATTCAACATTTGTTGAGCACTTACTCTATTACACACACTTTGCTGGAAGCTGATTTCATCTCAACAATAGAGCCCCCTAGGAATGCTCCAAGGAATTAGGAATTTACATTGAGAGAAAGGGAAAAAAAAGTATCTTTAGACTCAGAGTTGGTTGGCCATTGGGCCAATTTACCGCAGGTTGAAAAACATCCCTTTTGCTGGACAGGAAGTGAGAGAGAAGAAAGAAGATCCTGAGCGTCTATTCCAATGAGAAAACTTCCAACTTAGTCACACCTGCTCAAGGAGGCCCACAGGTTGTATTGGTCTAAAATTCTGGAGGCATGTTCAGCTCAGGGGCAGTAAAATGTAATGATTAGGAATCCAGCCTTTGTGTCAGACAAGCACTACATTCAGATGCTGACCTGTCAGATCCTGGGTCAATGATGATCCAATATGGTCAATCCAATACTGTCCAGTGAATGAGTAGTAACTTGGGCAAGTTTTACAACTAGCCTAAGGCTCCATTTTGTAAAATGGGATTAATAGTATAAACCCTATAGGATTTTTGCATGATAATCTTTGTATTGGTAAAGATGTATTTTCAGCTGCTAGTAGTAGAGACCCAAATTAGCAGTTATTTAAATAAATTAGATTATTTTTCTCCCTTAACATGAAGGTAGTAGAGTTAGATGGTCTATACTTGGTACTGAAGCTCCATGCCTTCATCAAGGACCTAGAAGCATTGTCATTTTCTGCTCCAGCATCCTTAATACAAGCTTCAGCCTCAGGACTTCCTCATGGTCACAAAATGGCTGCCAGAACTCCAGACTGACTCATGTCCAAACAAGGAGAAGGAAAGGGGAAAGGGCAAAAATAACACCTGACAGCTGAGTCGGGTCCCTTAAAAATAACTTTCTTGGAAGCCTTATCCAACAACTTCTATGTAAAATTCAATATATATTTCCTCTGCAAGAGAAGCTCGGAAGTGTGTGTGTGTGTGTGTGTGTGTGTGTGTGTGTGTGTGTTAACCTGGGCATTTTACAGATTCTGTTATCCAGGGAAAGGCAGCCAGCAATCTGTGCCATAGTTGGAAAACCATTTGACACAGTGCCTGGCACAAAATAAGTTTAAAGAGAGATAGACAGAGGCAGAAAGAGACAAAGAGAGACAGTAGCTGTGTTAGGGAATCAAGAAGTTCCCCAAACAAACAGACGATAACAGGACTGGTCTGAATGTGTGTGCATGTTGGGCAGGGCAGCAGGGAGTTTGGGTCAGGTGGGTATTTTTCATGAAAGAACATTCATTCATTTTATCAGCTTCAAGCAGAGTTCAAACTGCCAGGAACACCATTTAGATTATAATCAGCACACTTTGGTGCTAAAAACCTAAGGAACACAACTTAGAGAAATCAAAGAACTCAGGACAAGAGGAAGAAAGACTACAGCAAATTCATAGAAACAAAAGTGGAGAGAAAAAATGAGAAAGTTATCTACTGTTTACTGTTTTGAAACAACCTAAGTGACATCTGGCTACCTTAAGAAATTTTTTTTAACAAGCACTTTATTAGGAGGATATCAAGGGCATCAGACTTGACTGATGGTTAGAAAATCAGACTTAGAAGTCAAGCAAGAACCAAGCTAGGTCTGAAAGTTCAGTAAGGAGGTGGCACAGCAGGCATCTTTTTGCAGGGACAGGTCTAGCCAAGGATGTCCCCCAACCCTGAAAGCCCCATTGCCGCCCTCAGACCCTACCTCAAGTACCCAGAAAGAATGCAACTTCTTATCTTGGGATCACTTGATCAAATCAATCAGATGAGTGCACCGGATTGGCCAGCCTGGATCCAATGGTGGATACAGGATGGATCTCTTCCCTTTGGATCTCTTCCCCAGGTGCTGAAGTGCCCCCACTATTACCATACTCAAATAGAGGACCCACACACACATAGGAAGGAAGGATAGATGCAGGACAGCCAAAAAAGACAAATGTCACTACAATATCCCAGTGAGCCAAGCTGCGTTGTGAGCACTTGGCATGTGATCTTCACAAGAATCCTGAGAAGCAATTGTAGGGGTTCAGAGCGAGCCTTCCCCAAATGTGCCACTTTTGCAAGGGGATTGTTTTGAGCTAAAGGCAATCAAGAGTCTGTGGGTTCAAGAGAAATTACTGCCCCTCCCTTAACTACTTAGGAGAACTTAAATTGGGAATTTTTCCCAGAAAAGAGTTACTACTGAAGATAAACGTCATCTAAGTGGCCCCATCTATATGCCAGGACAAACATCTAATTACCAAATATCTGTTCTTCTTCTGATCATCCTGTGAATTGCCCTCCTGTCCTTGGAAGCCCCAGGCCCCTATTCTACTCCTTAGATCAGAATGGCATATATACTCATTTTACCTTTCTGTCTCTGAAATTCTCATGTCTGTAGGGTTCCTGTACATTTGAAATTAAAATTGACATTCTTCTGTTCATGTGTCTCATGTCAATTTAATTCTTAGAACAGCTAGAAGAACCTACAAGGGTAAAGTTTTCTTCCTCCTCAACATAATTATGACTTCCATTTTATAAATTTTATTAGGCCTTTGTCTAAGGCTACATACTTAGTAAGCAATAGAGCTGGGATTCAAACTCATGGATTTTAAGAGTTCTTCCTTTTTCTAATCTGTGACATACTTCCATCCTTTGTTTTATCTGGATTTGGCATCATAAGACAACATCTGCCTCACTGGGGCTAGGGTCAAGGGATTTGGAAGCTGACATTGGGATATTAAAAGTCACTTGACATTGAACACAATTCTTGCAGCTAACAGACGATGAAGACACAACAGTTATTTGTCCACTGATCAGCAAATAACTCTTTTTGAGCTTTGATGATGTGACAGGCACTGAGTTAAATGTGGCACACAAGTAAGACATGGTCCCTCAGAGAACACTGTCTGGTAAGGGAAACAGATGTGTGAACAGTTAAATCAAAATGTGTTGTGTTAGATGTAACAATAAAAGTAGGTACAAAAGTATGTACAAAAGTAGTGGTGAGCAGGCAGCAACTAACTGTGTCAGAATGACCTGGTTTTGCTTGGTAACAAATAAGCCCTCAAATCCCTGTGGTTGATGACAACTAAGATTTATTTCTCATTCCTGCTAAATGTCCATCATGCATCTGGTGCAGCTTCCTTCATCACCCAGCCAGGACCCAGGATGCTGGACCATTGCTTCCTCTGGACCATTAACAGGCAAATCATGCTCTGTCTCTGTTACAGGAACAACAGCCATTATTTCTGGTGACGGTTAATTAGGCAAAGAAAGTCACATCCAAGCCTGACATCAATAGTACAGGAAAATAACAGTCTTCCCTCCGAGAAGGACAGTAAATGTTTGTAAACAAGGATATAGCCACCTGGGAGAGGGTAGCAATGGGAAAAGCTTCCCCAGAGAGGAGAAATAAGAAGTGACTGGGAGCAAGATAGACTCTGGAATCAGCCTGGTTTGAATTTCACATCTACCACTTGCTTCATAACCATTGGAAAGTCACAAAAATTAGCTAAGCCTCCTTTCCCTCAACAGTTACTATAAAGAGTAAATAAAACAAACATTTAGCACAGTGCCTATAATACTTGGATATTATAGTACATAGTAAGTACTTCATAAATGTTAGCAATTGTTGGTGTAAAGAGCTGGCTTTTGAGAAATGAACACAAGTGTATCATATTAGGAAATGAGGTGGAATGCCAGTTTTCCAGGCAGAGGGACCAACACAGGCAAAGTGTTGGCATCAATGATTGGGTTGGTGTTTCTCAGAAAGGCTAAAGTGGGGAAATGGGGGTGCCCGGAGATAAGGTCCTAAAGAACCTGTAGTCCATGTTTAGAAGCTTAGACTTTCTCCTGGAGGCAACGGAGACCCAGTGAAGAGTTTTAATCTGGGGCAGATGGAGAGAGGCAGTGGCATTATGGAAGATCGATGGAGGGTGAAACCAGAGGTGAGGAGACCAGTCATTCTAATAATCCAGGTGAGAGAAGGCAAAGTGCTGCCACCAGGGAGGGACAGTAAGAACGGGGAGGAGAGACAGGAAGGAAAGAGTAAGAAATGTGTACAAGCTGTATGTGGTGGGGGCCTCTGTCTGCCTTCTCCACTACTGAAGCCCCAAACCCAGCACATCATCAGGCATGAACCAGGCCCTGAGTAAGGAGCTATTAAGTGAACACATCGGCAGGACTTGTGCTGTGACTAGATTCTGGTCTCCCTTCTCTCAGTGTTTTCCAGATTCCAGAGCTTTCCAATTAGACTCACCTCCGCTCCCATTCCTATGTCTTGGATGGGAACCTGAAATGTATATTTTTAACAAGCACTATTGATTAGAGGTGAGAAACTAATGATCAACATGAGAAACCCTGCTAAACTGATTAAAATATTATTAGCCGAGAAGAACAAGGGAGCTGTGCATGTCACTGAGGTACCATTAGGTGATGTAGGACTTTGCATTCCTTCTTCTGTCCTGGGAACTCATGTTTGTATTCTAGAGGAGTTACATTATGGCTAGTTATGTCATTTAAAAAATAAATGTCTTTGTTGTAAGCAGTATGGCTTCCACCCACTATTAGGACCCCTGGCTAATATACTAAGTTTTCTAGAAATCCTGCCACCCCATTGGCTCATGCTTTGGGTTTGATCAGAAAGGCAATGGCAATACCTCTAGAATGTTCCTTCTTGGAGTGTGATCTGCAAAACAGTGCCAGTCTGGGAAGTGCTCATAACTGGCCCATGAATAAGTTCAGACAGAAAATGAGGGAGTCATTTAGAAACTGTAATAGAAACAACCTCAGCACCATTGACATCTTGGACCTGGAGGTGGTTGTGGGGCTGCTCTGTGCATTCTAGGCTGTGTGGCAGCATCTCTGGCATCTACTCACTAGATGCCAGTAGCACCTTCCTCTCAATGAGGACAACCAACAACGTCTCTAGACATTGACAAATGTCCCCATGGGACAAAATGTTCCTGGTTGAGAGCCACTGCTTTATAACAATTTGACAGACTAATTTTATGTCTGATGTATCAAATAATATAAAAATCAAATCGGGACTTGCATTATGTATATCTTTTTATTTCATTTTCTAGTAATTTGTTATTATCATATTTTACTATTAATTTAAGGCAGATTAAAAACATGGTCCTTCCCACAGATAGTTTAGAACACACTGATACAAAAGGTAACTGTTAAAATACAGAAGTGGTCCTTAGAGGAAAGGGTACACCTGGATTATCCTTCATCTCTCTGCCGTAATAACCAAATGTTACAAGGTGACTTATGAAGAAATTAACTAGGCTTTATGTTTTATGGTTTTGCTCCTGTAGCCACCATGGAAAGTCTCCAGCACTCCATTGCTACAGAAAAAGAAGCATCTTCTGGAGAGAGTAAGCAGTTCTCTTGTCTTTCCCAGGACAGACGAAAATTTGCTGGGGAGGGTATAGGCCAAGACAGAGACAGACCCTAAAATTCTTATGACAGAAAGGCCTAAGTCAGAGATCACAAACTACCCAGCCACCAGCTGAATTTGGCCTACAAACAGGTTGTTTTGGGCTTCTACCTTGAGTTACTAAAAAAATCAATTGCCAAACTATTTCTCATGAAAATCTCATTCTCAGCATCTCTTGAAAAATCAGAACCTTTTGGCCACAGTGGGCTTGGCTTCCCTCATGGTGTCAGTCAGCAGAAACTGAAAAGCAGCCACTGTCCTTAGTGCTCCTCTGCTGTCCCCTGACAAGCGCACCTCCTGGTAGGCATGTAGGCATGTGAGTTGGCAGAGCCTGGGATAGGCCGCCAGAACTAACTGGAAATTTGGAGAAACCAAGATGGCAGAGAATTTGACCTTTGGTGTGGAAGGAAATGGGGCCAGCGACTCCCCAAGCCTGGGGGAGGCAGGTCAGAGGTTCAAACGATTGCAGTAAGTTACCCAGGTCTTGGCCTGGACCCTGGGGCTGGAGGTAGGCAGGCTTCATTCAGAAGGGGCTGGTGATACAGGCACCTCTGGAGGGGGAGGCAGATGGTGCCAGCCTGATCTTCCCAACTGTTCCTTTGGAATTTGAACCACGATTCTGGTCCGCCTGGTAGGTGATGAACCCCACCAGCTGGTGTGCAGGCCCCTCTCCCATTACCAACTACTTGGTATTGTAAGACTCAAGATTCCCCTGCTACAGAATGCCTAACCAACCCAGCAAGTGAGTGCTTGAGCCAAACTTAATGGACCTTAGGAAAATAAGTAACTGCGACATTGATTGCACTCTGGGTGCCAGAGAGAAATTGCCATCTGTTAGAGAAATACTTCATGAGTATCTACCATGTACGGGCTCTGAGGCTACAAAGACAGGTCAGACCAACAGTAGTATTTGCCCTGTGATGCTCTCAGCTGAGGAGTGGAGGCAGATGTGTAGAAAGATAATTAGGACACATTGGGTGAATCAAATCCTGCAGCAGCCAGAGCATAAGTAACAGGTCTCTGCTTGGAGAAACACAGGCTTCCCAGAGGAGATGGCATTCAGCTGGGCTTAGAAAATGAGGGAGTGTTTGTTTACCAAATGAAGAAAAGAAAAGAAGCCATTAGCCACAGGAATCAGCTTGTGCAAAGCCAGAGGTTTGCAGGTTTGCTGAAATGAGCAGCAGTTCAGGGTGGCAAGCACAGGGGGTGGGGTGGGGGGGGGGGGAGTAAACAAAGTGGTGGGGATCTGAGAAGGGGGTTGGGGTAAAGTAGTGTCTTCAAGTCAAGGTGTTCAGACCTGAGCTTGTACATTGAATGTCAACTCAGCGGGGTATATTATCAACTTTGTTTCTTTGGAAGTCAAATCTGGTGACACATTAAAGATAGACTAGACAAGAAGAGCTGAAGATGGACAGAGCAATTCTGAGGCCATTTGTAAACCTAAACTAAGGAATAAGGAGGTAAGGAGGAATTTTCTAGAAAGCTCAACACTTGCATTAAAAGGGGAGGTGAGGAGACCTTCAAGATGGTGGAGGAGGGAGACATGGAGATCACCTTCCTCCACACAAATACATCAGAAACACATCCACATGTGGAACAACTCCTACAGAACACCTACTGAACGCTGGCAGAAGACCTCAGACCTCCCAAAAGGCAAGAAATTCCCCATGTACCTGGGTAGGGCAAAAGGAAAAAGAAAAAACAGAGACAAAAGAATAGGGACGGGACCTGCACCAGTGGGAGGGAGCTGTGAAGGAGGAAACGCTTCCACACACTAGGAAGCCCCTTCGCGGGTGGAGACAGGGGTAGCGGGGGGGAAGCTTCAGAGCCACGGAGGAGAGTGCAGCAACAGGGGTGCGGAGGGCAAAGCAGAGAGATTCCCGCACAGAGGAGCAGTGCCAACCAGCACTCACCAGCCTGAGAAACTTGTCTGCTCACCCGCCAGGGCGGGTGGGGACTGGGAGCTGAGGCTCAGGCCTTGGAGATCAAATCCCAGGGAGAGGACTGGGGTTGGCTGCGTGAACACAGCCTGAAGGGGGTTAGTGCGCCACAGCTAGACGGGAGGGACTCTGGGGGAAAGCCTGGACCTGCCTAAGAGTCAAGAGACCAATGTTTCGGGGTGCGCGAGGAGAGGGGATTCAGAGCACCGCCTAAACGAGCTCCAGAGATGGGCACGAGCCGCGGTTACCATCACGGACACCAGAGATGGGCATGAGACACTAAGGCTGCTGCTGCAGCCATCAAGAAGCCTGTGTGGAAGCACAGGTCACTCTCCACACGTCCCCTCCTGGGAGACTGTGCTGCCCGCCACTGCCAGGGTCCCACGATCCAGGGACAACTTCCCCGGGAGAACACACGGTGCGCCTCAGGCTGTTGCAACGTCATGCCGCCCTCTGCCACCATAGTCTCACCACACATTCCGTACCCCTCCCTCCCCCCGAGCTGAGTGAGCCAGAGCCCCCAGTCAGCTGCTCCTTTAACCCCGTCCTGTCTGAGCGAAGAACAGCCGCCCTCAGGTGACCTACACACAGAGGCAGGGCCAAATCCAAAGTTGAACCCCAGGAGCTGTGCGAACAAAGAAGAGAAAGGGAAATTTCTCCCAGCAGCCTCAAGAGCAGCGGATGAAATCTCCACAATCAACTTGATGTACCCTGCATCTGTGGAATACCTGAGTAGACAACGAGTCATCCCAAGATTGAGGTGGTGGACTTTGGGAGCAACAAAATATATATTTTTCCTTTTTCTCTTTCTGTGAGTGTGTATGTGTATGCTTCTTTGGGTAATTTTGCCTGTATAGCTTTGCTTTTACCGTTTGTCCTTCGTGCTAGGGTTCTCTCTGTCCATTTGGTTTTTTTTTTAATATAGTTTTTAGCACTTGCTATCATTGGTGGATTTGTTTTTCAGTTTCGCTGTTCTGTTCTATCTTTATTTATACTTTCAATTTTTTTTATTTTTAAATATTATTTTTTATTTTAAGAACTTTATTTTACTTTTTTCTTTCTTTCTTTTTTTCTCCCTTTTCTTCTGAGCCGTGTGGCTGACAGGGTCTTGGTGCTCTGGGCAGGTGTCAGGCCTGTGCCTCCGAGGTGGGAGAGCTGAGTTCAGGACATTGGTCCACCAGAGACCTCCGGGCTCCACGTAATATCAAACGGCAAAAGCTCTCCCAGAGATCTCCATCCCAACACTAAGACCCAGCTCCACTGAACAACCAGCAAGCTACACTGCAGGATACCCTATGCAAAACAACTAGCAAGACGGGAACACAGCCCCTCCCGTTAGCACAGAGGCTGCCTAAAATCTTAATAAGGTCACAGACAGCCCAACCACACCACCGGAGGCGGTCCTGCCCACCAGAAAGACAAGATCCAGCCTCATCCACCAGAACACAGGGACCAGTCCCCTCCACCAGGAAGCCTACACAACCCACTGAACCAACCTTAGCCACTGGGGGCAGACACCAAAAACAATGGGAACTACAAACCTGCAGCCTGCAAAATGGAGACCTCAAACACAGTAAGTTAAGCAAAATGAGAAGACAGAGAAACACACAGCAGATGAAGGAGCAAGGTAAAAACGCACCAGACCAAACAAATGAAGAGGAAACAGGCAGTTCACCTGAAAAAGAATTCAGAATAATGATAGTAAGGATGATCGAACACCTTGGAAAAAGAATGGACAAAATACAAGAAATGTTTAACAAGGACCTAGAAGAACTAAAGAGCAAGCAAACAATGGTGAACAACACAATAAATGAAATTAAAAATTCTCTAGAAGGAATCAATAGCAGAATAACTGAGGCAGAAGAACAGATAAGTGACCTGGAAGATAAAATAGTGGAAATAACTATCGCAGCGCAGAATGAAGAAAAAAGAATGAAAAGAATTGAGGACAGTCTCAGAGACTTCTGGGACAACATTAAACGCACCAACATTTGAACTATAGGGGTCCCAGAAGAAGAAGAGAAAAAGAAAGGGAGGGCTTCCCTGGTGGCGCAGTGGTTGAGAATCTGACTGCCAATGCAGGGGACACGGGTTCGAGCCCTGGTCTGGGAAGATCCCACATGCCGCGGAGCAACTAGGCCCGTGAGCCACAACTACTGAGCCTGCACGTCTGGAGCCTGTGCTCCACAACAAGAGAGGCCGCAATAGTGAGAGGCCCGCGCACCGTGACGAAGAGTGGCCCCCGCCTGCCGCAACTAGAGAAAGCCCTCGCACAGAAATGAAGACCCAACACAGCCAAAAATACATCAATAAATACATAAACTCCAAACCCTTTTTTAAAAAATAAATAAATAAAAGAAAGGGAATGAGAAAATATTTAAAGAGATTATAGTTGAAAACTTCCCTAACAGGGGAAAGGACATAGTCAAGTCCAGGAACCACAGAGAGTCCCATACAGGACAAATCCAAGGAGAATCACACCAAGACACATATTACTCAAACTATCAAAAATTAAATACACAGAAAAAATATTAAAAGCAACAGGGGAAAAACAACAAATAACATATAATGGAATCCCCATAAGGTTAGCAGCTGATCTTTCAGCAGAAACTCCGCAAGCCAGAAGGGAGGGGCAGGACATATTTAAAGTGATGAAAGGGAAGAACCTACAACCAAGATTACTCTACCCAGCAAGGATCTCATTCAGATTCGACGGAGAAATTAAAACCTTTAAGACAAGCAAAAGCTAAGAGAATTCAGCACCAGCAAACCAGCTTTACAACAAATGCTAAAGGAACTTCTCTAAGTGGGAAACACAAGAGAAGAAAAGGATGTACAATAACAAACCCAAAACAATTAAGAAAATGGTAATAGGAACATACATATCAGTAATTACCTTAAATGTAAATAGATTAAATGCTCCCACCAAAAGACACAGACTAGATGAATGGATACAAAAACAAGACACATATACATGCTGTCTACAAGAGACCCACTTCAGACCTAGGGACACATACAGACTGAAAGTGAGGGGATGGAAAATGATATTCCATGCAAATGGAAATCAAAAGAAAGCTGGAGTAGCAATTCTCATATCAGACAAAATAGACTTTAAAATAAAGACTATTACAAGAGACAAAGAAGGACACTACATAATGATCAAGGGATCAATCCAAGAAGAAGATACAACAATTGTAAACATTTATGCACCCAACATAGGAGCACCTCAATACATAAGGCAAATGCTAACAGCCATAGAAGGGGAAATCAGCTGTAACACAATCATAGTAGGGGACATTAACACCCCACTTTCACCAATGGACAGATCATCCAAAAAGAAAAAAAATAAGGAAACAGAAGCTTTAAATGACACATTAAACAAGATGGACTTAATTGGTATTTATAGGACATTCCATCCAAAACAACAGAATACACTTTCTTCTCAAGTGCTCATGGAACATTCTCCAGGATAGATCATATCCTGGGTCACAAATCAAGTCTTGGTAAATTTAAGAAAACTGAAATAGTATCAAGCATCTTTTCTGATCACAACGCTATGAGACTAGATATCAATTGCAGGAAAAAATCTGTAAAAAATACAAATACATGGAGGCTAAACAATACACTACTTAATAACCAAGAAATCACTGAAGAACTCAAAGAGGAAATCAAAAAATACCTAGAACAAATGACAATGAAAACACGACGACCCAAAACCTATGGGATGCAGCAAAAGCAGTTCTAAGAGGGAAGTTTATAGCAATACAATCCTACCTCGAGAAAAAAGAAACACCTCAACTAAACAACCTAACCTTATACCTAAAGCAATTAGAGAAAGAAGAACGAAAAAACCCCAAAGTTAGCAGAAGGAAAGAAATCATAAAGATCAGATCAGAAATAAATGAAAAAGAAATGAAGGAAACAATAGCAAAGATCAATAAAACTAAAAGCTGGTTCTTTGAGAAGATGAACAAAATTGATACACCATTAGCCAGACTCATCAAGAAAAAAAGGGAGAAGACTCAATTCAATAGAATTAGAAATGAAAAAGGAGAAGTAACCACTGACACTGCAGAAATACAGAGGATCATGAGAGGTTACTACAAGCAACTATATGCCAATAAACTGGACAACCTGGAAGAAACGGACACATTCTTAAAAAAGCACAACCTTCCGAGACTGAACCAGGAAGAAACAGAAAATATAATCAGACCAGTCACAAGCACTGAAATTGAAACTGTAATTAAAAATCTTCTAACAGGGCTTCCCTGGTGGCGCAGTGGTTGAGAATCTGCCTGCTAATGCAGGGAACACGGGTTCGAGCCCTGGTCTGGGAGGATCCCACATGCTGCGGAGTGGCTGAGCCCGTGAGCCACAATTACTGAGCCTGCGTGTCTGGAGCCTGTGCTCCGCAACAAGAGAGGCTGCGATAGTGAGAGGCCTGCGCACAGCGATGAAGAGTGGCCCCCACTTGCCACAACTAGTGAAAGCCCTCGCACAGAAACAAAGACCCAACATAGCCATAAATTTAAAATAAATAAATAAATAAAAATTAAAAAAAAAAAAAGTTTTAAAAAAAATCTTCTAACAAAAAAAAAGCCCAGGACCAGATGGCTTCACAGGCGAATTCTATCAAACATTTAGAGAAGAGCTAACACCTATCCTTCTCAAACTCTTCCAAAATATAGCAGAGGGCGGAACACTCCCAATCACATTCTACAAGGCCACCATCACCCTGATACCAAAACCAGACAAAGATGTCACAAAGAAAGAAAACTACAGGCCAATATCACTGATGAACACAGAAGCAAAAATCCACAACAAAATACTAGCAAACAGAATCCAACAGCACATTAAAAGGATCATACACCATGATCAATGGGGGTTTATCCCAGGAATGCAAGGATTCTTCAATATACGCAAATCAATCAATGTGATACACCATATTAACAAACTGAAGGATAAGAACCATATGATCATCTCCATAGATGCAGAAAAAGCATTAGACAAAATTCAACACCCATTTATGATAAAAACCTTCCAGAAAGTAGGCACAGAGGGAACTTACCTCAACATAATAAAGGCCATATATGACAAACCCACAGCCAACATCATTCTCAATGGTGAAAAACTGAAACCATTTCCACTAAGATCAGGAACAAGACAAGATTGCCCACTCTCACCACTATTATTCAACATAGTTTTGGAAGTTTTAGCCACAGCAATCAGAGAAGAAAAAGAAATAAAAGGAATCCAAATCGGAAAAGAAGAAGTAAAACTGTCACTGTTTGCAGATGACATGATACTATACATAGAGAATACTAAAGATGTTACCAGAAAACTATTAGAGCTAATCAATGAATTTGGTAAAGTAGCAGGATACAAAGTTAATGCACAGAAATCTCTTTCATTCCTATACACCAATGATGAAAAAACTGAAAGAGAAATTAAGGAAACACTCCCATTTACCATTGCAACAAAAAGAATAAAATATCTAGGAATAAACCTACCTAAGGAGACAAAAGACCTGTATGCAGAAAACTATAAGACACTGATGAAAGAAATTAAATATGATACAAACAGATGGAGAGATATACCATGTTCTTGGATTGGAATAATCAACATTGTGAAAATGACTATACTCCCCAAAGCAAACTACAGATTCAATGCAATCCCTATCAAACTACCAATGGCATTTTTCACAGAACTAGAACAAAAAATTTCACAATTTGTATGGAAACACAATAGACCCCGAATAGCCAAAGCAATCTTGAGAAAGAAAAATGGAGCTGGAGGAATCAGGCTCCCGGACTTCAGACTATACTACAAAGCTATAGTAATCAAGACAGTATGGTACTGGCACAAAAACAGAAATATAGATCAATGGAACAGGATAGAAAACCGAGAGATAAACCCACACACATATGGTCACCTTATTTTTGACAAAGGAGGCAAGAATATACAATGGAGAAAGACAGCCTCTTCAATAAGTGGTGCTGGGAAAACTGGACAGCTACATGTAAAAGTATGAAATTAGAACACTCCCTAACACCATACACAAAAATAAACTCAAAATGGATTAAAGACCTAAATGTAATGCCAGACACTATAAAACTCTTAGAGGAAAATACAGGCAGAACGCTCTATGACATAAATCACAGCAAGATCCTTTTTGACCCACCTCCTAGAAAAATGGAAGCAAAAACAAAAATAAACAAATGGGGCCTAATGAAACTTAAAAGCTTTTGCACACAAAGGAAACCATAAACAAGATGAAAAAACAACCCTCAGAATGGGAGAAAATATTTGGAAATGAAGCAACTGACAAAGGATTAATCTCCAAAATTTACAAGCAGCTCATGCAGCTCAGTATCAAAAAACAAACAACCCAATCCAAAAATGGGCAGAAGAACTAGACATTTCTCCAAAGAAGATATACAGATTGCCAACAAACACATGAAAGAATGCTCAACATCATTAATCATTAGAGAAATGCAATTCAAAACTACAATGAGATCTCATCTCACACTGGTCAGAATGGCCATCATTAAAAAATCTAGAAACAGTAAATGCTAGAGAGGGTGTGGAGAAAAGGGAACCCTCTTGCACTGTTGCTGGGAATGTAAATTGATACAGCCACTATGGAGAACAGTATGGAGGTTCCTTAAAAAACTAAAAATAGAACTACCATATGACCCAGCAATCCCACTACTGGGCATATACCCTGAGAAAACCATAATTCAAAAAGACTCATGTACCACAATGTTCACTGCAGCTCTATTTACAGCAGCCATGACATGGAATCAACCTAAATGTCCATCGACAGCTGAATGGATAAAGAAGATGTGGCACATATATACAATGGAATATTACTCAGCCATGAAAAGAAACGAAATTGAGTTATTTGTAGTGAGGTGGATGGACCCAGAGTCTGCCATACAGAGCGACGTAAGTCAGAAAGAGAAAATCAAATACCGTATGCTAACACATATATATGGAACCTAAAAAAAAAAAAGTGGTTATGAAGAACCTAGGGGCAGGACAGGAATAATGATGCAGATGTAGATAATGGACTTGAGGACACGGGGAGGGGGAAGGGTAAGCTGGGATGAAGTGAGAGAGTGGCATGGACATACATACACTACCAAACGTAAAATAGATAGCTAGTGGGAAGCAGCCGCACAGCACAGGGAGATCAGCTGGGTGCTTTGTGACCACCTAGAGGGGTAGGATAGGGAGGGTGGGAGGGAGATGCAAGAGAGATGAGATATGGGGATATATGTATATGTATAGCTGATTCACTTTGTTATAAAGCAGAAACTAACACACCACTGTAAAACAATTACACTCCAATAAAGATGTTTAAAAAAAAAAAAGTGGGGGTGGGAGAGAGAGAACTGCCTCAGCTTTCTGACTTGGGAGACTGGGTGGATGATGAACCTATCAACAGAAAGTAAAAATCTAATAAAGAACTAAAATCGTGTTTGGGGAAGATGCATCAATAATGAATTGTTTGGGATAAATTTGAAACAAATGTGGGGCCTCCAAATGATGCTTTAAAATAGGGCACTAGAGATTCCAAGTCCAAGAGAATGAGAAGGAGATACTAGGACAGAGAGTTCATGGATGGTGGATGAAGCCACGTGCAAGGCTGACATCGCCAGAAAGAGGAGAATAGAAAGGCCAGGAAAGAACCTCAGGGAGCCCCAAATGTAAGAAGCAAACAGAGGAGAGGATGCAGCAACAGGAGAGAGAAAAGACAGTCGGAGAAGCAGGAAAGTAAAGTCTAGACAACAGAAGCAAGATGAAGGGGGGTGTTGGGATGGTCACCCTGACGTGCTCGCAGAGGCCAGGCCAGAAGAGATGCACATGCGACAGAGTGATGCAGAGGCCACCACTCAGAGCCACTTCAAGGGGTGGTGGTGACCAGAGCCAGAATGCAGTGGGCTGAGGCGCAACCCGAGGGTTTGTGGAAGTAGAGATGGCCAAGGTGAACTATTAATTCAAAAAGCTTGACGTTAAAGATGAGGAGAGAGTCAGAGGCATGATGTGGCCTGTGGTGGTGGTGTTTCAGCTTTGTCTTGCTTTTCAGACTTCGGGGTGGGGGGTCGAGCCGGGGGGCAGGACTTGAGCATATTTTCAGGGAGTGGGAAGGACCTGGTGAAAAGAGTCTCGCTGACAGTGCAGGGGAGGGGCCTCTGGATCGTGCTCCAGTGAAGCCACCATCTGGGACTGAGGGAGGAACCACAGGCCGTCTGGTTTCACAGGTGTCATGGGAGGGAAGGTGACTTGAGGGAATGTCTCTGGAAAACCTCACATCCTCCCGAGACTTGTTATGCCCCAGCAGGTGGGTGGCACTCCCACAGGACCCACCAAATCAGAATATCTGGGACAGGCCCATACCCTGCATTTAAAACCAGCACCCTGGGGCCACCGTGTGAGAAAGGCCATGGAGTGACAGTGGAAAGAGTGGTCTCTGAACCAAAATGCCTGTATCCAGCTCTCATCCCTGCCTCTAACCAGCTGTGTGATCTTGGGAAACTTATGAAGGGTCTCTGTGCCCCTTCTGGTTAGTGAGAATGATAGCGCCTACTCCACAGGACTGCTGGGGAGTAAATGAGTTGGCCTATGGAACACATTTACAGTCGTGTCTAACATATAAGAAATGCATGTGGGCTGAAAAAAAAGCACAACCTAAAAGCTGAGACATATTTCATTTGGTGGACTTGCTGAGGACTTAATCCCGGGATGCAGCCTCTCAGACAGCTCTGAGGGACAGCTCCAAAGAGGTAAGGGAGGAGCCAGGATATACAAGGGGTTTTGCAACAAAAACCAGGTAGTTGGAACATCAAAAGTTTACTGTTAATTAAAGAAAACCAGACATCTCAAGTTAAGGAATTTAACGCTTTTCTATGTGTGGGAAGATGCAAGAATACGGGCTCACTGAAATCATTCCTCTGATATGCACCTTAGCTATCCAGGGCCAGTATCCTGCTTTTCTCCACCCTGAGTCCCCTCAGGATGCACAGTCGGGGGCAGCTGCAGAGGCTGCTGGCTTGATGGCCCCAACATCCTCTGTTTACTGATATGGCAGGTGACATTCTTGGTCCACATGCACAAGGATGTGAACATTTATTGTTTTTTCCACACCGTCTGTCATAATAATTCTGCTTACAGTTTGCCCACAAATCACCTGGGGTAGCTTGTTAAAATGCCAAATTCCACTGCTGAGACTCCAGAGATTATGATGGAGTTGGTCTTGGTCTAAGGTCAGAGCTTGAAATTCTGCATTTTGTTTTTTTACTTTTTCAATATTTATTTTTTTACTTTGGCTGTGCTGGGTCTTAGTTGCGGCACGTGGGATCTTTGTTGCAGCGTGCAGGCTTCTTAGTTGCAGCATGCGAACTCTTTAGTTGCAGCAGGTGGGATCTAGTTCCCCGACCAGTGATCAAACTCGAGCCCCCTGTACTGGGAGCACGGAGTCTTACCCACTGGACCACCAGGGAAGTCCCGAAAATCTGCATTTTAAGCAAGTCCCTCCTCTTCCCAGACGACTCTGGTGCAAATGGGCACAAGGACCACACTTCTAGAATCATTGTTCTGTAGGATTGGCCATCAGGCTGGCTGTGCCTCCTTCCCAGCTCTGTCCACACATGGGAGGGTCAAGATGGCTACAAGGTCTTGAGGGGGCCTCACAAGAATCCGCAAAGAGAAGAGAAAGGGCTGCCAATTACAGCTAATTGTGACAAGTCTAAAAACAACTTTCACTCTTAAAAACCCTTGACTCTCAAACTACTTTCACCCAAACTAGTCATTTGTCTACCTTAATTGCTACTGGTGTTTTCTTTGGGGGCAAAGAAACTTTGAAAAGAGATACGTGTGATTATGTAGGAACTAAGTTTCAGGGACATGAGGTCATTTTTTGGTGTATTTACAGCATGGCTGTCCCTGTGTATGTTGGTTTCAAACCTGACATTATAAAAAAACAAGAACTGTAAGAATGTAAATGGGCACAGCAAACCAAACATTTTCTTCCAATTGGGTAGTGGTTCCACAATTTCAGCTTGAGTACTCAGTAAAGGGATGGTTATTTATTTTCCTAAATAAAAGTAATGGGGGGGAGAGGAGAAGATGGCGGAAGAGTAAGACGTGGAGATCACCTTCCTCCCCACAGATACATCAGAAATACATCTACACGTGGAACTGCTCCTATAGAACACCCACTGAACGCTGGCAGAAGACGTCAGACCTCCCAAAATGCAAGAAACTCCCCACGTACCTGGGTAGGGTAAAAGAAAAAAGAAACAACAGAGACAAAACAATAGGGACGGGACCTGCACCAGTGGGATGGAGCTGTGAAGGAGGAAAGGTTTCCACACACTAGGAAGCCCCTTCGTGGGCGGAGACTGCAAGTGGCAGAGGGGGGGAGCTTCAGAGCCCCGGAGGAGAGTGCAGCCACAGGGGTGCGGAGGGCAAAGCGGAGAGACTCCCGCACGGAGGAGTGGTGCTGACCAGCACTCACCAGCCCGAGAGGCTTGTCTGCTCACCCACTGGGGCGGGCAGGGGCTGGGAGCTGAGGCTCGGGCTTCAGTTGGATCGCAGGGAGAGGACTGGGGTTGGCAGCGTGAACACAGCCTGAAGGGGTTAGCGCACCACAGCTAGCCGGGAGGGAGTCGGGGAAAAGTCTGCAGCTGCCGAAGAGGCAAGAGACTTTTTCTTGCCTTTTTGTTTCCTGGTGCACGAGGAGAGGAGATTAACAGCGCCGGTTAAAGGAGCTCCTAAGATGGGCGACAGCCGCGGCTGTCAGCGCGGACCCCAGAGACGGGCATGAGATGCTAAGGCTGCTGCTGCCGCCACCAAGAAGCCTGTGTGCAAGCACAGGTCACTCTCACACCTCCCCTCCCGGGAGCCTGTGCAGCCCGCCACTGCCAGGGTCCCATGATCCAGGGACAACTTCCCCCGGAGAACGCACGGCACGCCTCAGGCTGCTGCAACGTCACACTGGCCTCTGCCGCCGCAGGCTCGCCCCGCATCCGTACCCTTCCCTCCCCCCGGCCTGAGTGAGCCAGAGCCCCCGAAGCAGCTGCTCCTTTAACCGCGTCCTGTCTGAGCAAAGAACAGACGCCCTCAGGCGACCTACAAACAGAGGCGGGTCCAAATCCAAAGCTGAAACCCAGGAGCTGTGCGAACAAAGAAGAGAAAGGGAAATCTCTACCAGCAGCCTCAGAAGCAGCGGATTAAAGCTCCACAAACAACTTGATGTACCTGCATCTGTGGAATACCTGAATAGACAACGAATCATCCCAAATTGAGGAGGTGGACTTTGGGAGCAAAATATATTATTTTTTCCCATTTTCCTCTTTTTGTGAGTGTGTATGTGTATGCTCCTGTGTAAGATTTTGTCTGTATAGCTGTGCTTTCACCATTTGTCCTAGGGTTCTGTCCGTCTGGTTTTTTTGGGGTTTGTTTCTTATACTTTAAAATTTTTCTTTATTTTTTCTTAATAATTATTTTTTATTTTAATAACTTTATTTTATTTTATCTTACTTTATTTTATTTTATCCTCTTTCTTTTTTTCTTTCTATTTTTTCTCCCTTTTATTCTGAGCCGTGTGGATGAAAGGCTCTTGGTGCTCCAGCCAGGCATCAGGGCTGTGCCTCTGAGGTGGGAGAGCCAACTTCAGGATACTGGTCCACAAGAGACCTCCCAGCTCCACGTAATACCAAACGACGAAAACCTCCCAGAGATCTCCATCTCAACACCAAGACCCAGCTTCACTCAATGACCAGCAAGCTATAGTGCTGGACAGCCTATGCCAAACAACCAGCAAGACAGGAACACAGCCCCATCCATTAGCAGAGAGGCTGCCTAAAATCATAATAAGGCCACAGACACCCCAAAACACACCACCAGACGTGGACTTGCCCACCAGAAACACAAGATCCAGCCTCATCCACCAGAACACAGGCACTAGTCCCCTCCACCAGGAAGGCTACACAACCCACTGAACCAACCTTAGCCACTGGGGACAGACACCAAAAACAACAGGAACTACGAACCTGCAGCCTGCGAAAAGGAGACCCCAAACACAGTAAGATAAGCAAAATGAGAAGACAGACAAACATACAGCAGATGAAGGAGCAAGGTAAAAACACACCAGACCTAACAAATGAAGAGGAAATAGTCAGTCTACCTTAAAAAGAATTCAGAATAATGATAGTAAAGATGATCCAAAATCTTGGAAATAGAATAGACAAAATGCAAGAAACATTTAAAAAGGACCTAGAACAACTAAAGAGGAACCAAGCAATGATGCAAAACACAATAAATGAAATTAAAAATACTCTAGAAGGGATCAATAGCAGAATAACTGAGGCAGAAGAACGGATAAGTGACCTGGAAGATAAAATAGTGGAAATAACTACTGCAGAGCAGAATAAAGAAAAAAGAATGAAAAGAACTGAGGACAGTCTCAGAGACCTCTGGGACAACATTAAACGCACCAACATTCGAATTATAGGGGTACCAGAAGAAAAAGAGAAAAAGAAAGGGACTGAGAAAATATTTGAAGAGATTATAGTTGAAAACTTCCCTAATATGGGAAAGGAAATAGTTAATCAGGTCCTGGAAGCACAGAGAGTCCCATACAGGATAAATCCAAGGAGAAACACGCCAAGACACATAATCAAACTATCAAAAATTAAATATAAAGAAAACATATTAAAAGCAGCAAGGGAAAAACAACAAATAACACACAAGGGAATCCCCATACGGTTAACAGCTGATCTTGCAGCAGAAACTCTGCAAGCCAGAAGGGAGTGGCAGGACATACTTAAAGTGATGAAGGAGAAAAACCTACAATCAAGATTACTCTACCCAGCAAGGATCTCATTCAGATTTGATGGAGAAATTAAAACCTTTACAGACAAGCAAAAGCTGAGAGAGTTCAGCACCACCAAACCAGCTTTACAACAAATGCTAAAGGAACTTCTCTAGGCAAGAAACACAAGAGAAGGGAAACACCTACAATAACAAACCCAAAACATTTAAGAAAATGAGAATAGGAACATACATATCGATAATTACCTTAAATGTAAATGGATTAAATGCTCCCATCAAAAGACACAGACTGGCTGAATGGATACAAAAACAAGACCCATATATATGCTGTCTACAAGAGACCCACTTCAGACCTAGGGACACATACAGACTGAAAGTGAGGGGATGGAAAAAGATATTCCATGCAAATGGAAGTCAGAAGAAAGCTGGAGTAGCAATTCTCATATCAGACAAAATAGACTTTAAAATAAAGACTATTACAAGAGACAAAGAAGGACACTACATAATGATCAAGGGATCAATCCAAGAAGAAGATATAACAATTGTAAATATTTATGCACCCAACATAGGAGCACCTCAATACATAAGGCAAATACTAACAGCCATAAAAGGGGAAATCGACAGTAACACAATCATAGTAGGGGACTTTAACACCCCACTTTCACCAATGGACAGATCATCCAAAATGAAAATAAAAAAGGAAACACAAGCTTTAAATGATACATTAAACAAGATGGACTTAATTGATATTTATAGGACATTCCACCCCAAAACAACAGAATACACATTTTTCTCAAGTGCTCATGGAACATTCTCCAGGATAGATCATATCTTGGGTCACAAATCAAGCCTTGGTAAATTTAAGAAAATTGAAATCGTATCAAGTATCTTTTCCGACCACAACGCTATGAGACTAGATATCAATTACAGGAAAAGATCTGTAAAAAATACAAACACATGGAGGCTACACAATACACTACTTAATAACGAAGTGATCACTGAAGAAATCAAAGGGGAAATCAAAAAATACCTAGAAACAAATGACAGTGGAGACACGATGACCCAAAACCTATGGAATGCAGCAAAAGCAGTGCTAAGAGGGAAATTTATAGCAATACAAGCCTACCTCAAGAAACAGGAAACATCTCGAATAAACAACCTAACCTTGCACCTAAACCAACTAGAGAAAGAAGAACAAAAAAACCCCAAAGTTAGCAGAAGGAAAGAAATCATAAAGATCAGATCAGAAATAAATGAAAAAGAAATGAAGGAAACAATAGCAAAGATCAATAAAACTAAAAGCTGGTTCTTTGAGAAGATGAACAAAATTGATACACCATTAGCCAGACTCATCAAGAAAAAAAGGGAGAAGACTCAATTCAATAGAATTAGAAATGAAAAAGGAGAAGTAACCACTGACACTGCAGAAATACAGAGGATCATGAGAGGTTACTACAAGCAACTATATGCCAGTAAACTGGACAACCTGGAAGAAACGGACACATTCTTATAAAAGCACAACCTTCCGAGACTGAACCAGGAAGAAACAGAAAATATAATCAGACCAGTCACAAGCACTGAAATTGAAACTGTGATTAAAAATCTTCTAACAAAAAAACCCCCAGGACCAGATGGCTTCACAGGCAAATTCTATCAAACATTTAGAGAAGAGCTAACACCTATCCTTCTCAAACTCTTCCAAAATATTGCAGAGGGCAGAACACTCCCAATCACATTCTACAAGGCCACCATCACCCTGATACCAAAACCAGACAAAGATGTCACAAAGAAAGAAAACTACAGGCCAATATCACTGATGAACACAGAAGCAAAAATGCTCAACAAAATACTAGCAAACAGAATCCAATAGCACATTAAAAAGATCACACATCATGATCAAGTGGGGTTTATCCCAGGAATGCAAGGATTCCTCAATATACGCAAATCAATCAATGTGATACACCATATTAACAAATTGAAGGATAAAAACCATATGATCATCTCAATAGATGCAGAGAAAGCTTTTGACAAAATTCAACACCCATTTATGATAAAAACTCTCCAGAAAGTAGGCATAGAGGGAACTTTCCTCAACATAATAAAAGCCATATATGACAAACCCACAGCCAACATTGTTCTCAATGGTGAAAAACTGAAACCATTTCCACTAAGATCAGGAACAAGAAAAGGTTGCCCACTCTCATCACTATAATTCAACATAGTTTTGGAAGTTTTAGGCACAGCAATCAGAGAAGAAAAAGAAATAAAAGGAATCCAAATTGGAAAAGAAGAAGTAAAACTGTCACTGTTTGTAGATGACATGATACTATACATAGAGAATCCTAAAGACGCTACCAGAAAACTACTAGAGCTAATCAATTAATCTGGTGAAGTAGCAGGATACAAAATTAATGCACAGAAATCTCTAGCATTCCTATACACTAATGATGAAAAATCTGAAAGTGAAATTAAGAAGACACTCCCATTTACCATTGCAACAAAAAGAATAAAATATCTAGGAATAAACCTACCTAAGGAGACAAAAGACCTGTATGCAGAAAACTATAAGACACTGATGAAAGAAATTAAAGATGATACAAACAGATGGGGAGATATACCATGTTCTTGGATTGGAAGAATCAACATTGTGAAAATGACTCTACTCCCCAAAGCAATCTGCAGATTCAATGCAGTCCCTATCAAACTACAAGTGGCATTTTTCACAGAACTAGAACAAAAAATTTCACAATTTGTATGGAAACACAAAAGACCCTGAACAGCCAAAGCAATCTTGAGAAAGAAAAACAGAGCTGGAGGAATCAGGCTCCTGGACTTCAGACTATACTACAAAGCTACAGTAATCAAGACAGTATGGTACTGGCACAAAAACAGAAATATAGATCAATGGAACAGGATAGAAAGCCCAGAGATAAACCCACGCACATATTGTCACCTTATCTTTGATAAAGGAGGCAAGAATATACAGTGGAGAAAAGACAGCCTCTTCAATAAGTGGTGCTGGGAAAACTGGACAGCTACATGTAAAAAACTGAAATTAGAACACTCCCTAACACCATACACAAAAATAAACTCAAAATGGACTAAAGACCTAAATGTAAGGCCAGACACCATCAAACTCTTAGAGGAAAACATAGGCAGAACACTCTATGACATAAATCACAGCAAGATCCTTTTGGACCCAGCTCCTAGAGAAATGGAAATAAAAACAAAAATAAACAAATGGGACCTAATGAAACTTTAAAACTTTTGCACAACAAAGGAAACCATAAACAAGATGAAAAGACAACCCTCAGAATGGGAGAAAATATTTGCAAATGAAGCAACTGACAAAGGATTAATCTCCAAAATATACAAGCAGCTCATGCAGCTCAATATCAAAAAAAAACAAACCCAATCCAAAAATGGGCAGAAGAAAATAGACAGTTCTCCAAAGAAGATATACAGATTGCCAACAAACACATGAAAGAATGCTCAACATCATTAATCATTAGAGAAATACAAGTCAAAACTACAATGAGATATCATCTCACACCGGTAAGAATGGCCATCATCAGAAAATCTACAAACAATAAATGCTGGAGAGGGTGTGGAGGAAAGGGAACCCTCTTGCATTGTTGGTGGGAATGTAAATTGATACAGCCAGTATGGAGAACAGTATGGAGGTTCCTTAAAAAACTAAAAATAGAACTACCATACGACACAGCAATCCCTCTACTGGGCATATACCCTGAGAAAACCATAATTCAAAAAGACTCATGTGCCACAATGTTCACTGCAGCTCTATTTATAATAGCCAGAACATGGAAGCAACCTAAGTGTCTATCGACAGATGAATGGATAAAGAAGATGTGGCACATATATACAATGGAATATTACTCAGCCAAAAAAAGAAACGAAATTGAGTTATTTGTAGTGAGGTGGATGGACCTAAGTTTGTCATACAGAGTGAAGTAATTCAGAAGGAGAAAATCAAATACCATATGCTAACACATATATATGGAATCTAAAATACAAAATTTAAAAAAAAATGGTCATGAAGAACCTAGGGGCAAGACGGGAATAAAGATGCAGACCTACTAGAGAATGGACTTGAGGATACAGGGAGGGGGAAGGGTAAGCTGAGACAAAGTGAGAGAGTGGCATGGACATATATACACTACCAAATGTAAAATAGATAGCTAGTGGGAAGCAGCCGCATAGCACAGGGAGATCAGCTCGGTGCTTTGTGACCACCCAGAGGGGTGGGATAGGGGGGGTGGGAGGGAGGCAGACGCAAGAGGGAAGAGATATGGGGATATACGTATATGTATAGCTGATTCACTTTGTTATAAAGCAGAAACTAACACACCATTGTACAGCAATTATACTCCAATAAAGATGTTAAGGAAATAAGAATTAAAAAAATAAATGAAAACACTAAGGCTCAAAAAGACTAAAACAAAAACAAAAACAAAAAACTGCCCCTTATTAAACAACTAGTGAGCAGGAGAAGTAAGAGAAACCCAGGGTAAGATTCTAAGACTCGTGCTCTCCTCATTCTGACAGGGCTCCAGGCCCACCGGTATCTGCTTTAACCAATCTACTGCTGACTTCACAAACCCATGTGCCCCCAAGAAATCTAGTTGCATCCTTGAAATTTAAGACTTCACTTCAGCCAGAAGAAAACACACTACTTGCTCAACATTGCTAATTATCAGAGAAATGCAATTCAAAACTACAATGAGGTACCACCTCACACCGGTCAGAATGGCCATCATTAAAAAGTCTACAATTTACAGTGCTTGGTGTCAGTTTATTTATCTCTTGTAAAAAAAAAAAAAAAAGTCTACAAATAACAAATGTTGGAGAGGGTGTGGACAAAAGGGAACCCTCCTACACTGTTGGTGGGAATGTAAGTTGGTGCAGCCACTATGGAAAACATTATGGAGGTTCCTCAGAAAACTAAAAATAGAGATAGAGTTGCCATATGATCCAGCAATCCCATTCCTGGGCATATATCCACACAAAACTCTAATTCAAAAAGATACATGCACCCCTACGTTCATAGCAGCACTATTCACAATAGCGAAGACATGGAAATAACCTAAATGTCCATCGACAAATGAATGGATGAAGAAGATGTGGTACATATATACAATGGAATACTACTCAGCCATGAAAAAGAACGAAATAATGCCATTTGTAGCAACATGGATGCAACTAGAGATTATCATACTAAGTGAAGTAAGTCAGAAAGAGAAAGACAAATACCATATGATATCACCTATTTGCGGAATCTAAAATACAGCACAGGGCTTCCCGTGTGGTACAGTGGTTAAGAATCCACCTGCCAATGCAGGGGACACAGGTTCGAGCCCTGGTCCAGGAAGATCCCACATGCTGTGGAGCAACTAAGCCCGTGTGCCACAACTACTGAGCCTGTGCTCTAGAGCCCACGAGCCACAACTACTGAAGCCCGTGTGCCTAGAGCCCACACTCCACAACAAGAGAAGCCACCGCAATGAGAAGCCCATGCACCACAAAGAAGAGTAGCCCCCTCTCGCTGCAACTAGAGCAAGCCCGCGTGTAGCAACGAAGACCCAATATACCCAAAAGTAAATTAAAAAAAAAAGGGCACAAATGAACCTATCTATGAAACAGAAACGGCTCACAGACAGAGAGAACAGACTTGTGGTTGCTAAGGTGGGAGTTGGGGGAGGGACGGACTGGGAGTTTGGGGTTAGCAGATGCAAACTATTATATTGATATATAGAATGGATAAACAACAAGGTCCTACTGTATAGTGCAGTGAACTATATTCAATATCCTGGGATAAACCATAATGGAAAAGAATATGAAAAAGAATGTATATATGTGTGTAACTGAGTCACTTTGCTGTACAGCAGAAATTAATACATTATAAATCAACTATATTTCAATTAAAAAATAAATTTAAGATAACACACACACACACAAAAAGAAAATATATGTAGGGGAAAACACATGGAACAACAAATTTCCAGGAAATGAATGATGACCCTTCATAAAGCTGATATACCAAAGTGTATGTGTGTGTGTGTGTGTGTGTGTGTGTGTGGTGGTGGTGGGGAGGGGACATGGTTTCAAGTTCAGAAATTTCACACTATGAGCTTGAAATCCTTCCTAGGTTTTAGGAAGGATTCTTCCACTCACTGATTCTCATTCATTTATTTTAATCAACACATATGTATTGAGGGTCATTCTGTGCTAAACAGCCAACATAACAAGGAATGCTTGTCCCTGTTTAGCTTGGGAGACAGAAAAGTAAACAAGCACTATATCCCCTGTGAAAGAATGCTAAAGAGAAGAGAGAAGGTCTTGAAGGATGAGTGGGATTTGACCAGGTGGGAGGAGGTGGGTTGGGGGTAGAGGAAATACAGAACTGCAGTGTATACAGAGAAAGCCACAGATAAACGGATTTAGATCACAGAGAGAAGACTCACATGGCTCAGGGCAGCTGGGCAGTAGGGATGGGTGAGGAACTGTGGGAAGTAAAGCAAAGGCATAATTTATTCAGAGGTAGCAGGGGTGCAGAATGAAAAGCATTATTTGCTAGCTTTACATTTACCCCAAGGAGAAAGGGGAATTATATGTTAATTTCCAAAATAGATCTATTTCTGGATTTTCAGTGTGTGTCCATGTGTTCATATCTAAATAGATGACTGAACACATCCCTAGAAAAGAAAGTGGGACTCACCAAAACCCATCATGGTTCTTAAGACATGTTCATGATTATTTTCTGCTAAAATTTCAGGTACAGAAATTGGAAGCATGACCCCAAATGGCTACTTGGTTCTGGTGATAAATTCTACAAAGATTTCCAAAATATCCTAGTAGCCAAGATGAAGGATAGGTTAATAGTATAATTAGGTAGATCTATTGTGATTGGACAATTCAGGTATTAGGATCAGCCTAGGCAGATTCATATTTGGTCCTTTTCCTTTCATTTACTTTTCAATCAATAACTTGGATGAAGATATATGATTTCACAATGTTTCAGTAACAAAAGCAATAGCTAATAACTTTGACAATGAAATCCAGGCTCAAAGGAACCTTGATATACTCTAAATAATGAAATCTGAGATAAAACTCCTACATTTTGGTTAAAATTTTTCACACATCAACCAAATGCAATATGAGAGCCTTGTTTGGATCATGAGCTAAATAAACCAATTTTGAAAAAAATATTTGAGAGAATTTGGAAAAACTGAATATGGACTCAGTATTAAGTAATATTAACAAAATATTATCAGTTTTTTCTTTTAGGTATGATAATGACTTTCTGGTTACTTTTAGAAAGAGTTTTTAAATTTGAACAATACATGAATGTTTACAGGTAAAATTATATAACTGTGGGATTTACTTTAACATAGTTCAGGAAAAAAAGATGGGATGTGGGGGCTTCCCTGGTGGCGCAGTGGTTGAGAATCTGCCTGCCAATGCAGGGGACACGGGTTTGAGCCCTGGTCTGGGAAGATCCCACATGCCGCGGAGCAACTAGGCCCGTGAGCCACAACTAATGAGCCTGCGCGTCTGGAGCTTGTGCTCTGCAACAAGAGAGGCCGCGATAGTGAGAGGCCCGCGCACCGCGATGAAGAGTGGCCCCCGCTTGCCACAACTAGAGAAAGCCCTCGCACAGAAACGAAGACCCAACACAGCCAAAAATAAATAAATAAATAAGTAAATTTAAAAAAAAAAAAGATGGGATGTGGATAAATGAAATACATATATCAGAAAATTACAATGTTGAAGCTTGGTGATAGGTTCCTGCTCTGGGGACTGATTATTACCTACCCCTCTGATTAAGGTTGGTAGACAGGCTTTCGATTGTCAAAAATTAAAGTCTTGCCTCCTTTTTAGTTGGCAAGGAAATACTCGCTGTGGATGGTATCCACCCAGAAGGGTGGTTTGTATTTAGAAGGCCATCAGGTGAATAGACCACTTGGTTCTCCAAGCTCCATCATCCTCTTCAATGGGGGTGAGGTCAACCTTCTGTCTACTCTGCCCTCCACAAGCCAATGGTTTCCAGTTCTAATGTGTGATGTAAGTGCGGGCATGTGTTGAGGGAGGGGAGGGTGAGGCAGGGATCAGAACAGGGAGAGACCAACTTCTCTCTCAGTCTTTCTAGAAAGGTAACTACGTCAGGCAACATCTACTTGGTTTCCCTGCAGATTAGTCACTACTTCAGTCCCACCGTGCAGGACACCTCCTTTTAAGTTTGGTCAATGTCCACTTGAGAAAACTGTAAAACAAGGTCCTCCCATCCAATATTCTCATCGTGTGGTGTGCCCTGTGGGAAGTTGCAAACTCTTGAAGACTACTTTATAGAAGGGCTTAAGCTTAAGCCAGGTGGTTAATTACCAAGGAGCTTATCACCTGGCTGAATGCCTCTTCTAACCCTAACATTTCATAATCTATGACACTAAGTTGTTCAAAGGTCTTTAGGTGAAAGGAACCAAGTCCTCCTGTTTTCAGGTACTGAGGCAACTAATTTTATAAATAGATGGCTCTGCTTCAGAAAAGTGAGCTGGAGCTTTCAACCTGTAAAATTGTTAACTGAAGGACAAGAACCATCATGGTATTAAATGAAGAGGCAGAAACGCAGGGGAGGCAAGTGCAAATAATATGCTAAGAAACTAAACATGCCAAGGGGAGAGAAACGAAACGGGAGGGTGGAGGATTCTGAAAATTATGGCTGAGAAACAGCTTAATAATTAAATCAACACTTAGTCAACCTACTTAATTATTGTGATGTATAGAAGGTGCCTAATATTCAGAATTTTTTAAAAATCGAGTTGTACATTTTGTAAATTTCTCTTAAAATGAGCAGGTAGGATCATACAAGTGAAAGCATATCTAATCCAGCAAAAGGGAAACTGAAGATTAGGGAGGTGAAGTGACAAAGTCACATAGTTAATTAGAGTCAGCACACAAATTAGCATCCAGATCTTTGAACTCTTGATTACATTTTTTTCTCTAACAGATTAAGACAGACAAAGAGCCGGGAACAGGCCTCCACCTACAGAACCACAAAGTTCTAGAAACCCAGTAAGGCTCATCCTTGGCTATAGAGTTTGCAGTTCCATTTTAATTTTTGTTGTTATCAAGTACCTTATAAATACAAATTAGTAGAATCAGGTTCTCCATTAGGTAAGAGCATATCCCCAGAGTAATTAGGCATTAGAGCCAGTTCCTGTGGGCAGGACAGTGGTGGCGATGGAGGGCTGTGGGAAAGGTCGCGAGCTGCACTCACCTGCTGGGTTAGACATGCCCCACAGGTATCATCAGAGCAGTGCCTGTCTCGGGCTCAGCTCCAGCTGGGCAAACGCATGTACCAGGAGGAACTCTCCCTTGTTCCCCAAGCTATGAAAGTCTTTTGCACGTACCCAGGTATCTTCCTGTTGCACTGCCTCCCGACTTTTCTCTGTGCTTCTCCCTGATTGCTAAGTCTACAATCACACAGAATCACAAAACCATGCAGAGCAATGCAGCTCTTTGCAATCACAGTGCTGTTGTTATTTTTACAGTTTGGGATGTGACCCTTTGATTAAGGCCTATCTCCCCACTAGCCTCTAAGCTAAAAAATAAGAGAGAAAAACAGAACCTCCTCACTTTCCAGCCGTCAGCCTCCAAGCTTGCCTAAATCTTTTCCCACCCAGCCTTCTCCCTTCCCACCTGTTACAGTAGAAGAGATGTGGGTCCTGGCTCTGGCTAATCCCTCTACTTGTATTCTAGGTTAGAGCCTTTTCTACTTGCTCATAACTTTTATATTGGCTCCCCCTGATCCTGTCTACATCTTCCAACTGTCCCACCCTGTTGGCTCCTCCCCATTAGAATGTAAAGACTCTCAGGGCCTTTTCCAGCTGCCACCCTTTCTCACTCTCCTTTCACTAGTGAACTTGACACTTGTCCACACTCACTGCTTCTCCCACTTATCATTCACTCCTTGGCCTCCTAACACCTCACTGAACATTGCTTTTCCAACCTCCTTATCACCAAACCCAATGGCTATTTTTAAGTGGTTGTTTTACTTCATCTCTCAACAACAGTTGACAGTGTTGACTGTTATCTGCTATTGAAACTTGTTTCCTCTTACGAGACACCTCAACCCTGTGTCTCCCCCCATCTATTTAGCTGTGTTGAGTCTCTTTTGCAGGTTCGTTCAATTAACAGCTATCTATTGACCACTTAATACGTGCTGGGCAATGTCCTAGGTGCTGAGAATAGAAAGGAGAATGAGACAGGAAGCTTATATTCTAGTGAGGGAGGAGCCAAATAAGTAGGTAAATAAACTAACAAGATGACATCAAAAAGAAAACTTGGCCTTAGGTAGGGTTGGCCAGTAGCTTCTTCCTAGGTTTAACTTTTAGTTATGCCGTGAACTTGATATCTTCTCTGTGCCTCCCTATTTCCCTATTTGGGGAAGATAATTAGAAAAAGATGACAAGGATGGGAGCAGAGTGGCAACTAGCATCCTGCACCTTCACTACTTAGAAAAGCAAGTCATGAACAGAAAAAAAAAATAAGTATAAGAGAATTGGGACACACCTCAGTCCTCCTCCCCTAGAGATGCCACCTATTAAAGAAAATGCACTTCCCCCTGCCCCGACAGTAGAGGGCGCTCTTAAACTAAGAAAGCTATTGAACCATCCAAACCTGTCTGCTACATTTTCTAATGATCATCCAGTTAAATCTAAGACATTTAAAAACAGAACACAGGCAAGATCCATATGAAGTTATTATATAAGAACACTAAAGATGGGAAATAATTGATATAAATACTCTAAGGAAAGGAAAAGCAGAATAAAACTGTACACAACATTTCAACACAAATTGTATGCCATTAACAACCATTTGCAGATACAGGAGGACACCTCAAATAAGAAATCCAGTAGAGAATGGGCAGAAAATAGGAATATGTGAAATAGACACCCAAACTCAGGAAATAATTTGAATAAAAAGAAAAACTATATCAGAAATAGACTAAATTGCAAAGTCGCCAAGGGAAAATCAACTCGATTAAAAATAAATTAAGAAACATTGAGGAAATGAATAAAAAGTTAACATAAAGAAAGTGAAACAACAGATCTGAGAAAAACTATAAGTATTCTTGGAATAAGGATAACTGAAATCCATGAAGGAGGGAAACAGAACAGTGGGATCTAACTAATGTTTAAGAGTCTAATCCAAGAAAATACTCCAGGAGAAAAACATTCTGGAATGCACATATTGAAAAGGACCACCACATGCTCAGGGCTGTCAACTCCAAACCACAACTTAGAAAAAGTTTAGACTTTAGGAGATAAAGAAAAAAATGACATGAGCCTCTCAGTAAAATGATGGAGTCACTGGTAAAGGATAAAAATTCAGGTTTGCGTCAGCAACGTGAAAAGCCAAAGAAATTGGACCAACATTTTCTTAAAACTGAAAGTAAGAAATTGTGAACCAAGGATTTTTTTTTAATTCAGGCAAATTTCTAGAATCAAAGCCATTGAAAAAAAAATTTAAACACGTAGGAACTTAAGGAATACTGTATTCCTAAATTCTTGAAAAATCTACTAGAGGATGGCCAAGAGAAGATTGGAAAAATGTCACAATTTTGAATGTATGTATGTAAATATGTGTGTGTTATATCTATAAGCACACATAGACATATATTACATATATATTTGTAGATCTGAGACAAAAACAAAGCTAGTTGTAAAGATGGGAGATAGTTTGTAAATGTTTTGTTCTGATAAAGTTGAAACAGCACAACTAAAAAATTAGAGAAGGGAAAAAAAGAAAGTAGAATAAGCACATCGATTATCACTTAGGTAACAGGTGAGGTACAAAGGATATCATTTAAAGATGACAAATCAAATAGTAGAAAGCTAAGTAAGAAAAATGGAAAATAACAAGGAAAGGTATTAATACTTAGGTAATACTACAACAAAAATACAAACCCTTTCTAAACACCAAAAAAAGAAAAAAAAGAAAATTTTAAAGCAAAAACAGACTACCTACAGAAAAAAAACCTCACAGGAATATGTAACAAAATACACAGCAGATCTAAGCACTTTTCAGTGTGGTCTTTTCTTTCTCCCTTTTTGTTAATTCCCTACTCTGTTTTTTCCTTACCACATCCTCACAGAGCTCTTCCTCTCCCAAGGTAGTCCATGCATGTGTATTTCCATTTCCATGTGTGTTTCCACACTTATGTCAAGTATAAACACACACACACATTAATACACATGCATACATACATATTGGGAGGGCTTTTAAAATGTACAAAATGACATGTATTAGTCACCCCTTTCTGTATTTTATTTTCCTTCTTCAAGCAAACCTCATGACAGTATCTCCATGAAAAACTCTCACTCACTCATCCTGAGGCTACACAAAATACCAGGGTGTAGATGTTCTGACTCATTCATCTGTTCCCCTGATAGTTTTGTGGCCACTGGAAATAATGCTGTAAAAACATATGAGTACACACATCCTTTTATTTCTATAGGATAAATTCCAGAAGTGGGGTTTCTGGTTTGAAGGATACTCATATTTTTTATTTCAATAAATGTTTCCAGATTGGTTTCCAAAACAACTCTAACACATCGTATCCCCATGAGGCAAGAATATTATCTCCCTTTTAAATCTTAAGAAATTGAAGTGCAGAAAAAGTCAAGAATATGCTGGGACCCAAACTACACCTGCCTGCCTTCCAAACCGGTGCTTTCTCCACCCCGTACTCAGCCTCCCACATGACCCGCACTTGTCCTTCAGCGGCCAAGTGTGGGTGCTTCAGGGAGAAGAGCTCGTCTTTTCTTAAACCTCCCGTGCACGCAGCTGGCAGTGCCCTCATTGTGGCCGCGGGGCCACCGCTGCTGGGCTTGTGCTATTTACAACATATAATGGCCCTCTCATAAAAGTATAATGATATAAACTTTGTAAGAATAATGATACTCCAGGAGCGAAAGTGGCTACTAGAGCTTGATGGTACTAAATTTTACCTGAGAGGTCACAAGAGATTGCTAGTACAATGAAAAATACAGGGACTCTTCTGCCCGATTAAACACATTATCCCAGTAAAGGCGGTGGGAAAGCAGAAGGGGAAAGAGAGGCAGGTCCCGGGGTCAGTTTGGTTACTACATCTCTACTCTTTGAGTTATTATGTTCTGCAAATAACTAAAGAATGTGCCACTCACTAAATCCTACTTACTTAGTGGGGAGAGAGAGAGAGACAGAGAATGAAAGCAGAAAGCGGCATTAATTTTAAGAATAAACAAGCTGAAGCATCCTTCTGTAGCTGTTGTCGATGGAGCTAATTTTGGGAATTCGGTTATGCCTCTGGACATGTACACTGGAGAAGGTTAGCTATAATAACTCAAAGAGCATTGCTGTAACAACATCCTTTCCAAATAAATTTGAGAAAAAACAAACAAGTTTCTGTTTTGACCACGGGGAAAAAATCGGCATGGCATTTGAGTCCTTTCACAGTGTACAGGAAAGAAGTTCTGCTAATGTGTGAGTTTTGGCAGGAGAGACATAATAATGAATAATATTATGAATAACAACATTTCACTTTCTTCTTGGAAAAATGTAGTAGAGAGTGGTCAAGTCGACGTGGGAATGGTCAAGTAGGGCCAAACCATAAGCTTCAACAAATCTGATTTACACTTGACCATGAGCACATGAGCAATGGGACAGGAGCTCCTGGGTCTCTATGGCAGACAGGAAACTTACAGAAAAAAATAAAAAGCAGGAAATATCAGAGTGATCCAGTTCTGCGTGATGGGGCAATATTGTGTAATCCCTCTAACCTTCAACTTTCTTTTAAACAGTTCTTTAAATAATTGAGCTTCTGTTTTGTTTTTCTTTTAATCACTTTTAAACAGTCACTTTGAATGAATGCTTTAGTTTGAACTGAAAAATACCCAGGAAGAAGAGATTAGAAAAAAATAACATAGAATGTTATAACGATAATAATATCGTTATAATATTATATCGATATAACGATATGACGTTATAACGTTATAACGATAATGATAGAAAAAAATAACATAGAATGTACCCTTATAATATTCGACTTTTTCTAAGAGCAGTCTTTTCACAACTTCCCAGTGGGGTAAACACAGTAGGTGTAATTACCCCCGCTTACAAATCAGTGTACACATCAGTTAAGTCGCCTACGCAGGGTCACTTAGCCATAAATAGACTCAGGAAGGACTCAAACCTCCAGATGCCTAGTCCAGGCACTTACATTATAACACACTTTGTGCAAACAGCAACATGGAGTCCAAATCAGTGTTTATCACCTTCTGTATGAAATACCCAAGTTCTGGGCAGATGACACACCAAGTACAGAGGTGTTTCCGAAGGGTCATGAAGCTGTCAGTGCCTGTGGTGGGTTGGAAATGTCTGCCATGGGTGAGGAGAAGGGAGTGTTAACATGCACAGCATGCCAACCCCGGCTCCCTGTTCTCCATTTGGACCACAGTCTTTACTGGCACCCAATCCCATCAACTTAATCTCCTGGTCACTTCCTGGACCATATTTCTCAGGATTGAACCATTCCTAACATCCCGTTTTTTCATTTGTGTCTATAACCTCCTCTTCCTCCACCTTCCTCAGTTTCCACCCCCCACCTTTGTTCTTTCACCTCAGAAACATCCTCAATTCCTTGACTGCTTTCTTACCAGTCTGTCTGACTCCACAATCCATTAATTCAATTATTCTTCTACGATGCTAAACTATTTCGATCCTTTGTCTTTTTACTAAACTTTGTTCGAACATGTCTTACCGTGAATTAATCTAACCAGCCTGATTTTAAACTGAAACCCCACTGCAGTAAATGTCTCCACATATAAATCTTAGTGCCACTAAAAATTTTGGATGTTCAGCTTCAACGGGCCCATCTGTGTCCTTTTCAAACCATTTCCTCCTCACTGGTCAGCAGACTGTTGTACTGCACAGCACCTGTGAATGGTGCCCAGGGCTGTACAACGCAGCGGTGCTGTTGGTCAGCATCCCTTCTCGTTCCCCTCACTGGTCATTTCAAGCCTTCAGAACTAGCCTCAAATTCCTTCACTCATTAAAAAAGATGACTTCATGGTGCATTAATAGTTCAAAATCATGACATAAGGTAGACCTCAGTCTCTCCACCCTCAACCTAAAGAATTGTCTGTATCCACATCCATCCTTCTCTCCTTCCTTCCCCCCTCTAAACATGGGCCATCTGTTCTACAGCTGTTCCATCCTCCCGTTGAAGTGCAAGAAAGCACCCCTCCTCTGACACTCTGCCACATGAATTAGTTCCTCTCTTTTCTAAATCCTAAACCTCTCCCTCTCCGTGGACCTCTTCCCCTGGACTTATAAACATGGTCAGGTCTCTCATGCTCAAACCAAAACAGAACACACCCTTGTGTAACAGATACTGTGAGAACAAGGCCCATACATCCTTAATTCCTTCCATTTCAGGGAATACCAGCCTGACTTCAAACTGCTGACACCTGCCTCTACTTGTCCGAGGGCTACTTTGGCCACCAGAGCCCATTCTCCTTTCATTCAGCAAGCTGAAAAGTTCCATGGAATTAATGAACTGCCCCCTACCTCCAGAGCAGCCTTCCACTTGTGATTAATGGTAACTGGTGCATAAATATCCCAGCTCCCTAACTCATCAGGTGGGATAGACTCCAAGGCATATGTTCTGTATTTTCACCAAGAGTCCCCTGATAGGATTAAGTGCCAGTTGTCCCAAAGTAGCTTGCTTAAAAATACATTCTTTTTTAATGCTTCCTTCTTTCCCCGTCTGTCTCATGTACTGCTCTATTTCCTGGGACTTCCTCCCGAATAAACTACTTGCACTTGAATCTATGTTTCGAAGTCAGTTTCTAGGAAAACCCAAATCAAGACACCCTCCTTTGACCCTCTGCTTACACCTAGTGACCACATACCCTTTCACTGCTAAGGTTCTTGAAAAATAACCATATCATGAAGAAACTGCATTTTACTACTAGTACAGAGAACCCAAAATGGCTTAAACAAATTCAGGGTTATCTTTTTCTCATGGAACAATAAATTTGAAGGTATGAATTCCTGGGCTTATACAGCAGCCCCAGGACATCCTGAG